>NW_028317815.1:25903928-26535714 GCF_062004578.1 Staurois parvus
CAAGGTGTCCGTTTATGAACCAGCAGTAATAGATCGCTGCTCAGTTCTCCGGCATTCTCAGGAAACACAGTTCTCCTGTGAATGCCGTTTATGAAGCATATGTAGATCAGTTCTCCAAACGAAGGGAGAACGGTCTACAAATGCTGGAAAACGGTTGATTTTACTATAATCTCGCGAGATTCCAGTAAAAGATCAGTTTACTAAACAGAGGTAAATTATCTCTGCTTAGTTTTCGGTCCCTCCGATTCTGCAGCTCTGGGCTGGAGAATCTGGAGGGAGAACACAGATCTCCAGAGAAGGGCTGAACATATTCTCCTGGGTGTCATAAACTGTGAATGACCAGAGAATAGCTGTGATCCTCTGAATCTCAGCTATTCTGTGTGTCATAAACGGACACCCAAGTCAGAACCGCACTGATATGATCTTTGTAATTGTGGACAATAGGATGGGACTTGGCATGCGATTTGCAAATTGCATGCCAATTTGCATTCCCGTGTGACCGGGGACTTAATGTAGTGTACCCAATAACAATGTGTAGTAGACAAACCATAGACATCAGGTTTACATTACAGTTTATTTCTTGAGAGCTCATCTTGTTTCATCTTTGTTTAAAAATATAGTGTAATATTGTTTATTAATATTTAATAATTATTGTTTGATAACATAATATGTTTAATAACATTAATAATTGTTAATGTTTGTTTCATGTAATAAAATTGGCTCATTATAATTGTTGTTTGGTTAAATTAAAAAAGTATTAGGAAATTATTTTCAAGGGGGGGCCCAAGGTTTCAACTACTTAGGGGCTTCCACAGAGTTTAATCCAGCACTATGTAACCCCATAACACATTTTTACTGCTCTAACAGTAAATAACTCTTTCCTTAATGGCTAGATCACCAAAATAATTTTAATGAAAGCTGCAGATTTAAAAAAATATTCAAAATTACTTTTGAAATTACGATATCACGTTAAAACTTAAGTGCCTTAGGTTAATATATACACTTTATTATTTCAGTGCAACCTGTCTTTTGGTACCTTGTTTTGCTGTGCTGTGTAACTCTTAGGTCTCATGCACACTGGGCTTATACAGGTGTTTGGCGTTTTTTTCTTTCAGCCTGTAGAAGCAACTCATGCTCATGCACATTTAGGCGTTTACAGGCATTTTTGAAGAGGAGTGTTTTTAGAGACTGAAAAAAAAGAACATCAAAACATCACAAGCATGTTTTTGAGAGGAGCTTTCGGACAGAAAAAATGCTTGATGTGCATAAATGCGCAAAAAATCATGTAGGTGTGTTATGTAAGTGTAAATTGATTATAGTGAAAAATGAGAAATTGTACGTATATTCACAACTACTTTAAATATAGAAAAGTTCAGTGACGTGACAGCTAGATAGGTAAGTGTTAATTGCTTTGCTACATTTTACATAGAGCCCCTTGGTCTGTGTCTATTTTGCTATTTCACTCTTACACCTATTGTAACCTGATAAAGTATTTCTTTTTACCTCATTGTTTTACATGAAAAATGAATAATGTTAATTTGAATCTATTTAGCATCTGATTTAGTATTAATTTCCTTAAAAATGTATAATACTTTGCTAGGACAAATTTCCACGTGGCTTCGCTGATAAAAACTAATTTCTTAATTGATTACTTCATCTGTTAATTTCCCTGTCAAGCAAAACCAGTGGCAAAGACCACGGTGACTATTGATTCCAAATAGAGCACTGCATGCCAAAAAATAACAATACAAGACACAAGAGTGTAATCTTTGTTGAGAAAGGAACAAAACACAGTATTTAAAGTTGATTCTACACCCTGAACCCTTCACAAACTAGAATATACATAGAGTAAGGCTGGCCATACACTATACAATTATCTGCCCAAATTCTGCCCAATCTCCTTCAGATTTACCTTCAACTATGTAGTGCAAGAGCCTGACTAATTGGATATAATTGAAAATGTTGTTAGATTTGACCTCCTATTATATGGTTTTTGGTAAATCTAAACCAAAAATCTCAAGAAAATGTTATAATATATGGCCAGCTTTATGCCCCGTATACACGATAAGAAAATCATATGAAAAATTTTGCGGAACCACTGATCGAATGATTTTCTCTTCGTTGATGAGCAGGATGTTTTAAATGATAACGATATTGTGAATGAAAAAAATCCGATTGAACAACAGTGAAAAATTTGTCGTTTCACATACGAACGACCGATTTGCTATGTGGTGGTATGAAGGTCGTACAAAAAAAATCTATCAAGCGCTATCACGCATGAGCGGAAACAGAAGATGACTCGGATGTCCAAGAAATCTTTGTAAACACGAACGAAAAATCCAAATATTCAAAGTAGATTGGCCTAATGAGATGATGAAACCAGAATTCTGCATATTATATTTTTATGTATCACTATTTATGTATATAGATAATGTATTAAACTATATTATACTCATTGCTGTTAATTGTTGTGTATATTGCTCGTTCTGGCTGGAAGGGTGTGGCTACAAGGTCACACGCACACTGCATCGCTTCCACTTGTACGGAAGATGTTAACACTATGTATTGCCCAACGAACAATTTGTTCAGATTGGTTAATGTGGGCCACGATTTTGACCAATGAACGAACGCCTCTCGGTCGTCGGATGACCGATCGGTCGATTTTCTAATCGTGTATTCCCACTTTTAGTGAAGTCAGCAGGAAGCCTTTATTCCTGATATGTATACTTGCAGCAGAGCAATGACTAAGCATAATGCCAAGGAACAAACTGACAGCCAGGTAACTAGCATTTTCAATCACAGGGTTTAATAGTGGCAAAACTATTCCTAAAGGACAGAATATTGCTACCTTACAGTTATTTATCTTTTTTTCCTATCCTAATAAGTGAGATTTGGACAGATCACTTTGACTTGCTGTGTTCCAAGCACCAAATCTAATTTATATCAGCAAGAAAACTATCAGAAACATTGGCAAATAAAGATCCATTTAACATTCTTTCCCCTTGAGTGCATTCAGCAGACCCATTACATATGGCTTAGCACAAAAAAGAACAAGCAAGCAGAAAGCGTTGCAAAACTTCAGTTTCTGAATTTACCTTCCTGTGGTTACTATAAGTCAATAGAGACATATTACTAGTTACTTAATCACATGTAAAGCTGTTATTGCTAATAGTGATTATACACAAGCCAGATCCTAAACCCTAAGTGATTTTACTGAAATATCCAGCCTACCCATGAGCTAAATTTACTTTGAATCAAAAACTTTCCCTATTTTGTACAATTAGAGGGAAGCAGACCTATAATTCTTCAATGCTACATACATTATGATTATTATTATATTTTGTTAGCATGTTATGTGGCACTGAACAACAATATAAAATATTAGTATACACAGTACATAGAGGAAACAATAGGAGAGAAGTAGTTGCACATATGAGCTTTTAATATAGGGGGTAAGGATAGGAAACAAGAGTTAAAGTCATTCTAAAGACTGAAGGTTTTTTCACTGGAATGCATTCATGCTGCTGTCAATCACAGCCAGTGAGGAGAGAGTAGTGGTGGTGATGGGGGGGGGGGGGGGGTGAGCCTTGCTCTGTGTGAGTCGGCTTGGAAGTGAGCACACATGAAAGCCCACATAGCAAGTGGCTTGCTATGGGCACTTGGTGGGAGGAGGAGCCAAGATCTGAGAAGTTGAGGATCAGGGCTGCTCTGTGCAAAACCAATGCAAAGTAAGTATGACATGGTTGCTATTTTTTTTAAATGAATATTTACAATCACTTTAAATATATTTAAATATGTTACCCCAACAGTTCATATTCCTGATATGTGTCTGTTGTACCATGTACTTAAAAAAGTATCTTATTTTCTTTGCATTGATTCCTTTGTGTAAAATACCTGGTGATTCTGCCCTTCCACCTGCTTTCCTATTTAAAACTGACCATGTTAGGCCTGAGCGCACAACCATCTCAGCATGGTCAGTTTTCTGGATGTGCTGCAAGAACAGGCTGCCTCCAATGATCAGACTTATGCTGAGATGCCTTGCAAAGTGCAATTCTTAACAGCCTGTTTTCTTTGGTAAATCAACCTCTATGATTGATTTGCAGCTAGTTATTATTATTATACAGTATTTATATAGCGTCAATAGTTCGCTCAGCGCTGTACATTACAATGGGAGACAATACAGGAGACAGTACAATAACAATACAATACAATACACGAGGGGTTTGAGGGCCCTGCTCCTTGGAGCTAACAATCTGGGAGGGAGGGGATAGTGGTACGGGAGGAAAAGTTGTGGGGGATGGAGTGGTAGGAAGAGTGGAGGAGATCGGCAATTAGCAGGGGGAGGGGTAGGCTTCCCTGAAGAGGTGGGTTTTCAGGGTGCGCCTAAAGGAGAGGAGAGTAGGTGATAGTCTGATGGATTGGGGTAGGGAGTTCCAGAGGATTGGTGATGTCCTAGAGAAGTCCTGGAGGCGGGCATGGGAGGAGGAGACCAGGGAACTAGAGAGAAGGAGGTTTTGTGAGGAGCGGAGAGTGCGTTTTGGGTGGTATTTGGATATTAGGTTGGTGATGTAGTTTGGGACAGTATTATGGACAGTTTTGTACGTCAGTGTTAGCATTTTGAATTTGATCCGTTGGGCAATCGAAAGCCAGTGGAGGGATTGGCAGAGGGGGGTGATGGAAACGGAGCGGTTGGTGAGGTGGATGAGTCTGGCTGCCGTATTCAGGATCGACTGAAGCGGGGATAGCCTGTGGTAAGGGAGGCCAGTGAGGAGGGAGTTGCAGTAATTGAGTCATGATATGATGAGGGAGTGGATGAGTTGTTTAATGGTTTTTGGGGTTAGGAATGGGCATATTTTGGAGATGTTGTGGAGGTGGAGTCTGCATGAGTTTGTTAGAGATTGGACTTTGTGCTGGAAGAATAGATTGGAGTCAAGAATGACACCAAGCACTCTGGCTTTCAGGGTGGGCCTGATGGTGGCATTGTTGGACGTGATGGAGAAGTCAGTGGGGTGGGGTTGCGCGGGCCGGGGGGAAAACTAGGAGCTCAGTTTTGGAGAGGTTCCGTTTAAGGAAGTGGAACGACATCCAATCTGATATGTCGTTCAGTATGCTAGTGATTCGGGTGGAGACCGAGGGGGTGAGGCGAGGGGTCGAGAGATAGATTTGTGTGTCATAGGCATAGAGGTGGTAGTTGAAGCTGTGAGAGTGTATCAGTTGGCCAAGGGAGGAGGTGTAGATGGAGAAGAGAAGGGGCCTGAGGACAGAGCCTTGAGGGACCCCGACAGAGAGTGGGAGTGAGGGGGAGGTGGTAGCGTTATAGGTAATGCTGAAGGAGTGTTGTGATAGGTAGGACGAGAGCCAGGAGAGAGCGGAGTCTCTGAGGCCAAGGGAGTATAGTTTTTTGAGGAGGAGGGGGTAGTCGACTGTGTCGAAAGCCGTGGAGAGGTCGAGGAGTAGGAGAACTGAATAATGGCCATTAGCTTTGGCGGTTAGCAGGTCGTTGGAGAGTTTAAGTAAGGCAGTTTTGGAGGAGTGTAGGGGACGAAAGCTGGACTGTAGGGGGTCGAGGAGGTTGTTGTCATTGAGGTGGGAGCTTAGGCGATTATAGACTAAGCGCTCAAGGAGTTTGGATGTAAATGGCAGCATGGAGATGGGTCTACGGTTGTTCGGGTCAGTGGGGTCCAGGGAGGGCTTTTTAAGTATGGGAGTGATGTGCACGTGCTTCAGAGGGGAGGGGAATGCGCCAGAAGAGAGTTAGAGATTAAAGATGTGGGTGAGGGAGCGGAGGATGGAGGAGGAGGGAGGTCGTAGGAATTGTGAGGGGACAGGGTCGAGGGGGAAGGTGGTGAGGCGGGCTTCAGAGAAGACCTTAGTGACGTCCTCAGTGGTAGTAAGGTCAAAGGTGTGGAGTGTTGACGGGGATCAGTGTGAGGGATATTAGGTGGGGTGGAGGTCTGAACAGTGGTGAGGCCAAGGCAGAGGGGTATTGAGGGGGTTGCTGTGTGAGAGGAGATAGGTGGGGAGGAAGTCTGAGCAGCGTCGATGTCCCTGCGAATTGTGTCAATCTTGTTTTTGAAGTGATTGGCAATCTCAAAGGGCGGTGAGCGAGGTGCTGGGGGGAGGTGGGGGCGGTGAGAGTAGAGAGGTGAAGGAAGAGAAGAGCCGGCGATGATTGGAGGAGAGGGTATTGATGAGGGTCAGAAAGTAGGCTTGTTTGGCAGCATGGAGGGAGGAGGTGTAGGTGTGGAAGGCGGAACGGTAGTTGGGATCTGGTTTTGCGCCATAGTCGCTCCAGCGCACGACTGCATCATTTGAGAGTTTTGGTATGATCAGTCTGCCAGGGCTGGAGCAGTTGGGGTCTGATGTTTCGTGTAGTTAAAGGAGCTAGCGAGTCAAGAGCGGTTGACAGCGAGTTGTTATAGGCAGTCGTGGCCAGGTCCGGGCAGGACAGGGGAAGGATGCTGTCGTAAAGTTGATCATCTGCAGAGTGGAGGGGGCAGGGTTCAGGTTGCGAAGGTTTCGGCTGGTAATAGTTTGACATTTGGAGGGGTAGGCGTATGAGGACAAGGAGACAGAGAAGGTAATAAGGTTGTGGTCAGAGAGAGGGAAGGGGGTGTTTGTGAGGTTGTGGGGAGAGCAGAGATGGGAGAAGACAAGGTCCAGGATGTTCCCGTCGGAGTGGGTGGTGGATTGTATGCACTGTGTGAGTGCAAAGGAGGAGGCTAAGTGGAGGAGTTGGGATGTGGACAGGTTGTTGATATTGACAGGGATGTTGAAGTCTCCAAGGATGATGGTGGGTAGCTTGGAAGAGAGGAAGAAGGGTAGCCAGGCGGAAAAGTCATCAAGGAAGCGGGATACGGGTCCAGGAGGCCGGTAGATTACAACAATCCTCAGGGGGGTTGGGGAGAATATTCGGATGCAGTGGGCCTCGAAGGAGGAGAAGGATAGAGAGGGGAGGTTTGGGAGGACTCGGAAGGTGCTCAGTGATGACAGGAGCAGACCAATCCCACCACCTTTTCGACCGTTGGGTCTGGGTGAGTGGGTCCAGATGAGACCTCCACAGGAGAGTGCTGCAGGGGAGGTAGAGTCAATGGCTTGGATCCAGGTTTCCGTGATCGCTAGGAGGTTGAGGGAGCGGGAAACAAAGAGGTCGTGGAAGGCAGAGAGCTTGTTGTACACCGATCGGGTGTTCAGCAGTGCACACGAAAACGGGGGGGGGGGGGTTGTTTTGGGGAGCAGAGGGACAGGTACTAGGTTGAGGGGGTTGCGGCAGGACGTGGAAGTGGGAGGGTGCCTTGTGGGTGAGCGAGGTGGTGGAGGGCCAGGGTTCGGGGAGATGTCCCCCGCGGACTCATGGGGCCCCGGGCAATAGGGGATCATGGGGCCCCTGTGTCCTCGGCCACACCCAAAAAAGCCTATGAAAAAGCCAATGAAAGGTACCAGGGGCAACACATGGGGCCCCCTACTGACCCCGGGCCCTCGGGCAGTGCCTGAGTGCTCGAATGGTCAGTCCACCCCTGGTTCCACATATGTTACACCAAAGTATATTACCATCTCCAAAAGCAATGAATAAATGAAAAATGTGATGCTATACATATATATATACACAGGTGAAACTCGAAAAATTAGAATATTGTGCAAAAGTTCATTTATTTCAGTAATGCAACTTAAACGGTGAAACTAATATATGAGATAGACTTATTACATGCAAAGCAAGTTAGTTCAAGCCATGATTTGTTATAATTGTGATGATTATGGCTTACAGCTCATGAAAACCCCAAATCCACAATCTCAGAAAATTAGAATATTACATGCAATCAATAAAACAAGGATTGTGCATAGAACAATATTGGACCTCTGAAAAGTATAAGCATGCATATGTACTCAGTACTTGGTTTGGGCCCCTTTTGCAGCAATTACTGCCTCAACGCGGCATGGCATGGAAGCTATCAGCCTGTGGCACTGCTGAGGTGTTATGGAAGACAAGGATGCTTCAATAGCGGCCTGGAGCTCTTCTGCATTGTTCGGTCTCATGCCTCTCATCTTTCTCTTGGCATTGTCCCATAGACTCTCTATGGGGTTCAGGTCAGGCGAGTTTGCTGGCCAATCAAGCACAGTAATCCCACGGTCATTGTACCAGGTTTTGGTGCTTTTGGCAGTGTGGGAAGGTGCCAAGTCCTGCTGGAAAATGAAGTCAGCATCCCCATAAAGCTCGTCTGTGGAAGGAAGCATGAAGTGTTCAAAAATCTCCTGGTAGACGGCTGCGATGACCCTGGACTTAATGAAGCACAGTGTACCAACACCAGCAGATGACATGGCTCCCCAAATCAACACAGACTGTGGAAACTTCACACTGGACTTCAAGCATCTTGCAGTGTGTGCCTCTCCATTCTTCCTCCATACTCTGGGTCCTTGGTTTCCAAATGAGATGCAAAAGTTGCTCTCATCAGAAAAGAGGACTTTGGACCACTGAGCAACAGACCAGGTCTGTTTTTCTTTAGCCCCGGGAAGACGCTTCTGACGTTTGTTGTTCAGGAGTGGCTTGACAAGAGGAATACGGCATTTGAAGCCCATGTCCAGGATCCGTCTGTGTGTGGTGGCTCCTGATGCACTGACTCCAGCCTCAGTCCACTCCTTGTGAAAGTCCCCAACACTTTTCAATGGCCTTCTCCTGACAATCCTCTCCAGGCTGCAGTCATCTCTGCTGCTTGTGCACCTTTTTCTTCCACACTTCCACATAACTTTCTATTAATGTGCTTTGATACAGCACTTTTGGAACATCCAATGTCTTTTGCAATTACGTTTTGAGGCTTTCCCTCCTTATGGAGGGTGTCAATGATGGTTTTCTGCACAACTGTCAGGTCAGCAGTCTTTCCCATGAATGTGATTCCTACTGAACCAGACTGAGAGACCATTTAAAGGCTCAGGAACCCTTTGCAGGTGTTATGGCTTAATTAGCTGATTAGAGTGGGACACTTTGAGCCTATAATATTGTACCTTTTCACAATATTCTAATTTTCTGAGTTTGTGGATTTGGGGTTTTCATGAGCTGTAAGCCATAATCATCACAATTATGAAAAATCACGGCTTGAACTATCTTGCTTTGAATGTAATGAGTCTATCTCATATATTAGTTTCACCTTTTAAGTTACATTACTGAAATATATGAACTTTTGCACGATATTCTAATTTTTCGAGTTTCACCTGTGTATATATATATATATATATATATAATATATAAATTGGAGCAGGTAACTCCTGTTGTGTTGCAAATCTTATCTGTTGGAGCTCTCATTAATGATGGGCTCCCATAATTGCATCCATATAAAACATCCAACAACAAATGAGAATGAAACAAAACAAAATCTATGTACGTTACTGCACATGTGATGTGTCTGTCCTCCACCTCTTTCCCCCAGAGGTCACCACTTTGAAGTAATCTCTATACTGTATATTAAAGGTCAAAAATAATACTTGTTGTCATAGGTCCAGAACAGGGGTCACTTCACATTATATCCCATTGTTTCTGCTTCTACAATTGTTTCCAAACTGTTTTTTTGCATAAATATATGCAAAAGCTTCCTATAGTGTAACATTTCAGATTTTATCAGAATATTTATCAAATGTATCATAAAATTAGAAAAAGCAGGAAAAACAATTTGCAACATAACTATATTCAACTCACAGGATCAACCAATATCAATACAGTTACAGAAAAGGAGAAATGGGGCACAGCATTTTAAAGATAGGGCTATTACTTTTACATATTTTATTGTACCTGTACCTAAAGGCATACTAACACAGCCTCCCAGTTAAGATGTGGGCATTTTCAGCATGGCTGAAGTATTCACCTTTCAGAAAAAATATACCCTCCCCACCTACTTGGTCCCTGCTATACTTAAAATGGTTATAAATTTCAGAGATGAAATATTAACAAAGCATATCCCTCTATAATGTGTACTTGTCTCAATTAAGAGCACTAAATGTCAGTTCTGTTTGCTACTTTGTTCCTCTGTTATCATCATGAGTCACGTCTGATATGTTTTCTGGACACTAAGAGAAAAATGGTGACAGGGAAGGGACCTTCAGCTAGCAGACAATAACTGACAGCCTCAGCTCTGTTCCTGTGTGCTGTGTTTAGGGGGGCATGTCCCTTCCCTCTAATCAGTTATCAGAGCTATCCTCACTGAGCCCTGCACTGTGTAATTTCTTATCTCCGCCCCCTGTTTTCTGACAGCTCAGACAAGCTTTATACATTCTGAACTTTGAACGGATGTAGAGAAGAGAAACAGGTACAATTATGATGTAGATTAAAAGGTACATCTTACGAAGGAGGATTGGTTTCAATTCTGTGTATCACCTGAGGCCAGTCACTTTACTCAGTATACATAAGGAATATAACCACTTTAACTGCAGGGATGCTGAGCTGTCAGTGCCCAAGCAGCCAGTCCAGCAGTCTGAATATTTAAAATTTCTACTCTTATCTGTGCAGCACTTCTGGGACGGACCAGAATGATTCACTATGCAGGCGCGGACCAATCAGAATCACTCTGGTATGTCCCAGAAGCACTGCACAGAGAAAAAAATGAAGAGTGTGCAATCTACGCCTGACTGGAACACCCATCCCTAAACAGGGGTGAAGCCCTTCAACATCATCTGTCTTTCACACATAATGCTGTTTTAATATCTCTGCCCCACAATTTGACAACAGTTCATACCTTCAGTCATGTCAATCAAAAGGATAAACACCATTGCATACTTCTTGACATCAAGGGACTGGATTTTGCAACTGCACATTTTCTAATGAGTGGATTGAGTTCACTTTACTACTTGTGAGGATATAAATACTAGGACATGTTCCTGACCCTTATTGGAACTGAAAAAGTGGCTTGGATAACAGTGAAACATCTTCAACGTTACAGGACAAGTCCAGTTGAATGTGAATGTCCTCTATTAGGTAAACCATGACCTAGATCAGTGGTCTCCAAATTGTGCTCCTGGGCTGAATGTGGACCTTTGCTTGCCTTTATTTGGCGTTTGGGGGACTATTCGTCACACTAATATGAGGCACTATTCCTTGCACTGACACTAATAATGAGGCATCATTTCTCCCACTAATACCAACGATGTAGCACTATCCCTTCCCCTAACCTATTCCTCCCAATAATACCAATGATGGGGCACTATTCCTCCTACTGACCACAGGTGCTATGTTATTGCTTTACTCCCAATTACCAACAAGCTTGAGGAACTGTTTACCCCTGCTGATGCTGGGGCATTTCCTACTCCCACTGGCCACAGTCTGGCCACCTCAAAGTCTAAAGAACAGTAAACTGGCCCTTTGGATAGTTTGGAGACACCTGATCTATATGAATGAGAACCTTCACAGATACAGTTTGCATATTTGTGCTAAATAAGTTCAACTTGAACATCATCCATTTGTGTGTTTGGTGAACTGCCACCCACAATGCACTGCACTCTGAGAGTGCATTGTGAATGGCCAAAGCAATGCACCTGACCACAGATCATAGCAAGATTGGGTGGAGCTATCTCCTCCCAATTGTTTACATCTGACTGGCCACTGTCAGACCTGTCAGAGGCGGCGAATGCTTTTTTCCCTTCATTTTGTGGGGATGGGGTTTACCTTCAAAGTCCTACCAGGATCAAAGGGCCTGGTATGGCCTTTACAGGGAACCCCATGCACTTCCCCCCAATTTGTGTTAGATGGGGTTCCCCTTAAAAGTCCTAACAGGACTAAATGGTCTGGTATGGCTTATAGGAGGAACACCACACACTTTGAAAAAAAAAATGCTGTGGGGTCTTAAAGGGTCTGGTATAAATAAGGGGAGGGGGGTTTAAAAATAAAAATGCCATTTAAAAAAAAAATGTCAGTCCTACTGTTGCAGTTTCTACACAATATACAACCTTGCAGGTAGTTTAAGGGGACCCCCCAGGCATGATATTTAAAGGAATTTTTCTTTTTCTTTTTTCTTTTTTACTTTAAGCCATGAAAAATTACTGCCCCTTTAAAAACTACTTTTTGACATTTTTCTTTCACTGATTCATGTCCCTCAGTACTCGAGTCCCCATACCCCTTTTATAGCCAATAGCTTGCATATAAGCCTTGAAAATGGGCACTTTTGAATTCACAAGTTCGAGTCCCATAGACTTGCATTATGTTTGAAGTTCACAGTCAAACTTTTGTTAGGTTTCAATGTTCGACCACAAACTGAACAGGAGGGTGTTCAGCTCATCACTAGTACTAAGTCAGGCTGTTCTTTTTATGAATATTATAATAAAATACAATACAATACTAAGATGTGTATGTTAGCTATGATGAACAACTGCCAACTTACAGCTACAACAGAAATTCAGCATGTCTGTTACAGAAATAGTGATTGAAAAGATGCAGCAGGTAATGATTACTTAATTGCTTTAACCTTTCCATTGTAGTCATCAAAAGATGACAGCTTCAGGAAACACACAGACACACACAAACTAGTGGTAACAACATAAATTCATATATTTCAGTAGTTTGCTTATCTGGTACCTTATGTAACAGTTCATTATTAAAACATGTTGCTATAGGCTGCATTTGCTTGTTATCTTAAATTTTGCCTTTTTTCCTTTTTAAAGTTTTAAAAAGAAATAACATATTAATAAAATAGAAGATCTTGCATTGAAATACAAGTGGTAAAGAACAAGGCTTATGATCGTTTTTTTCTACTTGTATATCTTATGGAAGGAAGATAAATGTTAGGGGTCCCTTTATGGATAAAGTTATTCTACTGTCAAAGGCCTCTTGCAATAGTTGCAGTGGATGATGTTTAGCTGCAATCAGGAGGGAGTTTGAGTGGGAAAAGATCAAAGCTGTTTGATTTGAAAACTGACATTTGCTGTCGGGTTGTAAAGAGAAGGGAGCTCTGTTTATCTGTTCTGTGCTGAGGGAGGACTACATCAGTGTGTAGACTGGATTTTGGGCACACCCTGCCCCAGGGGAGCACAATAGCTTTGGCTGTGTTCCCCCCTGGAGACTTGTTAGTACTCCCAGTGGAGAAGTAATATCCTTGGTACTGAGGAAATTATTGAAAGGAATTCACAGAGAGTGCACTATTACATGCTACTGTATTGTGAACAACTTTTTGAACTGGTGTTGAAAACAGTTTAAAGGCTAAGTTCACCTTTTTCAGAAAATAGATCGTACAGTCAATGAGGCTCTGGCAGATATTAAAAAAACTGTGCAGCTTTGTTGTCATAGCTGTTGGCCATTTGTGCCTCCTAGACAAAAAAATAACCTCTCAGTTAGCAACCCTCCCATCTTGCTTTGTTGCTAGGATAGAAAAACTCTTGGTTTTTGCTAATGTAATGCTGGGAGTGAGCATCCAATGGTTTTCATGTCAGTATGTTGGGTTGCTAACTGGGAGTTTTTTGGCCATGTTTCTAGAGGGCCCAAATGGCCCCCTAGTAAAACTGTAATATTTATTTTTGCATGTCCAACTATATGGACAATCCATCATTCCAGCAAAAGATTCTGTGTAAGGATGGGACAGGTATTGGTAACAGAAGGGAATATCAGAGGAAATGACAGTGTGTGTGAAGCAACTGTGAAATACTAAATATGACATTTTATCCATGTATCTGTATATGTTCTTTGTATTTCTTTTCTTTGATGTACAACAGAAATCTACACTCACTGGCCACTTTATTAGGTACACCTGTTCAATTGCTTGTTAGAACAAATTGTTAATCAGCCAATCACATGGCAGCAACCCAATGCATTTATGCATCTAGACGTGGTGAAGATGACTTTCTGAAGTTCAAACCGAGCATCAGAATGGGGAAGAAATGGTATTTAAGTGACTTTGAAAGTGACATGGTTGTTGGTGCCAGATGGGCTGATTTGAAGATTAGAAAAATGTTGCCTGGCATGATGAGTCTCGATTTCAGCTGCGACATTCAGATGGTAGGGTCAGAACAACATGAAAGCATGGATACATCTTGCCTTTTATCAGCAATTCAGGCTGATGGTGGTGGTGTAATGGTGTGAGGGATATTTTCTTGGCACACTTTGGGCCCCTTAGTACCAACTGAGCATTGTTTAAATGCAATGGCCTACCTGAGTATTGTTGCTGACCATGTCCATCTTCTTGTGACTATAGTGTACCCATCTTCTGATGGCTACTTCCAGCAGGATTATGCACCATGTCACAAAGCTAAAATTATCTCAGGCTGGTTTCTTGAACATGACAATGAGTTCACTGTACGTCAATGACCTCCACAGTCACCAGATCACAATTCTGTAGAGCACCTTTGGAATGTGGTGGAACGGGAGATTTGCATCATGGATGTGCAGCCGTCAAATCTGCAGCCACTGCGTGATGCTATCATGTCAATATTGACCAAGATCTTTGAGGAATGCTTTCAACACCTTGTTGAATCTATGCCATGGTGCATTATGGCAATTTTAAAGGCAAAAGGGGGTCAAGCCCAGTAATAGCAAGGTTTACCTAATAAAGTGGCTGATGAGTGGTTTTGACATTCAAGGTGGTTTCTTGTAAGTTGATTGTATGGTGTCTCTGCTGGGTTTGCACTAGTGCTGAGGAATCTGGTTTTGGAAGTTTTAAAAAAAGACTGAATTGAAGTTGAGGTTTGAACTTCCAAACCAGCACAGTTCTGTAACACAAACTATCTTGTTTATTGAAAAAATTAAATTCCTTTGCATTTTTTGACCTGCAGAAGATGACACTCTATAAATTGCTAACTATTGTTTTGTCAAATGCTGCATACTTTTTTTAGCCATTTTGGGCATCCAAGAATTCTTGCTACACAACACATCCAGGTGTTCATAATCCAGTACAACAGCAATACTGTACAGCTTGGCCAAGAGCACAGACTGCTACAGTATTTAGACAATTAAACAGCAGCACACAAGTCCTTACTATGCCTTAGTCATTCTGCATTCTGCCCTCTTCTACAAGCATGTTAACTGCACATGTGCACTGCAAAAGAGCTATTGTACAAAGTATTACTAGAGACTGATCTGTAATGTAAGTTAGCTGCATTTAAATATGTTTTTTTTCACTAATATATAACTGCTTTGAGATTTTTCTGTATGCAGGTCAGCTTATAACAAAATGTATTGCATTTTAAAGTCACATCAACCTTTTATGGATATTTGATCACAGAAAATGTAAACTATTTGGCTTTTTTCTGTGTGCATATAATGTAAATTTGACTCTGTCAGCATCATCATCATTTTAGATTATTTTAAGCAATTATTCCTGTTAAATACATTTTTGGACAGAAGGAGGAAGTGTTAAAACCCCTGCCAAATTTTTATTACTGTGGGGAGATTTACTCTCTCTGGTTCTCCTAGAGACCATTGCAATTAGGACTAAAAGTGGTGGGAACTCCAAAATGTCACCTGAAGGCAAGAGGAAATCCTCCAAAAGGAATACAGTAACTGTTTTGGTGACAACTCTTAAGGTCCCCCTTCAGCCAAAACTAAAAAGAATATTTGACTTTAAAAGCACTTTAATACTTGATAAAATATGAGAGTTTCTGGACATTTGCATTTATTCATAGTTTATGTTAAAGAAGAATTCTAATTGGTCACTAGATGCACCAACTGTAAATTGTGTGCTACTTTTCGTACGGTTTAAAGTGTGACTCCATATTATGTTTTGTTCAGTTTTGGATAAACCAGAGCAAGAGATCAGCAACCTGTAAATCATGATCTACCAGTAGATCTTGGCCAGGTGACTAGTAGATCATAGTCTGGGCTTGCTGACCCACCATCCCACAGCATCAAACAAAATGTAATGGAGAGGGACTACTTGCAAAGTTGGAGCTTGTAGTAGGGAGCAAGAGCCGCATAAGCTGATGCCTCCTCTGTAGTGCTGGTTCCTGTCCCATGAAGAGTTAGCGGTCTCCAGAGTGGTGTCAGCAGCAGGAAAGAAGAGATCTTCAGATCAGTATGAAGCAATACATGGGACATATTAGTATAGGGCTGCTTTCGCACTGATATGCTGTGATTTACCCGCATCGCGGGTGCAGTGCAGTGTACCTGCAGCATTCCTGCAAGTTTGCTGCGCTTAGCTATAGACTTCTATTATATCCTGAATGCAGGAGTTTTGGTGTGCTTTCAGAAAGTGCAAAACACTTGCAGGATATGATAGAAGTCTATGGCAAAACAAAACTATCCCAGGAAAGTCACAGATGCACTGTGCTGCACCAGTGATGCAGGTAAACAGCAGCACATTAGTGTGAAAGCAGCCTTAAAACAGTAAGGGTTCATTTACATTTGCAGTTTGGAGGGTGGTAAAACCCCAGAGTTAATACATGTTTTTACCACCCCTGACCCAACTGTACCCACTTTATCTGCAATGGTCAGGGGTGTACACATGTCACAGCTGCAGCAGGAATTATACGGCCTGTCATGGGTGATGGTTGTAGCACCTAGCAAGCATGAACAATTCAAATGAATGAGGCCTCCTCACCACCTGATTTAAACCCATGATTGCCATGCAATGCACGCAATTATGAGACATTAGTGCAGAAATTAAAGGTTTAAATCAGGTGTGAGGAGGCAACACTGAGCCTGGTGATCTTTGACTTTTCTCATGTTGTTCAGGTAGATCTCCACCTTTTTAAGGTTGGCAACCACTGAACTAAAGAAAGGTTAGCTCCTGTGTCAAGCTTTAATTGTTTTTTGTGGCCCCAATGAAGACATTTCTCCTCACTTTTTCACCCTGTGACCAAGTATTTTTTAATTGTAGTTATTGTTTATTAATTACATAGAAAACATAAAATGTACAGTGAAAACCATACAAATAAGTGGCAAACAAGGAAAGAAGGAGAGAGGAGCAGAACCTCAATGGCTTTCTCCACTGAACTAAAAAAAGTCGTATTTATTATGGTTATCTCTCATAGGGAGAATTCCCCACATTTCCAGCACAGGAATTGGGGTGAAATCCCTACAAACAGAAATCAGGCAGCAATACAAATCAGAAACAGGTTATAACCTTTCCACACTCTCTCTAAAAGAAAACAGTTTGCTTGGAGGGAGGGTTGGAATCAGCCCCAATATATTCGTATGTATATATATATATATATATATATATATATATATAGTGTATGTTAATAATCATACAAATTTTAATGTGATGAAAGCTGATGGTAATTGCAATTCATGTATATCCCTTGATGATCGTGTTATCGTGTCTTCGTTTCTTTTTATGTTCATGTCTTATCTGACTAAAATAGCTATAGGTTGGCACTTTGGGAAATGACTAAGGCAGAGGAAAACCTACAATGTATGATCTTCCCTGGGAGCTTTGATTATATTTTGCTCCTGACCATCTGTTTCACTTAGTTATGAAGAGATTCTTAAATATTGCTACTCCGTTTCTAAGTCTACCAAATGTAATTTCTAAAGGAGAATTCTAGATGAAATACAACAATCAGTAACGTATAAACTAAAAACTGATTGATACCAAACTCTGCAGCAGAGAGAAAGGAAGCAATAAAATTTGACAAAATGTGGTACCTACAGAATGTTTACTTTTCAAATTATTTTTTAGTGGTAGAGTCTGTCCATGCTTTGGGGGTACAATATCGTGTACAAAACAACAGTAAAAACTTGCACCCTAGATTTTGTTTATTACAAGTACCTTGGCTAAGGAGCTTCTGTTGAGTCATAACCAGCTGCAATGCCGATAATTTCAATAAGTGGTGATATGGTGGAACAGCCGTGAGATTATGATCAGCAGGGAAAATGGTGCAGAGCTACACCACAAAGGCACAATGCACATAGGCATTCTATTAAGTTCCAAAACTGTACTTTATAATACAGCCATTGAGATGGGAGAGAAAGGACTTCTACTTGCTTGGGATAAGCCTATTATTCTTCCACATTCTATTATCTTTTGCTTTCTTTTCTTTTTTTAATGGAGCTGGTTGTGCCCTAATATTATACAGCCGTCCATAGATTATGCAATTTTCTTTCCTGCAACCACGGTATTATGTTCTCATGGAGGGAGAGCACAATGCTTACTTCTAGCAGCTATAGCCCCTAGCAATAATCGCATGCTAAAAATCTGACATGCTCGTTGTACCCAAGTCGATAGATAGATCGACTTGGGTACAATCAGCCTGCCCATAGATGGATCAAATCTTGGCCAGTTCCTGCTGAACTGCCAAGATATGATCAATTTATGGCCAAATTAAGTGACAATACCACAAACAGATATACAGCTGTACCAGATTCTGAGTGCACCACTTTTACTAAATCTTCTCCAATGTGTGTTGGTGCACCACATTGGACCTGAAACTTCTTAATGGGGCCTTAAAAAAAATACCACTTACTTCTGTACTGTAGCTCCAGACATTGTGGAGTAAATAATTCTCAAAGATCACAACAGGAATTATGATAGTCGGTTTAGGTCAGTTTTTTGCCAGCTTATGGCACCTGCTTGTTTTCTTACATTAAAAGGCTCAAATAACATTTTTGCCTGAACTTATATCACTCTAACTTGGATCTTGCTGTGGGTATCACTATTGACTATGCAGGTGTCATGAGCTCTCTCACCATGCATCCATCCCACTAGATCCTTAAAGCGTAACTTTTATTCTATCAACTCACAAAATGCTCCCTGTATATTACAGCAGCATTAACGTACAGCATAATGCAAAGCAATATCAGATTAAAGTGAATATGGAGGAAGACACCAGGCCATGTTAAGCATACAGCTATCAAATTGTTTCAGATATAAATTCCCACCAAAGTACACTATACTTTTTATTCAATTTATTGTGCAGGCATGATTACATACTGGAGTGTTCTTTATTGTTACATATAAGGGATATTTAACCTTAAGTGTGGGTTAAACCACATCCAATCCGCAAGAGATGTGAAATAACATTGCTTCCTATGGTGCCTGTTCACATATGTCAGGTGCATGGCCGGTGCAGATTCAGTGCGGATTCAGTGCGGTTTTAAAAAGAGTCATGTCCAATTTCTGAGCAGTGCGGTCAGGTTCAGGTGCGGATCACAGGCTATTGACTTTAATGGGAATCATTCCTAAACCGCATTTGTGTGAACAGGATAAGATCCTAAGCTAATCCTTTCCTGAACCTGATATAAACCTGACATGAACCCGTGAACAACTACTATATCAATTAGCTGTGAAACCTGAGCTTCAATCCATACTGCACATGTGTGAATCAGCTCTCATGCATTCTATGCATTAAGGTAAAACCGTCAGCATGCAGCTGCCCCTTATACTCACCTGAGCCCGATCCAGCAATGTGCACAAAAGATGACGCTCTCCTTGGTCTCTGCCTCCTCATTGGCTGAGACATAGCAGTGGGATTCATTGCTGTCAATCACAGGCAATAAGGAGGGAGCAGGGGATGGGGCAGAGCCACACTCTTTGTGTCTCATAAGCACACAGAGGAGACTTGGGAGCAAGCATGAACAAGTACCCCCAGAGGAAGCAGCTTGCAGGGGAAAAGGCCTGGAGCACCTTCAGGGGAACCAAGAAGAGGAGGATTGGGGCTGCTCTGTGCAAACCATTGCACAGAGCAGGTAGGTATGACATGTTTGATATTTAAAAAAAAATCCTTTACAATCACTTTAATGTAAAATTGCATTGCTTAGTTACTTGATTTTCTAGATTGTGAGACTAGGCAACAATTTCAAGACTGTAATCATATGAAAGAGCAAATCTTTGTATCTACAGTTTTTCACTTGTGCTAATGGAAATAAAATGGAGCCTATCTTATTTCGTTTTACGTACATGATGTATATATGAACCCTTGTGCAATGACGGATACCATCACTCTCGCTAAGTCCTTTTAATGGCTTCAACAGGGAGAGATATCAGTACATTAGATGCGTTCAGTAATTTAATGAGGATCCATCCTAATCTGGATAATTTCCATTGATTCTGCAGAATGCACATCAACTGGTGCTGCAGATGACAGTCTTTAGGCTTCTAGTAGGGATTATCAGGTTGCTAATGGAGAACATCTGGTTTAAGTAGGACAGTATTACTTATTTGCTGCTGCCAGGAGCAACATTTAGCCCTATTTGAAACATTATGCTCAAAAAGGTTAACGGTAAAACCAGAAAAGTATTATATACAGAACAAACAAAATGCAAAGTAACATTATCAAATGAACTTTTCCAATGACAGATACATGTATAATTATAATATCTATTGGAGTATTTTTAAGAAAGGCAAAGCCAAAAGTAACTAATAAATGAGAGACATAGAGCTCACTGGGCAAGCCTACTATTGATAAATAGCATGGTAGATACATTGTACCTGTGCAAGTTACTAGAAGAGTACGACATTCTATCACCTACTCTGTTTTGGAGTATTTTGGTTCTAGACGTACTAATGCAGGTTAAGCAAAAAGTCTTTCTAAAGCTCTTCTCCCTTACTTGGATAGTCTTTCCTGATTATTATATCTGGTCTTCTTAGTTTAATACTGTCAGGGACATGTTGGCCATGGCATAGCTGAGGCTCGTAGCCGCACATGAATGCGCATGTGCGGGCCTGCAGGTGCTCGTACTGTTGTGTGTGGGCGTGCACATTGGCTAATTCTGATGCCTACTGGCCTATATAGGTGCAGCAGCTGCACTAGTGAATTGCTGTCTGATCTGCAGCTCTCCCTGTGTCTGTTCCTGTATTGCTACCCATGCTTGACTCGGCTTATCTTGACCTCGCTTGAACGCTACCTGCACTGACCTCGGCTTGTTTCTTGGATTCTGTCTCTGCCTACGGAATCTGCCTGATCTGCCTCTCTGTTGCTGACATTGGCCTGTGACCTGACCCTTCTTCTGCCTGCCGTTTATGCTTACCTGCCCGTCTGTTACCGACCTGACCCTGCATCCAGCTTCGCCTGCTACCAGCCTGCTCCACAGTGACGTCTGCCTACAGCCCGCTACTTCACTCCTGGTATTCACTCAGCAAGTTGTCAGCTATTCCTCTGAAGACTACTGGACTGGTCAGTCACTCATACCCCACAGTGCTCTCGTGGTTGCTGTTCCACCTTCCGTGGCACCTGAGCCGGAGCTGTACGAGAGGCCCTTCTCTACATGTCAGGCTCCCTAATGAGGTACATGACAAATACTCACGTTCATCAGGTGGCTAGGAAGATATGGGGTAAGAAAGCACAGCTTAAGGCAGATGACCAGGGAGAGGGGTGCAACAAATATAATTCTACCCTTGCCTGTAGTCTGACTTTTATGAAAATATTTCCCACATTAGTTTACAGTATATTTATTTCACAGCAAAAGGACTGAAATAAATGATAAATGATAACATATAATTCAGGAGCAAGTATTATATTTTGAATAAAGCCGGCTTCCCCTCCCCAGTGCCTTGCTTTAAAAACTGCTGTCTTTAGCAGTGGAAAATATGACTCCAGCGGCCAGATGGGAAGCTCAGAACAGCTCCTTCAGCTTGCTAAGATTAGTTTTGTCTCTTGTTCACATACAGAATAGAGCTGCTGTTGAAAAGTAGGGAGAATTCTGGCTCTGGGCTGCAACAATCTAAGAATCATATTACCTATCTGGAGTACTTTCTGAACAGAAGCAAAGCAAGTGAATTTATTCTTGTTCATGGGAATCCCATAGCATCCACAGTCTCAGTACTGCTATTCCCTCCTGCTAATCCTGCAATGCTATTTTCTAATTTTATGCTATGTATAGAAATAATTATTTGTCTTGCCCTTGGGCATGGTCTGAAACATTCTCTGCTACCCTCAAGTATCTATAAATAATTTGACAAGTTTTTACTATATAAAGGCGTTCATATATTTTGTTTACTCACAGTTTATGGTTATGTATCATATCCTAAATTCCTATAAAATACGTGCCATGTGTAATTATTTTTATGAGAGTGGCTTGGGCTAGCTTGTTTCAAGAGCTAGATGATGTCTTCATTATGTTATTCCCTAAACAGATAACACCATCATTGCTTATGTGCAAAGAAAGCCCTCACATATTTACATGTAATGATAAGATTTTAGTCATCAGATGTTTACAGATTCTCTACTGTATTGCAGATGAAGTAGCATCTAAGGTTCTATCCTGCCTTTTAGAATTTGGAGTAATTGCATCCCAAACATATGATTCTTAAATTAGGTCCACCCTTACACTAATTACCAAAGCTAAACCTAACCTATAAATCAAACCCTTAACCTAAAGCCCAACCTAAGTCCCCATGATACCTGAAAAAAAAAAAACAGCTCTTGCTGCAAAACTCAGCTTCAATTTAAAGCCATCCCCTGCAGAACCACTTCTTAGGTACAAGATGTCCTCAGCCTTCTGGGTTGAATGACACCCAGTGCCATTCAACCTTGAAGACTAAGGAAAGACTGTCAGTGAAGAGCGTCATGGCCCCATATTTATAGCCAGTATTGTTTTAACATGTTTCCATATGTTTTTAAATCATTGCCATTGCACAATACTTTGTAACTTTAGACATGTATGCTGGTTACTGTAGTTCTCCTTGTCCATCATTCAGCTATGGTGCTGCTAACTAGTTTCTCTTCCCCTTCTCACACCATGCTGGTCCCACACTTCAAAAGTCGACAGTTTCCCAGTGAGGCAGCTTGACAAAGGGAGCTGAGCCCCTGAAATGTGTAGCATCCCCCTCTCCTTCTGATGTTGTTTGGTCTCCTGTCAGAGGTACAAGTTTATGGCTGTATATGCCACTTCCATCCATTCCTTTGGTGGGTGTTCTCTTGTGCACAGCAGCTGCCAATGTGACAAACTAGATTGCAGCTCTGTGTTTCAGTTTTCACCACTCTGTGCCTCTGGAGCTGGAGTATAGCTTCTTGTAGTTGTATCTTTTACAATAAAGTGATGCTCTCATGATACATTAATTCCTGCTCCCTGCTGTTCTTTCTTTTGTTATGACTCTATTCTATGGCACTCACAATGTACTGATGCTGAGAGTAGCACTGATGTCATCACATCATCACCACTCTCTGCATCATCCAGGACTGCCCACTACTGGGGGAAGACCAAAAAGGAAAATGACCCAAAGTGTATCACGACTGCCCATTTACTTATATGAGGATACTTTCAATAATAATATACTATTCTGAAAATTATAAAGTGACAATTTCATGCATCATGTATTTATTGACTTTACATTATACATCTTTTTGTATCTGTTAACTGTCACCCTCTGTTAATGTATAGAATGCAACTGTATAATGTGTATCTATACTGCTCATGGATATTTGCTGTCAGGGAAAGATGTTAGATGAATGCATGTTTTGTTCTGCCACTTCCTCTTTAAGTAAAAGTGTTCTCAATAAAAATTAATTAAAACAAAATAGTGCAAACACACATTGTGAAGATATGCCCTTGGAAGCAAACAAGTAATTTAATCATAGATTCCAAACTCCATAGAGCGAAGATTCCTTCAATGCTGACAACTGCCTTGCCTTGGGAAAACAACTTTTTTTAAAGTGGTTGTAAAGGCTGAGGATTTTTTCTATGCCTTACGGTAAAAAGCCCTCTGTGTGCAGCACCCCAATACTTACCTGAGCTCTATCTCGATCCAGCAATGTGCACAAGAGCTGTGTCTCTCCTGGCTCTCTCCCTTCTCATTGGCTCAGAGACAGTAGCAGGAGCTATTGTCTCCCACTGCTGTCAATCACAGCCAGTGAAGAGGGAGCTGGAGGGAGGCTGAGCCCCCCTCTATTTGTCAACACACAGAGAGGTGCTTGGGGTTGAGCATGCATGAGTGCCCCCACAGCAAGTGGCCTGTTATGGGGGAACTCAGCAGGAGGGAGGAGCCAGGCTCTAGAGGGCATGAAAGGAGGAGGTTCAGGGCTGTTATGTGCAAAACCATTGCACAGAACAGGTAAGTTAGACATGTTTGTTATTTTAAAAAAAATACTTTTAATATCACTTTAGTGCTTTAATAAATATGACTGATTTCCACATGAAGTATGTTACTATAAGAGTGCCTTGGTAGTGGATCACATATAACTGGATTTTTCTCCCTGGTTTAGTATTACAATACACTGGTTTTTCAAGGCAGGTAAGACCTTAACGTAAAGACCTGTCTCATGAACTTTCCATACCTGAAACCCTGTACTAAGGGCTTTGACTTTACAATATCTTCAAAAACTGTTCTGATTTTCTATCATGGAGTAAGATGAAACTATGGAGAGCAGTGCTGCAGCCAGGCTGGTACTGGAGCAGTGGTAGATGTCAGGTAAAAGTTTAGGGTTGGAAGGGGACAGTTGCTGGGGCTTTTTCTACCTTAATGCATGGAATGAATTAAGGTAAAAAAAGCGTTTAGCATTGAGAACCACTTCAATTCCTGCATTGCAGCTCTGGATGTTTGATTTGAACCTCACATTGCCCCTAATGTTTACACAAATGTGGTGGGGACAATATATTGAGAGCCAAAGACAGAAACTGATGTGAATGGATGGTACTATATTGATAAGAGAGATAAGTATGAATGCCAGGTGCCAGAAAGGTACCAATTTGTCAAACTGCAAACTGCTTACAAATCGTTATTTCAGCAACTACGAATATTTTCAGATACACAGATAGATAGTAAGGAAAAATCTTCTAACAGTGCTAGATGAAGTTAGCTTTTATCACCACTTTGCAGAGATGATTTAATGCCAGCCAGCAGTCATGACATGATAAATGATTTCCTTGAGTATATATAACTGCCATTTTGAAAGGTGTTAACTAAACAGTTCCCTTGAGTTTCTAATGTTTGCCCCTGACATATAAAAAGTTACAATACATCATCAGTTATGAAAAACTACACAGGAATCCAATAAGAGTACAATCAGGTGTTATCATTGGTAACGTCCAACTTGTATTTTTAGCTATCTTTTCACACTGTAGCTAATGTTTATTATAGTAAACGATCATATAATTTGCTTAAAGGAGATCTACAGTAAATAGTCACAGCATACACTTTCCTTTTATAACATCAACATTTTAACCACTTGACCTCCAGAGGATTTACTGCCCTTAGAGACCAGGCCTCTTTTTGCTACTCGGCACTGCACTAATTCAACTGATAATTGCGCGGTCATGCAATGCTGCACCCAAAGAAACTTATGTCCTTTTTTTCACACAAATAGAGCTTTCTTTCGGTGGTATTTGATCACCTGTGCGCTTTTTATTTTTCACGCTATAAACAAAAAAATGCCAAAAATTTTGAAGAAAAATGATGTTTTTTACTTTCAGCTATAAAAAATATATAGTAAACTCAAAGTTGGTTATAAATTTAGGCCAAAATGTATTCTGCTACATGTTTTTGGTAAAAAAAAATCCCAATAAGTGTATATTGATTTCTTTGTGTGAAAGTTATAGCGTCTACAAACTATGGTATAGATACTGCAATTTACGCCATTTTTTTGCTATACAGCGCTGCGCTAGTTTAACAGACAATTGCACAGTCATGCAAAACGGTACATAAATGAAATTTACAACCTTTTTTTCCCCACAAATTGAGCTTTCTTTCGGTTGTATTTGATCGCCTGTGCGGTTTTTATTTTTTTGCGCTATAAAATAAAAAGGCTGACAATTTTGAGGAAAAAAAACTATATTTTGGACTTTTTGCTATAAAACATGTCCAGTAAAAAAAAATTTAAAAATCAAATTTAGTCAAATTTCTGGCAAAATGCATTCTGCGACATGTCTTTGCTAAAAAAAAAAACCCAATACATGTAAATTAATTGGTTTACGTGAAAGTTATTGCGTTTACAAATGGCGGGAAAGATACTGGAATTTTTAGGGTTTTTTTTATACTAATAATGGCGGCGATCAGCGACTTATGGCGGGACTGCGGCGGACATTCTGACATTGGGGGGTACTGACTTGGGGTCACTAATCCCCAGTGACACCAATACAGTGATCAGTGCAAAAAAAAAAAACATTGACACTGTACTAATGGCACTGGGGAGGAAGGGGTTAAGTTTATTATTCAGGGAAAGGGTTAACTGTGTGAGGGGAGTGTTTTACTAGGGGGTGGGGATGTGTACTGCAGGGAACACCGCTGATCGGGAGAGAGAAATTCTTCTGTCCCGATCAGCGTGTCCTGGAGCTGTCAGGGAACTGACAGAAAGCACAGCTACTGCAGCTGTGCTCTCTGTCAGCGATTGCCGCCAATTGCCGGGACATAGCCGGTAACGACCAGCTGTGAACCAGCGACTGACATCCGCGGCTGTGATCGGCGGGACAGGTAGGGCGGTGGAGCGCCTCGCGCGCTCCCCCTACCTGTTTTCAAAACACACGTTTTAAAACATGCTTTTTCCCAGCCGTGCCGCCCTGCCACCGTATTTCTACAGTGGCTGGGTGGCATGTGGTTAATAGCAATACAAACATTAGTTATTTTTGGCAACTCAATACAAGTTTACTTTCTTGTTGTGAGTTCTGCCTGTCTGTTGTCAAATAGAAAACTGGAAAAATCAGTCAGATATAAAAAATTGATCCTAAGTGTAAACTTAGCATGTGGATAGACATTTACATAAAAGACCAAAAAACATATAAATATTGTATATTGTTATTTTTTTACATCAAGTAAAATGTGCACAAAACCTTGCTAAAACTGTGCTTTCTTACTGAACTATATTATGGTACACTCAAACCCAACATCAAAGTCTGCTGCCGTACATCTTAAAACTGTACATCAGGCACTAAAAGTAAATGTAAATCTTGGTACAAATCTGCCCCCAAGTATTAGCTGTCTATATCACCTATTGTCATGCTAACAACATTCTTCTCTCTCTAACATTTAACTATACACACTCCATCAATTAGCTCCATACCCACTTGAAGATCAAGCCTTTTCTGTCACTTTGTATACATGTAAATATCAGTACTTTTTGCTAGAAAAATGCTTAGAACCCCCCAAACATTATACATGTTTTAAAGCAGAGGCCCCAGAGAATAAAATGGTGAGTATTGCAATTTTTTATGTCACACACTATTTGAGCGTGAATCTCCATAATGGGAGCACAGACAACACTAGAAACCTGACAGGGGTTCTAATCCCTCTCTACTCTATCCAAAACTGAAAAAAAAGGTTTGCCTTACTTTAAGTACATAGTAAAGAGAAACATGGCAGAGAGAAGAATGGAAGCTACTCAGGTCACAGTAATTTAAAAACAAGACACATAAAATATACTTGTTTTCCTTGATACAACAAGAGTGCATTGCGCATATGTGCAGGTTTAATTGCCTGGAACGGCAAAACCTTCCTGCAAATGGAAGGACAGAGGGGGGTGGACGGGAAAATGTTTTTATGGACAGGCCCCCCACAGCTGCATGTGTAATTGGAGAAGTTTCAGCATTTGAAACAGGAGAGATGGTATGTACTATTCATAAGATATAGAATTTCATAGGGATATTATTGAAACATTTTGATGAAGGTGAACTTACACTTTGGGTTGATTTACTAAAACCGGAGAGTGCAAAATCTGGTGCAAGCAGCTTCTAACTTCAGCTTGTTCAATTAACTGCTTTCCAACCGTGCTATAGCCGAAGGACAGCTACAATGCGGTTATGTAATCCTGGGACGATGTCCATGGACGTCATTCCAGGACACTCCCCCTGCGTGCCACCTGCGTGCCACCTGTGTGCCACCTGCGCGCTCCCAGTGGGGCACACCCGGCCCCGCCTGTGATTGCTGCGTCCTACGGGGTATGGTAAACAGCAAATCACAGTGGCCTTTTACCACGTGATCAGCTGTGTCCAATGACACAGCGATCACCGGGTAAATACAGTTTCTGGTTATCAGTTGCACTTTCCTCATGCTGTCACAGCGTGAGGAAAGTACTGCCGAGAACCAGCAATTGTCAGCAAAGGGATCATCAGGGCACTGATGATCAGTGCCCAGCAGTGCCACCCACCTGTGCCACCCACCTGTGCCCAGCAGTGCCGCCCACCTGTACCCACCTGTGCCACTCAGCAGTGCCACCCATCAGTGCCGCCTATCAGTGCAGCTTCATCAGTGCCGCCAATCAGTGCCTATCAGTGCAGCCTATCCAAATCACCTCATCAGTGCCCATCAGTGCTGCCTATCCGTGTCACCTCATCAGTGCCCATCAGTGCTGCCTATCCGTGCCCACCAGTGATGCCTATCCATGCCCATCAGTGCTGCCTATCAGTGTAGCCTCATCAACGCACATCAGTGAAGGAGAAAAATTACCTGTTTGCACAAATTTATAATAGACACAAAGAAAAACTTTTTTTCAAATGTTTTGCTCTTTTTTTGTTTATAGCGTAAAAAATAAAACACCCAGTGGTGATTAAATACCACCAAAAGCAAGCTCTGTTTGTGTAAAAAAAATTATAACATTTCATATGGGTACAGTGTTGCATGACTGTGCAATTGTCATTCAAATTGTGACAGCGCTGAAAGCTGTAAATTGGCCTGGGCAGGAAGGGGGTATAAGTGCCCAGCAGGCAAGTGGTTAATCTTTGACAATAAAACCTGGAAGCTGATTGGTTTCTATGCAGAGTTGCACCAGATTTTGCACTATTCAGATTTAGTGAATCAACCTCATTCCTAGATTGTAAGCTCGAAAGAGCAGCGCCCTCAATCCCCTCATGTTTTGCATTGTATTGGTATTGTTCTGTCACATGTTCTGTCGCCCTTTGTAATGTACAGCGCTGAGTGAACTATTGGCGCTTTATAAATACTGTATAATAATAATAATAATAATAATAATAATAATAATAATAATTAAGTCCATATATGTACACAGATGTAAGCTGTGCCTCTCTGTTTCAAATAATTCAATCCTCTATCCTCTGGTTAGATCCTGGCTTTACATGCACACTATGGCTGAATCCTGTTTATAGACTAAAGCAAGCCATAGATGAGTCAAAAAACGAAAGTTCTGTTGATTGAAAAAGGAAAATAACTCATACGATTTGCCATCAATTGTTTTGATTTTCTAAAAGAAAAAACCCAGCATGTTGGTTTAAGCACTTTCGATTGCAGTCTCAAAATTGTGTGCCACACCTGGCACACTAAAAAATGAAGGATTCACATCTACATTAAATTGTTTTTTTTTCGACTCATCTATGGCCTGCTTAACAGCATCAATTTCAGTGTCAAGTGATGGGAAAGATATACTGTACCATGGAAGAGATCCTCCTTGTGTAGCAGTGTTTATTTAAAACATTTAAATACTTTTACCTCCTCCTGTCCGCCCATTCTACATAGACGGCAGAGAGGAAGCAGCGCTGATGCGGGCTGACGTTCCTGAACATCAGCCCGCATCGATGGCTCATGCACGGCTCACAGAGTGTGCACCCTTGAGCCCGGTGATCGGTGTGTCGCCCAGACACAGCGAATCACATTACTGCTGTGTTCGGGCAAATAGTCATGTTTTACCATGTGACTTCTGTGACCAATCACAGCAGTTACATAGTAAACAATGACACTGAAAGTAAAGATCGCTTCTCTCTGCTCAGTGTGAGAGCAGAGAGAAGTGATCCTGCAGTGTGTGAGTATACAGCAGTCTGTCAGGCTGCTTGTACACTCACACACTGCTGTGCAAGCCATCCCGGTGCCCAAATTTAGTACCCCATGTGTCCCTGATTACTGCGCCACAATGCCCATAATAAATAATACAGCCATCCCCTGTCACCTGTCCCAGGGCACACAAAACACCCCCATACACCATACCAATGTCCTGATCACTGCCATACCAGTGTCCTGATCACAGCCATACCTCAAACCAACATCCTGATCACAGTCATATGCCATACTAGCACCCTGATCACTGCTGTATACCATACCAGCATCCTGATCACCACCATACTCCATACCAGCACCCTGATTACCACCATACCCCATACCAGTGTCCTGATCACCACCATACCCCATACCAGCACCCTGATTACCAACATACCCTATACCAACACCCTGATCACCACCATACCCTATACCTACATCCTGATCACCGCCATACTCCATACCAGCATTCTGATCACCACCATACCCCATACCAGCATCATGATCAATGCCATACCCCATACCAGCACCCTGAGCAGCCCCATACCCCATATCAGCGTTGTGATCATTGCCATTCTCCACACCAGCATCTTGATCACTGACATATCGTATACCAGCATCCTGATCACCCCCCTATCCCATAACAGCATCCTGGCTACTACCATACCAGCGTCCTGATCATCGCCATACCTCATGCTAATGTCCTTATCATCACCTTACCAGTTTCCTGATCACTGCCATGTGCCATACCAGCATCTGGCATTTTAGGATTTCAACTGATCAATTTTTAAATATATATCCCATAGTTTGTAGACTCTATAGCTTTTACACAGGCTACATATAATAAACTGTTTTGGGTTATTTTCCCCCAAATTATCTATTTGCAAAATGTTATAACAAAAACTAAGCAAAAAATGTTTTTTTTTCTAAATTTTTGGTATTTTTCCATTTATATAGCAAAAAATAAAAAACCCAGTGGTGATCAAATACCACCAAAAGAAAGCTCTATCTGTATCAAAAAAAGATACAAATTCCATATGGGTAGTGTTGCAGAACTGAGTAAATGTCACTCAAAGTGTGATAGTGTTGAAAGCTGAAAATTGGCCTGGACTGGAAGGAGGTGAATGTGTCCAGACTTGAAGTGGTTAAAAACATTTAGAACTTCAAAGTAAACATTAATTTTTATGATGATCAACATGTGCTCTTGGGAACTTCAGATGATGAAAACAATCTGTTTTTGAGCTGATCTGACTATCTTTAAGTTCTACAATATTTTTAAGTTGCTTTGTTTTAAATAAGCACTACTACATGAGCCACAGCACTTCCACGTGATTTCTCTTTTGTCACTAAGCATTCTGAGATCATAAGTTGCAGAGAACCTGTAAAAAAGAGTACAACAGAAGTGGCCATGAAGAGCCAAGATGCAACCAGCAATCTGAGAACACCTGGGCAATGAAACTAGGAGTTTGAGAGAACACATAAAATGCATATAAGTGATATAGGCAGTCTATAGTAAAGGCTGAAAAAAAAAGTTGTGACCACAGAAAAGAGAGCGCACTGCGCATGTGCATGTTTTAAACCAGGCAACACATTCTGAGATATTCTTGTGTATTCTTGGGACGAGCTTAAACTTTAAATTCAACTATTCCTTCAAAAAGCCTACTTGTTAACCCTCCCAACCTAGTTTACACTAGTGTTAGCCTTCTGAAGAGTGATTCAAGGTGGAATGCTTTTCAAAAGAAGCTTGACAGAGGAGAGGAGGGCAATTGTGGTGTAGCCCTTATTCAGTTGATTTGGCTGCATTGAGCATTTGGTACTGTCTGCCAAGTATGACATGGGATTTAATTCTTACTGCACCTGTGGCGTGTGTACACCTCCATCTGCTGCTTTTGCAGCTTAAGGGAAAGTGGTTTAGGGAGGTAAAATGCAGCTCAACCACATGCTTTCACCTCCATACTTAAGTGGTAATGTGCCCTATTGGCCTTTATTGTCAATGGCAGTCTCATCAACTAAAAGTTTAAGGGGATAGGTAGAGCCAAGAATACGAAAATATGCAATTCCACAAATCGAGCCTGGTTTTCAAATTAATTCACAAACAAGATAATAAGCCCTGTTTCTAGAAAAATGTAATTTAAGGACAGGTAGATCTTAAACAACAACAAAAATAGCAATGCTATTTCCCCTTTCTTCATTAGTAATTGTTATATAATGACATAAAGTATCTCACATCAAGCTTAATGTCAGTTAGCTCAGCCTTTACTCTTCCTTTAAGGATAAGCACAGAGCTTTTTTCCATCAGGAACGTGGGTGAATGCAGTTCCGGCACCTCTAGCACTGAATGTATATAATGACAAGGGTTGCTGGGGTGTGCTGTAGGATTTATTGTTGGAGGGGATCTATTTTGGCATGGTGGTCTATTGTTGCTGGGGAGGTCCGTTGTTTCTGGGGGGAGTGTTATGTTGCTGGGAGTCAATTGTTGCTGAATGGTATCTTCTATTGAGAGAGAGGTCTATTGTTGATGGCTGCTGTGAGACCTATTGTCAGAGAGAATCTATTTTTGGATGGTGGTCTGTTGTTGTTGGGGGGGTCTATTGTTGTTGGGGGGAGTGTTGTGTTGCTGGGGGGTCAATTGTAGTTGAATGGGATGTTCTGTTGAGAGAGGTGTATATTGATGATGGCTGCTGTGAGATCTATTGTTTCTGGAAGGCATCTATTTTTGTGTGACAGTCTATTGTTGCTGGGGGTTGTTTCTGGCAGGGGATCTATTGTTGTTGGGGAGCTTTTATTGTTGGGGGGGTCAATTGTTGCTGAAAGGAATCTAGTGTTGAGGGAGGGGTTTATTGTTGCTGGATGCTGGAGAGTCTATTGTTGTTGGCTGCTGGGAATCTGTTGTTGCTGCCAGGGGTCTATTTTTGCTTGAGTTCATTGTTGCTGGGGGGTCTTTTGTTGCTGGGTCTCTTGCTGCTGGCTGCTGGGGATATAATTTACTGTTTTTGTTATCATTAACACATTCCATACAAATTACTGAGCACCACAAATTTATATTTGGCTCTATATTCTCTAAAAGAGGCGGTACTAGGAGGTGGAACCAAGTGATGGTGCTCGGAGGTGAGTAGGGGGCAGAGATGAGAAGTGATTCAGAAGGGGGAGTTCCTTCACCTATTCTCTGAGAAAAAAAAGCCCTGGATAAATATATGTATGCTATTATGTTATTATTACTGGAGCAAAGGCTGGGAGAGTGTTGCATTTATTTGCTAAAGGTGTTCTTAGCTTTTAAAAGAATATTAGATACACACATATGCAGTCAATATTATGCAATTTCAATATATGCCACTAAATCAGCAGCAATGGCTACATGTTTATACTGTAGGTACAATTTTGGTAAGGTATTAAAAACAAATACAGGCTTTCTTACCGTAGTCAGGTGTGGCACTGGGTTAAATCCACAAAGGTTGCATACAATTTTCTTGCATTCCGTACATGTATTAAAATTAGGAGGGTCCTTTGAACCCATGTTTAGTTCTATCTTGCAGAGAGGGCATAATGTTTTTGGCTCAGTTATCTTTTCAGTTTTTTCTGCTTTTGTTTCTTTAACAATTTTAGATTCAGGAACCTTTTCGGTTTCTTTCTCCTTAATCTTTTCATCAACTTCTTTTGCTAAAGAAATAGGTTTGGGCTCTTCCACTTTTCTTAGAAGCTCTGGCTTGGTTTCCTTTTTTGCCGGAGGAAGTTTCGGTGATTGTGGATCCACTGCTTCTTTCACTGGTTTCTGTGGAGCAGCTGCTTTTGGTGGAGGTGTAGGCTGCTTAGAAGCTGGTCCTTGTGTGCTTTGTGTTTGAGAACTGGGTTGAGATGCTGTGGATATAAAGCTGGAAGCTTGACTGAATATTGATGCTCCAAAACCAAAGAGTTTTCCAGTTACCGTTTCTTGTGGTGTTGTAGGCTGTACTTTAGGAGTTTCTGTGGCACTCCCAAGATTCAAACTAAAACGTCTAGGTTGCTCTTGTGGCTTCTGGGGTTGGGTGGTTGGTTGTGATACTGTTTGGGGGGCAACAGGTTTATGTGAAGGGCTAGACTTTGGACTATCTGGCCCAATGGGCTGCTGTGTTGGTTTAACCATAGGTTTATGTGATGGACTAGGTTTAGGGCCAGGAGGTCCAGGAGGTTGTGATGTTTGTGGAGCTGTAGGTTTATGGGAAGGGCTTGCTTTTGGACTACCTGGTCCCACAGGCTGTGAGGTTTGTGCAACAGTAGGCTTGGGTAAGGGCGTAGGCTTTGGGCTTCCAGGGCCAGCAGGTTGTGATGACTGTGAAACCACTGGTTTATGTGAAGGGCTAGATTTTGGGCTTCCAGGACCAGCAACTTGTGATGACTGTGGAACCACTGGTTTATGTGATGGGCTAGATTTTGGACTTCCTGACACTGAAGCCTGTGATGTTTGTGGAGCCACAGGTTTGTGTGAAGGGCTAGATTTTGGACTTCCTGACACTGAAGCCTGTGATGTTTGTGGAGCCACAGGTTTGTGTGAAGGGCTAGATTTTAGGCTTCCTGGCACTGCAGTTTGGGATGTTTGTGGAGCCGCAGCTTTATGTGAGGGGCTAGATTTTGGGCTTCCTGGCACTGCAGGTTGTGTTGCTTGTGCAGCCACAGGCTTATGTGAAGGGCTAGATTTTGGGCTTCCTGGCATTACAGATTGTGATGTTTGTGGAGCCACAGGCTTATGTGATGGGCTGAATTTTGGGCTTCCTGGTCCAGTGGACTGTGAGGCTTGTGGGGCAACAGGTTTAGGCAAAGGAGTGGGTTTTGAGCTTGCCACAGAAGGCTCATTTGGAGTTTGCTTGCTATCAGCTATAGTGGCAGTCCTCTTTGGACTTTTTGTGAGATCTTCTTTTACATTTGTAGCTTCAACCCTCTGGGGGATCTCTTGTGCTTGTGCTTTAGATAAAGAGGACTGTTTTAATTCCTGTACTAGAGTGGTTACTGGTGTGTTATCCTTTTGCTTGTTTCTGTCTTCTGCTGTTGCAGAATGTGTTAGTTTGGGCTCCACCTCTTGTGATGCAGCAGGTAGAGGAGCAGGTTTGGAATCAGACTTAGCTACAGGCTTTTGGGAAGATTCATGGTGTGCTGTCTCAACTGGTAGCTTCTTTTCAGTTCCAGATGGTTTGGTTTTGTCCAACACTGCAGTTCCTATTTTACTTTCTCCTGTCTGTTGATTAGATTTAGTTGGTGAGCCAGACACAGATGTCTGCTTGGTTAATAAAGGTGGTGCTTTGGGTCCTTGCTTCATTGTTTGATCTGGCACTGGAACAACTTCCTTCTTTAAAGGAGGGACAGATGTTGCTGCTACAGCTGGAACTGCAGGCTTTAGCTTGACTGGAGGTGGCATAGGTGAAGGACCAGCTGTCATATCCATACCAAGAGCTCTCTGCATTTGACAATTCAAGCAGAGCCATTCATGTTTCTGTTAAAACAAAAGTAAAAGGCATTCATTAATATAAAACAAATACCTAGCCCCAATATAACGCCCCCATAGACAAAATCTGCAGTTATAAAAACAAATTAAAACATCTACATAGTGAACCAAACTTTGAATTACTAAGAAGGGATTTCTTGTAAAGCTGGTACAATCCATGGATCATTAATTATGTAAAAAAAGGTGCTTTCTACCATTAATCCAATGCCCTAAAAAAGTGAAGCTGGCCTCCTATAATGATATGAAATCACCATTAGTGACAAATAAAATAGAAAGGAGTATATAGGCACTACAGCAATAATCCCACCAATTTGATAAATACAAAGTCTCTGAATAAAGTCCAACACACCACCGTGCACAAAATCTTCAGCGCTTCTTATGAATAAATCTTGTAATAGTGCCACCAGATTCCACACTACTGTGAAAAGAGCACACTCACCGACACTTCTGTGACCTTTTTATGACTAAAGGCCAAAGAATGCTGCAGATAATAGGTGTTCTTCCAAAATAATGGCCATCTAAATTACCTCCTCCATAGCCTTCTTAGTTGCTGGAATATCCCTCCAGAGATTAACCATACCACCAAGCCAGAGAAAAAACTATAGTGTAGTATTTCTTTATTCAAGTAAAAGATGTATAAATGCAAATTTTTGCACTCACATGAATATATTATTGCATTGTCCCTCATCTCTGATTGACAAATCTAATAAAAATACTATGGGACTTTACTGGTACAGCATAGGACAAACTCATATTTATAAAAATACAAATTGTATTAGGTAATACATAAACGTTATGTTACAATATATGGCTAAGCAGCCTAATATACCATCAATGTTCTCTATGGCATTATGTCCTCCAAAAGGTTGACGCGTTTCACATTTTTAACTTCTTCAGGATCATGGAGATTGGAGACAGAGAACCAATTACCCTAAATATCGCCACCAACAGGAATACAGGGCACTAGCATGCAAAGGAAGTCAGCAGGGTAGTTATAGGTGGGCACCCATCTTTATTGTTAATCATGATATCCAAGATGATATAATATCTTGATCAAGACTGGACTGCCTACCCTTGAATAGATCCACAGGGAGTACATAGAATAATATGTTTCACATGACAATTCATATTGTTATCTGATATTCCAAACAAAGGGAGAAAAGAGCTCCCATCCAGGTCAAATTACTGCCCTCTGTGGTTATAGCTATTAATATAAATCCAAATCTTGAGATACTTCCATCCACATACACAATAATTACTTCTTCAACTTCCAATCACCCCAAGAAAAGGAGATAATGGGGGGAGAGCAATCCTGAATATATCCCCTCCAATTACCTCCACATCACAATCTGCTGGCCATATTAAAACAACACAATGCCGCAACTTAAATAGCTGGTGTGGCGCAAGATCATCTGGTGGGGTGCTTAAAATGCTGTCACCCACTGGACCCATCATCACCCTGCACCCTACCTCACATCCACCCTGATCCAGTCCTGTGCTAGTGCCCTGTATCCCTGTTGGTGCCGATATTTAGGACAATATTTTCAGTTAATTGTCCCCTCTCCCTCTCTGCCCTCCCTATAGTGGTAATGCACAGGAAATGCACAGGTCTATTTTGGCCTTTTGAATTAATGTTGTTCGGTAACCATTTGACAACCTCGCCTAGACCCTGAATGAGATCAGCATCCTTTTTGGCCCTGACATGCTTTTCATCTTGATGACTTTAAAAGATCTTTAACAGAACTGCAGCATGTACTGTGACTTTCAAATAGCCTCTTTTTCCCCAGGATTGCTAAGAATACACGCAATGTGATGGCAGTTCAAGTATTAATAATATCTGTATGAATAAAAAACTATTTCAAAACCATTTTTTTTTAACAAAGACAATGTATCCAAAGTGTTCTGTAAAACACCAAAAAAATTAGAAGTCTATCAATCTGGAAAATGTCATAAACAAACTGGGGGAAGCTGACAGAAATATTATACTACATCTGTTCTCTACTACCTCAGACAAGTTCCAATCTGTGCATACTGTAATCAGGAATTCTATTTCTGTGAATGCATAGTTTAACATTAAAAAAGTACCAAGATGTGATGTATAAAACCTGAAATAAATCAAATAACCTGCAAACCTCTGTTTTCCTTATCAATGAAGCAAATGCCAATTTGGAATCTTAGTAATCTTATTGTACAAGACTTCCAGTTGCCTTCTTAATAAATCAGGACCATTGCTCAGAAAAGGCATCTTTAAGTGGTATAACTATATCCTTAGCAACTCACAAAGTGTCCTATGGAGCATGGGAGTGGAAGGGAGATCCCAGTACGTATATTGTTGGGTAGTTTAAAAATTTTAAAAATGTATGTGCATGTAAAGATAACACAATTACAGTGTTGTATTACTAAGTCACTGCTGAGATTTCTCTGGGTCACTATGTTGGGTTAACAGGAATTATTTTGTGCCTTAGCCTGCACTGCATTATGACAACCTGTTCTTTATGAATGAGCTGCCAACACATTGCAAAAGCCCAAGAGTCATGACCCTTTTTAACAGTACAATACAATACATGACATGTGCATGTATCACAACATACATGGCATGGATAAACTGCAGCCTACTGTAACAGAAAGTTAGGGTGCAAGTAAAACTGAAGGGTACAACAATGCCATGGTATGTACATTCCAGGGGCGGACTGACCATTTGGAAACTCGGGCACTGCCCGAGGGCCCGGGGTCAGTAGGGGGCCCCATGAGATGCCCCTGGTACCTTTTTCATAGGCTTTTTTGAGATTGGGCAGGGACACAGGGGCCCCATGATCTCCTATTGCCCGGGGGCCCCATGAGTTGTCAGTCCACCCCTGGTACATTCCCATACATTTGCATTACCAGGCAAAACACCAAACAGTTAAACCTAACCGTATGAAAGCGTATGAAAGGTTTCAGTTGATGCTGACCCTATGAAGTTTTCAGTAAGGAAGAACTGACATCGGACACATAGGAAGAGCCTTCAGAACCATCCATAGACGCTTGTTTGCAAACTAGGTTTGTTTGGCTGCTGTAAAAGCTTTTGGGTGTCTTAACAATACATTCTTTGGGAATCAGATTTACTGTCTTCAAAGCTTCCTGATCAGCATCCTGAAATTAACTCTGTAGGCCTAACATAGTCTTCATGAGTATTAGGAGCGTGTAACACTTCTGTTCCATGACAGCTGCTGGTCTAATTTCAGCATCCTGGTTTTGACTGAGTTGCACTCTCCCTGTCTGTCCACATTGCTAGATACAGTCTTTAGGTGGTGTTCAAACTTACTTTAAGCAATCCAAATCATTAATCTCTTGCTTGTGATGGTGTTTGCAACACATGCTTTAAGTTTCCCTGCCTCGTTCTCATTTCTGGACTTGCATCCTAGCCCTACCCTGTCAGCTTGTTTGGATTGCCTTGTTAACGATCTTAGACTTTTGACCATAGATTGCTCCCTGACTACTCTTTGGATGCTTCCTGCCTTGAACCCGGACTGTCACTAGACAACTCTGTCTGCTGCAAGTACCTGTTCCCTGTGCTTAGTTTGTGTCTTCCGTGCCATGGTGGCCAAGCAGTATAGCATTGTGTATAAGACCTGGGGGAACCAAGTACTGGCAGGCCTTCTTGTCTTATGGGAAAGGAGGTTTGCTATAGGTGAAGAACACAGAAGCCAGATATAGCGCCTGACGACCAACACTAGGTGTAGGTGTGACACTGAAACTGCAAAATATAACAGTATCATCATCAGAGAAAAACTGACAAGTGGCTGCTAAAAAAAGAAAGAAAAAATCCTAATAGCTCTATGAGGATATTGCAGAACTGTGTGCAAGCGCGCTAGTAATTATGTCATAGTATAAAGTAACAGATTATGTTTAAGGCAAATGGAGTGACATGTATATGGAGAAACAATGAGGCCAGAATTAGCACGAGTTTCATTTGGCAGTATATATTGAAATGTTATACTATAACTCAAAGCAAGTCTGGTATAGGAAATCTGAACACAGCTGTGCATTAGCATCGATACACAGATATTATGCTGTTATGACTCATAACAATATGCACAATATATAAAAAGTTATTTTTATTTTCCCTGCAAGCTATACACATAAACCAAATTCTCTTACATACCATTTTTCGACAGTTATAGATCAATAAGCATATCAATAAGCAAATACTACTAGATAAATATTTTTTTTTTTAGCCAAAAGGTCATAGAACTGTAAAGAGTTTCCAAGCAACAAACAAATTAATCTAAAATAATATAATAATAAAAAAATACTTTAATGAAGTGATGCTATAATTTAGATATAAAAAGGTGTTCTCTTATAATCTTTCTAATTACCCATCAACTATTACAAGATAATGATAAAAAAAGTCAGGAAAAAATGTTGAAGAATAAAAATGAGAAAAAATGAGAAACAGTAAACACTGCTATCTCTATAAAACAGTTATCAGTGATCCACAGGAGCAAACAATTAACAATATTATCAGCATTTGAAACTACAGATTATCTTGTCTGTTTAAACAAAGAGTCAGATGCACTTCCTGCGCTAGCTTTACTCAGAGCAAGCAAGGCAGGTCACATGGTGTAGGATAGTAGTGAATTACGGTTGCCAGGAGACATAACAAAGGTGCAGATGGCTCACTGCAGTTGACCTCCTTAGCTATGCATATCAATGTATAATTTACTCAAGTGTTAAAAAAGCCTGTTTAATTTAAAGACCCACCAATGCTGCTGCACAGTAAACAACAATGCAAAACACAATTGAACAAATTAAACAACAGTGGCAATATTTCCTAAAAAAAAGCACTTAAATAAAAGCATAAATAAAAGAAAAGAAAAAAAGAGCATCAGATGATCAGGAATATACAGTATACTACTACTATTATAATATTAAAAGCAATGAACAATTGTTTTCATTTTTTTGCATATAAAAATAGAGAGGTGAAATTGCAAATAGAGTATTGAAAAGGCAAATGAGAATACTATGTAATCTGCTGTGAATAAAAAAAAAACAAAAAAACAAAACTGTGCTAGAACTGCAAGGATCAGCAAAAGTGTCAGTCTGAATGTTACTGTAGCCAAACTGACAATTTTCTACAATTCATATTGTAAGCAGTATTACTAAAATATGCATTATATTTGTAACAAAGAAAAGTAAAAATAAGCAGCTTTAAAGATAGAGGTTTACATTTGATTGACATACAAAGGGAAAAAGCAGATGAACATTAGTGAAAATGTATTCCTATTGTTTAAAGGAAAAAGCATAGTATATTTTACATAAATACATATTTTGAGTTTAATGCAAGTAATGCGTGTGATGTAGTAATTTTTTAATTGACTTTCACATTTTACATACTTGACCTTATATATCTTTGCTATTTTATTAAATACAGAGATCTGTAGGTTAGACATTAAAGAAAGCAAATGCAAAATTAGTCATTACCATGCTCACCATTCCTTCTTAACAACTGTTAAGAAAAGATATCAGCCCAATAGGGAGTTCATGGTTCTCAAGAAATCTTAAGCCAGCCATAGTCAGATCAAATTTTCAATCTAAGTATGAGCAGGCTGGTTGTAATAAAGTTGATCTATGGTGGTAAACAGTGGGTGTGGATAAATTATGCTACATATTGGGCATGGCATTTTAGTCTGATTAGAAATTTTAGTCTGATTTTTTACAATTTCTTACAGCAACTATAACAATTCTTTAAAAAAAAAATTTACATTTTTTTCACAACACTTTAGGGGGGGTTGTGTTTTGCTTTTGGGGTCTTTGGTGAGATATCAGGGGTATAAACAGGCCCTGAAGTCTCATTTTTGAGACAGAGAAAGGGACAGAGGAAACACATTCTCCAATTCCTTTCTACAGTTTCAGCTGCACTGCAGATGAATGAACAAGAGACATCTGCAGTCATTCATAAAGTTCATTCATAAACAGAAGCATAGTAATCACAGTTTACTACACCTCAGTTATGAGTAAACACATTGAGTAATTGCTACCAATCATTCACTGTGTTAATGTAGAAAAGGAAGGGGCTGATAAATGACATATTTACCATCCTCTTCCCCTGCTCTTCACCCCGAAGATCCACTTGTGTGCCTGCAGCCTCTGGCAGGAGAGGAGGGAAGCCAGCAGTGCTGGGCAGGGGGGCACACAGGGGGAACCTGATAGTGGATAGGAGAGGATGACCAGTGTGTGTGGCGGGTGAGGGAAATTACTGGAATTTATCTCATGTGGCTCACCTATTTCCCTCCACCTGCGCTCTGATCACTAGGGCCCATGTGAAAAGACGGCAATGACCATAAGTGGTGCTCATTGTATCTGATGGCTGAGAAACCTCTTAATGTCAGAATACAATAACTCCATGGCAGGGATGCCACCATCAACACTGAATGTGTTCAGGGGGGAATTAAGTAATTTTTTTTCCTTCAACTGAAGGAAGAGAAATTGGTTAATGTATGGCCTGCCTAAGACACGTTATTTATCTAAGGAATGAGATAAGTATCAAATCTACATATTTCATAGATTCTGGAAGTCACTGGAGAACCTGAGGCTGCTTTTAGGGATGAGCACTATGTGATTTGATTACACGATTAGATTCCTCTATAACCCCAATAATATAATGTGTTATTCTTCGGAAATGGCTTTTCTCTGAGCTTCAGGTACCCAACAAAGTTTAACCTTTTTTTGTTGTAAATGAGGTTAGTTTGGCCAGATAATTCTGAAAATGCCTCTCACCTCCTGAATCTGAGTGGCGCACAGGATCTTTCACATCTTATCCTCAGGTATGCCTATCGATGGTGATACTTTTGGGTCATTTTTGCTGATAGAGCATCCTGATCCTTCTGGGGTTTTATTAGGTTAACATGGCATATTTTCAAGGGGCTTTCACTTTTTGGACTCTCTAATCTTGTATGGATTCTATCACTTTGCAAGAAAATTACTCTCTACAGTGGGTACCAAAACTAAGACTCTGTCTCTAGATTTCAAGTTTCTGATTTTAGCTGATTTGAGCATTTACACAAAAGTGAAAAAATATTTGCCCCTTCCTGATTTTGTTTTGCATATTGGTCAGACCTAAATGATTCAGATCATCAAACACATTTTAACATTACACAAAGATAATCTGAGTAAATACAAAATGCAGTTTTTAAATGATGATTTCCTTTAGTAAGTGAAAAAAGCTTTCCAAACCTACCTTGCCCTATGTGAAAAAGAAATGCCCCCCCCCCCAACTTGCTAAATCATGGATGATGTCAGGAATGGACTGGCCAGCAATGGTGGGACTCACCTGCCTTATGAGCTGCAGTACCAGGGCTGGCCAGCGGGTGCTCCCAGCAATCAGAGACTCAACCTTGCAGCCAGTCAAACACCTGGAACTGATTATACTGGTGTATTTTAGGGATGGCCAGACCTGCAGACTCTGCCTTGGTGTGTGTTTCTCCTGGGCCCTGTATCCTGTTCCTGCTCCCTGTTCCTGTTCCTGTCTGATTCATTGCTGACCCTGCTCTGATTCCTGGCTTTGTCTGACCATTCTCCTGCTCCTGATCCCTGGCTTGTCTGACCATTCTCCTCTGCCTGACCCTCTGTACCACGCTGCCCGCTACCTGCTGAACCTGGCTTGTGACCCCGACCATTCTCCGCTTGCTCCCCCTGTACCTACCTGCCCGATTGATATTGACCCGGCCTGCCTGACGACGCTTGCATTGTATGTACTGTCATCTGTGGGTGGTTGGTTTGGTTTGTTTACACTGTGTTATGTTTTAGTATTGCACTGCGTTTATGTTTGTATTGTTAGTGTTAATAAATTATATTGTTTATAACATATCTGAAGTCTGCGTTTCCCTGCGTCAGTCACATACCTCTGGTCATACCCGGGAGCCCTGACATTACACCAAGGCCAATCCTGACCAGAAGTGGCTGCACAGGGAAGCCATCTTGGTTTGTTGATGGGAAGGATGGATCTTGATGAGGTTGTGTATTTATACCTGCTAGTGTTTGTACCCTGCTATCTACCGCATGTCAGTACCCTGTTCCCACTCGCTGCACCTATCCTGCCTTTAACCCTGTAAAAAAGCCCTCTGTAGCAACTGCTCCCTCCTCTGTTCCATCCTCCAGCTCTTCTCTGTCTCCAGCTGCTCCATTCGTTTGCAGACCTGCGTTTACTTGCAGTGCTCCAGTAGTTAAAACCAGAAAAAAGCGAAAATTCTTTCCAACCAGTACCATCCTGCCAGTATCCAAACCGGTGAGCCTGCCGTCTGAGAACCTGCCTTCCGTGGTTCAGCCTGGTGCCTCGGCACCCGCACTTCAGCCTGATGCCTCTCTTCAGCCTGATGCCTCTCTTCAGCCTGATGCCTCTACTCAGCCTGATGCCTCTACTCAGCCTGATGCCTCTACCCAGCATGATGAACTGATCCAGCCTGATGATCCTATTAGGCCAGTTGACTCGATGCCCGCTGTTGATCCAGATGATCCGGTACCTGATCCGGTGCCCGCTGTTGTGCCAATTGACTCAGAGCCCGCTGTCGTACCTGGTGACTCGGTGCCCACTGCCTTGCCAGATGACGCGGTGCCCGCTGGCGAGCCAAATGACCTGATGCCTGGTGACCCAGTGCCCGCTGTCCAGCCAGACGATCCAATGTCTGACCCAGTGCCAGCGGTCATGCCAGTTGACTCGGAGCCCACTGTCGTGCCTGGTGACTCGGTGCCCGCCGCTCCGCCTGGGGGCCCGAGACCTGTCGCTCCGCCTGGGGGTCCGGCGCCCGCCGCTCCGCCTGGGGGCCTGAGACCTGTCGCTCCGCCTGGGGTCCTGAGACCTGTCGCTCCGCCTGCGGGCCTGAGACCTGTCGCTCCACCTGGGGGTCCGGCGCCCGCCGCTCTGCCTGGGGGCCTGAGACCTGTCGCTCCGCCTGGGGGCCTGAGACCTGTCGCTCCGCCTGGGGGCCTGAGACCTGTCGCTCCGCCTGGGGGTCCGGCGCAAGCTAAAAGATCTCAAAAAGCAACACATCATGCTATGATCTAAGGAAATTCACGAACAGATAGGAATCAAAGTAACTGACATGTATCAGTCTGGAAAAGGTTACAAAGTCATGTCTAAAGCTTTGGGACTCCAGCGAACTACGGTGAGAGCCATTATCCACAAATGGAGAAAACTTGGAACAGTAGTGAACCTCCCCAGGAGTGGCTGGCCTAGCAAAATGACTCCAAGAACACAATGATGACTCAACCAGGGGGTCATAAAAGAACCTAGAACAATATCTAAAGAATTGCAGGCCTCAATTGCCTCAGTTAAGGTCAGCATTCATGATTCAACACTAAGAAAGAGACTGGGCAAAAATGACATCCATGGGAGAGTTCCAAGGCAAAATCCACTGCTGACCAAAAAGAGCAGAAAGGCTCATCTCATATTTTCCAAAGCACATCTTGATTATCCTCAAGACCTTTGGGCAAATATTCTGTGGACTGATGAGACACAAGTTGAACTTTTTGGAAGGTGTGCATCCCATTACATCTGGCATAAAACAAACACAGTATTTCATAAAAAAAACATCATACCAACATGCAAACATGGCGGTGGTAGTTTGGTCTGGGGCTTCTTGGCAGGTTCAGTACCTGGACGACTTGCCATAATTGATGGAATCATGAATTCTTTGCTCTACCAGAAAATCCTGAAGGAGAATGTCCTGTCATAAATTTGTGACCTCAAGCGCATTTGGGTTATGCAACAGGACAATGATCTGAAACACACCAGCAAGTCCACCTCTGAATGGCTAAAAAAAAGAAAATTAAGATTTTGGAGTGGTCCAGTCAAAGTCCAGACTTCAATCTGACTGAGATGCTCTGGCATGACCTTATACAGGCAGTTTTGCTTGTACATGCTTGAAAACCATCCACAGTGGCTGAATTAAAACAATTCTTCAAAGAAAAGTGGGCCAGAATTTCTCCACAGTTATGTGAAAGACTCATTGCTAGTTATTACTAACACTTGATGGCAGTTGTTGCTGCCAAGGGTGGCACAACTAGGTATTAGGTTTGGGGAGCAAATACTTTTTCACATAGTACCAGGCAGGTTTGGACTGCTATTTTTTCCTTTAATAAATGTAATCATTATTTAAAAACTGCATTTTGTATTTACTCGGGTTATCTTTGTGTAATATTAAATTTTGATTGGTGATCTGGATCAAGTGTGACAAAAAAAACAGGAAGTGGCAAATACTTTTTCACAGCATTGTATGAATTCTTGCATGCATCTCTTGGGATTGCTTTATATGGTGGTGTATAGGGATAAGCTCAAGGTGTGATCCAGGCACAGGTTTGGACTGAACATTAATATCAATGGAGAGTTGATGCCATAATCAGGTGGGGTAGCCTTGTGTTTAGCTCCCAAATTCACCAAATTTAAGGTGTGGGAGTAAACCTAAAAATAACATAAAGAAACAAGCACAGTAGCTGCAAGAAGCAAGCTAACAAAGTAGGTAATAATGCACCCAAGCAGAGAGCTCACATGTAAAAACATATTTTTATTAATTTCCCAATTAAAAAATGAAGTCATATTTGCAGACAGTGAATATCATACACAACCACCTAAAACACTATTTGGACTGAACTTTGGCTGTTTGGGAGTTAATTTCTAACCCTGGACTTTTAGCCTGTAGGCAGCAACCCAACGTCATACACCAGCAACATGTCTACTACTACTTGCTATCTGTCAATGATTGCTAAAGGTGCCAACACACTCCACATTCTTAGCAACCAGTGACATCACCCAGCCTTTATTAATTTACTAACTGGGAATCCCCAACTACGTAGACAAAGAGATTGCATGACATCACTGGTGTCATGGACATATTTGGTCAATGGCATTTATGTCAATGACATCACATGGGAAACCCCTATGTTTACATTTAGTAGCAGAGCCCTAGGAGATGTCATTCAGTACACATTAGTGGCAAGGCTAGGTGTGTCCATTGTTCAGCTGATTTGTTTTTTCCTTCCATGGGTGCTGGTCATTGTGACTGATGTAAAAACAAAATAACAGTGCAAATATTAAACCTAGAAATCAATAAAAATCCAATAATTATATAGCAGTGAATTTTCATATAGTGAATTTCATACAGCAAATACAAAAAGTAAAATGCGAAAGAAACTAATGATTAATAATAACATTTAAAAATAAGGTAAAAGTGAAGTGTCCATGTGAAACATAAATTACAAATTTATGTTGCAATTAAAATCCCTTCTTCTCCAAAAGATAATCAGTGTACATAAAGTGCCAAGTGCGATCTATGTTGCAATGGTACACCACGATGTGAAAAGACTCTACCACCTCCACATAAAGATGTAAGGGCCTCTTACAAGACCAGGTGGACCATAAAGTTATAAATGGTCATAAAGCACTCAGCTTGAAGATTGTGCAATCACAAGTTCACCATAGCAAGCCAGTAGCCATAACAGACAATACTCCAGAACAGACGGACCATTAGAAGCTGAAAGTAATGGCACTCTGCCCCCGAATATAGCTCCACCACAGTGGATCAATGGCCATGACATCAGTAGATAAAAAAAATTAAGAAAATGCATACATAGTGAAGTATGCCCAAAAAGACTCTTTATTCTTTACGATCAAAGTTCCCATCCAAAAAGTAAGATGCAAGATAAAAAAAACACTGTGTTAACATAAAAAACGGTATGGCAAGCTGATGGCTCTAGCATGGAAAGACGCTCAACTCGGCCAGTAACACACGTTTTTTATCAGGCCACATGTCCTAGCTATCACCATGGTTACCTTCATGGGTGGAATGGGCTGGAGGGCAGGGTGGAAATTACCCCCTGGGCTGGTCTGCTGCCTCATAAAAAAGCTGCACCACTTCTGCCGCCACCCATGTCCCCCCTGGCCATTAGCCCTTCCCTCCTGCCTGAGTCAACGTCTCATGAGGTGCGCGCCACAGGCAGGCTGTACATATGGGTTGCTGCTATCTTCCATTAATATGAGATTGTCCGCATCATTAAATGTGTCATCCTAGTGTGTCATCCTAGCTGGCTGGACTGGGACTTGGGAAATTCTGGGAAAAGTCAAAAGGGAGGGACTTCAGCTACTCATTGGCTGAGGAGGTAACAGGAGGCAGGCTGCACCTCTGCCCACTTCCTCTCAGCAAATAGGTACACAGTATGTGGTGTGCATCACTTCAAACAAGTTATCCCATGGGCTTCCTGTGTTGTTGCGGCCATGGTGGAGCGGCTCTGCAAAGAAGCTGCAGTAGGAATTGAAGTGAGGCATAAAAAGAGTGTGGCCCCTCTTACTCATAAACCTCCTTTTGTTTCCCATGCAGGGACATGGCAGACAGTACACAAGCCCAGCACCATAACACAAACACTGAGCTGTTCTTAGGCATGTGCAAAAAGCTCTGATGGGTACAGATTGTAAGGCTTCAGAGTCACTGGCAAGGGGGCTGGCCACCAACCACAAATATTCCGAGGGATGGATACAATGTGGATTGGCTATATGGCTTATATCCCCATGCTCTCATTTGATGTGCCATCTAGGGGCGTGCTCCAGGTGTGTTTTATACTTTGTTTTGCCATGGGGTAAAAAAAGAGGTAGGAACTATACCTCAGAAAAGTCTGGGTGGAGATTGTGATCACAGCTAGGGGCTCATTAGTTTACCTCACACTTAGGTCTACTAAGGTATTATTACTATTGTTATACAGGATTTATATAGAGTGGTGAGATTTTGTAAAATGATCAGAGACTTAGGGCAGTCACCTGAAATTAATGATGCTCCAATAGTGAGAAGGGAGCCTAAATGTGGGCATAGAATGAGGTAATATCATATAGGACCCCTTCACACCTGTAATGTTGGCCTTCATTGTCCCATACAAAAACAAGGCCGGCTATTGGTCGTATTATGTCACAGGCCAAGTTTAGATGGACAGCTGTAACTCTGAAAAGTGATGTGCAGTGGAATGTCCTTCAGAGGGTGATTGAGAGCAGGTGACTGTTTTAACTGTTTTAACTCTGTAAATGCCGTACTGCAACTGTGTGCATTACATAGCGTATGTACTCTCCAGCGCCTCAGGATATGCACAGCCAAAAGGGAAGCCAAGGGTACCAGGACAGCGACAACCAAAAGGAAATGTTCCAGGGGTGCAGCCCTCCTCAGACGGGGAAATCAGCCACTGGATAGAGAGAAAACAGGCGGCGCACACACCTAGTGCATTATTGTTTATTGTAGGCCATGTTTTGCCATGGCCTTCACAATCTCCTGACCTCAACATAATTGAAAATCTATGGATAGACCTTAAAAGAGCAGTGCATGACAGACAGACCAGAAATCTCAAAGAACTGGAAGACTTTTGTAAGGAAGAATGGGCAAAGATACCTCAAACAAGAATTGAAGGACTCTTGGCTGGCTACAAAAAGCGTTTACAAGCTGTGATACTTGCCAAAGGGGGCAGTACAAGATATTAACTCTGCAGGGTGCCCAAACTTTTGCAGACGCCATTTTTTTGTTTTCTGTTATTTTGAAAGTGTAAATGATGGAAATAAAATCTAACTTTTGTTGACATATTATAAGAATATCTAATCTGTAATTTGATGCCTTTTGGAGATTTTTCCATCTTTCCTTGGCTTCTTTATGCACATTAATACAAATTTTTAGCTGGGGTGCCCAAACTTTTGATCCCCACTGTATGTCTTTAATGACCTTGCTTTGTGCATTGGTATGCAGTCGTGTTGGAACAGGAAAGGACCATCCCCAAACTGTTCCCACATAGTTGGGAGCATGAAATTGTCCAAAATGTCTTGGTATGCTGACACCTTAAGTGTTCCCTTCACTGGAACTAAGAAGCCAAGCCCAACCCCTGAAAAACAACCCCACACCATAATCCCCTCCACCAAACCTTACACTTGGCACAATGCAGTCAGGCAAGTACTGTTCTCCTGGCTACCACCAAACCCAGATATGTCCATCTGATTGTACTCCAGAGAACACGTCTCCGCTGCTCTAGAGTCCAGTGGCAGTGTGCTTTATGCCACTTCATCTGACAATTTGCATTGCACTTGGTAATGTAAGGCTTAGATACAGCTGCTCGGCCATGGAAACCCATTTCATTAAACTCTCTATGCACTGTTGTGCTAATCTGAAAGCCACATAAATTTTGGAGGTCTTTAGATATTGACTCGGCAGACAGTTGGTGACTTCTGCGCACCGTGCGCTTCAGCATGTGATGACCCCACTCTGTCATTTTACATGGCCTACCACTTCATGGCTGAGTTGCTGTTGTTCCAAGTTGCTTCCACTTTGTTATAACACCACTAAAAGTTGACCGTGGAATATTTAATAGCAATGAAATTTCACAGATGGACTTATTGCACAGGTGGCAACCTATCACGATACCATGCTTGAATTCACTGATCTCCAGAGACCCATTACATAGTTACATAGTTAGTCTGTCTGAAAAAAGACAAATGTCCATCCAGTTCAACATTAAAAAAAAAGTTATAATCCTATTCCCACAGTTGATCAAAAGGAAGGCAGAAAAAAACAGCAAAGCATGATCCAATTTGCTCCTGCAGGGAAAAACAATCTTTCCTGATCCCCCAAGAGGCAACTGGATATTCTCTGGATTAACTTACCTATAAATGTTAGTATACAGTTATATTCTGTATACTAACATGCTTTTTTAAAGCAATCCACTGAGCTGGCCAGAAACAGCTCTTGCGAGAGTCTATTCCACATTTTCACAGCTCTCACTGTGAACAAACCTTTTCGTGTTTGGAGTTTACATTTCTTTTGCTCCAGACGTAAAGCATGCCCCCTTGTCCTCTGTGATGACCTCAGGATTAATAACTACACCAAATTCACTATATGAACCACTGATGTATTTATACATGTTGATCATATCCCCCTTAAACAAATTCAGTTCCTCTAATCTTTCCTTATATCTGAGCTCCTCCATGCCTCTTGTAAGTTTTGTTGCCCTTCTCTGTACTTTCTCCAGTTCTCCAATGTTCTTTTTGTGAATTGCTGCCCAAAACTGAACTGCATATTCCAGATCAGGTCTTACTAATGATTTGTACAGGGGTAAAATGATCTATCTCTCTCTCTCTGGAGTCTATACCTCTTTTAATACAGGAGAAGGTTTTGCTTGTGTTAGAAACCACAGCTTGGCATTTAATGCCATTATTAAGCTTGTGATCTACCAGAACTCCCAGATCCTTCTCCACCATTGATTCCCCCAATTGTACCCCCCCCAGTATGTATGATGCATGCATATTCTTAGCCCCCAAGTGCATAACCTTACATTTATTAACATTAAACCTCATTTTGCCACATAGTTGCCCAATTAAACAGTGCATTGAGGTCAGCTTGTAAGTTGGAGACATTCTGTAAGGTTGTTATTCCATTGCACAGCTTGGTGTCATCTGCAAAGACTGAAATGGTATTTTTAATCCCAGACCCTATATTGTTTATAAATATATTAAAAAGTAAGGGTCCCACTCCCAACACTGAACCTTGGGGTACACCCAGAGGCGGACTGACCATTTGAGCACTCGGGCACTGCCCGAGGGCCCGGGGTCAGTAGGGGGCCCCATGAAATGCCCCAGGTACCTTTTTTATAGGCTTTTTTTGAGTGTGGGCAAGGACATAGGGGTCCCATGATCCCCTATTACCTGGGGCCCCATGAGTTGTATGTCTGCCCCTGGGCACACCACTGAAAACCTTAGAACAGGGGTCCTCAAACTACGGCCCGCGGGCCACATGCAGCCCGCTGAGGCCATTTATCCGGCACGCCGGCAGGGGTGGGACAGGAAGGGACACTAAGTACAGGGGTAGGTAGGGGGCTGCTGTACCTTACCTGGCTCCGTTCCTGGTCCCACGACGATCCAGTCCAGGAAGCGCTGCTCCTTCATTCACTCCGGCCACTCCCTCACTCCTGCTGCTCGGCTCCGCCTCCTCACCGGTGATTGGGCGCCAGAACTGTAGCTCAGGAAAGGCACACAGGCGGCCAATCATCTGTGAGGAGGCGGAGCCGAACGGCCCCGCGAACATTGAGTGAGAGAGAGGCCAGAGTGAAGAAGGACAGCTGACAGGTAAGTGTGGCGTGCTGATGGTGCTGCTGCAACCAGGTATGCTGGCTGCAGTAGCACCTAGGCTGGAGCAGGGGTCAGCAAGTTACGTGTCATTGGTGTCAGTGGGAGGAATAGTGCCCCATCACTGGTGTCACTGATACTAATAATGGGGCATTATTCTTCCCACTGACACCAATGAAGGGGCACTATTCCTCCACTGACACCAATGATGGGACACTATTCCTCCCCCCACTGACACCAACGATGGGGCACTATTCCACCCCCCACTGACACCAACGATGGGGCACTATTCCACCCCCCACTGACACCAACGATGGGGCACTATTTCTCCCCCCCACTGACTCCAATGATGGGGCACTATTCCTCCCCCCCACTGACACCAACGATGGGACACTATTCCAGCCCCCACTGACACCAACGATGGAACACTATTCCTTCCCCCACTGACACCAATGATGGGACACTTTTCCTCCCACTGACACCAACGATGGAACACTATTCCTTCCACTGACACCAACGATGGAACACTATTCCTTCCACTGACACCAATGTTGGGACACTATCCCCCCCACTGACACTAATGACGGGGCACTATTCCCCTCCACTGACACAATGACGTACTATTCCTCCCACTGACACCAAAGATGGGGCACTATTCTTCCCACTGACACCAATGATGGGACACTATTCCTCCCACTGATACCAATGATGGGACACTATTCCTCCCACTGACACCAATGACGGGGCACTATTCCCCCCCACTGACACCAATGACGTACTATTCCTCCCACTGACACCAGTGACAGAGCACTATTCCCCCCACTGACACCAATGATGTACTATTCCTCCCACTGACACCAATGATGGGGCACTATTCTTCCCACTGACACCAATGATGGGACACTATTCCTCCCACTGACACCAATATTGGGACACCAATGACGGGGCACTATTTCCCCCCACACTGACACCAATGACAAGGCACTATTCCTCCCCCCACTGACACCAATAATGGGGCACTATTCCTCCCCCACTGACACTAATGATGGGGCACAATTCCTCCCACTGACACCAATGATGGGGCACGATTCTTCCCACTGACACCAATGATGGGGCACTATTCCTCCCACTGACACCAATGATGGGGCACGTTTCTTCCCACTGACACCAATGATGGGGCACGTTTCTTCCCTCTGACACCAGTGATGGGGCACTATTCCTCCCACTGACACTAATGATGGGGCACGATTCTTCCCACTGACACCAATGATGGGACACTATTCCTCCCACTGATACCAATGATGGGACACTATTCCTCCCACTGACACCAATGACGGGGCACTATTCCCCCCCACTGACACCAATGACGTACTATTCCTCCCACTGACACCAGTGACAGAGCACTATTCCCCCCACTGACACCAATGATGTACTATTCCTCCCACTGACACCAATGATGGGGCACTATTCTTCCCACTGACACCAATGATGGGACACTATTCCTCCCACTGACACCAATATTGGGACACCAATGACGGGGCACTATTTCCCCCCACACTGACACCAATGATAAGGCACTATTCCTCCCCCCACTGACACCAATAATGGGGCACTATTCCTCCCCCACTGACACTAATGATGGGGCACAATTCCTCCCACTGACACCAATGATGGGGCACGATTCTTCCCACTGACACCAATGATGGGGCACTATTCCTCCCACTGACACCAATGATGGGGCACGTTTCTTCCCACTGACACCAATGATGGGGCACTATTCCTCCCACTGACACTAATGATGGGGCACGATTCTTCCCACTGACACCAATGATAGGGCACTATTCCTCCCACTGACACCAATGATGGGGCACTATTTTGCTCCATAAGACACACTTGGGGTGAAATGTCTGTGCGTCTTATGGAGCCGCCGGCCCAGTATTCCCGCCGCCGTTGTATGTCTGCAGTCTCTGGTCATCTCCTGTACTGTGTCCGCATTTGTTTTTTTTTTTAAAACTATAGTCCGGCCCTCCAACGGTCTGAGGGACAATGAACTGGCCCCCTGTTTAAAAAGTTTGAGGACCCCTGCCTTAGACCATTCAGAGTATGAATCATTAACCACTACTCTCTGAATATGACCTTTTAGCCAGTTTTCTATCCATTTACATACAGATTTTTCCAAGCCCATAGATTTTACCATACACATTAGCAGTGTGTGGGGAACTGTGTCAAATGCTTTGGCAAAATCTAAGTTTACCACGTCCACCTCTGTCCAAGGTTTTGCTCACCTTCTCATAAAAAGAAATCAGATTTGTTTGACAACTTCTGTCTTTTATGAATCCATGCTGTCTGTTGCTTAAAATATTTTTTTCCAGCAAGAACTCATCTATGTGGTATTTTATTAAACTCTCCAGTATCTTCCCAACTATAGAAGTTAAACTAACAGGTCTATCATTACGTGGTAAAGATTTTGATCCCTTTTTAAATATTGGCACCACATTGGCCTGCTATCATTGGAAAAAGTTGCTTGGAAGACTGGACTTGTGAGTACAGACACTGAGAGATTTTGGGGACTTGTGTGCTTTGCTATCTCTCTGGTGCTTCATAGTCAGCGTAGGTCTGAGAAAAGAGAACACTGGTTGGTGTTCTAAAGAGCTTGTCCTAAGGGTGCTAGTGCAAAGGACTTTTCTCAGGTCTATTACTTCTGGGCTGCTACAGTCTAACATAACAGGCCTGTACCTGAGGAACTCATCCCTGAAACTACTACTACTGCTAAAGGGACTTAGCTCACTTCTAAACTATTTGTTGCTACACTTTAAAGAGAAGTCTGCTATTTGCTTTCAGTCAGTACTCCAATACAGCTCAACTGAGAGATAAATCCAATGTCCAGATGTCTTCAGTGTGAATAGTTCTAATTTTGGAGTATCATACTACAATTCCCCATCCCATTCCCCAGTTCTACAATAAAACTAAAAAAAAAACATCCCCCAGACTGGTCATTGAAGACAATGAGCAGAAGTGTGTGTGTGTGTCTGTGCCTGACTGCAGGGCGAAGCAGTGATTATCACTGATCCTTGTTAGATCCCTGACCCCCCCCCCCCCCCCCCGAGTAGTACAGTGTCACTAGTAAAAAAATTAAAAATATTAATAAAAACAAAACATTTTTAAAAAGTTGAATATTTTTTTTTGTTACGTAATGTCACCAGTCAGTATCCCTGATCATGGCCATACCAGTCATATAATGATGCTGTACTGCACTGGAGACAGTATGTAACCCAATCTTGACAGCTAAAGCTCTTGCTTATACAGTGATCTGCACTGTATATAAGTAATAACAGTGTTGAAAATAAAACTCCCTGATCACTCCTCCAGAGTAGTACAATGTCACTATGGTAACATGGTTGCATTTTGATGAAAGGGTGTAAAATGATAGTAATATAAAATAAAAAAGTTTTTCAAAAAGGAAAAAATTTTTTTAAAATTTTTTTTAAATTATAACATACTACCATCAGTAAATATACCTGATCACCGCCACACCAGTCGTATGATGCTGCTGTACTGCGTTGGTGACAGTATGTAAGAAAAATTGTGGAGAAAAAAAAGCAAATTTTATTTAAATTCTTCATTTTCCCAAAAAAAATTGACAAAAAAACTTCAAAAAACCGCCATGCCTTTTACTGAATATTTGGACTTTCTACTTTCCAAAAAAGGGTCATTTGGGGGTTGGGGGGTATTTATACTGTACTGGAATTTTAGGGCCTCAAGAAATGAGATAGGGGGGTCAGTACATCAGGCTTGATCAATTTTCAAATATATATATATATATATATATATCTATATATAGATATATATAGATAGATAGATATATCATAGTTTGTAGACTTTATAACTTCCACACAGACAAAATAATATACACTGGTTTTGGTTATTACCAAATAAATGTAGCAGACTATATTTTGGTCTAAATGTATGCAGAAAGATTATTTGTTTACAAAATTTTGTAACAGAAACAAAGAAAATGTTTTTTTTCTCAAAATGTTTTTTTTTCATGTATATAATAAAATAAAACAACCCAGAGGTAATTGAATACCACCAAAAGAAAGCTCTATCTAAAATTATATAAATTTAATTTGGGTACATTGTTGCATGACCGAGCAATAGCCAGTTAAAATAGCACAGTGCTGAATAGCAAAAATGGTTCTGGTCATGAAGGGGGTAAAACCTTCCAGAGGTCAAGTGGTTAAGGTATTTATTCAATTGAAATATAACTGGATGTAATATAGCAGGGTATTTGATGTGTATATGTGCATCCAAGTGGATTTAATTAGACAAGAAATATATACAGTATATACAGTATATGTTTCATTATATCCAGTGCTAGCCTTGGCTATGTTTGTAAACAACACTGGGTACTGAGCATTGGGAACTGCATCAAGTCTGAGTGGCCTCACTGCTGGGACATACCGTAGAGGGTAGTGTTGGCCCCCTCTACTGACTGGTTGCTCGGATCAGCTGGACACCGAATGTGGTGGCTGGAATTCAACATAGATCTGCACTTCTGGATGTTGAATCTGGCGTGTGTTCCAGCCAGGGGCCATTTTGGATTTCCAGCTGCAATTTTAAAGATTAAGGTTTTCCAAGCAGCTGTCAGAAAACATTGGCGAGTTTTGCACTTGGTCTTTCCTTCATTTTTCCATCAGAAGCTGTTATTAAAGGATAAGTTCACCTTTTGAACAAAAATAATAAATGCACATTTTTTTGCAAGTAAAAATATGTGCATTTATTATTTTTGACCAAAGGAGCCTGTAAAGCATTGCACCAGCGATCAGAAGATTGCTGATGCCATGCAGGTCTCCTGCAGACCTGTCAGAATATTTGCTTGCTGTACGGGATGTATGAGCAAGTAGATATACTGACAGGAAGCTTCAATGAACTACCACGGTGCTCCACAGAGCCGTGGTAATTAATTGAAAACTACAATCCGACAGCCACTAAAGCTGTCGGGACTTGTAAGCACTCATTCACAGAACACATGTGAATGAGTGATGTGGCCATGTGGGTGGAGCCCCGCACGGCCGCACTGTATTAAAATCTGACAGATAGTACGGGGAAACTTCTCCTATCTGTCAAAGGGAGGGCTGCGACTATGGGAACATGCTACATGTTCCACCCTAAAAATGGGTGGAGCATGTAACATGTTCCAAAGGTGAACTTATCCTTTAAGGTAATCCACATTGATCTGGATTGAGAAATTAACCCTAGAATTGCATCTCTTAGACTAGTGCCACAATTACTGATTTTACATGAGACCCTTTTGTGTCTTCATATGTATGATCATTGCTTATTGTTCAGTTGCTGAAATGATGTATAATGATGTAGCACCCTCTAGCTAGATAGTATTTTTGTCTGTGAGTCAGAGGTTTGCTAGAAGCCTGGGGGACTCAGTGCTCCTTACTAGACTGGTTGCTCATTTTTGCGGAGAAGTTTATCCTCAAAGTTTTACAGTTCCTTGGGCATTCCATATACCCCTAGACCCCATACACCTAATAAAAACAACAAAACCAAGCTCAAGGACTGTTTTACTGACTTACTGAATGAGAGTATTAGCAGATGCATGTTGCCTGGCTGTGAAGAGCTTAGGGGGTACCCAAAAACTCAGTCGCCCCCAAGAGGGTAGAGTTACAATAGCATATGAGTATGGGGTCTGACAGGTAGCTTATTAGAGCCACAAGAGCCAATGTGTGAAGTGTCTGATTATTAACCCAGCCCCTCTATTAATTTGGGGTGTGGACAGAGGCTTAAACTCCAATTCACAGATGGTGTACAAAGATGTGCAGGGTGCAGGAGACATTTAGCCACTAAGAAGTGGAAACCCCCTTTAACCACTTGCACTCCAGAGGATTTACCCCCCTTAATGACCAGGCCTCTTTTTGCTACTCGGCGCTACACTAATTCAACTGATAATAGCGCGGTCATGCAATGCTGCACTCAAACTAAATTTACATCCTTTTTTCACACAAATAGAGCTTTCTTCCGGTGGCATTTGACCACCTGTGTGCTTGTTATTTTTCACGCTATACACAAAAAAAGACCAAAAATTTTGAAGAAAAACAATATTTTTTACTTTCAGTTATAAAAAAATATATAGTAAACTCAAAGTTAGTTATAAATTTAGATCAAAATGTATTCTGCTACATGTTTTTGGTTAAAAAAATCCCAATAAGTGTATATTGATTGCTTTGTGTGAAAGTTATAGCGTCTACAAACTATGGTATAGATACTGTAATTTACGCCATTTTTTTGCTATACAGCGCTGCGCTAGTTTAACGGTCAAATGCGCAGTGATGCAATAAGGTGCATAAATTAAATTTTATGTCCTTTTTTTCACACAAATAGAGCTTTCTTTTGGTGGTATTTGATCACCTGTGCACTTTTTATTTTTGGCCCTATAAACAAAAGAATTTTTGAAGAAAATGTTTTTTATTAAAAAAAATAATATTTTCTCATTTCGGTCATAAACAATATCCAAAAAAACTAACATTTCATCATAAATTTAGGCCAAAATGTATTCTGCTACATGTTTTCAGTTAAAACACATTTCTTGAGGTGCTAAAATACCAGAATAGTAAAAACACCCTCAAATGACCCCTTTTTGGAAAGTAGACACCCTAAGCTATCTGCTGAGAGGCATATTGAGTCCATGTAAGATTTATTTTTTATTCACAAGTTTCTGGAAAATGACAAAAACATTTTTTTTTCCTTACACAAAGTTGTCATTTAAATGATTTATTTCTTGCACAAGCCATGGGTATATGTTGAATTACACCCCAAAATACATTCTGCTACTTCTACCACTTATAGGGGATACCACATGTATGAGACTTTTTGGGAGCCTAGCCACATACAGGAGCCTGAAATCCAATGACCACTTTGAAAGCCTAAAGGTGAGTAACTTCCGTATTTCATTTCCTCAATACCTATCACAGTTTCGAAGGCCCTGACATGCCAGGATAGCACAAAACACCCCCAAATGACCCCTTTCTGGAAAATAGACATCCCAAGGAATTTAAAAAGAGGCATGATGAGTATTTTGCAGATCTAATTTTTTCTCACAAAGTTTTGAAATATAAAAAAAGAATAGAAAAAATATATTTTTGTTTTTTTTCTTCCTTTTCCAAAAACTAGTGGCAACAAATGTGATCTGCAAACTACTTTCCATGCTTCTTATCAAATTCCTTGCAGTGTCTACTTTCCAAAAAGGGGTAATTTGGGGGGGTTAGGTGCTATCCTGGTATTTCAGGGCCTCCGAAACTGTGATAGGTAGTCTGGAAGTGTAATGAGGAAATAAAGTCCTTTAAAAGCCTGAAGGTGCTTATTGGATTTTGCGGTCTTGTACTTGGCTAGACTGCCAAAACATCTCTCACATGTGGTACCCCCATACTCGGGAGAAGTAGTAGAATGTATTTTGGGGAGTAATTCCACATATACCCATGGCATGTGTGAGCAGTAAATCATTTAATTGGCAATTTTGTGTAAAAAAAAAAAAAAACATTTTGTCATTTTCCAAAAACTTGTGGTAAAAAAATAAATTCTTCTATTGATTCAACATGCCTCTCAGCAAATAGTTTGGGCTGTCTACTTTCCAAAAAGGGGTCGTTTTGGGGTGTGTGGGCATTTTATGCTCAGCATTAGAAGTTTATGCCACACATCACTCACTCTTCTAACCACCTGAAGATCAAACCTTTCTGACACTTTTTGTTCACATGAAAAAAATCAGTATTTTGTGCTAGGAAATTAATTTAAACCTCCAAACATTATACATTTTTTACAGCAGACACCCTATAGTGAATAAAATGGTGTGTACTACATTTTTTTATGGCACATAGTACTTGTGCAGAGATTTTTCAAATGCAATTTTTAAAAAAAAATACACTTTTTTTACTTTTAATGCCCAAAAACACAATATATTGGCCAATTATTTGGTAAGATATAAAATATGATGGTATGCCGAGTAAATAGATACCAAACATGACATGCTTTAAAACTGCGCATGCCCTGTTCAATTGAGACAAACTACATACATTTTTAATATCCATAGGCAACGCTTTAAAAGCTACCATTTTAGATTTACAGAGGTCTAGTGTTAGAATTACTGCCCTTGATCTGACATTCACGGCGATACCTCACATGTATGGTCCAACCTCTGTTTACATACCGGCACAGGGTCAACGCTTGTGCACACATTATCTAATCAAACCAAAATCGGTGTGATCAGATGCTTTCCCAATTTACAAATGGTGCTGTTTATATCCTGCGAAACTGAAGTGATGAAATGCTCAAAGCTTCCAAATTCTTAAACTTTAGAGATGATTGGCACCACTCTGGTCTCCAATCAGCACTATGGTCAGCTGGCTGCATTCTCAGGTTCCCCCGATGGCACGGGACTGCCCGAGAAGGCCGTGGAAGGCAGCGGGGGGGGGGGGGGGAGAGGGGCATTATATCCCACTGCTTGTAAAAGCAATCCTGTAGCTAATTAGCCACTAGGAATGCTTTTACATGAAAGCCAGCTCAAAAAAACGATACCAGGATGACGCCTGCAGCTCTAGCCATCATCCTGGTATAACCATTCAAAGTCCAGTGATGTACCAGTACGTCGCTGGTCCTTGTTGGGTGTATATGCTATTTTCTTTTTTTTTGTATGCAGCCTGTGGACTGAATGAAAAAAAGAGAAGAAATCTCTGTCAGAAAAAGTGTGTGGTATGCCCACCATTAGAATATACCGCCCGGCATCCACCCACGTCTAATGGTGGGCACACATTAGGTCACACTTTGCCACATGCACCAGTTCCAAGATTGTACAAATGTCTAAATAGTGGCACGCTTGAATAAAAATTGTCCACGTATAAGTGGCACCCCATATGGAAAAAGGATGACACCAAGTCCCAAACTATCTTGTAACTACTCCTCATGTAGTCTGGGCATCCAGGGGGCTCCACATGACTATCTTTTCCCTCGCAAATCAGAAACTTATAAGTATAGCCTGTTGTCCTCTCACAGGTCTTCTACATCTTGACCCATATCTGGCACGCTTGCTGGGGAGAAATTGTTTGAATGCAAGGCGGCCAGAAAAATTAATCAGGGACTGATCAACGCAGATGTTTTGCTGGAGTTTCCATGCGACTGGTCTGGCAAGGTTTGAATTTGGGTTGGCGGCGATAAATTGTTGTGCATATAAATTGCTTAGATCCACAATGAACGCATACAGATATTCCGAGACAAACAGATCCAAAAATCAAGGGAAGTAGTTAAATTTGCTATTTCCACCTGAATTCCGGGTTGGGCAGTAAACGGGGGAAGTACGGGTGCTGCAGAATTTGTGGGCTGTCAATTGGGATCTGCAAGCACATACTAGGCGCTCTATGGGCCTGTGTGCGAATTCTTGGTGGCTGCGGGACAATACTTGTGCTTGCCATCGCACCGGCTTGTACTGGACTTATGGGACTCGCCACGTCACCAAGTCATACTGCAGTGCTGGTATTATTATTATACAGGATTTATATGGCACCAACAGTTTGCTCAGCGCTTTACAGTATAACGGGAGACAATACAATAACAATACAGTTCAATACAAGAGGGTTAGGAGGGCCCTGAACTTGGGAGCTTACAATCTAAGAGGTATGTGAAAGACCAAAATGTACTAGAAAGCTGGTACTCGCCAGTTCACCAAAAGGTAGCGCGGCACTAGTACTGGCACTCTGCTGCATATGAGAGTCCTTAAAATTTACCGACAAGTGCTAACAGAGATCGGGCCTGATTCCGCAAACACTGCGGTTTTGTGTGCAGTGTATCAAGTGACAGTGACCTACTGACACTGCACTTGCTGGGAGAGAAGGGGGGGTAAGCATAAAGGCTAAACACAGGTGTTGGCAGGTGCCGGGGCTGATCCCGCTAACGCTGCATTTTTAGGGACGCTATACTAATGTGAACGCTGGTATAGTGCTGATCTGATCAAAGATATTGATCCGTTCAGACACTATACTAGCAATGGAGATTTATTGTGCATGATCGTCTTTCTGGCAGTCAAGGGGTTAAATGTGATGACTGGTGTACTGACCTGCAATCTGATGCTGTCTGGGAGGGGTGTGAAAACCACGGGAGCGCAATTCATGTATATATATATGTGATTTTGCGCACCCATGCCGCCCTGTAGCAGTATTTCTGCTATAGGGCGGTCAGGTAGTGGTTACAGAAGCGGTTTGTGTTACTTTGCTGCGTTAATTTAACTGACAAATGCATGGTCATACAACACTGCACCCAAATTAAATTTACATCCTTTTTTTCCCAAGAATTGAGCTTTCTTTTGGTGGTAGTTGATCGCCTGTGCGGTTTTTATTTTTTGCGCTATAAAAAAAAAGGTGACAATTTTGAGAAAAAAAAAACAATATTTTGGACTTTTTGCTATAAATTATGTCCAGTAAAAAAATTTAAAAATCAAATTTCGTCATAAATTTTGGCCAAAATGTATTCTGCGACATGACTTTGCTAAAAAAAATCCCAATACGGGTAAATGAATTGGTTTACATGAACGTTATAGCATCTACAAATGGCGGGAAAGATACTGGGATTTTTTTTTTATACTAATAATGGCGGTGATCAGCGACTTATGGCAGTGATCAGCGATTTATGACAGTTATGGTGGGACTGCGGTGGACATTTTGACACTGGGGGGGAACTGACTTGGGGTCACTGACAACCTCAGTGACACCAATACAGTGGTCAGTGCAGAAAAAAAAAAACACTGACACTGTACTAATGGCACTGAGGAGGAAGGGGTTAACTTTTTTAGGCAATTAAAGGGTTAACTGTGTGAGGGGAGTGTTTTACTAGTAGGCAGGGGGTGTGTACTTAACAGGAACACACTGATCCCGAGAGCTAAACTCCGACCTCAGTGTGTTAGGAACTGACAGGGATCAGAGCTGCATTGTAAACAATGCAGCTGTGCTCTATGTCACTATTTGCTGGCAATCGTCGGCACCCGGCAGGTAATGACCGGCTGGGAACCGGTGATTGACACCCGCGATCAGCAGGACGATTAGGGCGGGCACATGCCTCGCGTGCGCCCTCCTACCTGTTTTGCAAAATGACAATTTAAAATGTTATTTTGCCCAGCGGTGCCACCTTGTGGCCATTTTTACACAGTGGCTGGACGGCAAACAGTTAAATATCTCATCATCTGCAGGCCCTTGCGGCATCTTCCCAGTCCAATAGGAAGCATGCACAGTGGTTCCAGATGTTCTTCAATTGGATATTAGTAATAAGCCTTTTTTATGTTTGTATATCAGTATAATCACATATTTTTTCCTCCTAATAAAAGATTTAATAAGTTAATGCACTAAGCTGCTACACCCTCCCACTGTTTTTCTGTATGTAGTGCCTATGGACCACCCCAGTCTAAGAAGGGCAGCAAGGCATAGTGAACACCTCGGAAGCTGTGTGAATGGACCCAGAATTTTTGGAATAAAGACTGTTTATTTGTGATTAAAATACCACACTTGAGCACAGAAGATTGAGTACTATTGTGCTTGGTATCCCATCATATATCAAATCATGAAATATATATAATAAATAACCAATTCTTCAAGACCTAAAAGCTTAACTGTAAACTTCAAATTAATAACTGATTGAGACAAAGATCTTGTCTCTGTTAGATTCTGGGGACCTCAGTAAAGGATTTGAAGTTTATAGTTGTGCTCCGATATGCTCTACATCTGGATGGATCCAACAGGATATGCAGGAACCCAGCTGTTGAGCCAACACTCCATAGGCTACATAGGCTGAGAGATAAGCTGAAAGTTAAGTGCAAGTTTGGCACATAAAATGCTTTGCATAAATAATCACCCTGGCATTTTACAGTTTCAACATTTTGATGTATTTTAACCTGAAAGTAAAATGAATTGAATTAGGATTTTTAACCATTTGATTTACACAGCAAAAAGTTTAGCAGACTTTACTATCTTGAAAAAAAGCACCCACCCATGTTATTATGATTTGCCTCTGATTTTACTCTCTCTTGTATGGCCTTCCTAAATTTCCTCCCATCAGCTTGCCTAGTCCCCCTCAGTATCTCTGTTTCCTGCAATAGGAATTGATTAAAAGTAGATAAAAGTGACATCACAAAGGAAAGATGCAGGGTGGGGACTGGGAGGAACTACATTTATCTGCACTCTGCACTGCCCTTTTCCCAGTAAGATAAGTGTTCTTATGTATACCAATGAAGTCTATGACTAGAGATGAGCGAATCGAACCTGGCGAAGTGGAATTCGTTTCGAATATTAGGAAAAATTCGATTCGCGCCGAATCCGAATATTAGCAAACTTCGGATGCACGAATCGAATTTTCCCCGATCGGCCGATTTTCATCCCTTCTACAGCCGGCAAAAAGTGTCCCTGCAGAGAGCTCCGCTATTTCTGACAGTTCTCTGACAGTTCCTTCACATTTACAGCAGTTGAAACATTGTATCTATTTGTTTCCATTTAGGATACAGATGTTTTTATTCGGAAACAAATAGATACAATGTTTCAACCGCTGTAAATGTGAAGGAACTGTCAGAGAACTGTCAGAAATAGCGGAGCTCTCTGCAGATACACTTTTTGCTGGAATGGAATTCTTCTTCATCCTCATCCTACTTCTTCTTCTTCTTCTTCTTCTTCTTCATCCTCATCCTACTTCTTCTTCTTCTTCATCCTCATCCTTCTTCTTCTTCTTCTTCATCCTCATCCTACTTCTTCTTCTTCTTCTTCTTCATCCTCATCCTACTTCTTCTTCTTCTTCATCCTCATCCTACTTCTTCCTCTTCTTCTTCATCCTCATCCTACTTCTTCTTCTTCTTCTTCTTCTTCATCCTCATCCTACTTCTTCTTCTTCTTCTTCATCCTCATCCTACTTCTTCTTCTTCTTCTTCTTCTTCATCCTCATCCTACTTCTTCTTCTTCTTCATCATCCTCATCCTACTTCTTCTTCTTCTTCTTCATCCTCATCCTACTTCTTCTACTTCATCATCATCCTACTTCTTCTTCTTCTTCATCCTCATCCTACTTCTTCTTCTTCTTCTTCATCCTCATCCTTCTTCTTCTTCTTCTTCTTCATCCTCATCCTCATCCTTCTTCTTCTTCTTCATCCTCATCCTACTTCTTCTTCATCCTCATCCTTCTTCTTCTTCTTCTTCATCCTCATCCTACTTCTTCTTCTTCTTCTTCATCCTACTTCTTCTTCTTCATCCTCATCCTACTTCTTCTTCTTCTTCATCCTCATCCTACTTCTTCTTCTTCTTCTTCATCCTCATCCTACTTCTTCTTCTTCTTCTTCATCCTCATCCTACTTCTTCTTCTTCATCCTCATCCTACTTCTTCTTCTTCTTCATCCTCATCCTACTTCTTCTTCTTCTTCTTCTTCTTCATCCTCATCCTACTTCTTCTTCTTCTTCTTCATCATCCTCATCCTACTTCTTCTTCTTCTTCTTCATCATCCTCATCCTTCTTCTTCTTCTTCTTCTTCTTCATCCTCATCCTACTTCTTCTTCTTCTTCATCCTCATCCTTCTTCTTCTTCTTCTTCTTCATCCTCATCCTACTTCTTCTTCTTCTTCTTCATCCTACTTCTTCTTCTTCATCCTCATCCTACTTCTTCTTCTTCTTCTTCTTCATCCTCATCCTACTTCTTCTTCTTCTTCTTCATCCTCATCCTTCTTCTTCTTCTTCATCCTCATCCTACTTCTTCTTCTTCTTCATCCTCATCCTTCTTCTTCTTCTTCTTCTTCATCCTCATCCTACTTCTTCTTCTTCATCCTCATCCTACTTCTTCTTCTTCTTCTTGCCATGGGCCCCTGTACCGCCTCCTCATGCTGCTGCCAGGTCCAGAGTGTGTCATGGGTCCCTGTACGGCCTCCCATTGCTGCTGTCTCCATCGCCACACTCTGCCATGTGCCACTTTCAGGTCTCCTCACACTGCTGGTGGGTTCCATTTTGTCATAGGGTGCTGTATGGCCTCCCATTGCTGCTGCCTCCACCGCCACACTGTGGCTCCACACTCTGGTTTTGGCCCCGTGACTGCCCAAATGAGTGAAGTGTGCGGTGATTCTAAGATCGACGGCACTCATCTGCATGTCATACTGACTGACAGTATTATTTCTCTTCCCCAGCAGACTCCAAGGGCATTTAAATTAAAAGGTACAGTGTTCTGCACTAATATAAAGGCTCTCTGAAGCCTAGAAACCCTTTTTATAAGTTAAATTCGCAGCGAATAAATTCGAATTTATTGAATCGAATTTATTCCACAAATTCGGCGAATCAGCCGAATCGAATTTTTGAATAATTCGCTCATCTCTATCTATGACCCCTGAGCATGAGATCCATAGCATAATATGAAGGAGGTCATGGAACTCTTAGGGTCCTATTGCGGCACCTGCATACTGCCTGGGAGATGAATACCTGCAGCCACTGGAAAGACGCTATTACAAAAATCATGCTTTTTTTCCCCTACAGATTTTGAAAAGTATGCTTGTATAAATGGTAACACTATGATTCCTTTTTTTTTTTTTTTTTATTGTTTTATTAATTTTGTGAAAAGTATTACAAAGTGGCATCTCTGTAGCAAAAAACAAAAATAAAAACAAAACAAAACATTTCCAAAGAATTTCCACAACTGCCCATCACATTTCTTGAGGTGCTAAAATGCCAAGGAAGTAAACCGCCCCAATGACCCTTTATTGGAAAGTAGACACCCCAAGGATTTTGCAGAGGCATGTTGAGTCCATGGAACATTTTATTTTTTGCCACAAAGTTTTTGAAAATGACAATTTGTTTTTTTTACACAAAGTTGTCACTTAAATTATATATTGTTCATGCATGCCATGGGTATATGTGGATTAGCATCCCAAAACACATTCTTCTACTTCTCCCGAGTATGGGGATGCCACATTAGAGACTTTTTGGCAGCCTAGCTACATACAGGCCCCCAAAATCCAATGACTATCTTCAAGATTTAATAAGATTCCTTATATCACTTCCTTAGTACCTATCACAGTTTCGGAGGCTCTAAAATAACAGGATAGTACAAACACCCTCCAAAATGACCCATTTTTGGAAAGTAGACACCCCAAGGAATTTGATAAGAGGCATGGTGAGTATTTTATAGATATTTATTTTGTCGCAGGGTTTTGAAAAAGAAAAAAAAGAAAAGAAAAAATACATTTTTGTTTTCTTTCTTCATTTTCCAAAAATACGTGGCAACAAGAGAGATCTGCAAAACACTCACCATGCCTCTTAGCAATTACCTTGGAATGTCTACTTTCCAAAAAGGGATCATTTGGAGGGGTTGCTTCCACTATCCTGGCATTTCAGGGCCAACATTAGAAGCTTATACCACATATCACCCATTCTTGAAGACCAAGCCCTGATGTTCGCGGCAATAATTCACATGCATGGTGCAATCGCTGTTTACATACCACCACAGGGTCAACACTTGCACATGCAGGTTCATGAGCACGCAGGGGGGAGGGGTGGGGATGCTTTTTTTTAAGCTATTTTGATTTTTTTTATTATTTTTACATTGTCCCTTTCATTTTTTATCATTTTTATTGCTATCACAGGAAATGTAAATATTCCCTGTAACTGCAATAGGCACTGACAGCTATTCTTTTTTGAGAAATCTGGGGTCTATTAGACTCTAGCTATCTCCTCTGTTCTTACATCATCTGATATTACCAAGATCGGTGTGATCAGATGCTTTCCCAATTTACAAATGGTGCTGTTAAAGTCCGGCGAAGCGGAAATGATAAAATTCTGGTAGTCCTGATCTCTTAGACCATAGAGATGGTTGGAGCCATTCTGGTCTCTGATCAGCTCTATAGTCAGCCAGCAGAACTTCCGGCTGCATTCTTGAATTCCCCTGTGGGACAGGAAAGCCCAAGAAAACTGTGGAAGGCAACAGAGGGGTGATGTCCCTTCCCACTGCTTATAAAAATGATTCAGCAGCTAATTGGCCACTCGGATTGCATTTACATGAAAGCCAACCACCAACTGAAAAAAATTATACCTGGATGATGCCTGGAGCTACAGGCATCATGCCGGTATAACCACTCAAAGTCCAGCAACATACCAGTACATTGCTGATCCATGTTGGGCATATATGAAACAGCAGAGAACCTGGGTGTATGCTGAATCTGGTCTTTGGACCAATATGACCACAATTCATTCTTTTTTGTAATGCCCATGCTGAAGGTTAGGCCCAAAAAAGTTTTAAATTCCGTAACTGTGATAGGTTTCCATGCCGATTGTCTGGCAAGAGCTGAATTTGGGGAGGCAGTGAAGTATTGTTGTACATATAAATTGCTTTGGCCCACAATCAATTGGTACAAATCTTTTGTGAAAAACAGCGAAGGGGCTAAACGCTAATGCTGGCAGCGAACGGGGCCAATCCTGCAAACACTGCATTTTTGGGGACACTATACAAAGCAGGCACTAGTACAGTTCTGTTCATGATCATTATATTGATCTGCACAAATACTATACTAGTAATGGCAGTGATCAGCAACCTATAGCGTGAGTGCAATAGTGTGTGGGCAATCCAACGCTAGCTGACCCTGGCTGGGAAGGCAGCTTACTGACCCTAATGCTAGTGGAAGGAATACAGTGATCAGTGAAAAATTCTATATACTGACAGTGTACTAATGGCACTGGCTGGGTGATCAAAGGGGTAATAGGGGCAATCAAAAGGTTAAATGTACTAATCTAACGTGTGTGTGTGTGCGTGTAAAATGTAGTACTTTTACTCGGTGATATGTTCTCACTTCTCTCCCTGGACCGAGGGGCGCAGGCACATTCACACCCTGAAATAGAAAGCGAGGTAAGATAATGTTGCTTTGCCCAGAGCCGCTGCTTGCCCGCAAAATGCAGGTACGTGGTCAGCAAGTAGTTAAAAAAAAACCCTTTAGATATTATTTTTTAAATTCTCATTATGGTATTTTTTATTTTATATTTTTTTACTTTTTTATTATTTTTTTTAATACTTTTATCAGAATAGTACTATGGTAGGGGGGTGATCAGGGATTTTTTTCTTATTTTTACACTTTGCTTTGCAGGAGAAATAAAGATCATTTCTCCTGCAATGCGATGTCATGAACCTAACTCATTTATGAACTCTCATGAATGAGTTAGGTTTTTGACAGCTCAAGATAGTGATCTGTGATTGGCTGGAGCTGGTCACATGGTACAGGGTGCTGTGATTGGCCCCATGTATCATGTGACAGCCGTGGGCCAATTACAGTTCACTAGGAAGAGAAGCAAAGCTGTTATGAATTAGATTGATTCATAACAGCTTTGCTTACATTGTGTGATCACATGATCACGGGTCCAGGTCTTCAGGATCTTCATTCCACCGTGTCCACCAGACACAGCGGTCACAGCTGAGGAGCAGCACTCCCGTGTTAGTGCAGCCAAAGTGACATACCTGTACTTCACTTTGTCTGTAGCTGCCGCCCAGCTGTAGTACATTGCGGGCCGGCGATCAAGCAGTGTTTAGTCAGTAAATCTACTTTTGTTGAAAAACAATCCCCTCTGTGTGATCAATGTACATTGAAAGGATTTTAACAAACTTTGTGGCAGGATCCTACCTGTTTCTGCTCTGAAGGAATAGCTCTTTGTTAGATCATGTCTTATGCAGAACTAATTCTGAATGAGAGTGTTTTTTTTAATTTTTGATCAGCTTATGTTTCTCTTTAAAGTCCATTTAAAACTACATGTTCATCCCTGGACTACCCCGTCCATACCCTATTACAGGTCTTAAAAAAGTAACAGAGTGACTGGCAGGATCAACAGGTAGAAAAAAGCCCATGCTAGGAGAAACCCATAAAAACAAAAATTATTGTGTTATAGACTGCAGCGTAAATGCCACTTTTTATTTTATTCATAGTTACACTTTATCTGCAAACATTGTTTGAAAACCTTGTATAACCTACCCTAAACAATATAACTTTCTACAGTTCTTCATTGCATCTCAGTTACAATGTTTCCAGTTACAGTAGCAATGTGAACTTGAACTGCGTCCAGACAGATAGAGAGAGATAGGTTTACATTACTGCTGAAAGGAACTACTTTGCCTACTGCTTAGCTAACCTGCATTTAGGCAAAAATTATTTGTCATTCTTATTCTTAAAGTGTTACTAAACCCATGACCCTGCATTCAATATATTTGGTGTCCCACAGTACACAAAACATGGAAATGCAATTATTTTAGTACATATAAACTGCTAAATAGCTTTTCTTATCAGCAGTTAGAGCAGTCTTGTGACTTCTATCAGTGTCCAGCAGACTACTGGTTAAAGATTGTAGTAGGAGTTTTCATTCTCCCCCTGACCCTCTGTCTGGACATCTGATTGTCCCAGTCCTGATCACATGCACCCTCCCAAGAAAAAAAAAACCTCTCTAGCAATACACACCAAACTTAACATGTGCAGCTTGCCCTGCAAGGCTCTGTTCAATCAGCAGATGGATTGGGGACAGTAAAAGAATGTGAGGATCAGTGCTGAACAGCAAAAAATGGCCTGGTCATGAAGGGGGGTAAATCTTCCAGAGGGCAAGTAGTTATAGTGTTACTAAACCCAGGACCCTGCATTCAGTATATCTGGTCTCCCACAGTACACAGAACATGGAAGTGCAATTATGTTAGTAAATATAAACCGCTAAATACCTTTTCTCATCAGCAGTTAGAGTAGTCTTGTGACTTCAGCAGAGCACTGGTTAAAGCCTGTAGGAGGAGTTCTCTTTCTGCTCTAGGAGGATGTGAAACCCCTGACCGTCTGTCTGGACAGTGCTGATTGGCTCTGCGCTGATCATATGCACTCTCCCAAGAAAAAAGTGCATGTGACTACGGATTCAGTCTGTATCAGGTGGTCATTTTAACAAGAGGAGGGGCAGAAAAGACAGTATCAAACAGCCTTTTTACATAATGAAGAGGATTAACCCCTTAGGTTTCACAGTGAGTATAACAAGCATGTTTTACTGCATATACAGACTGATTTTACTGTTGTGGGTTTAGTAACACTTGAATGATTTGTGTCCTATCTCTTGAGTTTGCAATATTGTGTCTAATGTAATCTTCTTGCTTAAGAAGCCCTGTCACTAAGTTAAAATATAAATGCAGGAAGAGACAGAAATCAAGCATTTTAAATGCTTACTTTCAATGTTGTCCTTTAAATAAAGAGATCTGTATTCACTTACAACATGAACCTGCCAAAACATTGACTAGTTCAGAAAAAGTCCTCCTAATTCCTAGCACAGTATTCTTCATGCATCAACTCATCACCCCTCTCCCTCAACTCCCTACATAAGCTTTGATGTAACAGCTGGGGGAGGAACATAGGGGAATAATATAGAAGCTCACCTGAGTAATAGCTCTGAGTTTGCTGAGTATGCTAATATCAGATCCCAGATGGTGGTACCTATCAGCCATCCTGGTGCTTTTGGATGTCTATACAAGGGAGGATTGTACAAGGGATTTACATGCATCCATCAAGTACTTTAAATGCATGCATAATTAAATTGAAGATTTATGCAGAAATCAGTGGTCTGGTGACAGGGTCTCTTTAGAGTTAAACCATGTAAACACAATTTAATACAGCTAAATTACATACTAAGAGAAGTATAAGGTTCTGAATAGAAGGTTTAGAATATCAGACACAAGTCTATATTTGTTGCTCTACTGTGGCATCCATGATTTCCTTTGCAAGTTTCCTAAAAAGTCATTTTTTTGGATAAAGTGTGAAAATGTTAAAACTTCTGTCAGGTTTTTATTGTAATAAGCAAGGGGGAATCTTTCAAGCATGACACATGTTCTATGGAAACCTTTCTAAGAGTAGATTTTCTCTTACTTTGGAGAGGTCTTTGAAACAGGAAACAAGAAAAAATCTACCCTATGGGATACAGACAAAAAAACCCACATAAACCAAAAACAATGGTCTCAATCATTCCCTGAGATTTTGAAAACTAGAACTAAAACAAACAAAACTAAAACTAAAACTAAAACAAACAAAAAGTTTTGCCGTTGTATACATTTTAAGAAGGTCTAAACTTGCTTATTGCTCTTGCTTCCTATATGTCAATACTGACCTGGTGATTGGGTGCTCAGGTCTTGAGCACTGCGCAGTGATAGGTAGAAGGGAGTGTTATGTTTTCATTAATACCAAAATATACTGAATTTTTTTTTTACAATTGATGGTGGCAGATCAGAGCAGTGAGGGAGTAAGGCAAGTATTGACTTATTCTGATGCATGCTATCATAGCAACCTGTTACTTGGCCTTGTTCAGGCAATGTACAAATTTGCACATTGGTAAATACTGCAAGGAATAAGAATCCAAATTGTCTTTATATTAGCTTATGGTGGTTCCCTGCAGAGTAGGACCTTGGAATTGGTAGGGACAGGTTCTGATCAGGTTCATCTGCATTGCAGGGTGACAGAGCAGAGTGATTACCTCATCATTTCATCATTGTGGGGATGCTTGTGAGACCAAGTTGTACTACTAAAGCTCAACTATGGGCTAGTCAGCCCCCTATCACCTTGTTTCTCTCACATCACCACTGCATAAAAAAGCCTCCTCTATATTTAGCTTTTTTCTAGGTGTATTTGGTTTGGTCTGGTGATGTCATGAGTCCCTTTCTTAAATTCTGCAGAGAACAGTGCCACATACTAACATGGCGCCACTCTCTGCAGCAATCTCCTGTCAGCCCAGGAAGGGGGAGGGACAGAACCCTGACAACCTGGGTTCACAGAGTGTGGGCCGAATTATATTGGGTATCTTTCAACCCAAAAGAGGCACATGGTACTTGATCAATGGCCAGGTAAGTGTTTGGGGGAAAGCAAAAAAGTTTTACTGAGAATAGACATCAGAGCTTTTTTTTATTTTTAGGCTATAGTGGGGGCTGCATATTATGTCTAAAATTACTAATTATTACATTAACCATATGCAGATGCATATAGTAAGAACAGAATGGTGGCAATCTCACCACCCTAACATGAAGCAGTGTTCTGTTTTATTTGGACAAAAACCACTGTGTAAAAATGGAAGATTTAGAAGTTTAAGTGTTTTCTAACACTCCAACTCATGTTCATTGTTATATATACTGTCAGTTAAATGTCACATTAAAATGTGTGTATATTCTTCAAAATAAAGGTGTAACCTAATCTTTTTTGTGAGTGTTATATTTGTTGTAATCTAAGCTGAACAAGGTGATCTATGCAGCATAAATATACATTATAATGCCAAAAGTACTGGGACAGCCCTCCAAATATTTGGATTCAGGTGTTCCAATCACCTCCATGGCCTCCATGGGTCACTCTCAATCGTGGTATCGTGATAGGTTGCCACCTGTGCAATAAGTTCATCTGTGAAATTTCCTTTCTACTAAATATTCTGTGGTCAACTGTTAGTGATGATATAACAAAGCGGAAGCAACTGGGAACAACAGCAACTGAAGCGCACAGTGCGTATAAGTTGCCAACTATCTGCAGAGTCAATAGCTAAAGACCTTCAAACTTCATGTAGCCTTCAGATTAGTATAACAGTGCACAGAGAGCGTCATGGAATGGGTTTCCATAGACAAGCAGCTGAATCCAAGCCTTACATCACCAAGTGCAATGCAAACCGCCGCATGCATTGGTGTAAAGCACGCTGCAACTGGACCCTAGAGTAGTGGAGGCGTGTTCTCTGAATAAACGTACTATACTATGAGACATTTCTCCTTCTGATTCTTGCTAACCTTGGCTATGGAGTAAATTGGGAGACCACTGAGAAGATATGCACTGATGTTCCAAACTCTTGGGGACACAAAGCGCATTAGACCTTTTTTTAATTAGGAGGTCAGGGATGATTGGTGAGTCCAATATATTGTCTTATGGTGGTGGAGCAAAAAGGATCTGCATGGAGCAATTTATATGGCACCAGAAGATTATGCACCATTGTTTTGATCTACAACCTGGTGTGGGACTTTTGTTTTTTGTTTTGTTCTTGACTTTGGACTCATTAATATGTATCACTTTTAGGTTTTTACATGTTTCTGTCACAGTTAGAATATTGTTCACCTAATATGTATGTTTAGCTCTATACCTTATATTATTATATGGTCACAAATGATTTTCCACTCCAAGGGGCAGTTAACATTTATTGTATAATTTAAATTTTGTTGGCACACTAAATGGTTGAGTAATTATTTATATTTTATTGCATAGAAGATACACTGTTTATGTAAGGCAGTATATATCACTTTTTTGCATTTAAAGAGAAGGCGCTTAGTTTCTCACTAAAGTGTTCTCTGGAGTGACAAATCACACTTCTCTGTCTTGCAATCAGATGAACATGTCTGGGCTGCCAGTGAAAGGAACTCTTAAGGCATCAGCATACCAAGACAATTTTATGCTCCCAACTTTGTGGGAACAGTTTGGGGATGGTCCCTTCCTGTTCCAATATGACTGCATACCAGTGCTCAAAGCAAGGTCATTAAAGACATGGATGATGCAAGTTTGGGGTAAAGGAACTTGACTGGGCTACACAGAGTCTTGACCTCAACCCAATAGAACACCTTTGGGATGAATTAGAGTGGAGACTGCAATCCAGGCCTTCTTGTCCGACATTAGGGCCTGACCTCACAAGTGCGTTTTGGAGGACTGGTCAAACATTCCCATAGACATACCGCTATACCTTGTGGACAGCCTTCACAGAAGAGTTGAAGCTGTTATAGTGGAAAAGGGTGGGCTGACTCAATATTGAACCCTACGAACTAAGATTAGGATGCCTTTAAATTTTATGTGCATGTAAAGGCAGGAGTCCCAATACTTTTGGCAACATACTGTATGTCAATTTCTACATACCTGCTTTTATAGATTATAGAGGTAATTGTAGCAGTTGGAGAAAGATTTGTTGGAGCCTTTTGGTAGGCAAAATGTAAAACCTTATCTTTTTGTCAATGTTGTTTCAAATGTCATTCTGTTATTTTCATACTGTGTTAGCTTGGTAGGTAATGCAGGATAACCCTGCTTACCATAGCTCCTGATAGCTGTCTCTTTTTGCTGTAAATCAAGAAATAGGTATGTTTCTCATATACTATACACTTTTTCAGTTCTTGTAACCATTCCCTTTAATTGGGATGGGTGATAGAAAACAATTTTGATAACCAACATTGTGTGAGCAGAAAATAGCAATCTGGAGACTGCCAGAGACGTATTTTCATCTAAAAAGGAGGAACCACGGTGTCCAGGGATGCAGGCAATGGGGCCAGTATCCAGCAAAGTACCCATAACATTGTTAAAGGTTGTAAAAATACCCACCCACTATCTTTTAAGTTTGGGGTATCTCCACAGGAGGTGCCTCAGATCCCCTTGGAGTCAACCACATTTACTGCAGTATGAGGCAGAGCATAGGCCAAGTTTATGCAAGCACTCTGGTGTGTGGTATACTCACATAGGTTGAGTCAACCTATGAGAGGAAGACAAGGATGTGGACTGGATCACTGGTAAAATATAATTCCCAGGTATCATCAGAGAAAGGCCCAAGATCCAGTTCCCACTTGTGCTTACCTGAGGAGTGGAAATTGAAGCAGAAATATGATCAAAAGCCATGCATACATTTCAAAAATAACACCCTTGAAATCATTAGTTTTATCAATTATGTTAAATACAGAGGAATGACAGAGAAAGTAAGGGTAAAGTCTTGCACCACAAAGGCATATCAGAGTTGAAGGTATTGATAGAACAAGATTGTCGAGATTAAATTCAGCTTGTAGTTGCTGAAAAGACTTAAACACTGTAGTTGTAGGAGCTCCAGAGTAGCTTGTTAAACCAAATATGGTGATCTGGGTATAGTCAAAACTGTATAATAGGTTTTTTTGTCTTCACTCCAGATTTGCTTTATGAATTGTACATTTGTGAGATGTATGTAGGTTTTTAGGTAGACAGTGGTTTCTAAGGTGTATAGAGGGCTGATTCCTCCTAACACATGTCTGAGTATCTGTATGAGGCAGAATGGACAGTATATTGCTCCCAACCAGCCAAATACTGGAGATGTGCTGCAATGAAATAGAGAGGGGAAGCAGGAGCTGCAAGACCATCTGAATCTTTAGGGTACTGAAGTAGTTCTAGTCTCTTCCTATCCCCTACAAAAACTCATCACACCCACGAATTGTCATAACAGCCTGGCTAAGGGTTTCATTGCCACTGTGAAGAGCAAAGGTAATAGCGGGTAGCTTTGTCTCATCCTGCTACACAGGTTGAAGCTGGGTAACTGTATTTCATTTACTCGGACAGAGGCTAGGGACTGTGCATCTAGCAGTTGAATGCACTTAAAAAAGTTGACACGGAACCCAATTTTTTTTGTAAGGGCATCCTAAATGTGTGCTATATACCTGTATGTGCTATAAATGTGCAATCAAATGCTTTAGCTGTGTCCAGGACTAACAAGGCCCTATAAACAGTGTTGTCCACAAGTGTTTGCACATTTAGAAAGAACTGTCTGATATTAATGATGGTGGAAATTTTGGGCATAAAATGGACTATTGTGCTTACCAGCTTATTTAGCCTATTTGCAAGGACTTTAGTGAGCACCTTAAAATCAATGGAAAGGATAGAGATACTGTGAGTCCAGGAGACTGGGATATTTTTTAGGAAACACTACTACAGTGGCTTTTTACATAAACGTAGCCAGTATCCCATAGGTGAATCCTTTGATTAGAGTTTACAGTAACACCGTTTCTTAATACTGCTTATAAATTTCAATGAGGAGGCCATCTTTTCCCAGGGCCTTACATTTAGTAAAGCTAACCACTGCAATTTCTAGCCCCCAGAACTATACTGGAGAATCTAAAATGGCTTTATCTTCATAAGATTAAAAGTGGGAGTGTAATAAGCTCCAAGAATTACTGTAATTCATTAAGGGTTGTATTGCACCATAATGGTATAGAAGACACCAAGATAGGTATTTAGTTTCAAGAGAATGTCAGTGGAATCGGTGTGGACCCATCTGGTATTGTCTTAAGAGCTCTAATATAGATGTTGACCTTCTGAGAACAAGCTATTTGAGAAAGTAATTTAATCACCTTCTCATGTTCTGCCCAGGAAAGATGGTTTTGAAATGTTTGTTGGCCCCTTTTCTAGTAATCAGATGTTGCAAATTAGTTTGCACCTCCTGCAAAGTGAATGATTAGTGGGATTGGGGTGTCCTATAAACATGTTTACATTTCTAACACCAGTCAACTAGCCTGTTCTTAATCTCCCTAACAGCAGATTAATGGAGCTCACTTTCTTAAAAAGAATTTATTTCAGATAAGCTTTCAGTGTGTCCCATACTACGCCATGTGAGCCACAAGCATTATTAGTGGATAGAAAGAAGGACAATTTGGATTCAATGGATGTATGCCACTGAAAAAGAGAGAGCCAGACAGGGTTAAAATACCAGCCAATGTGCATACCTGCTTGTTCTGGAGAAATAGGGGTGGGATGAATGATAGGAGTGGCCAGCTATAAGGATAAATCTCCATTTAAGGAATCATGTGGTCACAGTGACAGTGAATGCCTCATACAAGCAAACTAAGGAGGTCTGAAAATACGCCATGTAATAAAAGACAGTAATGTACTGAAAGAATCTTTTTTCCTCTGCAGACACATAACCTACTATTCCTCTGACACCGGGTGCAGGCTCCCAGCCGGTTCTGGTCAGTCCAAGTCCATTACTCCCACATGGAGCATATTTGTAGAGTCTACTTTTCTGTACAAATAAGCTCCATGTGGGAGTGCTATGCATTAGAGACTGGAAGCACCAGGTGATATTGTGTGTGCAGTGGAATATTCAATAAATGTGAATATTGGCTTTTACTACAGCTTCCCTCTTGTTTCTAAGGACTAAAGTGTGATAATTAAAAACAGAATGATGTTTTCGTAAGCCATTTATCCCATCCTTCTTTAATTTGATGAAACAAGTTTAATCATTTCATCTGTCATAAAAGAGGATTCATGACATTCATGGGACAGGAATGGGCAATGTATGAAATGATGTATGGAAATGCCACATTCATGGATGCTGGAGGGCCTGAGCTGTAGAGCTGCTTAAACAGTATTGAGATTCATGGCTACTGGAGGGCCAGAGATGTGGATATGTTATTGAGATTCATGGCTGCCAGAGGACCAGAGCTATAAAGAGACAAGTAAACAAAGAAAAACATAACATAATCAAACAATGTCAAAAAGACATCCAGGTCAAAAGATTATATACCAATCTTTTGACCCAAGGCTCCAATAACACAGCGGAAATACAGGAGTAAAGTGAGAAGGGGTTTTTATGACTGAGAGCATCATAGTCTAAGGGAAAAGGTGGAAAGAGTACAACTGTAAATGTACAGCACCTGAGCCTTTGGTCTGGGGAGAGGAGAGTAAAGAATATCAATCTTGTTAGAAAGCTAGGCTTTATGTAGGAGCAGTAATTCTGTTAGGAGAGGTAGGAAACAGTAAATGTTACACTGGCCATACATTGATCAAAATTCAGCTGGTTCAGCAAGAATAGGCTGAATTTTAATCCATGCATTGGCAGGGTGGTTATACAGAAGTCGATTGACCAATCAACTTTTGTACAACCACATTTTTTGAAAATTGCCACTCAATCAGTGCCACCGACTATAACCAGCAGCACTGATCAGTGTACTCTGATGGTGGGAGAAGTCTCCACATTGTCAAAATATAAAGGCTCAGCAAAAAGGACTCCTCCATCTACCTCAAATGTGGGGATGGGGGGAATCAAGTCATTTTTCTTTCATTAAACCCAATTGTTGAATTAAAAAAAAAAAGAATCATCTATGGACTGCCTTAGAGAGGCAACTGTCATTTTGAGGGCAATAAAGGGGAGAGTCAGGACCAAATTATAAAGATTATTAACTATAGTACTGTAAGTCCAGTAGGCAGAGGCAGAACTTAGTCACCACTTCTGTAGAGTAGGTGTGTAGTATTGACCATGATCATACTTTATAGCCATTGCTGGCGTGTCAAAAAAGTGAGAGTTGTTACTGGCCACTACTGAAGATTTTGGCAAGGTAGATCATAGCATACTGGAGGAGCAGTGTTTTTATGCCTCAGGGTGAAAAATCAGGAAACAGCATGATGTGGTGATATCCTTTAGTTCTCTAGATCTGTGGAGGATGTTATGTTTATGCTTGTAATAGAAGAAGAGCCCTTATGGGTCCTTTAACAAACAAAAAGTGGAGTAATGTGCTCTTTAGCAAATGTTTCCATGAGCAATTTTTCAAGTCAATATCCTCACATTTTCTAGCAGGCCTACTATTTGGATATTGCTGCACTCATTCTTTTCTCCAGATCCTCAGATTAAAGAGAATTAGTCTGCCTTATGTAATGCAATCTTAATGTTGGCTTTTAGGGGGTGTACAGTGTCATCCATATCACTGCCTTCCAGTGCTGAGGTGTGCTCATGCATGTTTTGGAGATCATGGTGCAATAAGGAAATGTCTTTCCTAGCCCCCTGTACTTGGTTGGTTCAACTGTGAAGGGAGGCACTGCATTGCTTCACCACAGACAGAACATCCTTTAAAGTGGGTTCAGTGTCTTTTCCCTTTCTACTGAAGTCTCTGAGAGGTTTGGGTATCAAGTCAGCAGTACTTACAGGTGCATCTTCATAAATTAGAATATCATCAAAAAGTTAATTTATTTCAGTAATTCAATTCAAAAAGTGAAACTCATATACTGTATTTAATAGATTCATTACAGACTGAGTGATATATTTAGAGCATTTCTTTCTTTTCATTTTGGTGATTATGGCTTACAGCTAGTGAAAACCCAAAATTCAGTATCTCTGAAAAGTTTAATATTGTGAAAAAGTTCAACACTGTAGACTTATGAGGCTTTATTTACTAAAGCTGGACAGGGCAAAAGCCGGCTCACTTCTGCATGGTGACCAATCATATTCTAACCTCAACTTGTTCAATTAAGCTTTGGCAATAAAACCTAGAAGCTGGTTGGTGTCTATGCAGACATGAGCCTGATTTTGAGCTCTCAAGTTTTAGTAAATAAACCCCATGCTGTCACACTCTAATCAACTAATTAACTCAAAACACCTGTAAAGGTTTCCTGAGCCTTTAAATGGTTTCTCAGTCTGGTTCAGTAGGTTACACAATCATGGGGAAGACTGCTGACTTGATAGTTGTCCAGAAGACAGTCATTGATGCCCTCCACAAGGAGGGTTATTCACAGAAGGTCATTGCTAAAGAAACTGGCTGTTCACAGAGTGCTGTATCCAAGCATATTAATGGAAAATTAAGTGGAAGGAAAACGTGTGGTAGGAAAACCTGCACAAGAAACAGGAATAACCACAGCCTTGAGAGGATTGTGAAGCAGAGGCCATTCAAGAAATTGAGAGAGATTCACAAGGAGTAGACTACAGCTGGTGTCAGTGCTTCAAGAGCCACCACACACAGATATATCCATGACATGGGCTACAACAGCTTTCCTTGTGTCAACTGATCGCCTCCATGCCATACCACATTGATGCAGTAATTCATGGGAGCCCCAAGTATTGAGTGCATACTATACTGTACATGGACATACTTTTCAGTAAGCCAATATTTCTATATTAAAAATCCTTATGTTATGTTCTAATTTTCTGAGTTACTAAATTTTGGATTTTCATTAGCTGTAAGCCATAATCATCAAAATTAAAAGAAATAAATGCTTGAAATATATCACTCTGTGTGTAATGAATCTACATAATATATGAATTTCACTTTTTGAATTGAATTACTGAAATAAAATTAACTTTTTGATGATATTCTAATGTATTGAGATGCATCTGTATTGTTTCATCAGTGTTTCCCTGCCAGTCCTTGCTGGAGCCTGGCTGCTAGTTGGGGTCTAGGGTTCTCAGGAAGTCTCAAAGCCTGCATGAGACAGCAAACTCTTGGCCTGGGAGTTGGAAGGGTATCCTTTCCATTCATGCAACCACTGCCTCTCTAACTTGCTATCTGGCTGGTTTTCTACTTCACAGGGTCTGTGAGCTGCCACCATCATTTTGGACAGTGCCCTCAGCCAGACCCACTCCTTTTTTCCCTCTTTGTTGTGGTGGCCAAGGGGGTAAAGCACAGAAAACATCAGGGGGATGAGCCTGGGTTACAAACCAGAAAGAATTGTAGGTAAATCAATGGTAACAGGGTCCTTCACACACTTTTGGCAGGGTGATGTGCTGGACTTAGGGAGCATGCAATAGCTGGCCACACCCACAGATATGACTTTAAAAGTAATACTATCAATTTAAGATTCACTTGCAGTAACTAGGCAGTTTACAAGTTATTAAACAAGCAATAGCAAACAAAACAAGGTAGTAAAATGGTTTGTTGGTCACCTTTCAGTATGTCTAAGTATGGTCAGCTATAGTTTTTCTCTCTTCAGCGTCGTATGGTTTGAGTGCACTGTTTGTATGAGTAGTTTAAATAGAATGTAAAATTGTAAGCTGCAACTCAAGTATGTGTAAAAATGAAACAAGTTGGAGAAGATCACATCTTCAAAGACAAGTCATTTGATTGAGAGTGTGAACTGGCTGTTGCTTATCAATTTTTCTTGTCAGACTGAAAATTGAAAATAACCAGTTTTAAATAAAAGAATATTGATCACTATGACTAAGGCTGAGTTGCACTGACATTAAGCAGCATGTACTAGACAGCTGCAATTTATAACAATGTCTACAAGACCATTCATAGGTAAATGTGTTGCAGAAACTAACAGTGGAACTCTAGACAAAACATCTTATTCTACTTTGGATTTGGAGTGAGGAATGACAAACAGCTGACACCAGAACATGTGTCTCTTCTAGGGTGTCCCCTTTACTGCTATTCTGGTATTAAAGGATAAGTTCACCTTTGAGAACATGTTAAATGCTCCACCCATTGTCACAGTGATAATTATCAGAGGTTACAGTCAGGTCCATAAATATTGGGACATGAACACAATTCTAACATTTTGGCTCTATACACCACCACAATGGATTTGAAATGAAACGAACAAGATATGCTTTAACTGCAGACTGCTAGCTTTAATTTGAGGGTATCCAAATCAGGTGAACGGTGTAGGAATTACAACAGTTTGCATATGTGCCTCCCACTTGTTAAGGGACCAAAAGTAATAGGACAATTGGCTTCTCAGCTGCCCCATGGTCAGGTCTGTGTTATTCCCTCATTATCCCAATTACAATGAGCAGATAAAAGGTCCAGAGTTCATTTCAAGTGTGCTATTTGCATTTGGAATCTGTTGACTCTCAAGATGAGATCCAAAGAGCTGTCACTATCAGTGAAGCAAGCCATCATTAGGCTGAAAAAACAAAATAAACCCATCAGAGAGATAGCAAAAACATTGGGCGTGGCCAAAACAACTGTTTGGAACATTCTTAAAAAGAAGGAACGCACCACTGAGCTCAGCAACACCAAAAGACCCGGAAGACCACGGAAAACAACTGTGGTAGATGACCGAAGAATTCTTTCCCTGGTGAAGAAAACACCCTTCACAACAGTTGGCCAGATCAAGAACACTCTCTAGGAGGTAGGTGTATGTGTGTCAAAGTCAACAATCAAGAGAAGACTTCACCAGAGTGAATACAGAGGGTTCACCACAAGATGTAAACCATTGATGAGCCTCGAAAACAGGAAGGCCAGATTAGAGTTTGCCAAATGACATCTAAAAAAGCCTTTACAGTTCTGGAACAACATCCTATGGACAGACGAGACCAAGATCAACTTGTACCAGAGTGATGAGAAGATAAGAGTATGGAGAAGGAAAGGAACTGCTCATGATCCTAAGCATTCCACCTCATCAGTGAAGCATGGTGGTGGTAGTATCATGGCGTGGGCATGTATGGCTGCCAATGGAACTGGTTCTCTTGTATTTATTGATGATGTGACTGCTGACAAAAGCAGCAGGATGAATTCTGAAGTGTTTCAGGCAATATTATCTGCTCATATTCAGCCAAATGCTTCAGAACTCATTGGACGCCGCTTCACAGTGCAGATGGACAATTACCCAAAGCATACTGCAAAAGCAACCAAAGAGTTTTTTAAGGGAAAGAAGTGGAATGTTACGCAATGGCCAAGTTAATCACCTGACCTGAATCCGATTGAGCATGCATTTCACTTGCTGAAGACAAAACTGAAGGGAAAATGCCCCAAGAACAAGCAGGAACTGAAGACAGTTGCAGTAGAGGCCTGGCAGAGCATCACCAGGGATGAAACCCAGCGTCTGGTGATGTCTATGCGTTCCACACTTCAGGCTGTAATTGACTGCAAAGGATTTGCAACCAAGTATTAAAAAGTGAAAGTTTGATGTATGATTATTATTCTGTCCCATTACTTTTGGTCCCTTAACAAGTGGGAGGCACATATGCACACTGTTGTAATTCCTACACCGTTTACCTGACTTGGATGTAAATACCCTCAAATTAAAGCTGATGGTCTGCAGTTAAAGCACATTTTGATCGTTTCATTCCATTGTGTTGGTGTATAGAGCCAAAAATGTTAGAATTGTGTCGATGTCCCAATATTTATAGACCTGACTATAGAACACATTAAAAAAAATATACATCTGGCAAACGCACCTGAACCTCTCTTTATATTAGCCTCATATGTTGTTGTAATGAAGGTGATAAGTCAGATATCTGGTACCATACAAGAATGACTTGTAAAAATATCTGGTTTTTATTTTAAATTGTTCTGATAAACACATTTTCTTAAAGACAAAATTGTCCAAACTACACATTTTTGGTATGTTAGGTTTTGGCACTGTTACTTACTGGTATTGAGCTTTGGCTTCATTCACATGGGCAATGATAGCAAGGTAGCATCCAGTGACCAACTTCCCATGCAGGATACAATTAAACAACAAGAGTTGCTGAAGTGACTGCAAACAATTAGTAAGTTTACCTACTTTCCAAGATATATTGTGCTATCCAGTACCTTAGATACTAAGGCATGTGTGCCCACCACTTTGTTACAATTTGTAGATTGGCAATACAGCGAATAAAACACTGATAGCAGAAAAAAACCTTCAGCTAAATCATGTCTGCTATGTATTTCCTGGTTAGGACACATATGACAGAAGAAGATACTGTTTATGTATTTTTTTTTAAACAGTTGTAGTTTTTATAATTGATTTTATAGACAATGGCTTTGCTACGTAATCCACCTGAAAATGTAATCAAAGTGCACAGTATGTATTTAGCATGCCTTTTCCCCTAATGCTGCTTCTCTGCTGCAAAAAAACAGAAAATAATAGCTATGATGGGGGAGGTGTAGCATTGGATAGATAGAGAATAACTAATGGTTAATAATGGGTTACATAGAAACAAATCAAAGGTCACTACTTTTACTCTCATATGAATGTAACAATAATACAAAGTGACAATAATGTTACTTTGTAGTTTTGATTCATGCTTGTGAACATTTTGATAGCAGTAGCTACAGACACTGCTATACTACTCACCAGGTCCCAGCTGTCATTTTGGGGTGGGGGAGTGGGAGGAGCAGTAGAAGTCAGGGGGAGGGAAAGTGTGTTGTATGTTAGCTTCGTGTAATCCATTAAAGTGTTCTTGAGTATAAATAGCATGTACAATGTATGCAATTTGTATTTGTAAAGGCTTTTTTTTCTTTTTCTGTTATGGATAATAACATCTGTCCTAACCCACAGACACAATAGGAACTAAGAGGACTAAGGTAAAACCCATCAAGGACACTTGCCTAGTACCAGCCATGAGCATGTTACTGTTTTCTCTAATAAAAGTGATCCGGGTGCCATTAATAGGCCTTTTAATAGTCAACGTACAGATGGACCTTCTTAATACACCCCTTGATATCTGTTGTAAGGGGGTGGTCGTCAAGCTTGGTTTTCTTGGCCTGTAGATACTCTTTCTCATGAGATAAGCCAACTCTGGGGATGTCCTATTACTCCCACCTTATCCTCCACAGGTCAGATAAACATGTACATGTGGGTGATCTGAAAAATCTGTAACTGTACATTACCTCTACATTATGTCTATGTGTAGCTTTCATTGTAAGTTAAAGTGTACTTAGCTGAAAGAATAAAAGGAATGTGACACAAAGGATTTAAATCCAGACATATATGGTTCACATTTTGGCCAGATCAACCGGGGACCATCTGATATTCAAACCATCTATGGGCAGGCTGTTTGTACCCAAGTTGATAGTTGTACAACTTGCGTACAACCAGCATGTCTGATTTTACATGTGGTTATTGCTAGCAACTATTATAACCACTAGCACTAATCACTGTGTTCTCCAAGTGGGGATGGCTTCCCCGGCCCCACACTGGGAGAAAACAATAGCTCCACCGTCAGTGTTGATGGGGGAATCGAGCAATTTTCTTTCTTGCAACTTGTGGTTAAAGGAAAGAAAATCACATTGTGTATGGTCTGCCTAAAAGCTAAATAATGGAGGTAGAGGAAAATCACAAAAGTAAATAACAGCAAAGCAGGCTAACAAAGCAAAATATAAAGAGGTCTTAGGTATTATGTCCACTGAAAGTGACCACTTTCTCTGTAGCCAGGGTATTCCTGAAATTTTGCAAGTAAACCTGATGCCAGCATTAAGTTAAATACTATTAAAATGGAAGAAATCATCTCTTCATGCATTTATATGAACAAAGATCAGTTAACCAAAATAAATGTATAGGGCACATGGTCTGTAAGTTGGTAATCATTATAATGGAAGCCTTGTTACAATACAGTTGTTTGAGGCAGCACAATCTAGGGGAAAGCTGAGTTTAATTAGCAAAAATGCTAACAGGAGTTTAGAGCAAAACACTACTACAAATGCACTGGAAATTGGTTTGGTTAAGGTTGCCAGGTCAGCTATTAAACATTACACACATGAATTGCATGGTAATTAGTTAGAAAGCTTTCTGCAGTTTAAAATGTATAGTTTGCAGCTATAACATAATTAAAAAAACTGAAAATATGTTACTTTGTGTTTTCCTAGATATTAAGTGGCCAGCTGATAATTATTTATTTAAGGATCAATAAAGTCACGATTTCCGAAAAGCAATTCAGATACTGAAGATTTGGAATCGTGTAAACATGTTATCCTTAATTGTATTAGCATTAAGCAAATTGACTTGGGTCCTTCACAGACCTCTAAAGTAAATGTTTATTTCAAATGAAAATGTACTTAACAGCAACGTATAGAGGATTTGTACATAATTTCTTCATAACTATAAAGCTAAAGTCTAGGCTTCCAATACACACACATCCAAACACCTTTCTTTATCCCCTCTTAGGTGTATAGAAGGAATCTTGCTGTTACCTTTCTCTTTTTTTATATATTTAGTTGTTGTTTTTTTTACCCTGTGACAACATGCTATGGTCTGCAAAGTTCTCTTAGCATCAACAACCGCTGGGAGAGGAGGGGAAGATGCACCTACATGTCTATCATCTGATATAGGCTTGCCCTGCCACACTACTTACAAAAGCCCTCAACCAATTGTGTATTAGTGGAAGCAATATGTATGATGATAGAGAAGGACTCATTGCTGCAGCAATAAACAGTGTTGTAAAAGTTCTATTATTGTATTTTAGAAAGGCACATATACTGTTAGACTTTGAAATTTTCATTAAAAAAAACGTATGGCAGTCCATCAACAGTAGTTGTTTATCAGAGTTGATTTATGCCTTCTACTGGGAATCTGAACAGGTGTGGGGTTGGTAGGCCTTTTTCTGTAGTGAGTGTTTTTGCCTTCACTTGCATTGTGTATCTTTTAAGAACATCTAGATAATCACTTACCTCAGTTATATGCGGATTAGGATTGAAACCACAGAAGCTGCATACAACAGTTTTACACTGGGTACAAGTATTAAAATTGGGCTTTTCTTTACTGCCCAACAAGAGTTCCGTTGTTTTACAAAGAGGACACAAGCACTTTGCTTCTGCCTTGGACATCTGCATTTTATTGTCCTGTGGTCTCTTCGATTCTGACTTCAGCTCAGAAGCCTCTGTATGTGGTGGTTGTTCTTTTACTAGGGCAGGCTTTTTAGTAATGGGCTCTGGCTTCTGGGCTGTTTGTTTAGTTGTTGATATAGGTGGTGCCTGTTGTTTTTGTGGCTGTGTCACAGGACTTTGTTTTGGAAGACCTGCCTGATGTGGAGGTTGTTTCACAGAAGTTGCAGGCTGCTGAGTAGCTGTAGCAGCCACCACTGGCTGTGGCTGTGGTTTTACAGGTCCAGATTGTGGTGCACCTGTTTTGGCAGAACCATGAGTCTGTGCAGGTTGCTTTTCATGTTCTGATATCTGTTGTGGCATCTTTGATATATCAGTAAATTGTTTGGAAAGCTCTGATCGTTGCAAACTCTGCTTTTCTATACTTTGAAGTGATGTTTTAGCAGAATGATCCTGCACCTCTGGTTGTCTTTTAGATCCTTGTACTTGGGGCAATGAGGTAGAATGTTTTGGCTCTTGAACTAAAGGTTTCATAGGGGTTACAGTTTCAGGCAAAGGTTCTTTGAGGATAGGAGTGTGTGGAAGTGATTTGGTGGCATCTGACACCCTTGTTGACGTCCTTGCAGGACTCTGTTGTGAAGATGCTATTTTTGTCTCAGACTGCTGTTGTGTAGATTTAGTTGGGTGCTCTTGGGCAGATATTGTGGGTTTAGCATGTCCTTGAGATTGTGGCCCATGTACCGGTGACTTCTGTGGTTGAGGTCCGGGTTTATTAATTCCTATAAGATGCTCCTTATTTTCATGCTCTCTTTCCTTTTGTTTAACTAAATCTTCATTGTGGGCTGCAGAATCAGGTTTTATGTCAAATGGATTGAACTTGGTAACTACAGAGGAGACCATGCTTATTGGATTACTGTCTGAGAGAAAACCACTCATCATCCCAGTCTTGTGTTCCTCTTTTGTATCGGGCCTAGTTCTAGGCTCCTTCAAGCTCAGAGTTGAAGGACTTCGACCAGGTGGTTGTGTTCTCGTTTCTGTTTTGAAAGCATCTACAGTCCTACTTTTACTTAGACCAGTTGGCCCTGGATCAGGTGGTTTACTTGGTTGTCTTGGTGATTGAGAAGTGTCCATGTTTTGACTTCTGTAGTAAAAGAGAAAAGTAAACATTATATTAAAATTTTAATTAACTTTTTTTAAATAACTACAGAGTTTTTTTTCTTTAAATTCTATTAAAAACTAACTTCTCAGTAGTGATTGAATGAATCTCCAACTTCATAAATATTTATGCGTCTTACTGATTCATATAGTGAGATTTGTTTCCTATTATTTCTGGCTGTACCCCACCCAGGCATGTAAGTTTATGCATCATGGTACATTCTCTGCAGTGTAATAAATAAGGGGTGAGTTCCTTTTAATAGCAGCTCTTCTAGGCAGAAAGGTCCAGAGATCCTACCAGAACTCCCAAAATATAGGAGACTGTAGTATGCTTCCCTATTCTGTGCATGTTTTGGCATGCATATGAAAGTTCTGCAAATGTGAGGTCTAAATATTGAGATACAAGAAGCAAATGAGAGAAAGAATTGCTTGAAACACAAACTATAGGGAGGAAATGAGTTGTTGGGAGGAATGTGTGTAGGAACTGAAAAGATGTTGGGTAGGGATGCAATATGTGAGTTAAAGTGACCATGTCAACGGAAAAAAAAATTTAAAGCAATAGCTCACAACAAAAATATTAGGCTTGCTGTAACCATAATGTAACTATGTCACTGGACTTCATTTTCATGAAGGGCTACAGTAACTGAAGAATGTTTAGCATTTGACCCTTCTTGGAGTTAGATGCTCCTCTGTGTACTGTGGTTTGAGTTTTTATTTTGGTAACTGAGTCACTCTAAAATAAAAAAAAATGTTTTTAGATTTCTCCTCAGGAGACAGGAATTAAAGATGAATCTCTCCACTTCAAACATAAACAGCAATACATAACATTTTCAGTAAACCAGAGAAGGGTTTTGGGATATCAAGTTGTGACAAGGGGTCACAATGACAAAAAACAATAGGGAATCTGTATTAACAAGGAAACAGAGAGCAATAAAAAAAGTGACAGAGGTTCTAAACATTTACTACTCCCAGGGGACAGAATATACAGGAGTGGTCATGAACAACATGTAGTGGTTGTACTGTTGTGGGATAATGAAGGACAGTAAGAGAGTGAACAATCTACAGGACAGTATAGTGGCAAAGGGTAGTGGGTATTATGCAGCATGAACACCAAGTACCAGTAGTCACGGCACTCTGTATTTTCTAGTCTCCTTAAGAGTTTTAACTTTTTCATCTTTTCAAGGAACATTGGAGGAGAAGAAGCATTGGGACAAAACTGAAATGCTACTGTATAGCCTGAAATTTTACATTTACAGGCTAATTCTGTTTGTTCAATTGTTTACCATGTCATTGATTTAAAAGTTTCTTTCACATTAAATTGTCATTTCTGAAGACATATATTTTTTATTACATTTTACAACTTTTTTAAAATTAAAAAAATTTACTTATATGGAGTACTAGAAAGTGGTTTAAAAAACCCAGTTACAAATAGGACGTATTATATACAATATATGTAACAGTACAAGCTGTAAATTGTAAAATGCAATACTAAAAGCAATCAAATTTGTCTTGTGCTGGTCTGCCTAGTAAAGTTTATTTGGTCTTGTTGTTATAGGTTACTGTATTTTTCTTTCTGAATTGTGCATTGAATAAATCATAAAAATATATACCATCTCAAAGTGTACATAGCCCATTGGTTGCATGTTTTGTTTTCCTTCATGCTGAATATATTTTCATGAAAACCAATAAAGACTCACATTTCCTTTTGGATTAACTTAAACATTCAACCCCCTGTTTTACTGTATTAATTTAATGGAAATTTGAAGGCATCGCTGACCAGAAATTGCAATACATAGCTATCTAATGGTAGCACCAGCAAATTCAATTAATCTTTAAACAGTCAACGTATTGCTGGCATTCATGGAAAGACTTCATTTGCTCTGCATCATCATCAAAAACAAGCTATAGCAATTTCTTTATCAGTAAAAAGCACATGCCCAGCCAAGCCTAAAGCCTAGCCAAGCCGAGTCTAAAGTATTTGCATTAAATAATTATTTAATCCAGTCTGTAAACTTCTAACATAGAAAACAAAAGCTTACTTAATATTTTTCCACCAAACACAGGCTGTGTACTTGAAAAATACTGGATTTAAACGAGACACACATAGGATTTTTAAAGGGAAACTAAAAATGGTCTTGTCAACTTTATTTTTAAGTTTATATGTTTTTTAACTGTTATTTTTCACATTTTACTGACTCTATACACCTTGTATTTTACAAATAAACATTTAATACAACAGGTTTTAAATACACTCCCGTAGCTTGCAGCCACGAGGTTTGTATGCAAATCTGACAAGAAGACTCCCACCTATCAGATGGAAGCATTCTGGTGACTGCTTCCATACACCTCAGGTGACGTGCGCTCCTGCTATGTATCCTGGGATTTTCTTGCCCATCTGCAGGCTTAGGACCCACATAGCATGTGCCGCTGGGTAGAGGGGAGGGCCCAGAGTGGACACATGTTTGCTCTCCTTCCCTTCTTGCTGCTGACCAAGAAGCACCGTGTAAAACGTCATTTCTAGGTCCCTATGTTAGTGTCCCCAGCCAGTATGGCTAGGGAAGAATCTAATGCAGTGCAATCTGCACTGCATTAGATTTAGTGGAGCGCAAGGAGACATCTAGGGTATTTTACACCATGGATATCCCATTAAAGAGAACCTGTGATGAAAAAAAAATATATATTTTTGAATTGTAAAAATTCAAGTTACACCCAAGCACATAAAATCCCCCCAAAAAGTTTTGAGGCCCCCCAGCCCCACATATATGAACGCAGAAATGTAAATGCATGTGTCAGGGGTGCTTACGCGTGAAAAAGTAAATTGTGATATACATGCTACATATCGCTGCACAGACTGGAGTAAGAGCAATTTTTCTAGCACTTGCATAGTTCCAAACTCATGACCAAAAGGGAGGTTTTAAAGGGTCGCCTATGCGGCACGAATTACTATAGCTAGATGTTGGAGACGGTCATCAATCCCACTAGACTTGGTCAATCAGAAACTTAATTGGATTATAATAAATGATAAACTTATGAGTATCATTAGCAATAATACTTCTAAATTTGAGGTTACATGGGAACCATGGGTTAGGTATATCTCTATTATTTAATGGACCTATGGCTAGCCCTCTTCTCCCTTTTCTTTCCTTCCTCTTTCTTTCTTTCTTTCTTCTCTCCTTTTTTCTTTTTCCCGATATATTCTTTATCCTCTTCTTCGACTCTTTCTATTTAATTTTTTCGGTCTCCTTATTTTTGTTAGATGGCTATATGAAACTGCCCATGTTTACTGACCGATGGAATATTTGCTACCCTACTGTGGTTGTGTTTTCTTGTTTCCAACATCATTGGTTGATGTATTCTTATGTGCCTATATATTCCATGAATCTGTTTGTCACAACTCACCATGTAGGTGGGCTATGTTTTAAATTTTTCTGTATACCACTTTTTACAGATTTTCAATAAAAATATTGAAATATAAAGGGTCGCCTATGAAAAATAAAGGGTATTGAAGTTTGCCGCCATTTCACGGGTGCGCACAAAATTTAAGGCTTGACATGTTGGGTATGAATTTACTCGGTATAGCCTCATCTTTTAAATTTTACCAAAAATTGGGTAATTTATTGTGTTTGTGTGCCCTAAAAGTAACATTAGTGTATTTTTTACTGAAACTTTGCGTTTCATAGACCGTTTCGGTAATACTGTAACATAGAACATTGCAACTACCACTATTTTATTCTCTAGGATATCTGCTTTCAGAAAATGTATAATGTTTTGGGAGTTCATGCAATCTTCATATAATTAAACGTGTGCAAAAAATTAAAAAATGGCTCTGGTAGCGAATGGGTTAAAAAAAAGACTTTATAGCAATGAAGCAAACTGAGAGCCTAAAAAACATTAGAAGGAGGCTAAAGCTCCACCTGCTGGGCTGAAATAGGGATACAAAACATTCATATTAAATATTTTATATTTATCTGATGGAAAATGATTTTGAGATGTTATTTTTCATAGTCCTTGTCAATAACAAAATGAAATCTGTTACGCATTCCTTTTAGCATAAAACATGTAAACATTCTAAATTGTTAAACTGAATAATATTTATAATAAGCAAATCAATTACAGAAAAACATAAAGATATTATTATCCCTTTAAGGTTTATTCAACCTAAAATGTACTTTTGGGGTGTTTTAGGATTGGTAAGCTGTCTCTGTTGTCCTGGGCAGTAGGGAACTCCAGGTGCTTATACATAATACATATACATAAGTTTATATTTTATTTGCAGAGCACCCCAATAGCCAGAACTCCTGAGTGCTCTTATATGGAGTCTGAAACCAAAGATTGCATTGTAGTATTGTCCATTTCCAGTACATATGCCTTCTTGTACAGGGGCAGGAAGGGGAGGGAAAACAGCATAAACATATTCTGGTTGCAGTTAACTTTATAAAACACTCTGGGGTTTAAGGCTACTGGGGTGCTCTTAAGGAGATTGTAAATGCATGCAGACACCAGAAAATTGCTTCTGACATCTAAACCACATTTTCACAGTTGAAGTTGACATATCTTAAATAGCACTATCCATACCACATACACAAAGTGTGAACTGGCAGATCTTTCATGGGGCTGTCAATACCAAAAGCACACAGAATTAGTAGATCGCAAACAGTGCTGTCTATACCACAAATATGCAGAGTGGACCAACAGATCTTGGATGGTGATGCCCATAAAACAAGCACACAGTTGGAACTGACTGATCTCAAATGCAGATTTTTATACCACGGGCACAAAGAGGTAACAACAGATCTATGATCTCTTGCAGATTTCAGACAGTACTGTGTACTAAAAGAGCAAGATGGGAACTGGAAAATCTCTAATGGAGCTGTCTATAGTGGAAGCACAAAGTTGTAACTCGAAAATCCCAGGTTTTTCTCTCTATACAACAAGCCTACAGTGGAAACAGGCACATTTCAGATGGAGCTGTATATACCACAGAGACAACATGAAAACTGACAAATCTCCGATGTGCTGTCTACACCATAAGCACACAGCAGGATCTGGCAGATCTCAAATGGGGATTTCAATCCAACTAAGATAAAGTGTAAATGGGCTTATCTTGGATGGCACTGTCTAAACAATATTAGCACAGTAGAAAGTTGCAGATCTTAAAAGTGGAAACTGACAAATCGTAGATAGTGATGTTTATACATAGTGGGATGCAAAAAAAGATACTGAAAAGCAAAAGCTACCATAAATCCTAAAGGTGACTGAGATTTTTTAAAATATTTTTTCCCATATAATTTTTGTTGAATGATCTACAGTTCCATGAAAACAGGTACCAGCAGGAGGAAGTAGACATACTTTGACATTGATTTGAGTGGTTTAACCACCTCCCGCCCATCATATAAGGAAATTACGGATGGGCAGTGGTTCTCTAGTTCTGGGAGGATGTCATATGATGTCCTCCCACTCTAACTGCGCATGCGTGTCCCCGGGGGTGCGCGGTGCAGCAATCAGTGGTGCGCTGTGTCCCAATCAGAGTAAAGAGCCGCTGACGTCGGCTCTGTCATGTGATCAGTTGTGCCCAATCACAGCTGATCGCATGTAAACAAGGAAATGCCGGTTATTAGCAATCCTCTCCTCAGGCTGACAGCGTGTGAGGAGAGGAGAGCCGGTAAGTGGCATTCCTCAGAGTGGACATCTATACTGATCATCAGGTCACTGATGATCAGTGCCCTGATGATCAGTGTAGCCCCACCAGTGCCACCTGTCAGTGCCCATCAATGCCACCTGTCAGTGCACATCAATGCCACATACCAGTGCCTAAAACTGCACATCAATTCCACATAATAGTGCCCATCAGAGCTGCCTTTCAGTGCCAACTATCAGTGCCAGTCAGTGCTGCCTATCAGTGCCAGTCAGTGTTGCCTATCAGTACTGCCAATCAGTGACAGTCAGTGCCGCCTATCAGTGCGCACCAGTGTTGCCTATCAGTGCCAGTCAGTGCCACCTATCAGTGCCCATCAGTGCCATATATGAGTGCTGCCTTTCAGTGTCCATCAGTAATGCCTGTCAATGCCCACAAGTGATGCCTGTCAATGCCCATCAGTGCCATCTACCAGTGCCTCCTCATCAGTGCCACCAAACAGTGTCCATCAGTGCATCCTATCAGTGCCCATCACTGCAGCCTCATTAGCGCACATCAAAAAAAATTACTTATTTACAAAATATTATAACAGAAACTAAAATTTTCAGTATTTTTTAGTTTGTTTAGCAAAAAATTATAAACCCCAGTGGTGATTAAATACCACCAAAATAAAGCTCTACCTGTCTCAAAAAAATTATAAAAATTTGGTTTGGGTACAGTGTTGCATGACCGCGCAATTGTCATTCAAAGTGCAACAGCACTGAAAGCTGAAAACTGGCCTAGGCAAAAAGGGGGTAAAAGTGCCCAGTACGCAAGTGGTTAAAATACAATTTTTTTAACAGTTTTTTCAAACAAATCTTTCTGACCTATGTCTTGATAATACCAACTTGTAGGAAGGGATCCCACAGGAACTGAAGCAAGACCTTTACTGATACCACTTTTTTCCTAATCAGAGTATAAATAGTGCACTCTGATTAGGAAATGGAGCATTTGCAATTTTATAATGGTTTATTCCACTTCCGGTGTAAAGAATGAAGGGGCCATATGTATGCATTAGTAGTTTGTGAAGTTCTATGTACGCATTCTGTCAGTACCAACTGCAAGTAAACTAATTTGAAAATGTATGTGGTAAAATCAAACACTGTGCATTAATCTATAATTAAAAGATTCTCATTGCTTTTAGTCACACTTATGTAATTAACTAGAAATGACTATTATTTAAAAATGAACATTTAACAACAGACTAAGTAAATTTCATGTACATAAAGTATTAATACATTATAAAAATGACTAGTAAAGTCATGGTGGGAAATTTGTTTTTCATCAGTAATTCAAGAATGCTTTGAGGTTGATTTACTGAACGAATAAAGGCTGTTCTCCTAGCAAAATGTTTAAATAAGGTGAAATGGTGCCCATTTAAATGTCCAAGTGTTCGCTTTGAATACCCACACATGTGTGAGGGAAATAAGAAAAGCATTATTTTTCCTAGCACATGATTGGTTGATAAAAGTGAACACAGCTTCTTCTTTACTAAGTTCATTGAATAGCCTCTATTCCTTTAGTAAACCAGCTCCATTGTTTTTGAAAATCTTTCACCTTCTGTTTGTAGAAAACTAGAAGAACTTTGCTCCATACTGTACCTGATTGTCAAATTAAGGAAAATTTAAATCTGATCTTGATTTGTAACAGTTCCAGTGTCTCTTCCCATTATAATCTATCTCCTAATTCTAGGATTGAGTTCTACATCTCAATTATAAGCCTATAAATAATATTTGGCTACAATGAAACCTCCAAACATCTAATCCGTTCTCTTGTCACTAGACTGGAGTTTTGATTGGACAATAGTTGGATTCCCTAATTCTTACCCCATTATCATAGGTATTGAACTAGTCATTTAAACTATATGTTGCACTTCTACATGTAAATGTGCAACATATAAGTAGTAGACGTGAAACTTCCAGAGCTTTATGCCTAGTTCACACCTCTGCTTTGGAAACTTATGTTCCATTTATGACCTTTAGGCTACATTCACACTAGCCTCCCAATATTTTCCTTATACTGTAGGCATAGCAAGCCTGAGGACCAGAGCAGCAGCAATGCAAGGGAAAGCAAGGATGCTGACGTGCAGTCCCTTTGTGGCAGATAAATGTTGGAAAGACCCCTCCGAGGATAACTCTTGTGTTGTTTTGCATTTTCTTTTAATAAACGTGGGCAAGGAATCTCCTAAGAGGCAGATTTTACACATGGCTAAATCTTTAAACCTCCTATCATGTGAAGCTAGTTTCCACAATATATAATTTAACCACTTGCCCTCTGGAAGATTTATCCCTCCTCATGACCATAACATATTTTGCTATGTGGCACTGTGCTACTTTAACTGACATTTGTGCAATCATACAACACTATATCCAAATTAAATTAATATTTTTTTTTCACAGAAATAGAGCTTTATTTTAGTAATATTTGATCACCTCTGGATTTTTTTTTATATAAAAGAAAAAAGATAATTTTGAAAAACAAATATCCCATAAAAAAAAATCAAATCTCTTAAACAAATGTGGCCAAAATGTATTCTGCTACATGTCTTTGGTGAAAAAAAAATCCCAATAAGTGTATATTGATTGTTTGTGTGAAAGTTATAGCACCTACAAACTACACAATATATCTTGGAATTTTTATTTATAATTTTTTATACTAGTAATGGTGGCGATCAGCGACTTAAAATAGGACTGTGATAGTTATAGATACTGTGATAGGTATAGATATCTGATACTAATTGACACTTTGTGGGAACTAACTAACTGCCACTGACATTACCAGTGCCATTATTACAGTGATTATTTCTAATACTATGCACTGTCATTGTACTAATGACACTGGGTAGGAAGGGGTTAACATCTAGAGTGATCAAGGGGTTAAATGTGTGCCTAACAAGTGTTTTTTTGTGTGCTGCTTTTAATGGGGATCCAGTTGTTTTTATTAGCTGACTAGATCCCCTGTCAATGTTTACACTTACAGAGCTGTGTTTCATGAGACTTAGAGCCAGTTGCCGGGTGCTGGAATGAATTATGAATCACAACACAGCAGGGTGGGTGGTCAAGTACGCCCCCTACCCGGAAATGCAGAATTACGTATATGTATGATTCTGCACAGTGTGACCGCCCTGTAGCAGTAAAGCTACATGGGCCAGTCGGCAAGTGGTTAAGGTGCAACTCCAGGCAAAAAAAATTAGCTTTGGATAGAGGGTAAAAGAATCCCAGCTGGGTTTTATAGTGCTCTATGTGGCTCCATTAGAGACATTTCTTCTCACTGATGGTACCTTCAGACAAGAAGTGAGACAAAATGTGCCACAGGACACAGGCAGCAATAACAAGCTAATAGGATTTCAAGCCTTTCCCTACTCCACTAAAATATTTTTTTTATTTTTTTTCTGTTCACATTGCTGTTGGAAATTTTACCCAACTCTCTGTCTGGTGGAAACATTGTCAGCAGGATAATATGTGATGAGAAATCTCTCTAACAGAACCACAGATAGCAGAATAGTAAACCCAATGGGGGTTCTAATCTTTCTGCTGTCCATGCAAAATTAACAATTAAAAGAACATTTTGGATAGACTTTTGCTTACGTAAGTCAGTATTACCACATTTTAATTTTGAACAGAGTGTACAAATTCCCCAAATTAAAATAATCAGTGCAGACACCCCTCTTATATGCGTCCCGGTCCTGGCCCTCTGGACGCAGGAACTCCCTCCAACCCTCACACTATAGTTCTTTAAAATAAATGATATATTTACGTACGGAAATGGGATTTAGACCTAGGCCACGAAATTGATCCCTCGGATTGGGACCGTATTTGGTCTACCACCAAGGGGTCGTCGCAGAATATTGTGGCTTTGGAGACCAACTACAAAGTCTTAACCCGTTGGTACTTAGTACCAGCGAGAATAGCTAAATATACCCCTAACTATTCTTCCGCATGCTTCAGAGGTTGCGTAGACCCAGGCACTTTCTTCCATACATGGTGGGAGTGCCCAACCGCCAGGATCTTCTGGACGGAAATATTCAAAATGCTCTCCTTATTAAGTACGAAACACCTCCATCCTAGCCCGCTAACAGCGTTGCTTAACCTACGACCACCCAAAGTCACGAAACTACAATTTAAGCTTCTATTGCAGGTTACTACAGCTGCCAAACAGGTCATTGCCAAATCGTGGAAGTCTACGTCGCTTAACATTACCGCGGTCCGAAACAAAGTAACCCAGGCGATGATCCATGCTAAAGTAAAAGCCACAATCTTGCATACTATCCCCAAATTTAGGATGATTTGGGACCCATGGGTAGAACACTTTCTACCCTCTAACTTTGATGAAACTCTTCTCACTCCATAACCAACACCCCTGACTATTCTGGTACCCTCCCCTTTACTTTTACAGCTCCTTTTTCTTTTTTTTTTTTTTCTTTTTTTTTCTTCTCATTAGCAGAGTCGCATACCTTCCCCCTGTCTTCTCCCACCTTCACATTCCCCACCTAATATTGTTAACCAGTTCTTACCTGTTGCCGTTCTGATGTTTACGGTTAATACTGCACTTCCAAAAAATTTCACTGTATAAGTATTGTATATTGTATACTTTATTTGTTTTATCTTTGTTACCCCTCCCTACGAACAAAATAAAAATTTTGAACAAGAAAATAAATGATATTCAGCATATCGAGAACCTCACAGTCTCTTTGAAATGTAAAGAGGAAAGATTCAAACTTTCTTAGTTTTATTGACTAGAGCTTACCTGTTTAAAAAAAATCTAAATCTATGCGTGAGCTGTCAGACTGGTTAACTCTGTTCCTTGAACCAATGGGGATTTGCTCCCCCCCCCCATTTATTTCTTTGACCATATTTTACCTCCCTCTCTCCAGCCCTCCTACCCATACTTCTGATATTTTTATATTGCCTCCCTAGTTTCTATGGGCTCCTTTTGTTTTGTATTCCACATCCCTTGACCCTTTTTCTTTTCTCTTTTGCTGTACCTACTTTCCTATTAATATTTTAAAAATTTGACAAGGACTGGGAGCTGGATCCTATTTCAAATGTCTTAGTAGAAATGATGTGACAATTTTTTTAAAGCTCTGTAAATTTCTTTAATATATGATGTGTATATGAAACATTTATTGATATACTGTGCCCAAACCTATAGTGCTCAATATAAATTAATACACCCCTTTTTAAAAGTAAGATTTTAATCAATATCTCAATGAGCACAAGAACAATTTCCAAAATGTTGACAAAACTGAGTTTTATAGAACATCTGTTTAGCTTATTACGTGAAAGTAAGGTTACTAATATAACTTAGATTACAAAATCTTCAGTTTTACTCAAATTATTTGATGGAAAAATGAATACACCCCAAAACAAAAACTACTACATATAGCATTTTGTATGACCTCCATGATTTGTAAGGACAGCACCAAGTCTTCTAGGCATGGAATGAACAAGTTGGCGACATATTGCAACATCTTTTTCCATTCTTCAAAAATGGCCTCTTTTAGAGCCTTGGTGCTGGATGGAGAGTGATGCTCAACTTGTCTCTTCAGAATTCCCCATAGGTGTTCAATTAGGTTCAGATCAGGAGACATACTTGAATCATTTCACCCTGTTCTTCAGCAACAGTGGCCTTACATATGTGTTTTGGATCAGTGTCATGTTGGAAAAGTGCACAACAACCAAGGGTACAGAGTTATGGTAGCATTTTCTCTTTCAATATAGAGCAGCACATCTATGAATTCATGATACCATCAATAAAAAAAGCTTCTGAACACCAGCAGCACTCATGCAGCCCCACAGAAGGACACTGCCACCACCATGTTTCACTGTAGGCACCATGCATTTTTCTTTGCTCCTCACCTTTGCAACGCCATACAGTTTTGAAGCCATCAGTTCCAAAATCATTTATCTTGGTCCCATCACTGTAAAGTACAGAGTACCAGTAGTCTTCTTCTTTTTCAGCATGGGCCCTGGCAAATTCTAGATGGTTTTTTTTGTGCATGGGCTTTAGGAGAGGCTTCCTTCATGGATGACACCCATGAATGCCATTCCTCTGCAGTGTACACTGTATTGTGTCATGGGAAACAATCACCCCAGTTTGGCTATTTTTTTAGTTAACTGCAGTGAACTTGCATGGAGATTTTCTCCAACACTTCTTATCATAAGACGCTCCTGTTGAGGTGTTAACTTCTGTGGATGACCTGCATGTCTCTAAGATGGTTGCAGTTCTATCTTTGTTAAATTTTTGTATCACTTTTGCTACAATATTCTGACAGATAAGTAAAGCTTTGCTGACCTTCTTGTAGCCTTCACCTTTCTTGTGTAAAGAAATAATTTTCTTTCTCAGGCCTTGTGAAATTTCTCCTTCATGTGCTGCTATTGCTGACAGCATGAAATGGGAAGGGGTGTTTCTTTGTTAAGTAACACCCTTTTATAACCAACTGCCAGCTGGAAACCTGTTTAATGAATAAATAAAGTCACCCGTAGTTGAATTCTTGTTAATTGGGATTTTGTTGTCTAAAATTTAGCTTTGCTCCTAAGACTTTCATTGGAGTGTATTAATTTTTTCAACATGGCCTTGAATAAATTTGTTAGGAAAAATACTTTTGTGCGTGTGCAAATTAACAAATCTTGTTTGAAATCAACGGCCTACATTTGAGGGAGTATTTTGTAGTATAGTGTACCATAGAAAATGTTGATTCTGAAAGGAAGGTAAACAAAAGGTTTTCTGACAAATCTGTTGGGTTTACTCATTTATGCTGAGCACTGTATGTCCTTGGAGTACATGAGAAATACACAGCATATACTAACATATTGTTAATAGATTTAGTTTAGTTTATATAACCGTTTTTCAATAGATTTGTATGATTTACTTCAATGGTAGGCATGTCAAGCAGAACTATTAGAGGACTAGCAAGGATAAACCTATGCTAAGTGAAGCAATCGTAATGTATGCATGCAAATTGAAAGTACTTTACACTGACAAACACTTTAGATGCATATTGTATGTCTACTGAAGTCATATGCTATACTTCTGGAAAATAGCCTCAAATAACATTACAGCAATCCGAGAAAACAAAGTCCAGTGCACTCACAGCATATTACTCTGCTTTATTTAGTCATAAATTCCAAAGGCTAAAATAATGAAAACACATCTAGCCAATTAACATTTTTTGTGCAAAGTGCACCTTTTTCAAGGCAGCTGGATCTATCTTCACTCTGAACTTGCTTACCACACTGCTACATACATTTCTCCACCCCCTGAATGAGGTTACATTAACTCATGCCATACCTCTTGCATATGTCTTAATTTGCAAAAAAACTGTTACAAGCTACATATACAGCCACTACAAGCACTGCAATAAGCACTTTTCCTTGCACTGTCATGAGCATTGCTACAAGCCACATACACTATACTATCAAAAGTTTGTGGACACCTGATAATCTCATATACTATATGGCAAACATTACTGTATGTGAAACACCCTGTGATAATTATTGAGTGCAGGTGTTCTTATTAAAGTTACAGCATACATAGAAGCATCTGTGCTCCCAACCTTATGATGACAGTTTTAGGATGTGACCAGGGGTGGACTGACCATTTGGAAACTCAGGCACTGCCCGAGGGTCCGGGGTCAGTAGGGGGCCCCATGAAATGCCCCTGCTACCTTTTTCATAGGCTTTTTTGAATTTGGGCAAGGACTCAGGGGCCCCATGATCCCCTATTGCCCGGGGGCCCAAGAGTTGTCAGTCCGCCCCTGGATGTGACTGTGCCCAAAAGTGAGGTCCAAAATGATATGGTTTGATGAGCTTGCTGTGGAGGAACCTGAGTTGCATTCACAGAGCCTTGACCTCAACCCTATTGAAAATCTTTGGGATATACTCAAATGCCTATTGCATGCCAGACCTTCTCATTCAATCTCAGTACTAGACCTTACAAATGCTCTTTTTACTAAATGAGCAAAATTCCCATAGACATGCTTTCTAGTGGAACCTGTTATAGCCCAAAAGTGTTCAGTTTTGTATCAATGCTCATGGTTTTGGAATGGCATATTTAACAAACTCGTATATTGTAGGTGTGATGTCAGGTGTCCACAAACATTTCATCATATAGTGTATACATCCATAACCAGCACTGTCACAAGTATTGCCACAAAAACTGTTACCAGCCATATCCAATATACCACCATAGCAAGCACCGTCACAAGCACAAACGCCAGTACAAAAACAGGTATATATTCATTTCTTTAACTTAGCCTGGAATCACAGATCTGCAGGGTCGGTTTGCAGAGCAATTTGTAAAAGCAATTTTGCTCAGCAGTTCAGGCACGATTCAGATGTGACTTGTTAAAGTGTATGACACCTGAACTGGGCTGAAAATCATACCAGTTTTTTAAATCGCACTGCATCTGGCCAGCACATATGTGTATTGGCTCCATAGAAAAGGATCTTGGTTCACATGTCATCCAAATCGGATGTGGTTCAAAACGCATCCAATTTGTATATATGTGAACCAGGTTTAAGTTCCAAAGGACCTGTTGCATTAGTAACTGAGATTAATTTGGCTTCTTTCCCTTTAGGGAACATGTCTGATAGCCAAGTTTTTTTTTCAGGTTTAAATTCCCTCCTCACTGAATAGTCCTTAATTGTCTTTTACTCCCTAAATTCAACCACCGAACATTTACTGCTCTGCCCTTTAATACTTCATCTCGCAGAACTAGATGTCAGTTCTTTTTAATACTTTGTTTAATTCTTTCTGCTATTGGAGGGAACATAAATGAAAAGAAAAATGGATCCAGTTCTTTTTCTATCCATCTCCTACTCTTCATTAAACCATTCCTATAATGCTACATTATTTAAAGTAAGCATGTTTTATCTCACCTTTGCCATAGCCTCCATTCACCAACCTTTTTCTGAGTTCAACTGCATGTTGAAAAAATCCTCCTCTTGCATTTTTTTTTATGATTTAAACAAATAAATTGGTTATACTGGGGATTATTACAACTTGGTTTTATTTTCAGAAATAAAGTGTAAAAATGTCTGTATAGTAACCTAGTAGAATACATAGATTTTTTTGTGATACTATTTGTAGAAGCAGATTAACTTGTACTATCAATAAAATTCACACTTTTTTTGAACCTGTAGAACACATCAGCATTATAAAACCATGTTATTATTTTTATTAAAATAGATTTTTCTTGGTGTGAATAAAAATTTTTATAGAAAGTTGTTGTTTTCCAGCTTCAAGCTTAGGCAGCCTATATCATGTGGTCTCTGGCTACTGATGACTACTTCAGAAAGTCTATTGTTTTTAATCAACAATGACATCATCACATCAACAGTAGCAGAAGGATATGCATATACTGTAGATAATTGCAAACTAAATCCATATACTGTACTTTTCAAAGCCCAACTTCAGGTTCTGCTCTCTGCCTGCTTTCTTTTTTTTTTTATATATTTCAGGCAGGTCACATGGCACATAGGGTTATTTTCCTTTTCCCTCTTCTCCAGGCTGGGTGATCCTCAATGATGCACAAAGCTGTGCTGATGGGATGAAATCAGTACTGTTCTCTGCACCATTATGCAGTGAATGTAAGATTGCATGGTGGCACCCCCTTGGGGCGAGTCCATGACACCCTGAACTCACATCAGGGTGTTTTAGACCACTCCGGAGAAAAGCTGAGCATCTCTGGCAATGCATCTTTTTTATTTTTAATCCAGCTAGGGTACTATTTCTAAACAAATAGTCCAGAGCTGTGCTTTAATTGAAATATGGAAAAAATTGGTTACATTGAGTTGATTTTTTGTGCAGTCAAATCTAGATTAGCCACCCCATAGACGTTTCATATGTTCCCAATTGTGTACATGTATATCAGCACTGTTTCATTATGTAAAACTGACATTATCATATGTTCTCTGCTCTTTGCCACTTGAGGTCACTCTGTTCCCACCACCTTGCCAGCAATGTAGCTCAGTGAACCTCAGTCTGTCTCAAAATGGCTTCTGCAATTTGGGATAGCTATAGAAATGAGGGACACATGTCATTATATAGATGTATAGCTGTGGCATTATAGGGAGGAATGTTCTGTATCACGGTCTGGGGAAAAGGAACTCAGTGAAAGAACTTCCTGTTCTTTCTTTGCATTGAAGACACAGCAGAGAAGTTGAAGTGGATTCCTTTTTCTTCTGTCTCCCTAAGAGGACTGAGAAGAACCAACTGTCACTTTGTAAGTGTCACATGGCACCTATCAGCAGATTTTTTTATGTGATACAGTGACTGTCTTTCAGATTCCTAAACTTGAATTACTCTTCTAAAATCCAGAACTTACTTATCCTAAAGTATAACTAATGACAAAATGTTTTTATTTTGGTTTTGTACAGAGTGGAGAGGGATCAGAACACCACCCTTGGAACAATCGGGCACAGACGCCGAGGGTAGTGAGAACTTTGAACATGCACACCAGACTGTAACGCCATGAGATGAGCTGTTTTTAATTTATATTTTATACGTGGCTTTTTGACAAATAAGTATTGATTGGGTGGGTTACTATATCATTGGAGACTAACTTTTTCATTTCCATATGTGATGGGTCGGGGAGAGAGGTAAGTTATTGATATGATGCCTGGAAGTTAAAGTGGAGATTTGTAAGTGAGATATGTTGATCATGTGAATGGTTGGCATATTCATCCAGTGAGTTTTATTCCAAAGGGAGAAGCACTGCATGGTCACATATGGTGTGAGGTGGGTGCTCCAGGAAGGATAACAGCACCTATTTATAATTTTTTGTTTGGACACTTATGGGCTTTTGTTACACATATTTTTGCACATTTTTGTTTGCATGTTATAAGAAAAGTAATTTGTTTGCACTTTGTCAAATTGGGATATGTGAAGTTTGTTTCAAAGCGCTACCAATGAGGTGGACATGTGTATTTAGTTGTGCCACCTTTAATTACACTCTTTGGTGATATTCTAATTTATAATTGAGGTAGCAGCAGTCATTATTGCTTTATATAGACATTTTGTTTATATACTGCATATTTATTTTTATTGGCACATACATTTTCCTGTAGCACGATGTTGGTTTGGGATTAATATTATCCTAGACAAATGATAACCTAAACCTCTTGCTACCCTATCACCAAGCCTAATAAGTTTGCAACATACAGTATGACCAGCTCCTTTTTTAATGCCAATAGACCCTAGGCTGTAAATTTATCTTTTCAATTATTTCTATTTATTTTATATACTTGCACTTTAAAAGCCTCATAACAGTGATCAAGTAATGTAGATCATTCTTATCTGAAAGCCCTTCACAGGCAGTTGGGATCTACAGTATAGATCAGGAGCAGAAATTATGGGGATTGAAAAGGCTTGCAAGACAAGTGAAGACAAACGAGATCAAGATTAAATCCACCATGCATGGAACAGAAAATGGTGAGCCTGGAATTCTGATTTAAAGTGTTACTAAACCCAGGACCCTGCATTCACTATATCTGGTCTCCCACAGTAAACAGAACATGGGAATGCAATTATTTTAGTAAATATAAACTGCTAAAAATATATTTTCTCATCACCAGTTAGAGCAGTCTTGTGACTTCTATCAGTGTCCAGCCTAGCACATGTTAGGGCTTGTAAGATGAGTTTTCATTCTTCTATAGGAGGATGCAGGACCCCTGATCTCTGTCTGGAAAGTGCTGATTGGCCCTGTGCTGATCACATGCACTTTCCTAAGAAAAAAAAAACCTCTCTAGCAATACACACCAAACTGAGCATGTGCAGATATGTCTTATCATGAGATAAGGGGGGGGGGGACTGGAAGAAGGGGAGGATCTGAGAAGTCAATATCAATCATCCTTTTTACACATTGCAGAGGATTAACCCCCTTAGGTTCTGCAGTGAGTGTAACAAGCATGCTTTACTGCATATACTGTACAGACTTATTTTACTGTTGTAGGTTTAGTAACACTTTAAGGTCTGCTTTTATTAATTTTCTTATAACCGTAAACAAAATTACTACATTTATGGGCAGCATTAGTGCTTATGATTTTGGTATCACCTTCAATGAAAAACAAGTAGATAACTGTTCCCGAATTATGGACTACTAAAAGAATAGAAGACAAAAAATAGAGCTCAGTACACATATACATTCATGACAGCATTAATTCATAATGAAGAAATGCTACATGTTCATATAACTGAACACTGAGTATTAAGAAAAACATATCAGTATAGGCACTGCTAATTTAAAATAACACAGTGATAATGTAACAAGATGCATGTGCAGCACTATTGCCTGCTCAATGTTTTTCATTAATCCTTAAAGATTTAGCATGCCTCATCATTTCATATTAAAATATATTGCCAACTTAATTTAGTCTGTTATCTTAAATATTAACAAGCACACAAATCCATAAATCAAAACACATCATGTGGCCTGTTCACTTTTGATATGCATACCTTGGTGAACTTCAAGTCCTATGTAATTTTCAAATTAGTGGCATTTATCTACTGTGATTTGCAAAACAGTACTGACATCATTGGCCCAAAGCTCATTAAAAAAATAGTGGAGCTTTACATGGGTGTAAAAGTAACCTGATCATTCGTGTATTTAATAGACTTTATAATACACATTACAAAAACATGCATTGATTCTGCAGGTGTCTTTTGGGTGATTTCTACAAGGTTATCAGATTTAAACCCAACCCCAGCTTTGACAAAAAAATCTAAATTTCAGTCCCCAGCAGGTATTAAAGTAGAAGCAAACCCTCTATATTGTCACCAGAGAAAGTTAGACCTTCACTCTCATAAATATACAAGTGCTTGGTAAAACCATTAATCATCAGTATTATGAAGCATACTTGATTTTAGTTTTAGCCCATTTCTGCCCTGCTACAGCTGATGCTGGTGCTATCTTGAATGTTTTTTTTCCATAAGTCTGCATTCAACCTTTAAGAGGAGCTCTTGTGTTTAGTAATAGTCCTCACCCAAGCTGTTCCTTCCCTCTGTCTTCTGTCTCTGGTGTCAGTATCATAACTGTGGGCTGCAAGCTGTCACAGCCGGGTGCCCACTGCGCATGCGCAAGCCACACTGTGCATTGTGAATAGTCCTGCAGTCTTTTGGGACCTGTGAAATGTCAAAGAGGACTGCAGAGAGCGAGAGAAAGAGGAGACAAGGTACCCACTCCTCCTCCCTCCAAAAAGGGCCATTTGGTGAAGAGGATGGGGAGGAGGCCTTAAAGTAGAACTTCCCTTTTTGGGTGGAGCTCTGCACATGTGCAAACTGTTGATTCAAATTTCCAAGGGGTTTTCATGAAGGATAGAGGAGCATCCCAAGAGTGAGCTGTGTTGTGATATCACCCACATGCTCAGTTCTAATATAATTTCCAATATGCTGGATGTGGTGAGATCTATAGAAAACCTTCCCAGTATTATGTCCCAGAGAAAGAGAAAGGCACTCTGTGGATATTGGCACATCCAGGATGTCAGAACTGATAGTAGAGCTGCACATGTGCAAGTGACATCATAACATCAGAGGAAAGGTATGGAGGATTTGAATGCTGACTACCACAAGTATGTGTTACTTAACCACTTGCCCTCCTGAGGATTTACCCCCCTTAATGACCAGGCCTCTTCTTGCTACTCGGCGCTGCACTAATTCAACTGATAATTGCACAGTCATGCAATGCTGCACCCAAACTAAATTTTTTTCACACAAATAGAGCTTTCTTTCGGTGGTATTTGATCACCTGTACGCTTTTTATTTTATGCACTATAAACAAAAAAGACCAAACATTTTGAAGAAAAACAATATTTTTTACTTTCAGCTATAAAAAATATATAGTAAACTCAAAGTTATTTATAAATTTAGGCCAAAATGTATTATGCTACATGTTTTTGGTAAAAAAAAATCCCAATAAGTGTATATTGATTGCTTTGTGTGAAAATTATAGCGTCTACAAACTATGGTATAGATACTGCAATTTCTTTGCTATACAGCGCTGTGCTAGTTTAACGGACAATTGCGTGGTCATGCAATATGGTACATAAATGAAATTTACATCCTTTTTTCCCCACAAATTGAGCTTTGTTTCGGTAGTATTCGATCGCCTGTGCGTTTTTTATTTTTTGCGCTATAAAAAAAAGGCTGACAATTTTGAGGAACAAAAAACAATATTTTGGACTTTTTGCTATAAAACATGTCCAGTAAAAAAAAATTTAAAAATCAAATTTAGTCATAAATTTCTGCCAAAATGCATTCTGCGACATGTCTTTGCTAAAAAAAAACCCAATACGTGTAAATTAATTGGTTTACATGAAAGTTATAGCGTTTACAAATGGCGGGAAAGATACTGGGATTTTTCTTTTTTTTTTATACTAATAATGGCGGCGATCAGTGACTTATGGCTGCGATCAGCGACTTATGGCGGGACTGCGGTGGACATTCTGACACTGGGGGGGAACTGACTTGGGGTCACTGACATCCCCAGTGACACCAATACAGTGATCAGTGCAAAAAAAACACTGACACTGTACTAATGGCACTGGGGAGGAAGGGGTTAACTTTATTATTCAGTGAAAGGGTTAACTGTGTGAGGGGAGTGTTTTACTAGGGGGCGGGGGTGTGTACTGCACGGAGACACACTGATTCGTACAGATAAAATCTTCTGTCCCGATCAGCATGTCAGGAGCTGTCAGGGAACTGACAGAGAGCAGAGCTACTGCAGCCTTGCTCTCTGTCAGTGATTGCCGCTAATCGCCGGGACACAGCCGGTAACAATCGACTGTGACCCAGCGACTGACATCCGCGGCCATGATCGGCAGGACAGGTAGGGCGGCGGCACGCCTCTCGCGCGCCCCCTACCTGTTTTGAAAACACACATTTTAAAACATGGTTTTGCCCAGCCGTGCCGCCCTGCCAACATATTTCTACAGTGGCTGGGTGGCATGTGGTTAAGGTAGAACGTCACTCTCTCAATCAATATTGACTATTTTGAATCCTTATGCTGCCAGCATTAGTAGATAGGAAAGTATATCTTTACATATTTTAAAAAAAATTTTAAATTTCTTTAATCACTTCCTAGTTTCCATGCCTAGGAAAATGATGGTATACATCCCAGGAGTCTTCAAAAGGGGAGGAGGAATTTTCTCAGCTAAGAAAACCCTCCAGCCTGTATGCCTGAACTAAGGGCAGATGAATTCCAGGATGTAATTGCTACATGAATCACCTGCCCTTGTTCAAGATGGCCATAGCCAGATATGCTAAGGAGATGTTTTTCTAAGTGATTTCTCAGTAAAATAAAGCTTGGAGACATGGATGGATGGGGGAGTTTGCTTTGATGAATATTAAAAATGAATAGCACTATTGATTTGTGGTGCTCAGATACAGTGTAGTTCTGGTTTAATGTCTGATGGGGTAAAATAGCAAAGCAGTTTCCTCCTGCTTTAAAAATAAGAAAACAGCTACAGCTGCTGTGCTCACCCCTCATCTTGGTAGAGCTCAGTCTTTCCTTCCTCTTGTCAGAACCTTCAGAAAGAAGATCAATGAGCAACAAAGCAGTGACATTACCAAATTTCCTTCCAAAGCCTCATAATGAGAAGCTGAAGAGAGCTATTTAATATAATATAGTCATCCACAGTAATACCATAAGAGATGCATTCGTAATTTGAATGGCACTCCATGCATGTACATTGTGTACAAAAATAATCAAGTGCTACAGCTCACCAGAGCACACTGATGTAAACATACTGTGTGTAAATTGCCAAAAACACATTTTTATATTTTGTTAGCGTATTCAAAACTAGTGGGTTTCTTTTACAGGAAAAACCTTACCTTGTACCCTGGCTTCCAGTTACTTTGCCTAGATAAGGGTAATATCAGTAGGCATTCTCACATGATCTTGGGAAAGATAAGGATTAGAGATGAGCCTAAGCAGCTAAAATTGAAGGCCATACAGAGGCCTATGTTAAAAAGTCCCCCAGCAGCAGCGTGGGGAGACGACTATCAAGAGTCCAATGGCAGAGTGGCGGAGCAGAAGCAGCTTCAATTGAAGGCCATACACAGGCCTAGGTTTAAAAGTCCCTCACAGTTAATTCCAATAACGAACTCTACTCCTCCGTGCAATCTACTTACGAGACCCTGGGCAGGTCTGGGTCCAATTTGTGGTAGAGACTGGTTTTGTTCAGCCATGCTTGAGCGAGTAATAACAGGTCTGTGCTGCCCTTTGGTGTCTGGCTTAATGCGCACAACACTGAACGTTCCAGCGTTTGTCAACGATTTGCCGTTAAGTGATGCAAACCCGCTGAACCACGTTCATGAGGAGCCGGTACAGGGGGCCATGAATCAGTATGGACCTGGCAGCAGCGTGAGCAGACGACAGAGGCACATGGCGCAGGGTGGCGGTGTAGGCAGCATTATTCTGAAGCCATACACAGGCCTAGGTTAAAAAGCGGAAGCCGTCAGCAGCGTGAGCAGACGACAGAGACACATGGCGCAGGGTGGCGGTGGATGCAGCAGTATTCGGAAGCCAAACACAGGCCTCGGTTAAAAAGCGGAAGCCGTCAGCAGCGTGAGCAGACGACAGAGGCACATGGCGCAGGGTGGCGGTGGAGGCAGCAGCAATGGAAGGCCATACAGCACCCTATCACAAAATGGAACCCACCAACAGTGTAAGGAGACCTGAAAGTGGCACATGGCAGAGTCTGGCGATGAAGTCAGCAGCAATGGGAGGCCGTACAGGGACCCATGACACACTCTGGACCTGGCAGCAGCAAGAGGAGGCGGTACAGGGGCCCATGGCAGAGTGGCGAAGCGTAAGCAGCTTAAATTGAAGGCCATACAGAGGCCTATGTTAAAAAGTCCCCCCAGCAGCAGTGTGGGGAGACGACTATCAAGAGTCCAATGGCAGAGTGGCGGAGCAGAAGCAGCTTCAATTGAAGGCCATACACAGGCCTAGGTTAAAAAGTCCCCCCAGCAGCAGCGTGGGGAGACGACTATCAAGAGTCCAATGGCAGAGTGGCGGAGCGGAAGCAGCTTCAATTGAAGGCCAATAGTGGTTGTGAAGCAGAAAGTCAGTTTATTGTACACAATCGGTCAATTGCAGCTTGCCGTTGGCTGGAAACTGTACGTTTGTGTCACTGGAATGCACTAATCACCCAAAAAATATTACCGCCAGCCGGCGTGTAAATGGATTTAACTCTTTGAACGTACAATAGTGGTTGTGAAGCAGAAAGTCAGTTTATTTTGCACAATCGGCAAACTGCAGCACCAACTGTGCACGACAGCCACCAAAAAAAAAAAGGGTGTATGTCACTTTAAATTTTCGATTCTTTGATAGCTGTGGCCCTAAGTAACGATTCTGTGTCCCTGAGTTACGATTCTGTGTCCCTGAGTAACGATTCTGTGGCCCTAAAGTCTCTGTGGCCCTAATGCAGGCCATAGATGGGTCGAAAATCGGCCGATTTTTCGGCCGAAAATAAAATCGGCCGATTTTCGGATCGTTAGTGGGCTATTTGGTCGGCCGTTTTTCGGTATTTTGGCCGTTTTTTTCTGTAAAGTTGGAAAAAAAATCGGCCGATTTTGCCGATCGGCCGATTTTCGCGGCAATAGATCGGACGATTTTTTGCCGATAAAAAATCTGCGCATGAGCAGTGACCTGCAAGAGGAAGACAAAAAGAAGAAAAAGAAGAAGAGGAAGAGGATGAAGAAGAGGAAGAAGAAGAAGAAGAAGAAGAGGAAGAAGAGGATGAAAAAGAAGAGGAAGAGGAAGAAGAAGAAGAAGAAGAGGATGAGGATGAGGAAGAAGAAGAAGAAGAAGAGGAAGAGGATGAGGAAGAAGAAGAAGAAGAAGAGGATGAGGATGAGGATGAAGAAGAAGAGGATGAGGATGAAGAAGAGGATGAGGATGAAGAAGAAGAGGATGAGGATGAAGAAGAAAAAGAAGAATAAGAGGATGAGGATGATGAAGAAGAAGAAGAAGAAGAAGAAGAAGAAGATGATGAGGATGAGAAAGAAGAAGAAGAAGAAGAAGAAGAAGAAGAAGAAGAAGAGGATGAGGATGAAGAAGAAGAAGAGGATGAGGATGAAGAAGAGGATGAGGATGAAGAAGAGGATGATGGTGAGGATGAGGATGATGAAGAAGAAGAAGAAGAAGAAGAAGAGGAGGAGGATGATGAAGAAGAAGAAGAAGAAGAAGAAGGAGGATGAGGATGAAGAAGAAGAAGAAGAAGAAGAGGATGAGGACAAAGAAGAAGAAGAGGATGAAGAAGAGGATGAGGATGAAGAAGAAGAAGAAGAGGATGCGGATGAAGAAGAAGAAGAAGAAGAGGATGAGGATGAAGAGGAAGAAGAATAAGAGGATGAGGATGATGAAGAAGAAGAAGAAGAGGATGAGGATGAAGAAGAAGAAGAAGATGAGGATGAAGAAGAAGAAGAAGAAGAAGAGGATGAGGATGAGGAAGAAGAAGAGGATGAGGATGAAGAAGAAGAGGATGAGGATGAAGAAGAAGAGGATGAGGATGAAGAAGAAGAAGAAGAGGATGAAGAAGAAGAAGAAGAGGATGAGGATGAGGATGAAGAAGAAGAAGAAGAAGAGGATGAGGATGAGGAAGAAGAAGAAGAAGAGGATGAGGATGAGGATGAGGATGAAGAAGAAGAAGAAGAAGAAGAAGAAGAGGATGAAGAAGAGGATGATGGTGAGGAAGAAGAAGAAGAAGAAGAAGAAGAAGAAGAAGAAGAGGATGAGGATGATGAAGAAGAAGAAGAAGAAGAAGAAAAGGAGGATGAGGATGAAGAAGAGGATGAGGATGATGAAGAAGAAGAGGATGAGGATGAAGAAGAAGAGGATGAGGATGAAGAAGAAGAGAATGAGGATGAAGAAGAGGATGAAGAAGAAGATGAGGATGAAGAAGAAGATGAGGATGAGGATGAAGAAGAAGAAGAAGAAGAAGAGGATGAGGATGAAGAAGAAGAAGAAGAGGATGAGGATGAGGATGAAGAAGAAGAAGAAGAAGAAGTAGGATGAAAATAAGAAGAATTCCAGTCCAGCAAAAAGTGTATCTGCAGAGAGCTCCGCTATTTCTGACAGTTCTCTGACAGTTCCTTCACATTTACAGCGGTTGAAACATTGTATCTATTTGTTTCCGAATAAAAACATCTGTATCCTAAATGGAAACAAATAGATACAATGTTTCAACCGCTGTAAATGTGAAGGAACTGTCAGAGAACTGTCAGAAATAGCGGAGCTCTCTGCAGGGACACTTTTTGCTGGCTGTAGAAGGGATGAAAATCGGCATATCGGGGAAAATTCGATTCGTGCATCCGAAGTTTGCTAATTTTCGGATTCGGCGCGAATCGAATTTTTCCTAATATTTGAAACGAATTCCACTTCGTCATGTTCGATTCGCTCATCTCTAATAAGGATCTCAAATCTGTATGCATTTGTTTGTAGCATGAGAACTTCATAAAAGCCCTAATACAACTGTGTGCATCTCTACATAAAGATCTGAAGATATGCTCTTAAGAAAGCATGACACATTCATTTTTGCAAGTTATTCTCCACTTTGCTGTACCTGATCTGCATTTCTACAACCAAATATACTGCATGCAGCATTTTTTAACCACATCCTGCTCGTATGACCTCACATGATGTCCTGGATTTGAAGTGGACTGAAGCCAGTACTACAGCTGGCTTACCATAGAGCTGAATGGGGACCGGAACATCCCCAATCATCTCTATGGTACTGAAAAATGGAAGCAACAAGCTGTTTGTCACTTCCAGTTGCTCCAGAGGTCAACAATGGCATTTTGTGCTTGGGAAAGCAATTGGTCACACCAACCTTGGTGTGAGCAGATGTTTTTAAGAGCAGAGGAGAGATCTGGGGTCTAACAGATCTCTCAATAAAGAGTACTTGTCACTTCTTATTGTTATCACAAGGGATGTAAAAATTTAATGAGACATTTTAAATCTGCCCTGTTTCCTGTGCTAAGGTGAACACATACAGTTGTGTTCAAAATAATAGCAGTCAGACATCACTAACCTGACCAACCACTGTTTTTGGTAGAAATTATATTTCTACATGGCAAAAAAATTTACTAGCAGGTGTAGTAGAGTAATAGAAATCCAACAGACCCAACAGTCATGACATGCATGCTGCTGATTCTGTGTAATTGAATCACTAATTGAAAGGGGCATGTTCAAAATAATAGCAGTGTGGAGGTCTATTAGTGAGGTCATTCATTCTTTGAAAAACAGGTGGCAATGTTGTATATGCTGGTTACAGTGCATTTCTCCCTGAAATTCTGAGGAAAATGGGTCGTTCCAGACATTGTTCAGAAGAACAGCGTACCTTGATTAAAAAGTTGATTGGAGAGGGGAAAACATATAAAGAAGTGCAGAAAATGATAGGCTGCTCAGCTAAAATGATCGCAAATGCTTTAAAATGGCAACCAAAACCTGAAAGACGTGGAAGAAAGCGAAAAACTACCATTCGAATGGATAGAAGAATAGCCAAAATGGCAAGGACTCAGCCAACAATCAGCTCCAGGAAGATCAAAGAAGGTCTAAAGTTACCTGTGAGTACTGTTACAATTAGAAGACGCCTATGTGAAGCCAAGCTATCTGCAAGAAGCCCCCACAAAGTCCCACTGTTGAAAAAAAGACATGCGCTGAAGAGGTTACAATTTGCCAAACTGCACATTGACTGGCCTAAAGAGAAATGGCGCAACATTTGTGGACTGATGAAAGTAAGATTGTTCTTTTTGGGTCTAGTGGCCAGAGACAATTTGTCAGACGACCCCCAAACACTGAATTCAAGCCACAGTACACGCTGAAGACAGTGAAGCATGGTTGCGCAGGCATCATGATATGGGGATGTTTCTCATACTATGGTGTTGGGCCTATTTATCGCATACCAGGGATCATGGGTCAGTTTGAATACATCAGAATACTTGAAGAGGTCATGCTGCATTATGCTGAAGAGGAAATGCCTTTGTAATGGGTGTTCCAACAAGACAACGACCCCAAACACACAAGTAAACGTGCAACATCTTGGTTCCAGACCAACAAGATTGACGTTATGGAGTGGCCAGCCCAATCCCAGGATCTTAATCCAATAGAAAACTTGTGGGGTGACATCAAAAATGCAGTTTCTGAGGCAAAACCAAGAAATAGAGAAGAACTGTGGAATGTAGTCCAATCATCCTGGGCTGGAATACCTGTTCACAGGTGCCAGAAGTTGGTTGACTCCATTCAACACAGATGTACAGCAGTTCTCAGAAACAGTGCTTATACAACTAAATATTAATTAAGTGATTCAAAGGAAAGCAAAATCTTCAAACATTTTTCAGTTTATATAGTGAATGTTTGAGTTTGTAAAGAAGAATACAAACACTGCTATTTTTTTGAACAGTCACATTTCACTTTTCTTCAATTTTTTTTAGAGGAACAACACAAATTTGATATATTTTTCTTCATGTTTTGATTTGGAATAGAGTGTGTTGTGTTCCCAATGCATTTGTGTATGGAAATAAAAGCTGTTAGAAGGATTTTGAGGTTTATTCACTTTTTCAATACACTGCTATTATTTTGAACACAACTGTATGTACATCGTGCACGCACATGTAAACGTGTTTGCACCATACATATGAGATATTGCCACAAATATTAAAGCAAGAGCAATAATTCTAGCACCTCATGTGTAGCTCTAAATTGTTTGCCTGTAAGATTTTTAGGTACTGTAGTTTGGAGCTGTACTACAAGCATACCCAATTTTAAAGAGTGACATGTTCAGTATCTATTTACTTGGCGTAACATTATCTTTTACATTTTACCAAATAATTGGGTATTATATTGTGCTTGTGTGCAATAAAATTCATTAAACTGTATTTTTTCCAAAAAAATTCCATTTGAAAAAGCAATACTATGTGACATAAAAAATTGCAAATCTTACCATTTTTTTCTCTAGGGCTTCTGCTATATAATATATAATGTTTGAAGGTTGTAATTTTCTATAAAAAAATGACTGAAGGAGCTAAATATGAAGATTTTTTTCTTACACTTCGTATGTTTTATGTGTAATTTTTATATGCAAACAGCGCTCATTAGAGTTGCAGCTGGTGGTAGGGTTTGTTCTCATCCACTGACAATGGCTAGAATAGCATAAGTCAATGGGTGATGTCATTGCTCTATATAATTCTGCTCCATTGCCATTTTGCATATTTACACTGAGGAGTAGGAGCTTTGTAGTCATGTGACTGCATAGAAAAACATGGATAATTATATTTACATTACAATTTATGCTAAAATGTATGCGGGGCAATGTGGCACATTGCCAAGGCAGCAGTTAAAAGTAAGCTACTAAATTGTAGCTTTTCCTTCTACTTTACAGTTGACCTGAGTACAGAATTTTGACTTAAAGCCATGTAAACAATCTTGCTGGGAAAAAAATGTAATGGAAAGGATGAATAAATTTCCAGGAGGAAAAGTCTAGGCCTTTGATTACATGATCTCTGCAAAAGAAAAAGATCAGCCAATCTGAACTCTGATGCTCCCCTTTAACAACGATCATGTAACCAAAAGTCTAAGATATGTGTTATGTGGGCAACACTGAAGGAAAGTTACAGCAGCCGTTTTTCTTTTTTTTATATTTTATATATTTTCTATTGATTAAATTCATCTTACAAAAGACAACACAATATATAACATTACAAACACATTTTTAGTACAAATTTTCCCCCTAAGCCTCCCCATGTACACCCCACACCCATGTTTGACCTCACCCCCCTGTTTTCTATTCCCATTGACTATTTCCTGTTTATTCCTGATCTTCCTATTCCTTGTTACACCCTCTGACTTCCTTCTCCAAGTTTCTCTTCTCCTATCTATCTTTTCCCAACATTTTACAAACGTATTCTATATACTCTTCATTCAAGGCTCCTACCAACTCTACATATCTCTTTGAGTCTTTAGATTCTTTTCATCTTTCCCATGTTTTTTTAATATCTCTATTTTATCTTCTCCAATATGGTATAGTTTATCCATCCTATATAAATAATCCACCCTATGTATCCAGTCTTTAATTTTTGGAATCTCTTCAACCTGCCAAAATGTAGGTATTAAACCTTTTGCTGCATTTATTGGTGAAATATCATCATGTTCTTATATTGTTTCATTGAGAACTATATAATATAATGGAATAAACAAACCCACGGGTCCCTCAGAATACTCATCCTTGTGATCTTGTATATTTGGTATAGTATTTCCTTCCATTATTCCTGTAACTTGGGGCAATCCCACCATACAGTATGAGTTCCATTGTTCCCTTTATCCCACATCCCCTCCAGCATAATGGTGAATTCTCTAATTTTTGTTTATGTGCCAGGTTAGGTGTAATATACCACCTTGCCAAACATTTATAATTCATTCCTATCACCTCCATATCAACAGCCCCATGTGCTAATCTAAATATCTTCTTTTTTTTGGCTGCTCGTTCAATGATGTTCCAAACTCCGTTTCCCACTTCCCCAAGAATGGTGGAGTAACAGAACCCAGTATTGCAGTAAGAATCTTATAAATATGGGATGTACCATGTTTTTGTATTGTATCTATACTAAACATTTGTTCAAATGGATTCAAATCCTCAACTGACAGCAGCAGTTTCTTTAGAAAAAGTTAGTACTTTGGCATTTCTATAACACATGATTTATCTAAGATGTCGACATTTTAGAAAAAGTGCACTTTAGAAATAGTTCTACAACTAGCTCCTAGTTTTCAATTGAGCACAGCTACATCCACATATGTAATAAAATATAAGAATGAGAGTGCATGCTTACTTGTCTTTGCTGGCTAAAAAGGAGACTTTATAACACACATTTAGTTTGAACTTTACCTACCACCATAAATAATGAGCTGAGTGAAATGTTTTTGTAGGAAAGTTGATTCATATTTGATTGCCAATTGCATTACAGCATGTAAAACCTTCTTTTGAAGAGGGCACAGAAAGCAGGAAGCTCCTTGTTATATATTTATTGTTTTATTTTTATTTTAGCTGTATCAGCAGGTCAGCATTACGTTAGGAATTGTTTAGTTCACAACACAGTGACTAAGATCAAACCTAAACATGAAAATCCTTTATGCGAAAATAGCTATGTCTATTTTATAGCCTTTAGCAAACAAGACAATTCATGTTCTAAAGCCAAAACTGCCTTTTAATATACCTTGAAGAAGAAAAGTACAGCAGGCCAAACACAGGCAGAACTTCTATCAGTGCTAGGAAAAGATCTGAAAGAAGATGTGCTTATTAATATATCGGTTGCAAGCTCAGGTCCTGACTTAAAGTAGAACTCCAGGCATGTAGCCTACCAACTGCAACTCCCTACCCCTCCAAAGTCCCCTTACCATTATTTTTTTTCATGATCTTTTTATTAGAAACATTTTCAGTTACAAACAGTAAGTAAAAGTGACATAAATACATGAGGGAGAATGATAGTGACAAATCCACCTCCGGGCATTACACATTGTAAAGCATTACACAGTTGAATAACAATAAAGAAGGCAAATGATGGAATAGTCCAATATTGGTAAGGAGGCCTAAGACACATAATTATAATTAGTGCACTGAAAATATAAGTCTCTGCAAGAAGAAGACTCAGATGGAAGTAGGGAACTAGGAGAGGAGAAAAAAGGGGAGGCTAGGGTACAGAAAAGATAACAGGTGGAGGGAGGTAAATGAAAGGGCTCTCAGAATCCATCATACGTAAGTAAAAGGCCCTTCAGGTAGTATGAGGATAATTTTTCGTCATGTCCAGAAGCACAAAAGTCCCCCAGAACTTGACATAAATTGAGCATCAAGTGGCTAGAACGTGGGGTCATAAGTTCAGACTGGGGTTCACTACATCCTTGTATGTCGGAGTAGTTTTGAAGTTGATCCAGCAGGACCAAGTGTCATAGAACACTGTCTATCCTGAGAAATATGTATAAGCTCTTTTATTTCTTTAACTCTGTTTGGCCTGGAGAGGGGGCGTGGGTTTGTCTCCAAAAATGCAGAATGCACATACATGCTACATTTAGCATATGCATGGTAAACAATTTAAACTACCATGAATGTGGAATGGTGATGCAAGTACTGCAAGGGTGTGAATTCCAGCTGGTAGGTAGTTACCTGCCTGATAATATCATCAACACTACTTCTATTCTTTTAAAACAAAAACCCTATTCATATCCTTTTTTTCTGTAGTCTTCTTGGACCAGTGATGCCACCAGCACTTCCGCCCCTTCCTCTAGTGTCAGCAGAGGGGGCAAGAGTTATTCTTCATGACTGTGTGGTGCTCATTTAATGTGAGCTCCACTCAATCTTGGAGTACTGTGAGCTCAGCATACATAATGCACGCATTCTAGGGGCATGTAAACAACAGGCTGGGATGACAGGAAATTCTGCCCTGAAAAGGACAGAAGTTAAGGACAGAACTGACCTATAGAGAGGGCTGGTAGACCTTTTACTTTTTTTTAATGGGGGGGGACTAGGGTTGAACTTTAAAGTGAACCTATAATCAGATATGTACAGGGACTGCCATCACTATCTTCTTTTTGAAAATGCTGTTTTGTATTGCCTAACTTTAGTTCTTTTTAGTCACAGACCAAGAACATGTATGCAACAAATATGTGTCAAAAAAACATCAGTGTCACAGACAAAGAATTAGAATTCTTAAAAAGAAATTACAATTTTCAGTACTCTCTCGTGACATTTCCCTTAAAATGTTCCCCTGAAGAGTTATATTTTTCCAAACTGATCATATAACATTTGCCTAAAAAAGCCTCTAGGACTGATATTAGCACATTTTTCAAAAAACCAAAGCACAGTCAATCTTACAGGAAAATGCAATTTTTAAGATTAAATATTTTTTCACTATTTTGTTTCTGAAGCTGTAAGCTTCTGTCCTTTCATCATTATCCTATATTTAATAATTAACAGGAATTGGCCAAAACAACACAGATCAGGAGTTCAAACCTCACTGTCTGCCTGCTTTTTCTAGCTCAGTGACTCACTACATGGTGAAGCCAGGATGAGGAGGTCACCCTAGCAATTTCAAAAAGCAGTTTTCAGGAAAAGGTCCAATATTTCTATTCTAACACGCTTCACTGTAACACAAAAAAAGCACTTGCCTCCTGAAGTATGCAAACATTTTTGGTAAAGATTTAAAAAAATTGTACTCACAAGCAGAATGGTTGTCAGGCACATCAGGCACAGAATGGCTGTCAGGCATAATCCAATATCAGGGAACTGAGATATCTAGGTTTGGTGCACTGAGGATGGGGTGATGATCCATCCATCTTGTCAAATTCTACTGTTCTGCACAATTATTGGTGTTAGGAGGCTTTCAAGGATCCGTTGTTATGCAGTGGGGAAGAAAGCAGTCTGCATGTTCATGCGTCTGACAACACTTCTGTTTAGGAGTACAATCTGTTTAAATTCTTACCCATAACAAAATGTACAAATTTCATGAGGCCAGTGTGCTCTATTATCTCTTTTTGTGATGTGCTTACTTACCTAGACTGTCCCTTTCCATACAAGAGCAGCCAAGGTCCATAGGAGGTTGAAGTTCATTACTAAAGTATGAATTTTGATTGAAAATAGACACTCAAGTCTCAGCTGTATGCCAAAAGTTTGGTTTATACAGCTGTAGAGGAACGACCTGAAGCACAGAGGTGACAACTTTGCTAAAATAGGGAAAAGCTTAAAATAATGTAGGTAAGGCAGATAATTTACATTCTCTAAATCCAATAGCAAACCACCCTCTAGACTTCTGCATGACTTGGTTAATTTAAATGCAGAACTGCTGGTAGAGATACTGCAACACCAGGATAAAATTCCATTTTATGGTAGGGCCGCTTAAATACTACTCAGGCTAGAAAACAGAAGCATGAGCCTCGGTGAAAATATAATTACTACACTCCCTTTTTATGAAAGCAAATGGGAAATGCTCTGATCTGGCAGGACATTCACTGCTATCAGGGAAAAGATCTTTCTTCATTCATGATCTCAGGCATGAAAACATTCAATGTGACCCTTGCTAAACTGAAGAAGGAACATTACTCTCACTACTAAATCAATATCCTATCTGAAAGGCCAGCTAAATGATAGAACCTTTGGTCTGATGTTTCTTGAAACTGGCATGGACTGGAGCATATTGACTAAGGCAGCAATATTTCCAAAGGCACATGGATCAGAAATATCCTAAGCCAGTAGTATCGCCACAAATCTGACATTTAAAGTATACCCATAATTTTTCCCATACTTTCCACAAATCCCAAGGCAATGGGAGATAGCAATAATTTTCCAAAAACCCTAAATGTGACATTTTCGAAACTGATAACACTCCAGTGCTTGTTTAAAATGAGTGGAGTGTTTTGTATTTCTGGTCTAATGCAGATGAGAAGACACACTGCATGTTTCTAGGTGACCAAACAAGAAGTGTGCAGATCTCCACAGTGGGAACAGAGACAGCAATTAAAACCTGATGGAGGCTCTCACTGGTACCCACAGTGATAAAACATCCCCAGGTATGGAGGAATAAAAAAAATGCAATTTCAGATGCTGAAAGCAAATTACCATGAAAGTTTGCCTATTCTGAATAGTCAGCCCAAAAAAGCTGGACTCTGTGGTACACTTTGATCAAGTATGGAAACGTGGCCACACAATAAAATTTGTACAATCTTTGTACAATCTATTAGAGATTCATTACTGGCAACAACTTTATAGTGCTTCGACCTAACTAAACAAACCATTGCATTCATATCCAATCAAGTAGGTCCTCATATTACAAAGTTGTCAGCAAATCTAAAAGAAATTGCACAAGCAAATGTATGTGGACATCCTACATCTGTTTAAAATAATGGTGCAGGGTTTTAGGTGCTAATTTCTTTTATATCAGTCTGCAAAATTTTTGTCATTGATATATTATGGTGAAATATTTTGGTTATGAAGTTTGTTTGCTGATGTTTATTTTATGGCTATTATTGTTACAATAGCTTTAGGAAAGCATTAGCCTATGCAGTACTCACAGCTTGCTGGTAAACCACAAAGACTGTGACATTGCCTCTCGTTGGAGGAACTGCTATTAAGTGCATTTCTAGATTCTAAACTCTTTCTTTTCCATTTGTTGCTTTATGTCATTTAATTTAAAAAAAAAATAATAGTTATTATTCAATGAAAAAGGATTATGTGGCGTTAAAAGGTACTCTAATACTACTGGATACAGATATATGCAGTGACATCTTATTAAGCCACAGTATATATGCTTAATAATTATAGTTCATAGTCAAATGGACATTTTACCTGAGAAGACAATAAAGTGCTAGCTGAGTTCAAGGGTTGCTATACAAAACAATCATTGAACCCTTTGAACCAAATGCTGGTGGTGTATACATTTAGAATAAAAGCTGAGATCAGTGCTCTGTTCCAGTATGAGTGCTCATGTGCATTGGTGCTTACTACATTCTTTGATCAACATGTGCTATAGTATTAGAGCTCCATTCACATTTTTCCAGTGTGATCACAGCTTGTTTCAAATAGAGCACACACATACAAAAAGCCAACATCCATATACATAGGCTTTTCAAACATCTCTGGTGACTGGGAAATGTAAAATTAAAAGAGTTGCATAGGAATCCAGTTGTAGAGTTCTATATTGGACTGCTGTTCAGTGCAACTGTACACGCAGGCGTCATTCATAGATATGTTTGGGCTCATTTACATTTTCAAAATATGGCATTGGACATGCTTTTTTAAAATACTCTGAATGTGCATAAAAGCACCTGTCACTAAATAAACTGGTAAACTTACAATCTTGTTTACATGTTGCTTTTGCTCTGCCTTGCTTCACTTCACAAATCATACCCCTTGTCTCTTTCTTGGTGCTTCAAAGCATCTCCAAAGCCCCCATAGAAATCTATCACAAAGCTCGCTAACAGTACCTGTAGCTTTTGATGGGCTTTTTTTTATTCAGAGTTAGCTTTTCTTTGTTTTGAATGTATTGCGGTTTTGAGATATCCCAGGATGCTCTGGGAAAAGTGAACCAGAAGGTGTCATCAGCAGTCACTTCCAGTTCATGTGTATATATTCTGGAAGTGTTTGGTGAATACATCACATCTGGTGTGCAGCATGGAGCAGCAGGATGGTGAGTGGGGTCTGGCCTGAAACAAAGCAACTAGAAGATGGCACATGGTGTGCAGTGTGGTAGCAATATTTTGAGAGGTGAGGGGGTTACTACTGACAGGTGCATCAAAAAAGCTGGGGGTTACTACTGAGTGGGTGATCAGCAGAGCTGGGGGCTACTACAAAGTGGACGATCAGCAGAGCTGAGGGCTACTACTGAGTGGGACATCAGCAGAGCTGGGGGTACTACTGAGCAGAGAATCTGCAGAACAAGGGTACTAATAAGTTGAGGATCTGCTGAACAGGGGTACTAATGAGTTGGGCATCTGCTGAGTGGGGGCACTACTGGGCAGGATTCTACTGAATTCTTTTAAAACAAATAGAAAATCAACACACCAGGGCATTTAAAAGCTTCATTAAAGCTTCAGCATCACTGAAGCATCAAAAACACGTGTTGAAATGATAGGCTCTTTAGCAAAAATCAAACTTCCACATTGGCTGTTGAATAACAAAAATGAAAACTGATGGGCTGCTTTGGATAACCGCACTTGCACATTATCACAGCACTTTCCACTGACTTATTAAATAATTTTATAACTTAAAGAGTAAATATAGTCAAATATATTTTGTTTGTTTTTGACAAAGAAAGGGGTTAAATCCCTGACAGTTTATTTTTTGCTGTCTGTGCACCATTGGAGAAACTTCCATTCACTTTCAGTACCAAAGATACAACAGGAATTGATTAGAAATCCCCTCTTAGACATTTGTTCCCAGAACAGCAGTACCATTGGACGATTTCCTCTTTTTCCCCAATTTTATATTTCCACCTTCTTTCTAGATTACAATGGTCACTAGTACAAATATAGCAGAGAGAATGGCTCCAATGAGAACACAGAAAGAAATAAAAAAAATAACAGAGGGTGTAACCCTTTCCCACTCCATCCAAAAAAAAAAGGTTTGCCTAGAGATACATTTCAAATAACAGAATTATGAATTAGTTCACATCCCCATTTATTCAGTTTTTTTTTTGCTTTCCATCTTTAATGATAAAACAGAATTCTATCAACATCTACTTTACAGTATATCCACAGTCTGGAATTAATAAGCGATTGCTGTTTTTGCTTTATTTCTTGATATATGGTAATTGCCTTTTAGATTGTTTTCTGACTGTCCAGTGGAAGTAGAGGCATACAATGAGAAAGCATAAAGGAAAGCCATAACAGCATGAATAGACAAGAATTGCAATCAATATGCATTCAGACACTGAGTATAGCGTGGACTGTTTTCCATTGATAGCACAGTGATATATATCATTATATAGTCCCTTAGAACGACTGCACCAATCTTTCATCACAAGAGAAAGACACATTCAGAACTGTAAAATCCATAATCCAAGTTCCTTTAAGGTATATATTTTTCTTAGGAAGAACTCAGATTGTAAAAATCACTAGATATATAATTAAAAGTTTTACTCCTTTTTATTTAAAAAAAAAAGAACCGTTGGAAGCATTAATACCCTGGTGGAAGTCCTAAAAATAACGTCTGCTGATACCATGCTATTAGCCCCAGCCTTTGCAAAAACTGTGACCATTATTACTAATAACACCAGAAAAATGATACATAAATGGTATCTAATTGGTACAGTTCTTACTTCACTGCACTGTTTCTGCAGCTTCCATATGGAAGAGGAAATGGAGGGCTATAGCACAAGATGCATGGTTCTTACATTGCCTACCAATGTGCCCATCTCATAATAAATAATCATAATGATTACATATAGTAGAATTGAAAAATATTATCCACGATGGCAGGATTTTCCCTGGTTCAGATCAGTTGATGACTAGCCACACACAGGAGTAAAGATTTGAAATCTAGCAAGTGTGGATGGCAGTTAGAGGCACAATTTTACCAAAATGTGCACTGTTTGACTTTACATAAAGGATTGCTTATATCTTTGCAATGGAGCTACACTGAAACTGAAGAAACTGCAATACACTACACATTCCATAAATAACATTGAATAATGATCATGCTTTTGTTTTGCTGTGCTGTACAGTAGTAACAAGTAATAATTATTAAATTAGTACAATAAGTTAATATTAATATTGAAACATTTTTTAGACTTCAGTAAAAAAAAACAAAAAACAAATATTTGTTCAAACCTTAAAGTGTCACTAAACCTAGATCATAATAAGCTATACAAAAATGCTGTATTACATGCTGTTCATACTCACAGTCCCTATGGGATTTATTTTCTGGATTCTGCAAAAAACCTGGTTGATCCTGCTGCTCTCTATCTCCACCTTCTGTTCATGTCCCCAATTCAGCTAGGGATTTTGCAGTTGTAGTGGCAACTCTGCACATGCTCAGTTTTCAGTGAGTTTCTTTGGTGAGCATTTCCTATCCCATCTGAGCAGCAGATGTGACTATAGTCACACATGTCGGCGTATACACACTGGTAAATGACAGCCCATGCTCTCCCTCCTCCTCCATGACCACTAACCAGCTAAACAGAATGGGGGCAGGATATTAAATGTAGACTAATGAAGGAATTACCTTCCTCTTATTCTAAGACACAGGCTGGAGGGTGTGACACAGCCTGTGACTGGCAGCAATGTTTGCCCTGAGTTTGCCTTTGATTGAGAGCAGAATTCTCAAAAATCCTCCCCAAATTTCTATGTATTCCAGTAGAGCTTTCCATTTTAAATGACTGGTTGCTGCTGTTTGCACTCCTTGAAAATGAGACTATTCCTATAACAGCTCATCTAGTTAGTTTGCAGCTCTGACAACCTGCTTACAGGGGGTGGATCAGCCTGCACATCTGGCTGCTCCTATCCCTGCCCATGCATGTTCATGGACTTCGAAAGGCAGGATATTCTAATGAGGAAAAATGAGCTTGCAGCTATGAAGGCAGTTGCAAAGGAAAAATTATTTCTCCTGTCACCGAGGAATGCTAATACGCATTAATACATGCACAACTATTCACAAGACATGTAGGCGCATATAGAGCCAATTGCGCCTAATGTGCAGCACCTCTCAGGACCATCCTCTTTGATAGTGCATGGACATCAACTGTAGCTGATGAAGCAGAAGTAATAAAAACTTAGCTTTCTAGTGACTGGGTAATTGAAAAAAGTTTTGGACTGAGCTTAGACAGATGGAAGATGGGCTGCATTTGTAACTTCAAGCTGGAGTTCAGCTTTAAATGTATCCTTCTCTTTACAGTGATATATGTGACATTTATGTAACATGATTGCACTCAATTACAGGACAGGAAACCATCTGTGTGTCTAAAATATCACTTTTTACTTTACATCTTAAAAATCTTATATACTCTCCTGAAGGTTTTGCTTCTAAATGTAACAGTAGAGGTACTAATAACTGTCTGTTGAAGTAACCTGCCTTACATTTACAATGCCATATAATTGCATATAAAATGACACCCACAATAAGTAAACTGGCATATTTGACCCACATAAAATGTTGACAGGTGCTGTCTTTTGTTGTCAACATTTAATATTATGGAAAGAACACTTCTATGATAGCTTCAGATAGAATTGTTTAATTGAAGGGATGACTATATTTACCAAAATAATATGTAGTGTGGGGCACATCAGCACCATGGACAAGGAAGCCAGTACTGATGACTGTAATGAAGGCTTATAGACATGTCATCAAACTGAAATAAGAAAGCTAGGTCATGGAATTGGTCATGGTATTGGAAACAAATATGATCACCTTCTGAGCACAATTCTAATAAAGAAATTATTTAACACACTAAATCACACATTAGAAACATTCAATAATACAGCAGCAATATGAGCACTTCCAGTGACATATTCATTAATGAAATTAAAAGAAATAAGACAAAATCATATGATTTAAGCCATGCAAAGACAAAATACTGGGCTTACACTTAAAACTGATATCAAGAATTCAAAATAATTTTCAGGGATCTAACTACTTTAAACTGGAATCTGATTGGTTTCTATGGACTACTGATCTTTGCATAACATCACAGCACTTTGCATTTCCTTGTTGAAGAAATATGCCTGTTTACTGTACCATATAATTGCATATGCCACTTACCAAGAGGCAGCTGACACATTTGACACCTATAAAATGTATACAGGCACTGCCTTTTACATGTATTTTGCTCATACAGTTTAATATTGCTGGAAAACGTTCATATGATAGCCTCAGAATTTTTAAACATGAAGGAAGACTGTATTTACCCTAAAAACAAAGCTAGGAATAAAATGTAGTGCAGAGACCTTCAGGACCATGGACAGGGATCCCAGCACTGATGGCTTTAATGAAATCCTATACAAATACAGACACCAATACCAACCACTTCCTAGTACAATTCTATTAAAATGAATATTTAAATCACACAGTATAAACATCCAGTAGTTCAGCACCAAAATTACTTATTTCCAGTGACATATTCATCAATGGCAAACAATAGAAATATGAGAAAAGTACGAAAGATAAGTAGTGCAAAGACATAACTATGGGATTACTCTTGTAACCCATATCAATCAGAGTGATTTTCAGTGATCAGACTACAGAAAACTGAAATCTTGTTTGGCTGCTATGGATTACTAATCTTAGGATTGGTGAAGAAACCTGCCTACTTAGTGCACTATATAATTGCATACAACACACAGATAGCTGACATATCTGACACACATAAAATATATACAGGTGTTGTCCTTTACATGTACTGTATTTTGTTGGTAGAATTTAATATTTGGGGAAGAATACTTGTATAATTGTCTCAATTAGGATTTTTTTTTTACTTGGAAGGAATATTGTATTTACCGTAAAATCAAAGCTCCAAAAAACCATGGACAAACCCTACTGGTATGTAATCAGACTAGAAAAAGAAAGCTTGGTCATGGCATTGATAGCAAATAAGACTGTAAGCCATGCAAGGTTGTAATACTGGGCTTACCCTTGTAACCCATATCAAGCCATCAAAATAATTTTCAGTGCTTGGATTACAGTAAACTTAAATCTGGTTGGCTGCTATGAATTACTAACCTTTGCATTGTTGAAGAAACCTACTAACGGCACCATATCATTGCATATAGCACCCACTATGAGATGGCTGACATAAATAAAATGTCCTTTACATACATTTTGTTGTCAACATTTAATATTGCGGGAAGAGCTCTTGTATGATAGCCTCAGTTACTTAAATGGGTGACTATATTCACCCTAAAAACAGAGCTGTGAATAATATGTAGTGCAGAGAAGTTCAGGACCATGGACAGGGAGGCCGGCACTAATGGCGGTAATGAAATCCTAAAGACATGTCATCAGACTAGAATAAGAACACTTGGTCATTGCATTGACAGCACATAGACCCCAACCATTTCCTATCACAATTAAATAAAATATTTAAAAATCACATTATAAATACCCAGCAATACATAATCTATATGAATACCTCCAGTAACATTCATCAATAAAATCCGCCATCCACGACCTCTTTGTTTCCCGCTTCCTCAACCTCCTAGCGATCACGGAAACCTGGATCCAGCCCACTGACTCTACCTCCCCTGCAGCACTCTCCTACGGAGGTCTCACCTGGACCCATTCACCCAGGCCCAACGGTCATAAAGGTGGTGGGGTTGGTCTGCTCCTTTCACCGCACAGCACCTTCCGAGTCCTCCCAAACCCCCCTCCCTATCCTTCTCCTCCTTTGAGGCCCACTGCGTCCGACTATTCTCCCCAACCCCCCTGAAGATTGCTGTGATATACCGGCCTCCTGGATCCATATCCCGCTTCCTGGATGACTTCTCCTCCTGGCTACCCTTCTTCCTCTCCTCTAAGCTACCCACCATCATCCTTGGGGATTTCAACATCCCTGTCAACCTCGACAACCCAGACAAATCCCATCTCCTCCACTCTCTGTGGCCTTCGACACAGTCGACCACCCCCTCCTCCTCAAAAAACTACACTCCTCGGCCTCAGAGATTCTGCTCTCTCCTGGCTCTCATCCTACTTGTCACAATGCTCTTTCAGCATTACCTATAATGCTACAACCTCCCCCTCACTCCCCCTCTCTGTTGGGGTGCCTCAAGGATCTGTCCTCGGGCTCCTTCTCTTCTCCATCTACACCTCCTCCCTTGGCCAACTCATACACTCTCACAGCTTCAACTACCACCTCTATGCCAACGACACACAAATCTATCTCTCAACCCCCCACCTCACCCCCTCGGTCTCCGCCCGAATCACACACCTACTGAGCGACATATCAGACTGGATGTCGCTCCACTTCCTTAAACTGAACCTCTCCAAAACCGAGTTTCTTGTCTTCCCCCCAACCTGGACATCACCCCCCATTGACTTCTCTGTCACATCCAACAACGCCACCATCAAACCCGCCCCGCAGGCCAGAGTCCTTGGTGTCATTCAACCCAACCTATCCTTCCAGCCCCAAGTCCAATCTTTAACAAACTCGTGCAGACTTCACCTCCGCAACATCGCCAAAATACGTACGTTCCTAACCCCAGAAACCACTAAACAGCTCATCCACTCCCTCATCATATCACAACTCGACTACTGCAACTCCCTCCTCACTGGCCTGCCTCGCCGCTGGCTATCTCCGCTTCAGTTGATCCTGAATACGGCTGCCAGACTCATTCACCTTTCCAACCGCTCCATTTCCACCACCCCCATCTGCCAATCCCTCCACTGGCTTCCTATTGCGCAACGGATAAAATTCAAAACCCTAACACTGACGTACAAAGCTGTCCACCATACTGAACCGTACTACATCACTGACCTAATATCCAAGTACTGCCCAGCACGCACACTCCGCTCCTCACAAGACCTCCTTCTCTCTAGTTCCCTGATCGCCTCCTTTCATGCCCGCTTTCAGGACTTCTCCAGGGTGTCACCCATCCTCTGGAACTCCCTGCCCCAACCCATCAGATTATCACCTACTCTCCTCTCCTTTAGGCACACCCTGAAAACCCATCTCTTCAGGGAAGCCTACTCCACCCCCTGCTAACTTGACCGACCTCCTCCACTCTTCCTACCACTCCATCCCCCACAGCTATCTCCTCCTGTGCCACCATCCCCTCCCTCCTAGATTGTAAGCTCAAAAGAGCAGGGCCCTCGATCCCCTCATGTTTTGCATTGTATTGTATTGTTATTGTTCTGTCACATGTTCTGTCCCCCTTTGTAATGTACAGAGCTGAGCGAACCATTGGTGCTTTATAAATACTGTATAATAATAATAATAAAATAAAAAGAAATTTTGGCAATCTGAATCATTTTCAGAGATAAAGTTACATATATGACAGGCATACAATGCCCTTTACATGCTTTTTGTTGCGAGCATTTCATATTGTGGTGAGAACACTTTTATGATAGCAGATTTTTTTTCTTTTTTAACTGGGGGGATGACTATTCACCCCAAAACCAGAGCTGTGAAGGTGAATAATATTTAGTGCAGAGAACTTCAGGACCATGGACAGGGAAACCAGCACTGATGACTGACATGAAAGCCTACAGACATGTCATCAGACTGGAAGAAGAAAGCTTGGTCACTGACAGCTTATAGACCCCAGCCATTTCCTAACACAATTAAATAAAATATTTACATTACACATTATAAACACCCAGTACTACAGAAGCATTTTGGAGTGTTTCCGGTGATATATTCATCAATGAAATGAATAGAAATAAGAGAAAGGCATATCATATGTTTAATGTAAGCTGTGCAAATACAAAATACTGGGCTTACACTTGGAACCCATATCAGGCAATCAGTATAATTTCCAGCGATCATACCTGAGGAAACTGAAGTCTGATTGGTTGTTATGGATTCCTGATCTTTGCATATCATTGCTGTAGTTTGCATTGCCTTGTTGAAGAAACCTGCCTGCTTACTGCACCATATAATTGCATATGATACCCACTAAAAAAATGACGTAACTGACACTCATATAATAAACTTTACATATATTTTGTTGGCAGCATTTCATTTTTTTGGGGTGGTGGGGGGACAATTGTATGACAGCAGGCATTTTTCTTGATTTACTGTAGGAGACAACTATTCACCCTAAAACCAGAGCTGGGAAGTTGAATAATAGGTAGTGCAGAGAGCATCAGTACCATGGACAGAGAAGACTAATGGAAGCCTATAAACATAAGAATGGAATAAGAAGGCTTGGTCGTAGACACCAACCATTTCCTAGCACAATTAAAAAGAATATTCAAATTACACGTTATAAATACCCAGTGCTACAGAATCTATATGAATACCTCCATTAACATTCATCAATGAAATAAATATAAATAAGAGAAAAATATATAATGTAAGCCATGCAAAGACACAATACTGGACTTACAATTGGAACCCAAGTTAGGCAATTAGAATCATTTCATTGACAGGACTACAGTAAACTGAAATCTGATTGGTTGCTATGGATCACTGATCTTTGAATATCATTTCTGCACTTTGCATTGCCTTGTTGAAGAAACCTGTCTGCTTACTACACCATATAATTGCATATGAAACCCACTATGAGAAAACTCACATAACTGACAGGCATACAATGCCCTTTACATGCATTTTGTTGGCAGCATTTAATATTGTGGTGAGAACATTTGTATGATAGCAGATATTTTTTCTTTTTTAACTGGAGGGCATGACCATTCACCTCAAAACTAGAGCTGTGAAGGTAAATAATATGTAGTGCAGAGAACTTCAGGACCATGGACAGGGAAACCAGCACTGATGACTGTCATGAAAGCCTACAGACATGTCATCAGACTGGAATAAGAAAGCTTGGCCACTGACAGCTGATAGACCCAAGCCATTTCCTAACACAAGTAAATACAATATTTAAATCACACATTATAAACACCCAGTACTACAGAAGCAATGTGGAGTTTTTATGGTGACATATTCATCAATGAAACAAATAGAAATAAGATAAAAATGTACTTTATAATTGAAGCTGTGCAAAGACAAAATACTATACTTGGAACTCATATCAAGCAATCAGAATCATATCAAGTGATCAAACTAGAGTAAGCTGAAATCTGATAGGCATTGCCTTGTTGAAGAAACCTGCCTGCTTACTGCACCATATAATTACATATGACACCCACTATTAAATGAATTACACCCAGGTAATGTAAATTACATATATTTTTTATTTTTGGCAGCACTTAGTAGTATGTGTCTGTGTGTGTGTGTGTGTGTGGGGGGGGGGCAATTGTATGACAGAAGATATTTTTCTTGATTTACTGGAGGGGACAACTATTTACCCTAAAACCATAGCTGGGAAAGTGAATAATAGGTAGTGCAGAGAACTTCAGTACCATGGACAGGGAAGACTAATGGAAGCCTATAGACATCAGAATGGAATAAGAAGGCTTGGTCATAGACACCAACCATTTCCTAGCACAATTTAAAAAAAAATCACACATTATAAATAACCAGTGATACAGAATCTATATGAATACCTCCATTAACATTCATCAATTCAAAAAATTAAAATACGAGAAAAATATATACTTTGAGCCATGCAAAGACAAAACACTGGGCTTACACCTGGAACCCAAGTCAGGTAATCAGAATCATTTTCAGTAACAGGACTACAGTAAACTGAAATCTGATTGGTTGCTATGGATCACTGATCTTTGAATATAATTTCTGCACTTTGCATTGCCTTGTTGAAGAAACCTGTCTGCTTACTGCATTGTATAATTGCATATGACACCCACTATGAGAAAACTCACATAACTGACAGGCACACAATGCCCTTTATATGTATTTTGTTGGCAGCATTTAAAATTGTTGTGAAAACACTATTATGATAGCAGATTTTTTTTTTCTTTCTTGCCGGAGGGCATGACCATCCAAAAACCAGAGCTGTGAAGGTGAATAATATGTAGTGCAGAGAACTTCAGGACCATGGACAGGGAAACCAGCACTGATAACTGTCATGAAAGCCTATAGACATGTCATCAGACTGGAAAGCTTGGTCACTATCAGCTTATAGACCCCAGCCATTTCCTAACACAATTAAATAAAATATTTAAATCACACATTATAAACAACCAGCATTACAGAAGCAGTATGGAGTGTTTCCAGTGATATATTCATCAATGAAATGAATAGAAAAAAGAGAAAAGCATACTGTATAATGAAAGCTGTGCAAAGACAACACGCTGGGTTTACACTTGGCTCTCATATCAAGCAATCAGAATCATATCCAATTATCAAACTAGAGTAAGCTGAAATCTGATTGGTTGCTATGGATTACTTATCTTTGCTTATTATCGCTGTACTTTGCATTGCCTTATTGAAGAAACCTGTCTGCTTACTGCACCATATAATTGCATATAACACCCACCAAATAAATGACGTAACTGACACTCATATAATGTCCTTTACATATATTTTGTTGGCAGCATTTAGTATTGTGTGTGTGTGGGGGGAGGGGGGCAATTGTATGACAGAAGACATTTGTCTTGATATACTGGAGGGGACAACTATTCACCCTAAAACCATAGCTGGGAAGGTGAATAATAGGTAGTGCAGAGAACTTCCGTACCATGGACAGGGAAGACTAATGGAAGCCTATAGACATCAGAATGGAATAAGAAGGCTTGGTCGTAGACACCAACCATTTCCTAGCACAATTTAAAAAAAAATCACACATTATAAGTACCCAGTGCTACAGAATCTATATGAATACCTCCAGTAACATTCATCAATGAAAAAAACTAAACATAAGAGAAAAATATATAATGCAAGCCATGCAAAGACAAAATATTAGGCTTACACCTGGAACCCAAGTAGGGCAATCGGAATCACTTTCAGTGACAGTACTACAGTAAACTGAAATCTGATTGGTTGCTATGGATCATCGATCTTTGAATATCATTTCTGCACTTTGCATTGCCTTGTTGAAGAAATCTGTCTGCTTATTGCGCCATATAATTGCATATGATACCCACTATGAGAAAACTCACATAACTGACAGGCATACAATGCCCTTTATATGTATTTTGTTGGCAGTATTTAATATTGTTTGTGAGAACACTTGTATGATAGCAGATTTGTTTTTACTTTTTTAACTGGGGGGATGACTATTCACCCCAAAACCAGAGCTATGAAGGTGAATATTATGTTGTGCAAAGAACTTCAGGACCATGGACAGGGAAACCAGCCCTGATGACTGTCATGAAAGCCTACAGACATGTCATCAGACTGGAAGAAGAAAGCTTGGCCAGTGACAGCTGATAGACCCCAGCCATTTCCTAACACAATTAAATACAATATTTAAATCACACATTATAAACACCCAGTACTACAGAAGCAATACAGAGTTTTTATGGTGACATATTCATCAATGAAACAAACAGAAATAAGAGAAAAGCATGCTGTACAATGGAAGCTGTGCAAAGACAACATGCTGGGTTTACACTTGGAACTCATATCAAGCAATCAGAATCATATCCAGCCATCAAACTAGAGAAAGCTGAAATCTGATTGGTTGCTATGGATTACTGATCTTTGCTTATTATCACTGTACTTTGCATTGCCTTGCTGAAGAAACCTGCCTGCTTACTGCACCATATAATTGCATATGACTCTCACTATTAAATGAATCACACCCATATAATGTCCTTAACATATATTTTTGTTAGCATTTAATATTGTGTGTTTGGGGGGAAGACACTTCTTTGACAACAGACATTTTCTTGATTTACTGGAGGGGAGGACTATTCATCCTAAAACCATAGCTGGGAAGGTGACTAATGGGTAGAGAACTTCAGGACCATGGACAGGGAATATTGCAATGGAAGCCTATAGACATCATGGAATAATGGAATAGGAAAGCTTGGTCATAGACCCCAACCATTTCCCAGCACTGTTCTATTTCAAAAAACAGAATCACATAATATATACATCCAACACCACATATAAACCACCCCCCAAAAAGACATAAAGGCATTCCCCTCCTGGGAAGCCTAGTACTACTCCTTTAGTATAGGGCTGGGTGGGTAGGGAGTTCCAGGCACCGAGCCAGGCATAGTGTGGGATCTGCACCTTCCCCATGTACACTCATTCATGCAGAACGGGGGCACGTCCCATTATCACACAGCATGCACTTCTGCAGATATCTGCTCGTTGATTGGTCGGTGAGCCCGCACTACCTGCTCCCGGTGATGTATAGGGAGAGGAATGTAGAAGATGGGGAATGGACATGTCACGTCCTCGGGGGTGGGGGTGGGGTGTGCTCAGACATGTCCCTGTGATGATGGGGATGTGTAGGGAGCGCTCCACCCGGCATACAGGAGAAGGGAAGGAAGGAAGGGATGAGCCTTGCCTGAGTGCCGGCCGATCCGTCTGACTCCCCCGCGGCATCTCCTGCGCCCTTGACATGACGGCGGCGATCTGTTTTCTCTCCTCCTCGCTCAGCCGGCTCAGATCAACCTCCATTCCGGGGGGGATCTGGGAGAAGCCCCCTTTCCCGTCTCCTACCATCCCTTCTGGATAGCCACCCAGCCCTTCCCCTCCTTCTATGCTGCCTTCGTTCCCCATCGCAGCCGATGGCAGCTTGATGGAATGTCCGTGCTGCGACTGCGATTGCTACGATCGAGTCCCGAGACCAGCCCGCAACGCCGATAAATTGCCCTGTTTTCTTCTAATCCTATGCCTCTTCCTCCATTACGATGGACTCCAGTGTAAGTGATCCTGGCTGCCTGGCGAGAAATCCTTCCGCTGCTGCTCCGCTCCGCTCTATGACAGGAGGCTTCCTCCGCACCCCTCTAGAGGTGCACGACCCCTGACGGCCGCTGGGGGTGCGCGCTGCTGAGCGCAACATTACTCGCTCACTTACACTTTACCTACACACCTCCCAGAAGCACAACATACAATATACACTGTTATATACTACACTTATATACTACAATATTATATACTACAATATTATATACTACACTATAATATACTACACTATAATATACTACAATATTATATACTACACTATTATATACTACAATATTATATACTACACTATAATATACTACAATATTATATACTACACTATTATATACTACAATATTATATACTACACTATAATATACTACAATATTATATACTACACTATTATATACTACAATATTATATACTACACTATTATATACTACAATATTATATACTACACTATTATATACTACACTATTATATACTACAATATTATATACTACACTATTATATACTACACTATTATATACTACAATATTATATACTACACTATTATATACTACACTGTTATATACTACACTGTTATATACTACACTGTTATATACTACACTGTTATATACTACACTGTTATATACTACAATATTATATACTACACTATTATATACTACACTGTTATATACTACACTGTTATATACTACACTGTTATATACTACACTGTTATATACTACAATATTATATACTACAATATAATATACTACACTATTATATACTACACTATTATATACTACAATATTATATACTACAATATAATATACTACACTATTATATACTACACTATTATATACTACACTATTATATACTACAATATTATATACTACACTATTATATACTACACTATTATATACTACACTATTATATACTACACTGTTATATACTACACTGTTATATACTACAATATTATATACTACACTATTATATACTATACTACACTATAATATACTACACTGTTATATACTACACTATTATATACTACACTATTATATACTACACTATTATATACTACAATATTATATACTACACTATTATATACTACACTATTATATACTACAATATTATATACTACACTATTATATACTACACTATTATATACTACACTATTATATACTACACTATTATATACTACACTATTATATACTACAATATTATATACTACACTATTATATACTACAATATTATATACTACACTATTATATACTACACTATTATATACTACAATATTATATACTACACTATTATATACTACAATGTTATATACTACACTGTTATATACTACACTGTTATATACTACACTATTATATACTATACTACACTATAATATACTACACTGTTATATACTACACTATTATATACTACAATATTATATACTACACTATTATATACTACAATATTATATACTACACTATTATATACTACACTATTATATACTACAATATTATATACTGCACTGTTATATACTACACTATTATATACTACAATATTATATACTACACTGTTATATACTACAATATTATATGCTACACTATTATATACTACACTATTATATACTACAATATTATATACTACACTATTATATACTACACTATTATATACTACAATATTATATACTACACTGTTATATGCTACACTATTATATACTACAATATTATATACTATACTGTTATATACTACACTATTATATACTACAATATTATATACTATACTACACTATAATATACTACACTGTTATATACTACACTATTATATACTACAATATTATATGCTACACTATTATATACTATACTACACTAAAATATACTACACTGTTATATACTACACTATAATATACTACACTGTTATATACTACACTATTATATACTACAATATTATATACTACATTATTATATAATATACTACACTGTTATATACTACACTATTATATACTACAATATTATATACTACACTATTATATACTATACTACACTGTTATATACTACACTATTATATGCTATACTACACTGTTATATACTACACTGTTATACACTATACTACACTGTTATATACTACACTATTATATAATATACTACACTGTAATATACTACACTATTATATAATATACTACACTGTTATATACTACACTATTATATAACATACTACACTATTATATACTACACTAATATACTATACTACACTATTATATACTATACTATAATATACTACACTGTTATATACTATACTACACTATACTATACTATGCTACACTATTATATACTATACTACACCATACTATACTACACTATTATATACTATACTACACTATACTATAATACACTAATATATACTATTATACACTATTATATACTATACTACACCATTCTATGCTACACTATAATATACTATACTGCACTATACTATACTATGCTACACTATTATATAACATACTACACTATTATATACTGTACTTCACCATACTATGCTACACTATAATATACTATACTACACTAAACTATGCTACACTATTATATACTATACTACACTATTATATAATATACTACACCATACTATGCTACACTATAATATACTATACTACACTAATATATACTATACTACACTATTATATAATATACTACACCATACTATGCTACACTATAATATACTATACTACACTAATATATACTATACTACACTATTATATACTAAACTACACTACACTATACTATACTATGCTACACTATTATATACTATACTACACCATACTATACTACACTATTATATACTATACTACACTATAATATACTATACTAAACTATAATATACCACACTATAATATGCTATACTATACTACACTATAATATACTATACTACACTAATATATACTATACCACACCATACTATGCTACACTATAATATACTATACTGCACTATACTATACTACACTATTCTATACTACACCATTATACACTATGCTACACTATACTATACTACACTATAATATACTATACTACACTATACTATACTATGCTACACTATAATATACTATACTACACCATACTATGCTACACTATAATATACTATACTGCACTATACTATACTACAGTATACTATACTACACTTTTTTGTACTATACTACAATATACTAAACTATACTATACTATACTGTTCTATACTGTACTATACTACACTATAATATACTATACTGTTATACTACGCTACACTAATATATACTATACTACACTATAATATACTATACTAAACTATACTATGCTACACTTTTATATACTATACTACACTATAATATACTATACAACGCTACACTATATTATACTATACAACACTATTCTATACTATACTAAACTACACTATGCTATACTACACTAAACTATAATATACTATGCTATACTATAATATACAGTTCTACACTACATTACACTACACTATACTACACCATAATATACTGTACTATAATATACTATGCTATACTACACTAAACTATAATATAATATACTATACTATGCTATACTATAATATACTATTCTACACTACACTATACTACACCATAATATACTGTACTATACTATACTATGCTAATATACTATACTATGCTACACTATATTATACTATACTACACTATTCTATACTGTACTTTACTGTTCTATACTATACTACACTATACTACACTACACTGTACTATACTATTCAATACTATACTATACTATCATACACTAAACTATACCATATTATACTATACTATGCTATACTATACTGCACTATACTTTAATATGCTATACTACTCTAAACTATAATATACTATACTTCACTATACTATAATATTCTATACTACACTAAACTACAATATACTATACTGTACTATGCTACACTATTCTATATTGCACTATACTATACTATACTATACTACACTAAACTATAATACACTATACTATTACATATTATATTATGCTACACTATACTATAATATATTATACTATGCTACACTATACTATACTACATTATACTGCACTATACTATACTATGCTGCACTATACTATACTGCACTATGTTATACTATACTATACAATACTATACGTATACTATACTACATTATACTATGCTGTACTATAATACACTATACTATCTTATACTATGTTATATAGTAATACACTAGACTAGACTATAGCTATATCAAAAGTGTAGCACAACAATTCCAATATCTGTGCAATCATATATGAGATGTGTCTAAAAAGTTCAGTAAATGGTATCAGAAAGCAAACAAAACAGAAGATACAAACAAATTACCTTTATTGGCCTTCAACATAATCACCGTCCTTGACAACACACTTTTGGCAACATTCATAAAGCTTATCAAAAATGTCAACAAAGGCCTCTATAGGAATCAATTGAAGAACCACTGTCACACATTCTTGGATTGCCGTCACGTATGCAAAACATGTGGGGAAACAGAAGTCCACAGGTGCCAGATCAGGGGGGTAAGGTGGATGATCGAGAACAGGTACGCCACACTGAACCAAGAATTGGATTCTGGATTGAACTGGTAGCACCAGGTCTCATTCCCTGTGTAAGGATGTATCCTGGTCACACATGGTAATGAAATCTCTAGATGTTTCCATCTGTTTTGCTTTCTGTTCATCTGCCAAATCCTTGCCGATGATAGTGCGCGCTGTGTCCTTGCTAATGCCCAATTCCTCCACCATCATTCATTAAGTCAGTTGCCGATCTTGTGCCAGCATTTGGCACTCACTCGATCATGTCTGGAGTTCTGCTTGTCAACAGCTGACCTGAACATGTTTCATCCTCAGTCACTTCCTTCCCATCATGAAAGTGTTGGATCTAGTCGTAAACACATTTTCTGCTCACGGCCTTCGTTCCATACACTTGCGCCAACATTTCATGCACCTCCATCGCTGTTTTCCCCAATTTGTAGCAGAGCATGATGTTCACTCCTTTGTCCATTGCACTGTGACCCTACTTCTCACACTGACTATGTTTGACTGCCCTCAACAGGTTTACCCTGACAGTCACATGTACTCCTTGCTAGGTGGCTCTTCTCAACTTGTCACTGGATAGCCATGTGCATATGGATGAGCCTGGCCCATGTTGCCGTTGAGATATCGGACCATTCACAAAAATGGTTAGACACACTTTGTAAATAAATTAACACAGTGGATAAATAATACATTTCCTTAAAACTAACAATGAAAAAAGAGTGTGATTTTTTTAGGTTTGCATATACAAGCAACATGCAGAAACGATTGTACAGTGTGTACAATATAGGTTCTGCACATTGTTTGACATTACAAGGTACAGTGTATACAGACTTAAAAAAAAATCACACAGACTCTTTTCATTGCTGGTTTTAAGGAAATGTGTTATTTATTCACTGTGTTAATTTATTTATATAATTGCACAAATATCAGAATTCTTGCGCTACAAGTTCATAAAGTGACACAGAGTATATAATAATACAAATAATAAAAAATGTGAAAAATTATATATATTAAAGTCCAACAAGCAAAAGTCCCAAAATGTCCCAAAAATTTGTGATGAAAAATATATAAAACTCTAACACAAACCTCATAAATTTTCCAGCGTGCTCACATCCTCAGTGAAAAAACATTTGTTCCACACACACCAAATACTGTGAATTCCCAAGCTAATATAGCTTTAAGAGACAAAAAACAAGCCTGCAGGCGGAGTGTGGTATCCTCAGATGTTGTAATACTCTTAAACGATTTCTCACTGACTCTCCTTCCCAGATATTTCCACATAGGATGATATAAACTATAAAAGAAAAAATGCCAATAGTATAGCGCAGTATGATGATCAAATTACATTTTCAAGAAAAAAACTCCTTTACACTCACATAAGGTGGCTTAAAAAACAATTTCTATGAATACATATGCCTCCCAAATCACCGATGATGATCCCTCCTTAACTTCCATCATTAGCGGCGGCTTGGGAATTACAAGCTGGGCACAAATTACCCTTATCCGCCCATCTGTCCATCCATGCGTGAGAGCTTGGAAGAAATTAAGGTGGTTAGGGAATAGCGCTGCCTCTGATGTACCCAGGAGGGGGCAGGGCCAGGAACACCACTGAAACTCTGACCCCCTGCTCTCTGGGACACACTCACCCCCACTTTATTTCCACTCACCAAATGCAAGCAGGCGAATAGAAATTTTGAGGGCAATACTATACCACACTATAATATACTTTACTATACTACACTATACTTTATTACACTATAGTATGCTACACTATACTATAATATTCTATACTAAACTATATTACACTATACTATACTACACTACACCATATTATATTATACTATGCTATACTATACTAGAATACACTAACCTACTGTACATTATACTATGCTATGCTAATTTATACTACACTATACTATAATATACAGGGGTTAGACAAAAAACAGAAACACTACATGATTCGCAGGCATGGCAACGTTTTGTGCTGAAAGCAGAAGTGATGTAACATTATTTTGCTTCCGCTGTGTGATGAGACACCTAGCATATCAGAGCTTGCAAAACTTCAAAGAGGACAAACGGTTGGTGCCCGCTTAGCTGGTGCCTCTGAGACTGAAGTTTCCACTGTATTTGTCATGTCACGATGTACAGTTTCAAAGGTTATGATGGCATATACAGTTTGCAGGAAAACATTGTCTGATAAGCATAAGTGCAGATGACATGGTCAACTGATCAAAATAATCAAAAATTATAACCCGGAATAAGAAAACAACTGTTTCAAAAGTGACTGCAGAGCTCAATATCGGTCTTTTTTTGTTTTTAAACTGAATAATCTGAACAATCAGGGTGAATAATACATATTACTGCAATCCGATATTTAGTCCAACTTTCCTTAAATTAATAGACAATTTCTGTCACCATAATTTGGAACAAAGAAAAAAACCCATATAATCTGCAATAAACAAACAAAAAAAGAAAAGAGAGAGAAAGCTTATCAGATATGTAATCATGTATACACTGACTCGCCATGGTATTAGGATCTACATCCTGTTGAGGTCGGTTTTTAATCAAATAAACCAATAGAGGATAATCAAAGAAAACAAAGAGACGGGGAAAAAAAGGAGAGAAGAAAGAAAAGATAAAAAAAGAAAAAGGAGATGGGGGAGGAGAGGAAGGAAAGTGGAGGAAAGAATAGAACAAATTGAGGGATGGGAGTGGGCAGGGAGGACACAGCTCTTTCCTCCAAAGATAACATCCATCCTGTCTTTCAAGGCCTACTCACTAAGTCTAAATATTTCTGCCAGGGCATCCAAATTGTATGTGTTTCTCGGGTAGGTTCCTAATGAATGCCATTAACTGTTCCATAGGTTGGATGTCAGATACCCTATTACGCCAATGTTCGAATGTAGGTGGAGTAATTTTTTTCCACAGGGCTGGTATACCTGCTTTTGCAGCATTCAGAAGATGTTTTAGGAGTGAAAGTTTATAAAGTTTGATAGACAAATACGTATCATGCAAGAGATATGTGACTGGTGAGTCTGCAAGGGACCATCCGGTAAAATATTTATTGGAAGATTTAACTTCTCACCAAAAAGTATTAATCATTGGACAGTCCCAAAATATGTGTAAAAGGGAGCCTTCTTCCTTTTGACAGCGTCAGCATAGGGGGGATACTTGAGAGTTGATCTTATGCAAACCTTGTAGAGCTTTATACCACCTGGTAAGAATGTTATAACCATTTTCTTGTTATGTGTTTGCCAGTGAAGCTTTTTGAGCAAAAAAATAACATTTTAGCTTTTTGGGTGGAGGAGAACATAATATTCAAATCCAGTTCCCATTTTGTCAAGAAGCCTAGGTCCTGTTAATGATCAGCAAGGAGAAGGATTGCGATAGAGCATGTCTTACTGGCACTGCCCTATCGCAAATGATGTTAGAGACTGAATAATTTGATATTCTGGTGGAAGAGCTTAGCAAGCAGGAATCTAATTGAAAACAACAAAAATCTCAGTCTTCACGGGAGCTGTGCTATTTGTATATATCTATAGTGCTCAGAGAGGGGAGACTGTAATAGAGTTGAAGCTCAATAAAAGATTAAGCAAGTTATGCCCGTAAATAGTTTTTCCAGATGTTGAATGCCTAGACTAGACCAGGAAAGAGTTAGGAGTGGAATGCGTAAATCTAGATAATGTAGTGGGAGTGGATGTGGAGTGTTGGAGCCGATGTCAGGATTTTGTTTATTAAGACCACAGATTGCCTCCATAGTGGCTTTGATAGAAGGAGGTAGAAGGAGCCCCCCCACACACACACACATACACACTTTTATTTGCTTCTTTGCATAGAATTAAAAACAAAAAAAAAATTATATATATATATATATATATATATATATATATATATATAATGTTTTGGGGCTCTGAGTAATTTTCTAGCAAAAAAATGGTGATTTTTACATGTAGGAGTGAAATGTCAAAATAGGCGTGGGAAGCAAGTGGCTAGGGTGCTAGCAATCAATGCCCTGCACTGCACCAAAATTTGCTTTATCAATATTAACTGCCTTCTGCCTGCCATAATAGGCAATGGACAGGCAGCAGTTCTCTCATTATGGGAGGATGTCATATGACGTCCTCCCACTCTAACTTCACATGCGCACCGATCGGTAGTGCGCTGTGTCCCTGGGACACAGCGGATCACTGATCATAGTAAAGAGCCGATGATATCATGTGATCAGCTGTGTCCAATCACAGCTGATCGTATGTAAACAAGGAAATGCCAGTGATCGTCAGTCCTTTCCTCACGCTGACAGCGTGTGAGGAGAGGAGAGCCAGTAAGTGGCATTCCTCAGAGGGGACATCTTCACTGATCAGTTTACCCCCATCAGTGCCACCTGTCAGTGCCCATCAATGCCACCTGTCAGTGCCCATCAATGCCACCTGTCAGTACCCATCAATGCCGAATACCAGTGCCTATCAGTGCACATCAATGCCACATATCAGTGCCTACCAGTGCACATCAATTCCACATATCAATGCCTTTCAGTGCCAACTATCAGTGTCCATCAGTGCTGCCTATCAGTGCCAGTCAGTGACACCTATCAGTGCCAGTGAGTGCCGCCTATCAGTGCCCATCAGTGCCACCTATCAGTGCCCTTTAATTTTCCTGTAAATGCTAGTTGTCTGACTGTTATGCTGAAAAAGACATGAGTTTACGGAAAATCAGACTGAATTCAGAAGTAATTGTCTTATATATTGTTTAAGATAGTCAGTTGATACAAGCAGGTTAGTTTATAGAGCTAGAAATAATAAAATGAGTACCACCCTATTAGGAGCAATTTTGTCAGTTAGAAACATGTTTTATTACATACTAAGAAGGTTTTTTTTAAATGTCTCCATAAGACAAAATTGCTGTTTAATCCTTGGGAAAAAAATGGCAGTCTATCTCTAGTACTTATGATGATATCATGTGCAGAGATTGCACATTGTATAAAAATACGTAACTGCTTCTGTGCAATTAGGCCAGACATAGATGGATCAAATCTCAGCCGGTTCAGCAGGGACTGGCTGAGATTCAATCTATCTATGAGCAGGCTGATTGTATCCAAGTTGATCCATCAATCGACTTGACTACAACCAGCATTTAAATTTTTAGGATTTTTAACTACTGACGCTAGCAGTAATAATTGTGTTCTCCCAGCAGGGAAGGTTCTCCATGGTTGCAGGAAAGCAAATCACACACTCTAATTCCTGCCTTAAACTAACAGTTGTATAGAAAAGCAAAGAAGTAAGAACACTTGAGAAAAGCTCACAATGAGGACACTAGAGGTGAAGAAGATTAAGAGCCTATGCTGACTATGTTTTGCATGCACTGTACTAAGCCTGTCAAGTTCTTTTGAATGAGCTAACAGTTTAACCCATAGCACAAAACAGACCTGTACTTTATTATTAATATTTAAATTAAATGTATGACTTTTATTACATTTTCTTTTTCTTTTATTGTTTTACATTTTTTGTTCCTGACTTGTTATGTTATATTGTTTTGAAAACATTAATTAATACCCAAATCCCACTTGATCTGAATACAGCACATCTAAATAAGCATCCCCAAGATCTGACATCTTCACAGTTCAAACTCCTGTTGTATATAACCACTGCTACTGAACAAACCATTGCTAGATCTTGGAAGAAACCCACCTTGTTTATTCTCAAGGTGAAACATAGGATAATTCAATCCATGATACACAGAAAAATGGAGTCTACCCTACTAGATCGGGTCCCAAAACACCGGCAAACATAGGTAGACCACTATCTGCCATCCAACTTTGGCCAATCATTGCTGGGAGTTCACGTGAAGCCTGTGTACTTCTCTTGTCTGATCTTAAGATATTGCTGGCCCATGAGAGACTCCAAGCACCCCTCCACCAACTCTTTTTTTCCCTTCCTTTTTTTTTTCCAGATCTCCTCTTCCACTTTTTATTTTTCAGTTGTATTTTCCTTTTGTGATAAGATATGTTACCAGTCACTCAAAGTAGGACATCTTGGAGCTTTGTGTACCTAATTTCCCCTTTATGACAAGGTACTGAGACATTGTTTATGTGGTAAAATAATTTACTGTATATCTTATACATCAAAAATATTGTAACTTATGACAATGGAGTGTAACAAACTATAATTTACAGCAATTTCTATCACAGTTTGTACACTGATATGTTTCTATAATAACACTTTTTGAACAAGAATACATTAATTAATAGATATGGTGTAATGGTATGGTTCACATTTTCACAAAAAAAATTAAAAGGTGAACTAAAGCACAATTCCTTTCCCACCCCAGGTCCCCTTTGCTCTTACCTCCAAGGATAATTAGCTTTTGCAGCCAATGCAACCAGTTCAGGATTTGAGAATCACAGCTTTTTCCCTTTCTTTCCTTGGATAGAACAGAGAGATACAATTGGTCAAAGTAATCTTGTGCCAACACTGACTAATCATAATTGTTCTAATTCATCTGGCATTCCTAAACAAAGAAGGAGAAGAATACCATAGCTTTCAAATCCTCTGACAGCTGCATTGACTGTGTGGGGAGTGCTAATCATCCATGAAGGTAAATGCAGGGGGAGTAATGTTTTAGTTCACCTTTTAATTTTTTGTGAAAAAGTGTGAAGTAAGTCTGATTTTGGAGTATTGGCTGTTGGCTATGGGCATACTTTATAATATCATTTGAGTAGCAATATTGTGTATGAAGAGCATTTTCCAATTATATACAGTGCCTTAAAGTATAATGCCATTAAAATATTAAAGAGAATGTCACTCAGTTTTCAAAACAATTACTGTAGTTGCTGACTTTATAAATACACATACTTACCAGCCCATGAAGTTCAGCAATGTCTTCCTACCACACAAAGTCTTCTTTGCTGTTCTCATTTCTGTGCCACCATCTTGGATTCAGGAGCTGGCTGAGACTTCCTAATCACTCACAAATGGCCACCTACTGTGCATGCATGAGATGCATGAACTGGGGGAGACTATTCTCCTAAAGCCTCCTGGGATGTGTAACGTGATGACAGGAGACAGCAGGCGAGGGGGACCAAACGCAACATCATTTTCACTCACAGTAGGTGAGGAATGAGGAAGTGGAAGCAAGTACCTGCTAATGATCTTAGAACCTGCCCCACCTCCCAGCATCAGAAACCCCTTAAAGGGCTGAGAGGCTCCGGCATTAAGGGTTAAGTTTCATGAGGTGTATGCCACTTACATATATTTGAAATTTCTTTAAAATTACACTTTCCCCCAGATTGGATAGTATAGCTCTTGCCTGCTGTGGCTATGAAAGCTGTAGCTCTCATACATGGAAGTCTCAGTTTCATTTGCCTGCCCCTTTCTCTCCTTGCCCATTCACAGAATGCTTTGTATTCTGTGAATGTTTTATAGAACAAGGCCTTCTGTGAATGGGTGAGGGGAAAGGAGGGATAGGAGGGATAAATGACACTGAGACTTCCATGTTCGAGAGCTGGAGCTCCCACATGCAAGAACCGATAAATAATTGGAATATTATGGTGCCTATGTGACTGAGTGTCCAAACAATAAATGTTTGCCAGCAGTATGCCGGCGACAGAAGGTTGACAGCTCCCTCTAAAAAGTGAGATACACTTGGACATAAAGAAACGTGAATAGGTAGGCACTTGAACAACCGTGCATCAAAAAATTAAAGCAAATCAACTCTCAACATCATTTAACAAATATTAGTCCTATACCAAATATAATGAAATAAGACTCTCAACAACATCTAACAAATAATATTCATCTAACAAATGATATTCCTATATCAGACGTAATAAATAGTGAACTCAATATATTTAGTGACAGTCCCATGAAGATGTAATTCCGTAGACCAAATAGTGTGCGCTTTCACCACGTGCAGACGAATAAATAAATTTCTCACTCACCAGAAACAATTGACCCCGATTAAGGTGGTCAGATACCGCTTTGTTATAATGAGTATTGAAGACCAGCAGCAGGTTTTCCTAGGTTAAACCTCCCGGTCACCAGTAAATCATGGATAATTGCCCCCAGTTGGGTATTCACAAGGCTGTAAGTATAGCACTAGTGGATGGGCTCTTAATACCAGGTTCTCCTTGGATTCAACTACTTGACCTCCAGAAGGTGTTACCCCCTTCATGACCAGGCAATTTTATTTTTATTCAGCACTGCATAAAGGTAAAAAACCTTCTGTGTGCAGCAGTACCCCCAGCCCCCCTAATACTTACCTGAGCCTTATTGCGATCTAGCAATGTGCATGAAAACCTCAGCTGTCCTGGGTCTCTGCCTCCTTATTAGCTGAGAGAGCAACCATTGGCTTCCGCTGCTGTCAATCACAGCCAGTGAGCCAATGAGGAGACAGAGGGGCAGGGCAGGACAGGCCGGGCAGGTCAGGAGCGCAGCTGCCCGGGTGCCCCCAGAGCAAGTTGCTTGCTATGGGGGCACCCAACAGGAAAGAGGAGCCAGGACCACTGGCGGGGGGACCTGAAAAGGGAAGGATCTGGACTGTTCTGTGCAAAACCACTGCACATAGCAGGAAAGTATGACTTGCTTGCTATTTAACAAAAAAAAACTAAACCTTTAGTATTGCTTTAACTAGCAATTTCTCAATCATGCAAAACTGTACCCAAATTAAATTTAAATAATTTCTTTCACACAAATAGAGCTTTCATTTGGTAGTATTTGATCACCACTAGGTTTTTTATTGTTTGCTATATAAATAAAAAAGACCAAAAATTCTGAAAAATCAATACTTCCTTCTTTCTGTTAAAAAAAAAAAATATCCAAAATAAATTTAGGCAAATATGTATTGAACTACATCCCAAGAACTATATATTTTGTGTGAAGTTGTAGTGTCTACAAACTACAGTATATGTATTTGAAAATTGTTTAATCCAGATTTACAAATTCTATTTCTTGAGACTCTAAAATGACAGGACTGTACAAATATCCCCTAAATGGCCTCTTTTTGGAAAGTAGACAGTTTGAGGTACTTAGTAAGAGGCATGGTGAGTTGTTTTTTTTTCTCACAATTTTTTGTAAAATGAAGAAATTAAATAAAATCTTTTTTTTTCCACATTTTTTTTACTGTCATCAGTGCAGTACACCATCATCATATGACTAGCGAGGCAGTGATCAGGGATACTGCCTGGTGCAGCATGTTAAGAAATAAATATTTCTTTAATTCCATTTTTTTAAATTTTATTTTATTTTTTTTTAACTTTTTTCCTTACATACTTTCATCAGAGTAGTTCAGTGTAAGGATGATCAAGGATTTTTTTTTTTCACTTCGATTGCTGTTACATTGATGATCACTATAACAACTATGTTTTGAACTGTCATTGATATGTTACATTCCTAACAGCTGGGAATATTATTGTGTGCTGTAATTGGCCTACAGCTCTCACTTGGTACAGAGTGCTGTGATTGGCCCAGGTACCAGGTGATAGCTGTGGGCTAATCACAGCATCACTCTATAGGCATCACAGCTGTTATGAATTAAATTAATTCATAACAGCTTTGTTGACAAAGTGAACACTCAAAGTGGGTGGGTACTAGGAGCCACAATCGCAGGAGCAGCGCGCTGCCTTAGGCTGGATGATGGACATGTATGTGATCCAGCCTGCTTGTGCGGTACATTTACTGTGGGTGGATGGCAACTGGTTAAAGTGGTAGTAAATTCTTTTTTTCTTGTAGCTACAGTACTGATGTGCTTACAAAAAGACTTGCCTGTAGGTACAGTGAAAATCTCCTAAACATGCACCATTTAGGTGATAATTACTGCTCTTGCAGCTGGTGACGTCACTGGCACATGTGCAGTGTGCCCCGCACTCAAAGCACACTAAGTGTGCCTTCAATGCAGAGAGTGCTGTGCCACAATCATGACACCTGTTTGCATGCATGGAATTGATGTAATTGTAGCTCACCCATTCAAATGGCCAGAGAGCATAAACCTGGGAGGAAGACTGGATGAAGATGGAAGCGCCTGCAGCTGTGACAGTTCAGCATTGGAAAGCTCCATTTAATGGATAAATTCACCTTTTAGACAAAAATATTAAATACACATTTTTTTGCAGGTAAAAAAAAAATGTGCATTTATTATTTTTTTCTACAGGAACCTGGAAAGCACTGCACCCTTGCATCAGTAGATTGCTGATGCCATACAGGTCTCCTGCAGACCTGTCAGAATATCTACTTGCCATACAGGATATAAGAGCAAGCAGATATTCTGACAAGAAGCTTAAATGAGCTGTGGTAGTTTATTGAAGACTACAAGCTGCTAGCCACTAAGGCTGTTGGGACTTGCAGTTCATTCATTCACAGAAGTCCATGAAAGAATGATGTGGCCGTGTGGGTGGAGCCCCTGCCGGCCGTGCTGTTTTCAATTTTGACAGATAGTACAGGGAAACTTCTCCCTGTGCTATATGTCGTGGGGGGGGGGGTGTTGGGCAGCGGCTATGGGAACATTAGGAACATATTACATGTTCCACCCTAAAAATGGGTGGAACATGTAACATGTATCCAAAGGTGAACTTATCCTTTAAAATGTGAATCTGTCATAATGTGCTAGATAATTTCTTTCTTAAGTTTACTACCTCTTAAAGTACAGCTAAATAAAGTGGCATAAACAGCAAGATGCCAAAAGCAGTATTAACCCAAAAGCAAACATTTATTATGTTGCATCTTACCAATTCTTAGATGTGATGGCTGCTTTAGTTTCCTTTTTTAATGCTTTATTCTATTTTCATCTGGTGGTCCAGCTAGTAAGTCTGTTGGTTTTCAGCAAAAAAGCAGCAGGGGTGCTTACAATGATCAGATTTTATTTATTTATATAAACACTTTATCATAAAAGGAAAAAAACTGTATGCTGTAACCTATTATAACATGTTAGCTTGATTTTGGCATTAATTTGTTACTGTATTTAAGTCTGCTAGTGCTTCTAATACTCCCCTCCCCCAGGTTGACAGTGGTGCTCTCTAAAGTTGCCCCTTATGCTCATTCATTCAGAGTGGGGTCTGTATAATAAAGGAGGTCTGTCACTCTCCAGGGGGAAACAGAGGAAGAAAGGCTAAAAAAAAACCATCCAACACATCTAATGATTGGTAAGCTGATATACACTGTAATACATTTTTGGCTTTGGGCTTAATGTTGATTTAAAGAGGAATACGTACTATAGCTACTGACTTTTAAAAATGAAGTACTTATCAGCACCTGGAGTTCAGCACTGTCTTTCCACAACCTGTTCTTTTACCTTGCTGGCACCACCACCTTAGATAAGGAAGCTGGCTGTGGCTTCCTGAGGAACCACAGTTGGCTCCCCACTGTACATGTATGAGCTCGTGCCATGCTCTGTGAATGGTCCTGCAGCCTCCTGGGACATGAGTCAAGAGGTGTCATCCCTGCCTAGGCAAGAATTGTAGAAGTGGGAGCATGTAGGCAGGTGATGTAGGCCTTTTTGCCACTAAATGGCTCTGTACCAGAATAGTGTCTGATTACAGCAGACAGTGTCACCAGGTACTAGGCTCCTATTAGGTAGAGCCCTCCTGCAGAGATGTAATGGGTGAGTTGATGCCCTGTTATAAGCAAGTTTGGGAGGAGCACTAGGAACATTTCGGGCATGGGAGCTAAACACCCTGCATCTATGTGGTTGTAACCAGCACATGTAGGCCCTGGATAGGGCAGGAGGCCGGGAATAGTAGACCTGCACCCAGGAATAGCTGGCAGTAGACATTCTGTTCTTTATAGAGGTGAGGGCTAGGGCAATCACATAGTTAAAGCAAGGCAACGTTTCGGAGTCTCGCAGGACCCCTTCATCAGGCATGATGAAGGGGTCCTGCGAGACTCCAAAATGTTGCCTTGCTGTAACTATGTGATCATTTATTAAAACTTTTGGTGATCCTCGGTGTGCTGGTGACATTCTCTCTTGCTGCTTCCTTGGAGGGTCACAAGAGAGATGTACTTAAGGAGAAGCTGACTACATATAGCTCAGTCCTGTGAGTAATAATGACCCCGGGTGGAGGAAAGAATGTTCAAGGGAAATGGCTATCAGGGTGCTGCATATGCTTTCTGTGGATTGTCCACTAAATGTCATTAATTGTGCAATGTGAAGTGACTCCGGAATGTATGTTGAAGTGATGTGGCTGTTATGCCATGTCCTGAATTCCATCAGTAAAGTGCAGCAAACCACTTTTATTTGTGGACATTCCTTCTTTTGGGGATATAAAGGTCAATGGCTGGGAATTTCATGTGGCATGGAGTGAGGTGTTGGATGGTGGAGTGTTCAGCCTCAGCAGGATGGACAGTCTTTTAGCAGGACAAGAGAGGAGGTAGGGACTTGTACTCTTGGTGCTAATTCTAGTCAACCACAAAGCCCCTCTTACAAGTGGGTACTAATAAAAATCAGTACTATCTCCTCTCCTCCCCCAACAAAATCCTGGAATTCAGTTACAGGCTGGGGGGAGAGAGTAAAGTAGTACTTCACTTTTTTTTAATACTGCAGACTAAAAAAAATGCCTGGGGTTCTACTTTAATAGTTCTGTGGGATCCGTAAATGCAGTATGGGGATTAATAATTTTCTTTGTTATAGATTTTGAATAAGGTGGTCAAAGAAGGGATAACTCAGTGTGAAATGCTACAACACAGCGAGCTCTGTTAATTGACAGTGAAATGAAGCTGAACAACTAATGGGCAGTGTGCACAGCAGAAGTCTGCACCACCCAGCGATTGGTGGGGGCGAGCGAGAAGCGTGCTCATCTAAAGAGATGTTAGGGATGCCTTGTTTTCCATAATATCCACCTCCTATCCAAGGAGCATGCTCGGCTCCAGCAGGTGATCAGCTCACATCATCACTACTTCCATCCACTGCTTAAAGGAACAAGGCAGATGACCTGACCTCGAAAATTGCTGCAGCTAGAAGCGGAGTGCAGTTTTAGTTATCATTAGTATCGCACACATCAGCTAGTGTTTCCTCTAAAACAGCATGTCCACATTGTGGTACAAAGGCGAAGAGTGGCATCTGACTACCTTGTGTCTTCATTTGTTGCATTTAGCACATTATAACAGACACAGGAAACCATCAAGAAGCTCTCTGCCTGTGTTTCCTACACATCTTCTATATACGTTACAATCTGACCATACAATCTTTGCACAATTAGCTTTTGATTTCACGATTTTAACATGAGGACCTATCAGGGGCGGACTGACAACACATGGGGCAATAGGGGATCATGGGGCCACTCTATTTCCTTGCCCAAACTCAAAAAAGCCTATGAAAAAGGTACCAGGGGCATCTCATGGGGCCCCCTACAGACCCCGGGCCCTCGGGCAGTGCCCGAGTTTCCAAGTGGTCAGTCCGCCACTGAACTCATTGTGATTACAAAAGCTGTGGGGTATAATTCTAATAACCCAAAATATGTCATAAGTTTAACCTCTTGTGGACCGCCTACTGCACTCTTACTGCGACAGAGCAGCTCTGCTGCACTGGATCATGCACATGTAAGTGATCCAGCATTTCCGAGTAGGCACACGTGCCCTCCGCCCCATCCGTTCTCTTATTTGCTGCAGCACAAGTAGGTCACCAGATTCCGGCCAATGATTTATGGCTGGGACCTACTGATCGGCTTATTGAATGACAGTACAGAGCCCTGTGTTTACTAAGAACACAGGGCTCTGTACACAGGAGCAGGAATGTGTTTTTTCCCTGCAAAGAAGGGAGAAAAACAAACACATCTAGTAGTAAAAGCAGCATATAGTATTCACATCACACATTGTTAGGCTCACAGTTAAACCTTTGATTGCCCCTAGATGTTAACCCCTTCCCAGCCAGTGTCTTTAGTACAGTGATAGTGTATACCATTAGCACTGAGCACTGTATCAGTGTCCCTGATGATGTCAATGGCAGTTAGTGTCAGATTGCCGTCGCACTCACAGTTCCCCTGACAGTCGCTGATCACAGCCATTACTAGTATAAATAAAGTACTAAAATAAATATATAAATGAGAATTCCAGTATATACAGTATACCATAGTTTGTAAACACTATAACTTTCACACAAATCAATCAATATACACTTACTGGGATTTTTTTTCTTTTACAAAAACTTGTAGAATACATTTTGGCTTAAATTTATTAAGAAATTAGATTTTTTTAATTTTTATTGGATTTTTTTAGCAGAAAGTAAAAAAAAAAAAAATATATATATATATATATATATGTGTGTGTGTGTGTTTTCAAAATGTTCTGTCTTCTTCATTTACTTTTATAGGTAAACCTGATACATTGCTTAGTAACACAAATTGCTAATCTGTCAATCACATGGCAGCAACTCAATGCATTTAGGCATGCAGATGTGGTAAAGATGACAAAATGAGCATCAGAATGGGGAAAAAAAGGGGATTTAAGTGACTTTGAATGGGGCATGGTTGTTGGTGCCAGAGGGGCTGGTCTCAGTATTTCAAAAACTGCTGATCTACTGGGATTTTCATGTATAACCATCTCTAGGGTTTACATGGAATGGTCTGAAAAAGAGAAAATATCCAGTAAGCGTCAGTTGTATGGATGAAAATGCCTTGTTGATGTCAGAAGTAAGAGGGGAATGGGCATTCCATTTCAACTGCGACATTCAGTTGGATCCATCCTGCCTTGTATCAATGGTTCAGACTGGTGGTGTAATGATGTGGAAGATATTTTCTTGGCACTTGCAAGGTGTACCTAATAAAGTGGCCGGTGAGTGTATGTAATAAATAATTTAAAAAACATGCAGTGATCAAATGCCACCAAAAGAAAACTCTATGTGTTTGAGAAAAAATTATATACATTTCCTTTGCGTAGTGTTGCATGATGGCACAATTGCCAATTAAAGTAGTGTAGTGCTGATTAGCAAAAACTACCCTGGTCATGAAGGGGGTAAAATCTTTCGGAGCTTAAGTGGTTAAGGGCAGGTTCACACCAGTCACAGTCTAGTGCGTTTTTATTCTGCATCAAAAACATATGGACAGTGTTTGCCATGGAATCCAATTGCCCTAGTTCACAATAGTGCAGTCAACAAAAGTAGAATATGCTGCAATTTTTTTATATGGAATGCATCTGGAATGAGGAAAAATGAATAAAAATGCATCAAAACTTGAGGTGAAGAATAAAAGCGGGAAAAAAGTGCACCAGAATTAGTTAAAAAATGCATAAAAAACAAACAAACAGAAACTCATCCAGAACACAGAAATTATGGTGTGAAAAGATTTTTCATCAGATTTAGGAAGCTTCCAGCCGCTGTGTAGCACTAAATAGAGTGATAGACTCAGAGCACTAGGCCTTCCCTTATTTCATTTTAATGTGCACATAGAGTAGTAATGATTCTCTCCAGCCATTGGACTGCCATTGTTTTTGGCACCAGGCTCTGTTCTCTGCAAGAATAGAGAATGGACGTACAGTATACTGTATGGTGTACACCAGCCTTTACCAACCTTTGTACCTAAGAGGAACCCTTGAAATAATTTTTAGATCTTGGGGAACCCCTAATAAAACCAATTAATTGGTGACCAGTGGTTAGAATATCTCCCTTACAGTGTTGGTCAGAGTGCCACTCTTACGGACAGATAAAAAGATCATTGGTGTCATGCAGCTAGCTCTACCAAGTGGTGTTGACCACATATCTATGTATGCACCATCAGGTGGGGGGTCAATAAGCCACAGCACAACCCCTAGCAACCTCTGCAGAAACCCTAGGGCTCCATGGATCAATGGTTATGAATGGCTCGAATACACAGTACAGAAAAGATCACCAGGAGCCAGGAAAAAAGTTTTTTCAGACTTGCATGTCTCTTTGGCCAAAAGCCTCTACCCTGATTTCTTGTTAACAAAAAATGCTTTAAGTATGCCTCCTCTATAAGCTGCCCAATTACTTCTACAAGCTCAGATGATGAGTGCCCGCCTGCTCATGGCACACTTCTTGCACTGTTTTGCCCATCTGTCACTGTTTTACCCATCTTGTTCCATTCCTCTACTTTCTGATTTTATATGATAAGAAATAACAAAAGAGCTTTTATAGAATATAAAAATGAAGGGACACTATCATCGTTTAAACATTACAAAGAATATAACAGAATATGCAAAAAGGAAATCAAGGCCGCAAAAATTTAAAATAAATGACAGATTGCAAAAAATAGCAGGACAAACCCCCCAAAATTCTTCAAATACAGTATATTAATAGTAAAAAGGTCATGTCTAAGCATGTAGGCCCTTTCCAAAATAATCTAGAGTTTGTGACTGGGGACAAAGAGAATGCAAATGTATTAAATACCTTCTTCAGCTCTGTGTATACAAAGGAGCATGGGAGAGCTCTTATCCATAATGGTCATGGTATGGACACAGCCCCAGATGATCCACATTGGCTCACAACTGATATTATCCAGGAATTTTTGGACAGAATAAAGGTGAATAAAGCACCTGGACTGGATGGCATACACCCGTGGGTCCTTAAAGAATTGAGCACTGTCATTTCAAAGCCATTGTTTCTAATTTTTAGGGATCAAAATCTTTACCAAGCAATTATAGACTTGTTAGTTTAACTTCTATAGTTGGGAAGATACTAAAGAGTTTAATAAAAAGACCACATGGATGAGTTCTTTCTTGAAAAAATATTTTAAGCAACAGACAGCATGGATTCATGAAAGACAGAAGTTGTCAAAGAAATCTGATTCTTTTTATGAGGAGGTGAGCAAAACCTTGGACAGAGGGGTGGCGGTGGATGTGGTATACTTGGATTTTGCAAAAGCATTTGACACAGTTCCCCACACACGGCTAATGTGTAAGGTATAGTCTACAGGTTTGGAAAAATCAGTATGTAAATGGATAGAAAACTGTCTGTAACATGGAATTCAGAGATTAGTGGTTAATAATTCATACTCTGAATGGTCTAGGGTTGTCAGTGGTGTATCCCAAGGTTCAGTGTTGGGACCCTAATTTATTAATATATTTATAAGCGATATATGGTCTGGGATTAAAGATACCTTTGCGGATGACACCAACCTTTGCTGTGGAATAACGTCCTTACAGGATGTCTCTTTAATTTACAAGCTGGCCTCAATGCACTGTTTATTTGGGCAACTATGTGGCAAATGAGGTTTAATATTGATAAATGTAAGGTTATGCACTTGGGGGCTAAGAATATGCATGCATCATACATACTAGGGGGGTACAACTGGGGGAATCAATGGTGGAGAAGGATCTGGGAGTTCTGGTAGATCATAAACTTAATAATGGCATGCAATGCCAAGCTGTGGTTTCTAAAGTGATCAAAATTCTTTCTTGAATTAAAAGAGGTATAGACTCCAGAGAGAGATATCATATTACCCCTGTACAAATCATTATTAAGACCTCATCTGGAATATGCAATTCAGTTTTGGGTACCAATTCACAAAAAGAATATTGGGGAAAAGGAGAAAGTGCAGAGAAGGGCAACCAAACTGATACAAGGAATGGAGGAGCTCAGCTATGAGGAAAGATTAGAGGAACTGAATTTATTCTCTCTTGAGAAGAGGAGATTAAGGGGAGATATGATCAACATGTATAAATACATCAGTGGTTCATACAGAGAACTCGGTGTCGAGTTGTTTACCCTGAGGTCAACACTGTTTACTGATTTTCCTTTCAGCTATGAATTAAAGTGTTTTCTAAACTCAAAAACAAAGATGTAATATTTTTGCAATTTATCAAACCTTAGATGTGGTGGCTACTTTGGTTTTCTGTTTTTAGGAATTTTTTATTTAATTTTGCCTAGTGATCTGGCCAGTAACACACTTCCTATGTTAGGATGACTCCTATATCTATGGAGAAGCAATAGAGGCTGTGCACTTCAATCGAATCACAGCCCCACAGCTACACAAGGCACTCACCTGCTTCTACTTGTCTACCTTCCTCTCTTCTTTAGATTGATATACTAATTGGAGACTGCACTGTACACTCTGTACACTCTTTCCTGTGAAGACTAGAAGTTCAGAGAAGCAGCAGTAAGAGAGCAGACGCCTGTTTCAACGAAAGTTGAAAACTACAAATCCTGGGGTAACAATTTTAACAAACAGTTAACTGGGAAATGTTTATTTATTTGATCAATGTATTCAGCTAAAATTTTATTAAGAAGTTTAATATAACTTTAAAGTATAGCTAAAGATATTTTTTTTGGTTTTAGAGTGGAGAGGAATTAGAATGCCTGTCAGGTTTCTACTGTTCTCTGTGCCCCAATTAGGGAGGTTTACACTCTCTCTTTGTCATGTTTACCATTATCACCAAATGTGAACATAAGAAAAAGTGCCAAATTTTGGGTCGTCCTCAGAAAAGTGATAGAGGGGAAATCTTCCAGAGGAGATACTAGTTCTGATAATGTTCGTGACGACCAGGGGTACTCTCACTTTGAAGAGATTTCCTCTCACTTTCTTTTTGGTTATGGGATAGGAAATGTGTGTCCCAGTGGGACACAGATGGCAAGAGAATGAACAGAGGTTATAAACCTCCTTTAATCTATCCAAAATGAAAAAAAAACATTCTGCTTCAAGTTCTGCTTTAAGTGTGTTATGCATTTATTTAGAGTAAAAAAAGTTGTACAAATTGAAAGCAACCAATTGAAGGGTTACAGTGGAAGAAAAGCCTAAGTCTAGCTATTCTTTAAAATGTTCCCTCCCCCCTCTTCCTACCTACCGTACATGTGTGTACTTACCTAACCTGCCTATTTTTAATCCATTCTCGTCAATTTACATGATCCAGCAGCTTTCACTCAAGGAGCGCTCCACAACGGCTGGAAATTCTGGGAGCAATGACATCACCCATAGGCTCCCATAGCTCAGATGTTGTCGACACCCTCTCCTCTTCCCTGCAGCAGCTGTTCCCTGACATAAGATAGCCAGAGCTATTGGATCACTTAGCCAGATCAGAGTGGACCAAAAAAAGGTCAATACACACATATTTTTGATACACATTAAGTAGGATAGGTAGGAGGAGGGGAAAGTGAATATTTTTAAAACTAGTCTAAAGCTGGCCATAGATTGATTAAAAATTGGCAGGTACCAGCAGAATTTTGATCCATCTATGGCTGTTTCTGTTTGAGAAAAGTTGATCTAATGATCGGCTTCTTTTAAACAGGAATGTTGGAAACGTTTTATTCTACCAGTGCAAACAGCCAATCGGCTGCAGAGCTGGTCAGTGTATTCTGACAGCGGAGGAGTCCCCACTGTCTGAATACAGTAGCACAACAGGGAAGATTCCTCCATCCACCTTGATTGTGTGACTGGGGAAATGTGTTCAGTTTTTTTCAATTAGCATGCTGGCTGATCGAAAAAAAAAAAAGAAAAAAAGATCAGTTTAAAGCTAGTCTTAGGCTTTCCTTCCACAATATTCCCCTTAAAAATTGGTAAATAAACTCCTACAAAAAATAAATAAATACAAAATAACACACTTCCCTATTGTTTGCTAGTTTTGCCTAACACCATTATTATTATTGTTATGATTATTATTATTTATAACAATAATAATGCAATAACCAATTTAGTGTATCATGGTGCTACAGAGTATACTGGATCACATCCATTTTCTTTTTTTTTCACTTATATTCCCCTTAAAGATTGTTCAGTAAACACCTATTAAAAAAAATATTGGTTGCCAGTTTTAAAAGTACTTTACACAATTATTATTATTATTGTTAATATTATTATTAATGTAATACCCAGTTAAGCATACCACGTGGCTGCAGAGTAGACAGGCTCACAGCCATTTTCTGTCTTTATTTTTTACTCTTTTTTTTTTGTATGATTGCTTTATATATAAAGTAATCATGACAGGCAGTGAGGCATGAAATGCTGAGCACTGCGAGATATACAAAGGTGCAGTCCCCCAGGAGCTATAATACAGTGTGATTCCTAAAGCTACTAGTGCTTCCTTGGCATCTGTCCTAACATCTGCTACCTCATCTTAGTGGTTGACTGCTCTAAGAGTTTGTATAAAACCCTATACTTTCCTGTCCACCAGAATGACCCATGCTGCCTGTATTGAAAAAAACACAAATCCAATTTCTACAACTGATCCTAGACCCCATTATAATGCACATCTATAAGCAGCTGTCTTGTGTCATGAGAACTATATATAGAAATGGCATTTGGCATATAATGAAACAATGCGGTCCATCGCAGTTGTCCATGATACACACATTTGTATCTTTTATGCATAGCTCTTAACGTGCTTTTTATCTAACGAATGAATAGTCGAAATAGATTACATAAGTCATCTGACGTGAAGAGAATCATCTACCTGACAAGTGGGATGATGTATACAGTGTATCAGCAAAATTATCACAGTTCTATGCCATATCTGAGAATGGAAATAAAAGAATCTCTGGAGAAATTGTTGCTCTGGAAACAAGCATTCATGCTGGCGCTGAACCTTGAAGGCACACCTTTACAGATAAGTGCCCGGAAACATAAATTATTCTTAAGTTCTGCATAAAATTACTAAACATTTCTAATCATTTCTCATAGTGAGAACAGACTCCTAATCATGACCATTTCTGGCCATTTTAGTACATTAGGCCAGGCACTCACTGCCTTCCTCCCATCCCTGTACTCATTTGACAAAATAAATAGAGGTCACATACACTTTATGACAGGTCTCTACTGTAGATAGCTTCGTAACAATTTTAATCTACAAAGAGCTCTCTTTGACATCTATATTTAGGTAACCCTTTTCTGTGTTAAAAAAAAATGCTGTCTTTGAAAATCAGACATGCCTTTCCTTTTAAATTTTAGAAACTTTATAGTATACTTTAACATCCAACCCTGGCTAAACCTTTGTTTATTTTGTTCTGAGTAGAATCGGGAAGGATTGCAACCTTTATCAAGCTTTTATTGCTGCCTGTACACCTTTTGGGGAGATTTCCCTTCACTTCCTGTCTGGACAAGAAGTGATTGTAAACTTCTCAAAGGGAAACAACATTTCAGATTAACTGATTACTCACTATCAATCTGACATATTCCCATATTCCTTGTGCTTCTGATTTATAATTTCATTGAAATGTTGCTCTTCCAACCTCACCCCTGCCACCATAATCTTCCAGTGCAGCAGGGGTTAATAGATTTGAATGACCTGTGACATACACTCATACTATGCCTGCACTTTCTGCTCACCTCCTTTATTCATAGAAGCCTTACTAAAGTTTCTGTGCATGTAAAACAATCTATAAATGAAGGATGCTCGGATGAATGAAAAGTCTGCTTCCTCCATTGCAGCTTCCATGAATGGAGGTAAGGTAAAAAGGGCAAGCATGGTCAGTACGCTTGATGAATAACTGTCACAGGTCAGTCAACTCTACTAACCCTCAGCACACTGGGAGATTACAGTGGCAAGGGTACAGGGTATTGGAGGAGGAAGATATCAACTAATACAGGAACCAGCAACACAAGGGACATGTCAAATGTATAGTAGGTAATGTCCCTTGTGATGATTTTTTTTACTAAAATTAAGTTTTAAGAAAATGTCAGAAAATCTGACTCTTCTCCATTCTATTAAAACCACTTCGACCAAAGCCATCTCTGGCACTTTTTGTTTACATTTTAAAATCAGGTTTTTTTTATAGAAAATCCCCTAGAACTCCCAGACATTATATATTTTTAAATCAGAGGCCCTAGAGAATAAATCCATGCTTTTTGCATTTTTTTTATGTCACATGGTATTTGCGTAGTGGTTTTTGCAAAAAAACACAATACATAACCCATTTTTTTGTATAATATAAAAGATGATGTTACGCCAAGTAAATAGATACCAAACATGTCACACTGTAAAATTGCGCACACTTGTGTAACGGTGGCAAACGGCTTAAATTATACTTTTCATAGGAGACACTTTAAAAGCCTTTACAGGTTACCACTATAGATTTACAGAGGAGGTGTAGTGCTAGAATTACTGCTCCTGATCTGACAATCATAGTGATACCTCACATGTGTGAGGGTCTAAAAGACCATTTATGTCTCAATAAACCTAACATCTAAAAATCAGCACACAGGGGACTTTGTGTCCCCTGTGTGATGAAAAAGCAAAGTTAAGTATTTTTTTTTTAATTGCAAAAAAATTAAGTTTCACCTAACCACATAACATCCCCCCTGAAAATTTTGAGCCCCCCACATATACGCACATGCAAACGTAAACGCACATGTCAGGGCACCATGAAAACGTTGATTTGTGATACACGTTATACATCACTGTAAGAGCAATAATTCTAGCACAAGACCTCCGTAACACTAAACTGATGACCTATAGAGGCTTTTCAGTCCACACCTATAGAAATATAGGGTACTGAAGTTTGTCGCCATTTCATAGGGGCACACAAATTTAAGTCTGAATATCTATTTATTTGCGCAGTTTTGTCTTTTTATTTTACAAAAAATGTTGGTAATTTATTGTGTTTGTTTGTCCTAAAATTTACATTAATCTGTTCATTACTGAAATTTTGCATCTCCTAGACCTTTGCGGTAATATCGTGTGACATAAAAAATTGGAACTACCACTATTTTATTCTCTAGGGTGTCTTCTTTCAGAAAATATACTGTATTATGTTTTTGTGTAATCTTCGGGCCTAAAATTACTTTTTAAACGTGTGCAAAAAATGGAAAAACGGCTATGGCAGCGAATGGGTTAAAGAATTACTGTAAGATATGCACTGCAATAATAACACCTAATATATGCTTGGAGAAAATATACATTACATCCTCTATAACTAATGGGTGCATAGACCGTGTTATTTCTCTGTATGGTGTCATGCATTAACATACGTAAAATCCGCCATACTGCTTACGTTGGTCGCAGTAAAATAAAATATTCCATTGTCCCCAGAGGTCCAATTATCGTAAGGAGAATAAGAATAATTGCTTGTTTTCACTGTTCAACATCTTTTCTCTCAGACGCCTCTATCATTGTTCCTTTCACCAATAATATACTATAAATGAAATATACTTCCTTATAATGTCACTTTAAAAGATGAAACTGTGAAATTTCCAGAGTTGATGCATGTACTAATTATAAATGGTGTACAAAAAATAAGATAAAGAAACATATTACAGGATAGTATGGCAAAAATGCTCCTAATAACAACCTTTTTTTCTATATAGTATTTAGTTTAGTGTATTTAGTACATTCTGCTAAAGCCCAGTACTTAAAGTGACTCTGTAACCAACTTAGAAAAATTGCAGGTAAAAGTATAGAAAAAGTTAAGTATTTAAAATGTTTGCTACCAGTGATTTTCTTTTCAATACGTCATTTTTATTTACTTGCAAAATGCCTCTGAACTTGCTAGGAAAATTGAGTAGTCAGTTTCCTAGCATGGCCCCTTTCTTTATGCACCTCATAGCTCACCCCTCTTCTGGGAATGTCTATTTACTTTCTGTGCTGGCCCAGCTCCTCTGTCCCTCCCTTCACCTTCCTACATAACTTTTTATGTAGCAGCCAGGGGAGGAGAGAAGAGCAATATTGTCACTGGAGTGACAGCTCTAAGTCTGATGACATTAAATCCATAATGGAGGCTCCCAGTAGCAGTCTCAGGACTTTTGGATGGATACACAAGGGATGCTTTTACTAGTAAACAACATGCACATATAATAACAAGGAAATTTTGATGAAATTAATAGTTTGGTGATAGGGCTTCTTTAAATCTGAACCCCAATCAAACACAAAAGATAAACATGAATGCTCTGTAATCAATAATGCATCATTAAATGTATTCTTTAATTATATATATATATATATATATATATATATATATATATTTTATATATATTTTTTTTTAATTCAGCAAGTAAGTACCTGCACTTGACTTTGTATCAGACTCTTGAAATCTACTGTACAAGAGCGCTCTTAGAGTGAAGAGAGGGAGGAGCAGCACATGGAGGCAATCAGGTGTGCTGATAGGAGGGGAGCGCAGACTGACAGAAAGATAAGCTCATCAGTTTGCTACTTCTTCTTTTACTGTCCAGTCACAGTGTGGGGTGGGGACCTATAAGTACAACTTAAATTTCAGTACATTTTAAATTTAGTCTGTCTGGAGTTTAGCTTAAAGCTGAACTCTGGGCAAATATAAAAAGCACAAATGAATGCAACTCTGTATTAATTAACACATCAATATACATTTTTACTGCTAGAAGCTTAAGCACAGAAATCAGACTACACCGCTTGCAGTCCACTACTGTGCAGGTCTGCATGTAGGAGGAAATAGAACAAGGAGCCAATCAGTTGTACGGCAGTGCTAACAAGGAACATGCTGATGGGAGGAGAGAGCAGACTGACTGAAAGATGAGCTCAGCAGTCTGCTGCTTCTCCTTATTTGTTCAATCGCAAGCTGGGGACAGGGTTAAGACCTACCTGTATTGCCTAAAACTGAACTGTGGGCTGGAACAACAAAATACCCTTATAGTTGGCCCCCACACTGCAATGGTTAAATGGTTTTTATGTCTAGAATAATGAAAATACTTATTCCACAACCCAGCAGGTTCCCTGTATCCGTGGGACTGAGTCACTGAAGCCTCCTGTCTAAGCCACTCATGGCAGTGGTCACATGCTTGTTGATGACCACATGCTCAGTGGTCACAATACAGGGTTTATGGCCCTGTATTGTATGTGATGATACTAATGAATCATCCACAGGCCAGAGCTTCATGGAGAAGAGGACAACAATGGAGCCTGATGGAACAGGGAATAGGGTAAGCAATAGAACCTTTACCCCCTAGAAATGAAGAACATGCAGTGTGGGGGGGACTCAACTACAAGGGTATTTTTTCTCTATCCCAGAGTTTAGTTTAACCACCTCAAGTTCAAATACTTTCACCCTCTTCCAATCCAGGCCAATTTTCAACTTTCAGCACTGTCACACTTTGAGTGCATTCAACTTAAAATGACTTACATTGAAGAATTACGTATTTGCAGCTACAGTCTGCTTAAAATTAAATTAACTTCACATACATTTATGTGTGTTAGAAATACGTTATGAAAACATACCCTTTTTGCTGAAATTTCCATTGCAGTTATAGTTCATGATTCTGGCTAGAAGAAAGCAAAAACAAACACAATCAATAGGATTGACAGTGGATGACATTAATTATCGCAGTTTGACTGATGCTTTATCAGATCCCTGTCAAATATATAGTGATTGTACAATAAAGATCTACACTTACTTCTACATCTACTTGTTTGTTTTAAAATTTTGCAAAAAAAAAAATCTTTTTCATAAAAAAAAAAAAATGTATTCTGCTATATTTTTCTGGGTAAAAAATAACCCAAAACAGTGTACATCATTTAGTTGGTTTGAAAGTTATAGAGTCTACAAACTATGGGATATACAGTATATATGAAAATTGATCCTAAAATGCTGGACACTGGTATGGGGTATGTCAGTGATCAGGACATTTGTATGAGTTATGGCAGTAATCTGGACATTGGTATGAGGTATGGATGTGATCAGGACGCTGGTATGGCAGTGATCAGGCCACTGTTATGGAGTATGACGGTGATCAGGACACTGGTATGGTGTATGGAAGTGATCAGGATGCTGGTATGGCATATGGGGTGATCAGAATGCTTGCATGGGGTATGGCAGTGATCAGGATGCTGGTATGGCATATGGCGGTGATCAGGATACTGATATGGCATATGGGGTAATCAGAAAGCTGATATGGGGTATGGTAGTGTTCAGGAATCTGGAATGGCATATGGAGTGATCTGAATTCTGGTATGGGGCATGGCGGTGTTCAGGGTGCTAGTATGGGGTACGGAAGTGATCAGGGCACTGGTATGGTGTATGGAGGAGAATGGGGTTCTGTTGTGGGATATGGCAGTAAACAGGGACTAGTATGGCACATGGTGGTGATAAGGGTGCTGGTATGGCATATGGTGGTGATCAGGGTGCTGGTATGGCATATGGTGGTGATCATGGTGCAGGAATGGGGTATGGCAGTGATCAGGACATTGGTATGGTGTATGGCAGTGTTACTGTGAGCACTCAGACAGGCGAAAGAGGATGGCTACATTGTTATTTATGACTACGCTGGGGCAGTGATCAGGGACACTGGGGCAATGATCAGAGGCACTGGGGCAATGATCAGGGGCACTGGGGCAGGCTGGCACTCCAGTGTGTGAGTGTACTTGCAGCCTGACCAGTTAGGTGGAAACACAGCAATAATATGGACTCAATCCTTACACAACGTCTCCAAAACTATCCAAAACTAGAAAAAAGGTTGTTCCTGGTGTTCATCTTGAAAATATCCTTATTCAATAAGCTAACAGGCAGAATGTAAAGTGCAGTGACTTTAGCAATCATGACTGATTTTTAAGGACAAAACTTGATATATGACAGGTCCATCTCCCTATTTTAGAAAATAAATGCTTGAGTGTATCTCTAACTGTATATACAACATGATCTATCCTAGATTGTAAGCTCGAAAGAGCAGGGCCCTCGAACCCCTCGTGTATCACATTGTATTGGTATTGTTCTGTCACATGTTCTGTCCCCCATTGTAATGTACAGCGCTGAGCGAACTATTGGCGCTTTATAAATTCTGTATAATAATAATAATAATATATGGCACTGACATAATTTGACCCTACTGATGTAACATCAGCAGTATGACATGTAGTACAATGTGGTCACCAGGGAAATTGTTTATGGTCTTTCACAGCTGTCAGCACCAACTTATCCCGTGCAGTGATAATATAATATTAATGTTGTATGTAAATAATGTTATGATGGTGATGATGCCATCAATTTCACTAGGAAGACAAACATAAGAATGTTTACAGATGGTTAAATTAATGTAAACATGGAACAGGAAGCATTACTGGTTAAAAGTTTAAAGACTCATTCACATGTCTTCCATCCCTGTGTACCTGTCAAATTTGGCTGTGTGGATGAGTCAGTATGGCCAATGCATATCCATCCACTTATATATGCTGCCTGTTTGCAGCTACATGCTAGTACAGAAAGATAAACAAACAGTTCATCGAGCTATACAGGGCTCTGCTCCCATGAATGAGACCAAAGAGTTACCACACATTTTGTAAACAGAGGATGGGTGGATGAATATAAGGCCCACCTCCTCAATTCATAGAGTGATTTTCATTCTTGGAACCAACAGTAAAACTTCTATGAATGGAGCATGTGGGGAGGAAAGAGGGCATAGTCAGCACGTAAAGAGTGCCTGTCACAGCTGCAGCCACTCATATTAAACTCCTCTACACAAGAAGATCACTGCTAAGAGTTATCCAGGGACAGAGGACAGAAGATTTCACTCTAACACAGCAGCCACCAGCACAGGGGACACTCTTTATTCAAGATAAGTACTGCCCCTGGCACATTTTTGCAAAAAACTTCAGCTTTAAGGTGCTCGGTGAGGCCTAGCAGGCATAATTTTGGGTCTGGTCCCACAGGGGAGCCCACTGGCTTATGGAGGAACAGTAATATTTGTTTCCAATATCCTTTGATTTCCAGGCATGCCCATATTTGAGGAAAGAAGGCCCCTGGAACTTGTTGACATTAGGCATTTAGGGTTATATTGTGACCCATACTGACAAATAAATTGGGATCAAATAGGCTCTCTTAAATATATATAATTGAGTATGTTTATTAGAGAGCTTCAAAAAGACTGATTTGACTGAAGAGCCTATTCCCATTTTTCACCATTTGTCATCATCCAAAGGGTCCAAATCAGTTTCCCAGTAACGTTTCTTAAGATGTGCTGGCACCAGCTGCCCCAGAGCAAGGCATTATGAGAAAGCAATTGGCATCTTTAATCTTCAAGTGGAAGTGCAAACATACATCTTTTCCTGCACTCCTCAATGACAATTGCATGCTTTGCTAACTTATAGAAAGTGTGGGGACCTGAAAGTCAATATTTGTATGCTGACCGTGTTTATAAAGTATGTACCAGAAGTTCACGAGATACAGAAGTATGTTCAGTTGTCTTAAAGTGCATGTTTTCAATTTCACATGGCCTTCACAAGGTGAAAAAATGGAAGTGTGTATGTGGGGGTGGGGGGGATGCTAGAAGGTGGAGGTTTTTTGGCACCCTTTTTCCTAACCTCTTTTGTGTACTGCTTGCAGTACATGTCCCAGATGCTGAAAAAATGTTACTCCATTGCACACGCACAGATGTTACATCATCATTGGTTGCTCAAAGGTTGAACAAAGAAGACAACAAGCACAGAAATGTCATCTATGGAGGAATGCAAACTAAAAGGTAAGTCTGTCATAATGTGCATGGCATTGTCAGGAGCTTGTGTGCCCCAAACCCCTTCCAGTATAGCTCTTCATTAAAATTAAACAATCTTACATAGAACAGGAAAGAGTTGATGTTCATATTTGGGACTGGAAAAAGCCCCTCAGCACATACACTCCTGTTTTTAATTGCATGACGGACATTCAAGTCAAACCATGATTTTTGAGTGTATATAATAAAAGAACAAATTTCAAAATGTGGAAACTGCATTTATTTTTTCACATACTCCCCTGCTACATTTATACACTTATTCCAGTATTTATCTAATTACTGGAAAGCTTCGGCATAGAAAGAGTTGTCAGTACATCTTAACCATCCTAGGACAGCCTGCTTCACTTTGTCATCACGTTCACCATTCCCACAGAAAGATTTGTCTCTGGTACATTTTCACAACAGGTTATGCATTGATTATCTAGGATCAGATATTCCACGTACTGAATGTTTACAGGAATAACTGCTGTGGGCTGGGAACCACCATGGCCTGGATTGTCACTGATGGACATACAACCATCTTTGAAACCTTTACATCATTCAAATGTCATATTGCAGCTGAGCATCTGATCACCGTACTGTGCTTGAAGTCTTTTGTAGATATCCATTGGTTTTACGCCTTCATTTACAAGAAACTTCATCACCATATACTGTTCCATGCACACACTAACACTGTTGTCTGCCATCTTGATTACCAGTCTCTGAACTGGCCCTCGACATGTGCACCACCTATCAGTATTAGGACACACTTGTCACTTAATAGTGCTTGTAGTACCACCATGCTAGCATCTCTTTTTATAACCTAAACTTTATAGTCCTGGTTTGACTTCAATGCCCCTCATATATCTAGTGAAAACAGTGAAGGCATGAAGCAGTATATCAATCATATCCAGGGACGGACTGACCATTTGGAAACTCGGGCACTGCCCGAGGCCCCGGGGTCAGTAGGGGGCCCCATGAGATGCCCCTGGTACCTTTTTCATAGGCTTTTTTGAGTTTGGGCAAGGTCACCGGGGCCCCATGATCCCCTATTGCCCGGGGGCCCCATGAGTTGTCAGTCAGCCCCTGATCATATCTTAGCAAAGCAATGATGAGGATGACATCTCCGAAGCCTGCACATTTAAAAACAAGTTCACTTTAAAGACACTAATTACATAACATATTTTTGGCCCTAAGTAATCAATATTAGCTATTTAAACTCTTGTAGGTTGTTTGCAAGTTAAATCAGTGGGAGCTTTTAGATTTGGATTGTGACTTGGCAATATGAAAATAAAAATTAATTTTAATAATAGAAAAATGCCAATGTTGCACAGTGCTTTAAGAAACGAAATGTCATGTTCTGTCCTCACAGCTTGTGAGCTAAGAGAGGAGTTCATTTTGAAGCCTTCCTTCCCACACACTGAAAGACTCAGTCACCTAAAAGTGATGTTTTAGCAATAGATCAGGATTATGTTTCCTTTATGTCTGGGACACTTGGAGAGTAAGATCTTGCTGCCATAATTCTTGTTTCTGTCCCTGCCTATTTTGGAGTTTTGAGTGTTTCCTCCCACCTTGTTTCAGCAACCTATGTTGCACTCTCTATAATAACAAAATTAATAAATAAACAAATAGATAAATACGTATATAAAAGGGAGAGTTAAACTGCACATAATGGCCAAAGCAGGTACGCAGACCCAGGAGGTCACATGCCAGAGATATTAGATTTGGTCAGATGGTTTTCCAGCATCTACCAAAAGCTAAATACTGTATATCAGTTTTGGGTGGATTGACTCTTTTAAGTATGTTCATATGGTGAGAAAGATTTTGCAAGGGGAACTGGAGAAGTCCAAAATGCAGAGTTTGTTCATAAGGGGTGGAATTAATGTGTTATTAAGCCAAAGAGGGGGGCGTGGCTTGGATGCTGACTAAGATGGCTGCTAAAGCTCTCCGCTCCAGCACACAGAGGTCTACTTCTCACCCTGCTGAAGGAGAGATTAGCCTGCACCATGGGGAAATCAGATCAAAATGCAGCCGCCTCATGTTCCCGATCCCCATGGGACATAGGCACATAGCTTAGCTGCAACACTCTTTCAGACTCAGCCCAGAGAGACGGCAGCGTCCACACAACAAACTGAGCACACGGCTCACTTGGCTAGCAGGAGCCCCATGAAACCCTGCTAAACCTAGCCAGATACTGCTGCTCTGCCATCCAACAATGCACTTAGCCTAGGAGACCTGAGGGCTGTGGTTACGGACATAAAGGCGACATTATCAGCGGCTATCTCAGACCTGAAGCTTGATATGCAAGCCTCATATCCATGAGGCTGGAGGAAATAGAGGAAGTGACCTCCCACCATGATACAGCCATACAAGTTGTCCAGCATGTCATGGGAGCACATAGCTCATACCTCCGTGAGCTTCATCATCACCTGGAAGTCTTAGATAACAGAGGCAGGTGATACAAACTTTGGGTGAGAGGGATCCCTGAGGCAGTAGAACCTGGCCTGCTGCCACAGGCAGTACGCACTATATTCAATGACCTGCCTGACAGGCCCCCTGAAGCTCTGACTGGCATGAAAGAAATGCATAGTGCACTTCACCCCAGGAGAAGAGACACAGACCCCCCTAGGGATGTAATCTGTTGCATAGTCAACTTTTCTCTCAAAGAAGAGATCCTCAGGAGGGCTAGAAACAGGAGCAGCATCTTGTACCACAGGGCAAAGGTCAAACTCTACCAAGATCTCTCACATATTACTCTACAGCAGAGGAAAGATCTGCATCCTCTGCTTGACCTCCTCCATGCCTGAGCCATAATGTATCAATGGAGGTTCCTCTTTTGTTTGTCTGCCACCTCTTTGGGCTGCACATCCACCTTGAGAGGACCAGAAGACCTTCAAGCTTTCTGCGAAAGTATGGATCTACCCCTGGTGGAGCTCCCGGACTAGTACACTGGCCTATGCCTGCCTCCTCTACCAAGGGTGAACACATGGATCTTCAACCCCCGAGGAGATCTTCTGCCTCCAGACGTCCAAGATCTCCCCGTCATGCCTCCCTAGTACCAGTGAATCACAGCTCCCCACATGAGGGAAGTAAGCCAACATCTCCTACTCACCACAAAGCCCAGAGAGATTGCAGACTGCAACCATCACATTCACCTCATTGGGCGCAAACGGACCTTACTCCTAAGTTTAGTTTCATGAGTTCAGGTTAAAAGTTATTAAGGTACTTTTTTTTCACACTGCTTTTATTACTGGATTACCATGCATCCCCCATTAGACCCCCTGCCCTCCTGTCATGTGCTCCCATGAGTGGCTGACTGCGAGGCTACCTGCAACACCTGGAATACCTAGAAGTGACTTGTCGCTCATACAAGCAGATAGTCACCAAATGGCCTTTTACTGCCAAACATGGATGTGTTAGTTCACACCTCCAATTTTTGCTCAATAATAAGCTCTTTACTCTGTTGCTTAATGTTTTAACTGTTTTGACTGTTAAAGTTTATGTAGCTTCACGGATCTTTAATGTAGGGAGGCCTATGTGACTGCACATTGCTCTGTCCCCTTTTCCAACATGCCATGGCTGGCAGGGACAAAAATTTTAAAATTACAGTATCCCACCCCAAAACCCTGAGCTACTTACCTACACCTTTGTTAGAGATAGTTATTAAGAGGTCGTACAATAAATTACCGTATCACCCAGTAGATGGTCTCCATTCAGTAGCCAAAATAGGCATGCAAAAAAAGAGAGGGGTTGTGAAAAGAAATTCACAAAGAAAGCGGCTACATTATGAACAGAATGTGATACTCAGAAAAATTCCCAAAATTATGCTTTATTACACATACAAATTTGACATATGGGCAATCGCCCTGGTTTACCATCACCTCAGTATGAGACAATACACACAGACCTAAAACCATATAAAATGACACCAGTACCGGTCTAAATGTATGTGCAACAAGGACAATGACTACAAGAGTCTAAAGTCCCTGTAGCACTGGCGCATAGGTGAACACTTCCCAAAGGAGGTGTATACAAAAATTATACCATAGGTATACCATGACACGTGTTATAAATATGTAGACTAAGCTACTACCAGAATGGTTATATCCCAAACAGGGAGTTTCAAAAAATTATACCATAGATATAAATATCACATGTATGCAATGCAGCAAGCACAGTATGCGTCAAAAAGAAGGCATGCGTCTAGGCCTATATGAGACAAAACATAAATGTCATGTAAATGATGCAACACATTCCTATGCTGGCACAAGTGGTTGGGGCTCATTCATCTGTGATTATTACCAGCTGTTTCCTAGGGCTCTTGAATAAAAATATGCCCCATTTTTTACCAGGATGGAAGGATAGATGCATAAAGCAGCGCACTGCTTGAAATGGTTTCTTCACCACTGCATGTGGACTACATACCACTTTCTGTGAGAAAAACAAGACACATCCCAATAGATCTTCTGCCTGTTGAAATACATGTGGTATATCTTGTTTCTTATATAAAGCACCATGATGTCCCCATCCTGTAGTGAAACAAACAATATGTGGAAAGTCACTGAAAGAGCTTTCACTCTGTATAGGATATATAGGTCATATATGTCACATAGGACCATATATCTAGTGTCCTGCAACAGTCCACTCACCACCTGTGCAATGGATAATAGGAGAGGAAAGAATATCCTTCATAGGTGCTGCCGTACAAGGCCGGGGAGGCCAAGGAACCACCGCTGACATCCGCCGATATACCGCGGGTTCCAGCCTCTTCTCGGCGCCTGTGCTGCCTAGGCTTGCCTCATGGCATGTGAAAATGGCTTCCTCCTTGTAGGTCAGCGTGCGTTCCACCTAATGCGCATGACCGGAAGTGACGTATCTGACGTATGACGTCAACGCGTTTCGCCGATGGGCGTATCTCACTCAGCTTCGTCAGTACCGGAATAGGAATGTGTTGCATCATTTACATGACATTTATGTTTTGTCTCATATAGGCCTAGAGGCATGCCTTCTTTTTGACGCATACTGTGCTTGCTGCATTGCATACATGTGATATTTATATCTATGGTATAATTTTTTGAAACTCCCTGTTTGGGATATAACCATTCTGGTAGTAGCTTAGTCTACATATTTATAACACGTGTCATGGTATACCTATGGTATAATTTTTGTATACACCTCCTTTGGGAAGTGTTCACCTATGCGCCAGTGCTACAGGGACTTTAGACTCTTGTAGTCATTGTCCTTGTTGCACATGCATTTAGACCGGTACTGGTGTCATTTTATATGGTTTTAGGTCTGTGTGTATTGTCTCATACTGAGGTGATGGTAAACCAGGGCGATTGCCCATATGTCAAATTTGTATGTGTAATAAAGCATAATTTTGGGAATTTTTCTGAGTATCACATTCTGTTCATAATGTAGCCGCTTTCTTTGTGAATTTCTTTTCACAACCCCTCTCTTTTTTTGCTACTTACCTACACCCCCTGCCCCAATCCCCTCCTCCACCTCCTAAACCTGTCCACTACACTTGCCCTATTCCCAGCCAACATCCCTCCAAACTCCTCCCCCCCCCCACATGCCTACATTACCTGCCCCTCATAAGGGGGAAATAGGGCAGATGGAGGATAGCTCCATAGGAAGATAGAATTTTTTGTTCCCACCCAGCCGCAGTTTCAAGTGGGACAGAGGTGACAGACCATCACGATAGTTCTTATTTGATTAATGTTTTATCTGACTAGCAGGTGACTAGTCACCCGCAGGACCATCCAGCAGAACCTGTTTAAAGACGCCTGCTCAACTTCCTCATAAGGTGGAAAACCCACTTGCTATATTCTCGCTGAGGGTGCTCTAAATATATCTATCTAACAACCTATCCCAAAAAAGGGGCTATTTTCTATGTATCTCCTTAGCTGTAGAGATGCCCATGGGCAATGACAATACAATCGGCTTAATGGCTGGTTTGACCTGTGGACTGACAGATCTGGCTAGGTATCGACCGCTAACTAGTCAAGGTTACCATCTATTATCATAAAGGTTTGGGTTTTCCTCTCCCCTCCTTTTTTTTCTGTTGCCCCTCTACTTAATCCCTAACTACTCCCTTTTATTTTCTGTACTGAATCTTCAGAGACCTTGCTGTGCCTACCCAGCTGATTTGTATTCCTTTTCTACACCTATTTCTGTTTACTGCCTACAGCCTGCCACCAGCTGCACCACACTCTCCATGATGCCTTCATCCATATCTAACAGTGTTGCTGCCAAGTTTAAAGTTGCCTCCATTAACACGAAGGGCCTGAATCTACCCAAAAAATGCCAACAGCTTCTAACCCACTTGCTCGGCTGATACACTTTTCATACAAGAAACACACTTCCATACAGATTATATTCTGAAGTTATCCAACCATATGTACCCAACAGTATTGCATGCTACAAACTGACTTGCTAAGACCAAGGGACTATCTATTTTGTTTTCCAAAAAACTACCACTGCAAATAAATATCTCCTTAGTGGACAATGATGGCAGATTTGTATTCATTAAGGGCACACTCTGGGGTAGACCAATCGCTCTAGTTAACATCTACAGCCCCAACACCGCTAAGGTTGGATTCTTTCAGAAAATCTGTCAAGCACTTACTGCTTTCCATTCTGGTATACGCATTCTGGGAGGTGACTTTAACCTGTTACCAAATCCTTTTGAAGACACTTCGGCCTTCTCCTCTTCATTGCCTTTCCGAACACTTAAGCGAATCAAGCTACAGTTACATGACCTTCTACTCCATGACTCATGGCGAACACTTCACCCTGAGACAAAAAACTACACTTTTTTTATCCCCACCTCACAAGCATTACTATAGAATAGACTACCTCTTCTGGTCTCAAAGGGACCTTCCTTTGCTGTTCAAGTTTATGTAGCTTCACGGATCACGGATTGAGACAATAGTTGTATCACACCATCACCCGATCATGAAAACCCTTCAATTTCCTACCCAACGTCAACATACAAAAACTTGGAGACTTACCTCCTCACTCACTCACAATGCCTCCAAAATTCTTGAATGCTTGCAAAATCTTTTCAGGGAAAATGATACTCCAGGGCCAACTCTGCTTGTACACTGGGAAACACATAAATGTGTGTTACACAAGACCCTCCGCAAAACGTATGCAGCATGTAAAAAGGCTGAACAAGCTTTATTAACCTCTCTGTTACAGACAGGGTGGAAAATTGAAATGACCTATAAGCATACACAAGCCCAACATGTACACTCATGCTAAGCTGTTAGATGAGTTTGGCTGCTCTAAAAAAACTAAACGTATTTTTGTGCTTATGCAGAAACTTTTCTACAAGCAAGACAATAAAAGTGACAAACTTCTTGCCAAAGCCCTGCAGGCCAAGAAGGCATCATCCACAATCCACCACATTTGAACACCTCAGGGAGGACTGGTGAGAACCTTGCCAGAAATCATGGCACAATTTGAGAATTATTATTCAGACTTATATAATTTGCCCACGTCAGAAAAAAAATGACAACCGTCCCAACCGATAACCAGCCTTAGCAGTAAAGTGCACATGGAAGGGCAATGCACATCACAAACAAAGGATTTTCCAGCAACACTTACCAGCCAGCCTGAAAAACAACCAATTTAGCCCTGTCTAACAGTTTACATTAAAAAAAGAGGTTTTGTTTGCAAACATTTGCAAATACATGTATAAGCCACAGTCCCGCGTCAAGGGTCCTCTGTATATTGTGGACCTAACTCTAAAATTTCCAGAGCCTCCATAGTAGGAGCACATATATCAATTGATGGGTTAAGGGCAGGTGTGTCTTGAGGAGCCAATCCCTCCTTAAAGGTACAGGGACACACATGACACCCAGCTATAGCTTAATAACAGCAAAGGCAACCAGTGCATCTCTGCATCCATATTAACCAACTGCACAAAAAATGGCAACTGTCCCAACCTATAACCAGCCATAGAAGCAAGGTGCACATAGAAGGGAAATGCACATCATAAACAAACAAAGGATTTCCCAGCAACACTTATCAGCCAGCCTGCACCCACCTGCTGACCACAGGCCACGAGCAGATATTCTACATGATTTCCTAACCAATATAGCCCGAAATCAAATTCACGTGCGATGGCTTGCAAAATTGATGGCCAGCTAACCTATGAGGAATTTAAAACTGCAGTGAAGCAACTGAAACCCGGGAAAAGCCTGGGACCAGATGGGTATACAGCGATTTATTGCAAATCATTCTTAGAGGTCCTAGCACATCCTTTTTACTCGCGGTCAACACCTTGTCAAAGCCTTGCCCCGACATGCATAACTTCTCTGAAGCCCACATTTCGGTAATCCCAAAAGCCAGGAAAGTTTCCACTTTGGTAACTAATCATCACCCAGTCTTCTTGCTCAATGTTGACCTAAAGATATTTGCCAAAATAATTGCGAATTGACTTATACTGATTATAAATTCAGTCATTGCTAAGGACCAGGTAGGGTTTGTGCCAGGTAGAGAAGCAAGGGATAATACTATTAAAGCAATAAATATTCACCATTGGCTCTCCACCTCCACTCAACAAGGCTTTTTCCTTTCCCTGGATGTGCAGAAGGCATTCAACAGGCTAGCATGGGACTATCTGAAGGCTGTGCTTTGGAACCTAGGCCAGGGAACATGCCTGCTAAACATCATCATGATCTTTTATGGAACATCTACAGCAAAAGTTTATGGTAACAGACACCTGTTGAATGCCTTCTCCATTCGTAATGGCAACAGACAAGGTTGCCCCCTATCCCCGCTATTGTTCATACTTACACTTGAACCCTTTCTTCGGTGGCTCCGAACAAATCAGAACATCAAAGGCATAAGAATTTCAGAGAAAACATACAAGATAATGTATTTCATCGACAACATCTTGCTCTTCCTTTCTGAACCTCACATCACTTTACCCAATCTTTTACGGAATTTCCATTTCTTTCAATACATCACCAATTTCAAAATTAATTTCAGCAAATCACACGCCCTGAACATCACCCTACCTGCACCATTAATTAAGCAATGCCATGGCATTTTCCCTTTCACCTGGCAATCAGAAGCCATTACCAACCTGGGGATAAAACTGCCCATACACTTAACTGAGCTATAAACCAGAAATTATCTTCCAATCTTAAAGTCCATAACATAAGATCTCCGTAGGTGGGACAAACCCATATTCTCATGGTGTGGCAGAGCAGCAATTCTTAAAATGAATGTACTTCCACACCTGTTATATGACCTTCTAGCAGTGCTGATTACAATACCTCCACTGTTCATACGCTCATACCAAAAAATCTGTACGTGTTTTTTATGGCACTGCAAATGCCCACACATTAGCTATGGCTAACTAGCCCTGCCAAAACTGAAAGGGGGAATAGGTCTCCCAGACCTCAATTACTATTACTGGGCATGCCATTTATCCAGAATTGTGTACTGGCACACACACTGCAAGGTTAAAGATTGGGTACACCTTCTCAGCTACACCCCTGAAAGCCCTTCTGTGGCTCACAAAGAAAAATCTCCCCACCACGAGACAGCACCATCTGCTCATAGGAGTGACCATACCTTGCTTCCTACAGGCCAAGCTAATTCCTGGGCTCCCCTCTGTCAGGGCTCCCAGGTGTGACCAGAGGTGTGTGGCTGACGCAGGGAAACGCAGACCTCAGATATGTTATAAACAATATAATTTATTAACACTAACCATACAAACATAAACGCAGTGCAATACTAAAACATAATACAGTGCAACCAAACCAAACCAACCACCCACAGATAACAGTACATACAATCAAGCATCGTCAGGCAGGCCGGGTCAATATCAATAGGGCAGGTAGGTACAGGGGGAGCAAGCGGAGATTGGTCGGGGTCACAGGCCAGGTTCAGCAGGTAGCAAGCAGCGTAGTACAGAGGGTCAGGCAGAGGGATGGTCAGGGTCACAAGCCAGGGATCAGAACAGGTAGCAAGCAGCGGTTCAGAAACAGGATGCAGGACAGAAACAGGATACAGGGCCCAGGACAAACACAACACCAAGGCAGAGTCTGTGGGTCTGGCCATCCCTTAAATACCCCAGCATAATCAGTTCCAGGTGTTAGCTGGCTGCAAAGTTGAGTCTCTGATTGCTGGGAGCATCCGCTGGCCAGCCCTGGTACTGCAGATCAAAAGGCAGGTGAGTCCCACCATTGCTGGCCAGTCCATTCCTGACAGTACCCCCCCCCCTCAAGGAGCGGCCTCAGGACGCTCCAAACAGTCCTAGCTGGAAAAAATGTTCCACCGCCCGGGTCTGGTAACTGGCGGGATATCAAAGACTGGCACACCGGGCAGGACTCCGGGCAGCGGTACACCGGGCAGAGGCACATCGGGCTGGACTCCGGGCAGAGGCACACCGGGCAGAGGCACACCGGGCTGGACTCCGGGCAGAGGCACACCGGGCTGGACTCCGGGCAGAGGCACACCGGGCTGGACTCCGGGCAGAGGCACACCGGGCTGGACTCCGGGCAGAGGCACACCGGGCTGGACTCCGGGCAGAGGCACACCGGGCTGGACTCCGGGCAGAGGCACACCGGGCTACCAGGAGAAGCAGCAGGCAGCGGGCCACCAGGCGGAGCGGCAGGCACCGGGCTCCCGGGCGGAGCAACAGGCACCGGGCCCCCGGGCGGGGTGACAGGCCTCGGGCCCCCGGACGGGGCGACAGGCCTCGGGCCCCCGGGCGGGGCGACAGGCCTCGGGCCCCCGGGCGGGGCGACAGGCCTCGGGCCCCCAGGCGGAGCGGCGGGCGCCGGACCCCCAGGCGGAACTACAGGTCTCGGGCCCTCAGGCGGAGCGGCGGGTGCCGGACCCCCAGATGGAGCGACAGGTCTCGGGCCCTCAGGCGGAGCGGCGGGCGCCGGACCCCCAGATGGAGCGACAGGTCTCGGGCCCTCAGGCGGAGCGGCGGGTGCCGGGCCCCCAGGCGGAGCGACAGGCATCGGGCCCCCAGGCGGGGCGACAGGCATCGGGCCCCCAGGCGGGGCGGCGGGCGCCGGACCCCCAGGCGGGGCTACAGGTCTCGGGCCCTCAGGCGGAGCGGCGGGCGCCGGACCCCCAGATGGAGCAACAGGTCTCGGGCCCTCAGGCAGAGCGGCGGGCGCCAGACCCCCAGATGGAGCGACAGGTCTCGGGCCCTCAGGCGGAGCAGCGGGCGCCGGACCCCCAGATGGAGCGACAGGTCTCGGGCCCTCAGGCGGAGCAACAGGTCTCGGGCCCCCAGACGAAGCGGCGGGCACCGAGTCACCAGGCACGACAGTGGGCACCGAGTCGTCTGGCAAGACTGCGGGCACCGAGTCAACTGGCGGAACAGCGGGCATCGAGTCAACTGGCGGAACTGCGGGCACCGAGTCGTCTGGCAAGACTGCGGGCACCGAGGCGTCTGGCAAGACTGCGGGCACCGAGTCGTCTGGCAAGACTGCGGGCACCGAGTCGTCTGGCAAGACTGCGGGCACTGAGTCAACTGGCGGAACAGCGGGCACCGAGTCGTCTGGCAAGACTGCGGGCACCGAGTCAACTGGCGGAACAGCAGGCACCGAGTCGTCTGGCAAGACTGCGGGCACCGAGTCGTCTGGCAAGACTGCGGGCACCGAGTCGTCTGGCAAGACTGCGGGCACTGAGTCGTCTGGCAAGACTGCGGGCACCGAGTCGTCTGGCAAGACTGCGGGCACTGAGTCAACTGGCGGAACAGCGGGCACCGAGTCGTCTGGCAAGACTGCGGGCACCGAGTCAACTGGCGGAACAGCGGGCACCGAGTCGTCTGGCAAGACTGCGGGCACCGAGTCGTCTGGCAAGACTGCGGGCACCGAGTCGTCTGGCAAGACTGCGGGCACCGAGTCAACAGGCACGACAGTGGGCACCGGGTCATCAGGTATCGGATTGTCTGGCTCGACAGCGGGCATCGGGTCACCAGGTATGACAGCGGGCACTGGGTCACCAGGCATCAGGTCATTTGGCTTGCCAGCGGGCACCGCGTCATCTGGCAAGGCAGTGGGCACCGGGTCACCAGGTATGACAGCGGGCTCTGAGTCAATTGGCACGACAGCGGGCACTGGGTCAGGTACCGGATCATCTGGATCAACAGCGGGCATCGAGTCAACTGGCCTAATAGGATCGTCGGGCTGGATCAGTTCATCATGCTGAGTAGCGGCATCAGGCTGAGTAGAGGCTTCAGGCTGAGTAGAGGCATCCGGCTGAAGAGAGGCATCCGGCTGAAGAGAGGCATCCGGCTGAGTAGAGGCTTCAGGCTGAGTAGAGGCTTCAGGCTGAGTAGAGGCTTCAGGCTGAGTCACGGAAGGCAGGTTCACCGGTTTGGATACTGGCAGGATGGTATTGGTTGGAAAGAATTTTCGCTTTTTTCTGGTTTTAACTACTGGAGCACTGCAAGTAAACGCAGGTCTGCAAACGAATGGAGCAGCTGGAGACAGAGAAAAACTGGAGGATGGAACAGGAGAGGGAGCAGTTGCTACAGAGGGCTTTTTTACAGGGTTAAAGGCAGGATAGGTGCAGCGAGTGGGAACAGGGTACTGACATGCGGTAGATAGCCAAGTATACTGGGCTGTAACTGGAGGAGCTGATGGGAATACAGGAGTAGAGTTAGAAGCAGGACTGGGTTTTTGTAAGCTGACTGAGGCTGGGTGCAACAAGTCTGTCCATGTCTGCAGTAGGGGTTGAACAAAGCTGAGCTTACACAAAGCCTGTCTGGTCAATGACTGCACTGCGTTTATACAATCTCTTAGTGTCTGTGGTGAACATGTGGAATAACGCTCCAAAAAGTAACCCACATCATCCTCTAATAACCACACCAGGGACTCTACCTGGTCTGCACTAAATGGTGGCAAAAATTCATCCCTGCATTCGGGGGAACCAGATGAAACCAACTCAGCACAAACCTCAACCAAAGGCTGCAGCTCAGAGAACTCTGTGCCCTGATCTACTAGAACATGAGCGAGCCGTATACATTCTAGTAGTTGATCCCTGGGATACTCCTTCAGAGTTTGATAAGCATACTCCCTGTCATCAAACACTAGCAGATATAATACACAACCTCATCCAGATCCATCCTTCCCAGCAACAAGCCAAGATGACTTCCCTGTGCAGCCACTTCTGGTCAGGATTGGCCTTGGTGTAATGTCAGGGCTCCCAGGTGTGACCAGAGGTGTGTGGCTGACGCAGGGAAACGCAGACCTCAGATATGTTATAAACAATATAATTTATTAACACTAACAATACAAACATAAACGCAGTGCAATACTAAAACATAATACAGTGCAACCAAACCAAACCAAACCAACCACCCACAGATAACAGTACATACAAGCAAGCGTCGTCAGGCAGGCCGGGTCAATATCAATAGGGCAGGTAGGTACAGGGGGAGCAAGCGGAGATTGGTCGGGGTCACAGGCCAGGTTCAGCAGGTAGCAAGCAGCGTAGTACAGAGGGTCAGGCAGAGGGATGGTCAGGGTCACAAGCCAGGGATCAGAACAGGTAGCAAGCAGCGGTTCAGAAACAGGATGCAGGACAGATACAGGGCCCAGGACAAACACAACACCAAGGCAGAGTCTGTGGGTCTGGCCATCCCTTAAATACCCCAGCATAATCAGTTCCAGGTGTTAGCTGGCTGCAAAGTTGAGTCTCTGATTGCTGGGAGCATCCACTGGCCAGCCCTGGTACTGCAGATCAAAAGGCAGGTGAGTCCCACCATTGCTGGCCAGTCCATTCCTGACACCCTCTCTTCCTATCAGGGGCAGAACGGAATGAAATTCTATAGGATCATCAATTGTTTGCTGCAGGAGTGATGCTGAAACAGGAACAACTGGCTTCACATTGTACCCCCTGGACATATCTCCAGCTTTGTCACTGTTTTAAACTCCACACTTCACAGCAACATTGTCCAGGCCACTTACAGCATTTGAAAACATCTACTTGAAGACCAACCCCCAGCAACACATCATATCAACAGTCCACAATCTCCTGGGAGCAAATATACGGACAGACACAGGGAAAGCTTGTGCTGCCTGGTCCAGAGATCTTCCAATGGACATAACCCCTGAAGCATGGGAGCAAAGTTTCCATGTTGCCCATAAAGGCTCGGCCAATGTCTCAATTTAGAAGGCTAAATACAAAATCTTATTCAGGTGGTACAAGACCCCAGCTCTGTTGCTCAAATTTGATCTGACCCTCCCCAGCTGCTGTTGGAGATGCCACCAAGTTGTTGGCACACTCCTATATGTTTGGTGGGATTGCCCAATTATCCAACCTTTCTGGTCTGATGTCCATTCTATTATTCTCCAAGTAACAACCAAAACCTTAGCCTACTCTCCAGCACAATACTTACTACACCACTCAGTATTCCTTCTGAAGGCTAACCACAAGTCACTTGCACTGCACTTAATTAATGCAGCCAAGGCATGCATACAGGAACACTGGGGTTCCTCCCATGTCCCATCCCTCGCAGAATGGTTTGCATGAATTTCCAGAGTTGCGGAGATGGAGGAATTAATACACATTACTAAGGGATCCCCCTCCAAAGACCCAGGAAGCTTGGCTGGATGTGTCTCAGTGTCTGAGGCCTGTTTACATCACTACCACAAGACTGAGCAAAACCAACACATCTCCAATATACATCAATACATCATTTAAAGTATTTTTAAATGTAAACATTGTACCTGAATTTGACTCAGTATCGGCCTCTTGCCCTCCTTGCTCAGTTCAGCTTCAGAGGAAGGAGCTGCAGTCAGTCAGTTAAAGCCAGTCAGTTGTGCCTCAGTTGTTATGTACTAACAGGGAACATGGTTATCCCTTGTCTACCAAGGCACGTTGATAAAGGTCCTGGTATTCAAAAAGTTAAAGCATGACATGGATTTTACACTCAGTGATGAGTAAAAGTGTAAAAGTGATCTGGGCAGCTCTTGAGCATCCTGATCACATTTACAAGGCTCTAAAGAAATGACACTGCCTGGGAAGATGGTTAACATCTAGGGGAAATGAAGGGGCTAACTGTGTTCCTAGAAAGTGTAATGTGTGCTGCTTTTACTCACAGATCTGGATCATTTTCTCCCTGCTTTTCAGGGAGAAGAAACAGCCAGATCGCTGTTCTGTTTACACAGAAATATGTGTGTGTATAAACACAGGACTCTGTGCTGTGATTGGACACAGTTGGTCAGCAGGTTTCAGATAAAATAATTGGCTGAAACCTGCTCACAAACGTGTGCCTTGTCCAATCACAGCACAGGTCATGCATGCGCACCCCAAACCCAAAAGCAAGCCGGTAATGTACTTTTACGTTGCTGAACCTGCATCTACCGTCCACTCATAATACATTTACTGTGAGTGGGCAGCAAGTGGTTAATGAAAACACTTGCCATCCATGCCTTATTTTTGCAGTGCTGTTTATAAGCAGCACTCCAGAAAAAGATGCTCACTTTGTTTTGTTACAAGGGAGGTAGTTAAAGGAGGAGAGATCAGATCCCCCACACTACCAGACAGGGTTTTCTTTGTGGCAGTGCAATGCAAATCTCAGGACTGGATTGACAAAAATGCAAGGGAAGGAAGGGAGGGAGGAAGGGGGTGGAAGGAAAAAAGGGAGGAAGGGAGGGGTGGGTGGAAGGAAGGAAGGAAGGGAGGGGTGGAAGGAAGGAAGGAAGGATGGAAGGGAGGGGTGGAAGCTAGGTTGGACTCAAGTGATTCATTCAGATGCATCAGAGCTGTTGATTGCTGTGTTCATTTTCCCTCCCACACATCCTCAGAAGCTGCATGGACTGGAGTGTGGATGGTCAGAGGGGGAGGCAGAGCAGATCCGGTCTTTCTCCCCTCTCATCTATTGGTGTGGAGGATGGAGGGAGGGGTTGGGCATTGAGAAGAACACAACGGCAGTGGGAAGGAGAGGGGGTGGGGGGGTAGAAAGAAAACTGAGCCATCAGGTATGTTCTTTGCAGTGGTGGGGGCGGTGACAAGCAGCGATCTCCTGTATGGCTTTCAATAAAGCAGTTGGAAGCTGCTTCTCCTTCTCTCCCTCCCACGGCTTGCAGCTGCTTCACTGAAAGCCATACAGGAGATCGCTGCTTGTCACTACCTCCACCGCCACCCCTTCCACATACCCCTAGCCCCGGCACTGCTCACCGCCCCCACCTTATTTCTACTCGCAGGCGAGTGGAAATTTTGAGGGCTGCTGGGATGGTTGGCAACTCTCCTCTGGGAGGGGTTCAGACCCCCCTGAATTCCCCCTTATCTACGCCCCTGCTGCAAGGGGCAGGGCTCACAGTGTGATGTCATGTTGCCATGACAACTGCCATGCTCAGCAGTGGATCTGTCATTGCCGACTGTCGGTCCGGAAGGGAGCACTGCTAGGGCTGTTCTTGGACCACAGTCTGCCATTTAGTGACTCAGAAAAAATGAGGAAGGGTTGTAACAGCGCAAACACTGCAAAGTCCTGGGAAATGGTAGTATGGGGTGATCGTGGTATTAGTGGCTACTGTATGAAGAGCGTAGGATTCCGTGTGGCACTGAGGGCAAGGATTCCAAATAAACTGTAGCAACTTCTGTAGATGAGAAAAAGGAGAGAAGCGCCTCTAAGTGCAATAAGTCTTTTAATTCAAGTCTAAATGTAGAAACACTCACGTGTGTGAAGTAATCATAAGCTTAAAAACCGTGGTTAACAATAGTTAACGGTGGGGTGGTAACCTGGGTGAAGAGCCGTCATCTTACTGCGATGTGGAGAGGTCAGCTCTTGGCTGGAACAGCGTGGTGGCTGGAGGGGAACAGCGGTGAGGCCAGCCGGCGTGCACGTCCTCCCTCAGAAGCTGCTTGAAAAAGGAGTGCACTTCCGCCTTCCACGGCCAGTGCATGCTTTGAAACGCGTCGCAGTGCACCCTGGGATCTGACGTCATCACGGCCACGCCGCCGCTACGTTCCAGCGTGCGTTCCATCCGGCTCTGAGGGAGGACATGCACGCCGGCCGGCCTCACCGCTGTTCCCCTCCAGCCACCACGCTGTTCCAACCAAGAGCTGACCTCTCCACATCGCAGTAAGATGACGGCTCTTCACCCGGGTTGCCACCCCACCGTTAACTATTGTTAACCACGGTTTTTAAGCTTATGATTACTTCACACATGTGAGTGTTTCTACATTTAGACTTGAATTAAAAGACTTATTGCACTTAGAGGCGCTTCTCTCCTTTTTCTCTTTTGCCATTTAGTGACTGCTGCTTTAGGGGAAAGTACAAGACATGTAAGTGTTACCTAACTGCAACACAGATTAATCAGATCCCCTGCTCTACAAGAGAGGGTTGTGCTGTGTGATAGTGCTGTGCAACTCTCAGGACTGGATTGACAGAAATACAAATCCTTTGTCAGGTGCAACAGCTCCCATATAAGTTTTACATCTGCGTATGCAGCAGTCTACCTGGAGCTAAGCTTTAGGGGAACCTTAGCTAACTGATGAACACACACACATGCACTTGCTAGTGTCCTGTTTACTTGGCGAAAGGGCAAGAATGCATTGTACATAAAATTGTTAAGAAAACATTGCATCCACATTAATCATGTCTTCTACATGTTAGATTATTACATTTTCTCTAGGCGGAAATATAAACCATGTTGGCTGAGATCACACCTCCAGGTGGAACAAACTGTAATGCTGTTTTCATCAGCAAAAACAAAACATAAAGCATGATTCTTTAGAATGACCAAACTGTTTCTAAAACAAGTGTAATAATATTTTAGGTAGGTCTTTTTCTCTAAAAGGCAGAATGCATTTGATAATTTTGCTGCTGGAGGATATTTGCCTGGTTCAAGGTATTGTGGAGCTGTGTATTGATCAACAAGTCAGAAAGCATGTATAGCGAATTTAATGTTCTGTGTCTTCAAGAAATGGCAGTCTTGAAAGCACACATCTTCTGGGGCAAATGCCATATTTTACTGTTTTCCATTACCATCCTTCTTCTAAGTTCATGGCTGAATGCTCAGAGCTTCAACATAAACTGAACACAAACTGCCAGGTTTGGATATAAATTGATATTAGATTTTCAGTGCTTTGTTGAGAGAATAAATACTTTTTTGATTTTTTCATTATTTATCATTTAAAAATATTTTTTCAATAAGATTTTAAGAAGTAAAAGCAACATTTTTAGATATATTTGTTTACAAATACAATTCATTGTTCAATCCCTCTTAGCTGTCATCTGTTTTCATTTCTGATTGCTCACATGGCTGAGTCAGTTGACAGGTAAATGAAACAAGATCAGATGTATAAAGCACCCTCATTTTTGAATATTTTATTTAATTACCATGGCCATTAGAGTATCAATATTAGAAGCTAGAGCTTTTAGTGGTCTTAGTTTATTGGATCTGTTTGGGTAGGGCTTTTATTGTTGGTTGAAATTATGCTTCCTGCTGTTTATAAAAGTGTGTAAAATTGTCAATCATTTCAGTAACAATAATGCTAATTTTGATAAACATTGATTCCTTTATAACTTTTGCTTTATGGTATTTGTCATCAAGATAGCAAGATTAGTATATTTTAGAATGGTGGAAAGCAAATCATTTATTCACCCTGAAGTTTTTTTTTAAGTTATATACTTTTTCCTATTTGATTTTTTTCTTGTTTCAAAGCAAAAAGAAATATTGTACCTCTTAATTTGTTATAAAACTGTTCATCATGCATTGATAATAAATTTGATCCTGATAAAAGAGGAAGTGTGGGAGAAGTTCAAAGTTGTAATATCATGTGAAGTTGCCTTTTTTTATTAGTGATTTCTGAGTACGAATTGTCAGTAAATGTTACACCAGTTAATCAAGAAATTGTGAACATTTTTGTATCCTTTGAGTTACAAATAGTGATGAAGTGTAGAATCATGTTACTATTTTCTTGGTCCTTTGTATTAGATATTCAATATTATAAAGAAGCCTGTACTATCCTTCTGAAAATTTTAGTTGTTTGGCATTTATACTTAGTTAAAGTCTTCTGTATTCATTGAATCAAACATTCAGATCATGAGTTCTGACCTCACACTGACTTTACTGATGGGCATGCTTGTCTGGATCATTCATTTAGAAAATGTTGAATTCTAAGAGGGCTAAGCAGGGCTGCTGTTAGAAACCATGGGGCCCCATACAGCCAACTTGATAGGGCCCCCCCTAAAAAAAAAGTACACAGTTTACTATGCTTCAGTTATGAAAGAACACAGTGAGTGATAGGTACCAATAATTAACTGTGTTCATTTGTGGAAGGAAGGGGCTGATACATGTGACATATTTACTGGACCCTTCCTTTACTCTCCATCCTGAAGGATCCTATTGTGTGCTTTCAGCTGCCTGTTAGAAGGAGAGGAGGGAAGGCGGCAGCACTGCTGGGGTAGGGGCACACTGGGGAGCCTGGGCAGCAGGGGGAAATGTATGGTGCACAGGGAGGGTGATGGGTGTGGCAGGGGGGCAATTACTGGAACTGATTCCCTGCATGGCTCTCTCTGCAGCAGCTGAAAGCCAGTGGGAGGGAGAGGAGAAGAAGCTGTTTTTCAGCTGCTGTGGAGAAAGCCATACAGGGGGTCGTATCCAGTAATGGCCCCCAAGCCATGCTGATTATCCTCCCTGCTCACATCCGCTTCACCCAGCTATCTGGGCCCCCCTGCTGACCTAGACCCCATACAGCAGGACTGGTGGTATCCCCTTATCCACAACCCTTGGGCTAGGCAACTAAGATTTCAGAAAAGAGCCATCATAGCAGCCTCCATATTTGTCTCTCACTCAGCCTGTGACCAGGCAGTGAAGAAACAGCAGACTTATGAGCTTATGTCAATCTGTCAGCATTATTGATCGGTCGAATACCCCTGTTTTTGGTTTGCAGTCGAACGTTCTAACCTAATGAATGTTCCACTGTGAACTTTGAACTCAAGGCAAGTCTATGGGACTCAAACTTATTTGCCATAAAAGGGACTCTGGTACTGCCCTAAGGGACATGAATCAGCAAAAAAAGACATTTCAAAGAGTACGGTTTTTTAAGGGGCAGCTATCTTTCATTACTTAACCACTTGCCTACCGGGCACTTTTACCCCCTTCGTGCCCAGGCCAATTGAGCAGTCATGCAACACTGTACCCATATAAACTTTTTATCATTTTTTTTCACACAAATAGAGCTTTATTTTGGTGGTATTTAATCACCACTGGGTGTTTTATTTTTTGCACTAAAAACAAAATAAGAGCAACAAATTTGAAAAAAAAAAAGTTTTTCTTTGTTTCTATTATAAAATTTTGCTAACAGGTAATTTTTCTCCTTCACTGATGTACATTGATGAGGCTGCACTGATAGGCAGCACTGATGGGCACTGATGAGGCAGCACTGATGGACACTGATAGGCTGCACTGATGAGGTGGCACTAGTGGGCATTGATGAGGAGGCACTGATGATGCTGCAGTGATATGCAGCAATGATGGGCACTGGTGGCATTGATGAGTGACACTGATGGGCAGCGCTGACTGACAGCACTGACTGGCTGCACTGCTGGGCGGCACCGCTGGGCACTGATGAGCAGAACTGCTGGGCAGCACTGATGGGTGGCACTGATGGGGGGGGCACTGATGGGGGGGCACTGATGGGTGGCACTGCTGCGCACTGGTGGGTGGCACCACTGGGCAGCAACGCAGGGCACTGATCATCAGGGCAATAATCATCAGTTCCCTGATGATCAGTGCTGATCTGCTCTGTGACAGTTGTCAGTTATTGGCAGTATTTTCCTCACACTGTGACAGCATGAGGAAAGCGCTGCCGATAACCGGCAACTGTATTTACTCGGTGATCAGTGAAAAAACCCAATGTGCCCCCCCTAATTCATACCAGACCCTTTAGGTCAGGTAGGAAGGTGTCAGGGAACGAGAAGATCACCGCGGCGCACAAATCTGCACATGCGTAGGATCCCGACAAGACATACAGGCAGGCGGGAACTAGGACCCAGGCACGCCTGACGACGCCGGGCGGGCTATTTAAACCAGCTCTTGCAATGCTCACATTGCTGTATGGTCTTGTTCCTGTTGTTCCTGCTTGTTCTGTTCCTGAGATTGCCTTGTTGCCGACCTAGCCTGACCCCCATTGCCGTTGACCGTCTCCTGCCCTGACCCCTGGCTCGTCTTGACTTCATGCAGCCTATTTGGCCTGGAAATGGAGGAAGAGGAATGTGCAACCCTGAATCATACTAAGTCACCTACCCTCATTATGTGGGGGGAGTGCCTTGCCTCGCAGGGGACCCCCCTGGAAAATCACCTAGTCCCCATGTTGATGGAGGCAAGTGCCTCGTCCCCATACCCCTAGTCCTCATTCACATGGAAGGCTGTATCTAGGTGCCCCATTTATGTTAAAGGGGGCTCCTGATAAGCCCCCACCCACAGACACCCACAACCACTGGGTCTGGACCCTTGTCCTCATCAAAATGGGAACAGGTGCTTTCCCATGGGGTTCCCCCTTGCAGGATACCCCCCAAAGGGATGTGGCCTGTAATAGTTCTGGAGGGAGGGTTGCATGCTCAGAGTAAGGGTCTGGGATGCATTTTAGGGGACAACTTCTTATTTTGCATGAGTTCCTCCTTAAAATCTGTATCAGACCTAAAGGGTTTTTTTTTTTTGTTTTGGTTACCTCTATAAAATTAATACCAGACTCAAAGGGTCTGGTATGAATTTTAGGGGGACTCTATGCAAATTAAAATTTTTGGCACATGACAAATGATCTCATTGTTGGCTTCGAGGAAAAAAAAAGTGCACAGGCCTCTCCAATGTCCACCGCTGGAGTGGACTGTGAGTTTAAGAAAAAACCCCAAACAAACAAAGAAGCCGTAGTTTAAATGAATTTAGCATTTTTATTTCTCCACTTCAAATATATGAAAAAAAAAATCACTGCTACTGGCCAAGATTATTTTTATGTATTTATTTATTTTTGCATATATTGGTACATGCTCCCCATGACAATGCCCACTCTCTCCCCATGCTATTATTTTTTACAACCCCTTGCATGTTGACCTAAAAAATGGGCATTTTTGATTTGACAAATTCAACTCCCATTGATTTCAATGGGCTTTGGATTTGGCACCCAAACATTTTTGATGTTCACCGAATCCAGCTTTAACTGAACCCAGGGAAATTCTGCTCATCACTATTAATGATAAATTCATGAATACAGATCAGCAATAATACGGGGTTGATTTACTAAAAATGTAAAGTGCTAAATCTGGTACAGGCTCTGCACAGTAACCAAACATCTTCCATTTTTTTTTTGTCAAAGCTAAATTGGTCAACCTGAAGTTAGAAGGTGATTGCCTACCATGCACATCTGCACCAGGTTTTGTTTCACTCTCCAGTTTTAGTAAATCAACCCTTTGTGTCTTTTATGTCTACCTAGAGTTCAGCTTTAAAGTGACCTTGTTGCTCTGTCCTACATGGGCAAAGCACAGGTTCTCTTTCAGTCAGGAAGGCATTTCTCCTCTTCTTTGCAGCAGAGCTCATTAATTTGCATTTGTCAGACTATTGCCTTCACAGAATATAAAAGTAATTATCACAGGGCACTTGCAAGTTCAAGCTGTCCTGGAAGCTGCAGATTGCGTTTTATTATTTTACTTATTTATATAGTGTCAACACATTCTGCAACACCTTACAGCTTAAATAGAATTTCTCACATCAGTTCATATCTTCAACATACATCTGAGAAAAAAATCCTACTAAAAAATTCCAACTACAATTTAAACAGAGCCAGAACACCTGCAATAATAATAGATTTTAAGAGGATCTAAAGTGGCCTGTGGTAACGCACACAAACATGGTCTATAAAAATATTATACTGCACTCATGCCCCCTCAAGAGTTTGTGGAAATGCAAAGAGAAGTTATGTGGAATTTAGTTACCCTTTTTGCCACTATTGAATTTCTCAATATTGGTACATTTTTGCCTTGCTTTCACATGATTGGGTGAAGAAAGACAGAAAAGCTTCCACGCATTCACAGAGCTAAGCAAAAATTCCCTTGAAAAGGAAAATTCACCAAAGTATATGTTTTCTCCTTTAGTTTATTAACCCCATTTTTTCATTCAGTTAGTCTGGGACACAAATTATGATATCTGGGCTGCAATCATGTAATCACTGAACAAACATATCACAAACTGATGGAGAAAGACAGCCCCTCCATGGTTTGAAGTTTCAGTACAACCAGCCTGCCCATGGATTATAATTTGGCCAGTTCCTGCTGAACTGCCAAATATTGATCTGTCTATTGCTGGCTTAATTTCAAAATGTTGAAAAGTTTACCCAAATTGTATCATTTCAAGCAGATGTAAAAGAATTATGAAACATGCCTGATATATTTTAAAGAAAGAGCAAAACCGGAATGCTCTAAATCTTTACCTATAAATTCACTTTTCTGATTTACAGGACCCATTAAGACCTTGGAATCATGGTGCCTTGTGTTAATTACTGCACATTACCATGCATTGCATTGCTGGCAATGCAAAACAAAATAGACATATCACATATTTGCTAATGCAGCACACTACAGTTCATAGTAATGGATCACCATGTGTTGTGGAGCTCTGCAGTGCACATGCATGGGAGCTGTGTTACTTCAGTGCATTGGAGTGCCATTAGAAATGAAACCTCTTACATAAGGTGTACCAGTCTATCTGCAGCCCTCTGTCCTATACAGCTTTCTACAACACACATAAATTACATGGAATTTGTCAGCATCTCTTAGCAGCACAAAACTGGCATTAGGGATCTGAATTCACACACTACAGGGCTTAGGGAAAATTAATCTGCGTCTGATTGGAAGGATGAGACACATCCCCCTTCTCACACTACAAAGAGGACAAGCACAGCTGTGGCTGTCAATCACAGGATGTGTGCTGGAGCTTCCCTTCCCATCACCTTTTTTCTCATGGTGTTGGGAAAAGTTGTCAGAAATGACTCAGGCAGATAAGAACTAGGCAGCAGAGAACACAGTATAGAAGAATGTTATTTGTTCACATTTTATGTCTAAGCTTTACAACGGTATGCCAAGAATGTAATAAATGTTTGTGTTTCTGTAGAACATATAGCAAACAATAATAATACTGCATTTCTCTGCTTTCTCCCCCTGCTCTCCCAATAAACGGTTAGTGTGTAGGTGTGTGTGTGTTTGTGTGTGTGTGAAAATTTGAAAATGTATACATGTGTATTATTTGTGAAGTAGTGCAGCAAAAAGAAAACAATAGCAGCATATTTCACATTTCTGCAGATATGAAGCACCAATCATGTAACCTTGCATGGTTATTCTCTTCTGTATCTAAAGAAATGATACTAGGTGCATGGGTTGGACATAGTAATACAGATAAAAAACATAATTCTTCTATTTCAGGAGGCTGCATTTATGGCTCAGTACCATTACACTTGGTTACAATTCTGCAGTGATTATTTCTACAGATCGATACATTCTTATAAGAGTCCTCAGTGTCCTCCCAGCTAGCTTAAAAATAGTTAATGGTTTTATTTTCTCATGTTCTATATAATTATCTTGGTGACAGAAATATTTATCAACAATCTCCCTCAAGAAATCTATGAAGATTAGTACAGTATTGATAAAGCGCCAATAGTTCATTCAGCGCTGTACATTACAAAGGGAGACAGAACATGTGACAGAACAATAACAATACAATGCAAAACATGAGGGGATTGAGGGCCCTGCTCTTTCAAACTTACAATCTAGGAGGGAGGGGATAGTGGTACAGGAGGAGATAGCTGTGGGGGATGGAGTGGTAGGAAGAGTGGAGGAGGTCGGCAAGTTAGCAGGGGGTGGAGTAGGCTTCCCTGAAGAGATGGGTTTTCAGGGTGCGCCTAAAGGAGAGGAGAGTAGGTGATAATCTGATGGGTTGGGGCAGGGAGTTCCAGAGGATGGGTGACACCCTGGAGAAGTCCTGGAGGCGGGCATGGGAGGAGGAGACCAGTGAACTAGAGAGAAGGAGGTCTTGTGAGGAGCGGAGTGTGCGTGCTGGGTGGTACTTGGATATTAGGTCAGTGATGTAGTTCGGGGCAGTGTGGTGGAGGGCTTTGTACGTCAGTGTTAGGATTTTGAATTTGATTCGTTGCGCAATCGGAAGCCAGTGGAGGAATTGGCAGAGGGGGGTAGCGGAGATGGAGCGGTTGGAAAGGTGAATGAGTCTGGCAGCCGTGTTCAGGATCGACTGAAGCAGGGATAGCCAGCGGCGAGGCAGGCCAGTGAGGAGGGAGTTGCAGTAGTCGAGTCGTGATATGATGAGGGAGTGGATGAGCTGTTTAGTGGTTTCTGGGGTTAGGAACGTGCGTATTTTGGCAATGTTGCGGAGGTGGAGTCTGCACAAGCTTGTTAAAGATTGGACTTGGGGCTGGAAGGATAGGTTTGAGTCCAGAATGACACTAAGTACTCTGGCCTGCGGGGCGGATTTTATGGTGACGTTGTTGGATGTGATGGAGAAGTCAATGGGGGGTGGTGTGAGGGCTGGGGGGAAGACAAGAAACTCTGTTTTGGAGAGGTTTAGTTTAAGGAAGTGGAGCAACATCCAGTCTGATATGTCGCTCAGTAGGTGTGTGATTCGGGTGGAGACTGAGGTGGTGAGGTGGGGGGTTGAGAGATAGATTTGTGTGTCATCAGCATATAGGTGGTAGTTGAAGCCGTGAGAGTGTATGAGTTGACCAAGGGAGAAGGTGTAGATGGAGATGAGAAGGGGCCCGAGGACAGAGCCTTGAGAGACCCCAACAGAGAGGGGGAGTGAGGGGGGAGGTGGTAGCATTAAAGGTAACACTGAAAGAGCGTTGTGACAGGTAGGATGAGAGCCAGGAGAGAGCAGAATCTCTGAGGGTCATTGGGGTCCAGGGAGGGCTTTTGAGTTTGAGGGTGGGGGTTTCAGAGGGGAGGGGAAAGTGCCGGAGGAGAGGAAGAGATTAAAGATGTGGGTGAGGGAGCGTAGGATGGAGGGGAAGGGAGGTCATCGGAGTTGTGAGGGGATAGGGTTGAGGGGGCAAGTGGTGAGGCGGGCATCAGAGAGGATCTTGGAGACTTCCTCGATGGTAGTAAGGTCAAAGGTGTGAAGTGTTGGGGGGGCTTCAGTATGAGGAATGTAGGGTGGGGTGGAAGTGGAGGTCAGAGCAGTGGTGGGGCCGTGGGAGAGGGGTGATGAGGGGGTAGCTGAGTGAGGGGAAACGGGGTTGGAGGGAGTTTGAGCAGCGACGAAGTCCCTGCGGATTATGTCGAGGGAGAGGGGGATGAGGGGGTAGCTGTGTGAGAGGGGACAGGTTGAGAGGGCGTGTGAGTTGCGGCGATGTCCTTGCGAATTGTGTCAATCTTGTTTTTGAAGTGATTGGCAATCTCTAGGGCAGTGAGTGAGGTGCTGGGTGGAGGTGAGGGTGGCGAGAGTAGAGAGTTGAAGGTGGAGAAGAGTCGGCGAGGATTGGAGGAGAGGGCCTTGATGATAGATACATTTTTCAGACTGTTGGAATATTGTGTGAGTTTTGTTTTATGATGGACAGATTATACAAGTGAAATCAACCACCTAAAACACAGGCAATGTACTTTTGTATATTCAGGGCTGGAGGTGCCAGCTTGTCTTGGGTGGGGTCCTGGCTTGTCTGGATACTTGGCTGTTGATTAGTTTACTGTTAATTAGATCACTGTTAGCTGTTATCTGTCCTGTTTACCATTTGCACTGTTTAGGATAATGTGATCAAGCTCTTGCCAAATCAGTGTGTGATGTTTATCACAATGTGTAATATTTGTTTTTATTGTTCATGTTGGGACTGTCCCTATGCAACATATTGCAGCTTACAAGTCTTTAGATGTAGTGGCTGCAATAATTTTTTCATTTTATTTTATTTTTTATTTTCACCTGATGATCCTAACAGTAACACACTTCCTGCCTTAAGAGGACAACATTCACTCTCTATGATGTATCTATGGAGAAACAGTGTTGCCCCCCTTGTACAGGACCTGAGGAACCTTTCATTCTCCTCTTCTCCATAAAGTAGAGTGGAGGGATTCTGTAGTACTCAGAGATGGCTCAGAACAATGTAATTAAAAGGAGTGCAGGCAGGGAACACAGGAAGGTATTCACTAACAGGATTTATGGCAATGTTAATAGGCATCTTTTTATTCATTTCATTTTTATTAGAAGAAAAAGAAAACATTCTAGTTCTGCTATTTAAAGCACATTTCTTTCATTTATCAAACAGATATACTAAATGCTTACATACAGTACATTTCAGGGATAAGTCCCCAATTTGCCATGCTGAATTTTCTTTCTAAGATGACAAGTGACAGAGGCAAACAAGATTGGGATACTAGTCCAGTTGCATGCAACAAATAAAAATACTTTTCAAACAGATATACTAAATCCTTTTGATAGTATACATACAGTACATTTCAAGGATAGGTCCCCAATTTGCCATGTTGTATTTTTTTCTAAGATGACTAGTGACAGTGGGCAGACAAACTTGGGCTACTAGTCCAGTTTGCATACAACAAATAAAAATAGTAGACCTGTTTGGAGATGACTTTTTCCAATTTCCTAAATTCCTATTCTAGGAACTGGTATACATTAATAAAATAATTTCTAGTGTAATTTATATTTCACATGTAATTTGTTACCAGTGCAAGGACCCAGAAGCCACTTCTTGATTTAAAATAATTAGTTTGTTTAAAATGTCATATAAGGCAGATTGTATCTCATGGGTGACAACTGCTTGCATAGACCAACAAGGTAACCAAAATGACTACCGATTTGTTTGTTTTTTTAAATAAATGTGTATAAATGATCAATTTTCCCAAATACAATCATTTTGTATTCAGTTGTTTTTAATTTTGTAACAACAGTCAGACTATAGATTATTCCCAAGTCATTGACAACTAGAAATTTGCTCTCTCTGTAAAGGCATCATTGAGCATGTAAGATTAATGATACATCTGTACGCTTTGCCTTACAGTCCATGACCTTGTTTCTCGTAATGAATAGAAATTAGGAAATAAAATGATAACAAAATAATGATGTGGTTCTCTGATATAACTAATGTTTATATAAACAGAGTTATGACTGACCAGAAAGCATGACCTTTATATAAATCTTTAATGTAAAAAACTTGCCAACATTGTAAAGATGAATATTTTCATCAGGGGTGTAATTGGGTACTTTTCTATGAAAGTAGAGAGTTAAGGTACAACTCTCTGAGCTCCCTGTTTCAACATTCATCAGCTATTCCCATCAAGTAAAAACGTAATCTGAAACTCAGTAGTATTCTTTTGTAATTGTATAGATCAATTATAAAAAAATTAAAATGATAAATGACAGATATGCACTTCTAAAACATATACAGTGCTCAGCACAAATGAGTACACCCAACAGATTTCTCAGAAAACCTTTAATTTACTTTCAGAATCAACATTTTCTGTGGGGCCCTACACTACAAAAAACAAAAAACTTCCACAAATGTGGGCCATTGATTGCAAACAAGATTTGTAAATTTTCACACACAAAAAAAAGTATTTTTCCTAACAAATTCATTCAAGACCATGTTGCAAAAATGAATACACCCCAATGAAAATCTTACAAGCAAAGATACATTTTAGACAACAAAATCCTAATTAACAAGAATTCAACTACAGCTGAGTCTAATTATTCATTAAACAGGTGTCCAGCAGACAGTTGATTATAAAAGGGCATTACTTAACTAATAAAACCCCTTCCCATTTCATGCTGTCAGCAATGGCACCACATGGAAGAGAAATGTCACAAGGCCTAAGAAAGAAAATAATTTCTTTACACAAGAAAAGTGAAGGTTACAAGAAGATCAGCAAAGCTTTACTTATCAGTCAGAATACTGTAGCAAAAGTGATACAAAAATTTAACAAATGAAAAAGATAAAATCTTAACTAGTTGCCGCCTGGCCTATCGCCAGATGGCCATCGGGCGAACACCTCGTCCCTCCGGGTGGATGCCATATGGCGTCCTTTTCGGAGCACGCATTGCGCATGCCTGCAGAGCCACGCTGCGGCACGATCTGTCACCTGCCGTGTACCTCGGACACGGCCGACGACAGATCTGTGTACCTGCCCCATTGCCAGTACCATGTAACCTGCTGTGATCAATCACAGCAGGTCACATGATAGTTGTATACAATGGATGGCTTCCATTCATGCCATTCATTGTATACAAGTGTGTCTAGCTGTGAATGGTCACAGCGATCACATGCACAAGCTGGGCCAATCACAGCCCAGCTGTGTCATGTGATTAGCTGTGGCCAAATCAAAGCTAATCACAAAAAAAACCCTGAATGAATCAATGTCATTCAGGTAAATGCTTGCTTATAGCAAAGTAATTATTTGCTATAAGCAAATTGTGTAAAAAAAAAAAAAATACTTATCACTTCCCCAAAGTAGTACAATGTTACTATGGTAACATTATACTACTTTGGTCATAGTGACATATGAAAAGAAATCTTAAAAAAAGAGAAAAAAATTTAATAACAAATAAAAATTTTTTTTAAATTTTTTAAAGCATTAAAAAAAAAAAGATCATTTTTTTTTTCGTGCTGTCACCAGTCAGTGTCCCTGATCACCCCATGCCAGTTATATGATGACGATGTGCTGCACTGGTGACAGTATGTAAAAAAAAAAATAGTGAAAATCATTTTTTTAAATTCCAAATCTTCCTGCAAAATTATGACAAAAAAATTACAACTTCAAAAAACTCGCCATGCCTGTTATGAAATACGTCGAACTGTCTACTTTGCAAAAAGGGGTCATTTGGGGGATATCTGTACTGTTCTGACATTCTTCGACCTCAAGAAATTAGATTGGCTGTCAGTACTTCAGGATCGATCAATTTTCAGATCTATACCATCGTTTGTGAACTCTATAACTTTCCTACAGACTAAATCATAAATACTAATTTGAGTTATTTTCACCAAAGACATGTATCACAATACATCTTGGCCTAAATTTATGAAGAACAATTATTTATTTGCAAACTTTTATAACAGAAACAAAGAAAAACATGTTTTTTTTTTCAAAAATGTCAGTCTTTTTTGTTAATTTAGCAAAAAATAAAACCCCCAGTGGTGATTAAATACCACTAAAATAAAGCTCTAGTTGTGTGAAGAAAATGATAAAATTTTAGTTTGGGTACAGTGTTGTTTGACCGCGCAATTGTCATTCAAAGTGTGAGAGCGCTGAAACCTGAAAAATGGCCTGGGCAGGAAGGGGGTAAAAGTGCCCTGCATGGAAGAGGTTAATCAGACTAGATTGACAAAATGCTTAGAATTGCTTAATTGTAAATATGGAGGAGAGAGGGGCAAGGGGCAGGGCTGTATTGACTATAATGGCACTTGTAGCACTGTGCTTGGGGTAGCAAGGAGAAATACATGGTAAATACATAAATACGGGGAGTTTGAAAAGTGAAATAATTCTCAAATATCTTGAACAACTATGTGATTTTTTTTTTCTAGTAAGTTAGGCCATTTCACTAGGTAGTTGTATGTAAATACTAAAAATGTGCAATCAGATCATATCAGCCAGCTTTAATAATTAGACTGCTACAATGTGAAAAGAAAATGTATTTTTAATTTTAGTACATTACAAGGTAGTTTGTGCTGCTATTTATATAATTTTTAAATATAAATTATTTTTACATTTCTAACTCCAGATAACTGTGGACTGTTATATCCAGACAACTTGCCTAATACAGAAGCCTGAACTATACGCTCAGTGGCTACTTTATTAAGTACGTCTACAGTATTTAGTAGTAATAAAAGGACACATCAATCATGTGGTCAGCAACAATATTAAGGTAGGCTGTAGAACTGTTAGGAAGGTATTTGGGGTCAAACATGTGCCTGAACTATTAACCCAAATTAAAATGGATCTGTGGAATTGTTTAGCACCTATGTCCATTGTAGCCTAATTTTCCTGTACTTGGCTGGCAGGAGTGGAACCCAATTTGAACTGCTGTAGCCCATCCTCCTCAAATTCTGATGTGTTGTTCAGATCTTGTTGCACATTTCTTTTGTAAAGAGCAGTTATTTGAGATGTGGATTTTCCATCACTATTCATTGTAAACTCTATAGACAACACTGCTTGAAAAATCTCATACGATTATGCATCTTCTGCATTTTAGCATTCAAACAGCCAGAGCCCCTTTTGATTTGAAATATTGACTTACAGCTGGATGATTTACTGCCTTACTATATGCCGTTACTTATTAGCACAAAGAGTCTATACACATAGTGTACATAAATACAGTCTATATGAATTGCCTTACCGAAAGAATAAAAGTACATTACAAGCCCTGGCGAGAAGGAGACATCTTCTGTATTATTTTCCAATGAGGCTAACAGGCCATAGCTCTATAACTATTTGGTAACAAAGCTTACGTTTTCTCTATTTTTGGTTTGAGAAATAATTGCTATAGTGTCTGAGAGTCAGGCTAGTCGTGGTTTCTTGCCAGTATGTGTATTTTCCAAATGGCTTACAGAGGAGACCAACAGGCTTTTTTTTTTCAGTTTTCATCTCCCCACTCAAGCAAAATTTACAACACCATTAATCCTAGTATTTGTAATTTGAATTGCAATTCAAGAGGAGGATATACAGTATTTTGGGGAAGCAGGTATTGGCATGACCAGGGGCGGCCTGACCATTCTGGCACTCAGGCACTGCCCGAGGGCCTGGTGTAACTAGAGGGCCCTATGAGAGGCTTAGTCTGTCCCCTGGATGTGCTACTGCTGAAAGGAGGAAATAAGCAAGCCTTGAGGGGACAGACAGTGAAATCCAGTTCATGCAGTAAGTGAAGAGAAGGAGCAGAGGACTAATATTGGGCGGCCTAGATCAGAAAGTGTTGGTGGATGGGGCAGCGCCATGGCAGGCACTTTGGACATCTCCCCTCCTCAGAGTTTTAGTGGAGGGGCGGGTCTACATCCCTGACACGGGTGCTGAAGTTGGAGATCTAGAGGGGCGGACAGAGTGGAGAGCAGAGTCATCGTTGAGCTGGCCTGCACTGAGTCCTGCAGCAGGTCAGTGTGTAATCCCCCGACCCCCTGTGATAGCACTGCAGCTTAATATAGTAGTAGTCTTCTATCCTGATTCCTGCCCATTGTCCATACCAGATGCTAGGTCCTATCCTGAATCTAATAATCCTGATTTCTATACCCCCTATATAAAACACTGATATCTGAGTGGGACTTAGTGTACAGTTGTCAGTGTTATATAGAGGTAAAGTGTTATAGAAGTGTCAGTGTTATAGAAGTGTCAGTGTTATATTTAGAAAGTAACAGTAAATGTACAGATATCAGTGTTACTGTATATAACACTGATATCCATACACTTAGTGTTGTTCCCTATGTATAACACTAATATCTATACATTGAGTGCCTTTCCCTATATATAACACTGACATCTGTACACTGAGTGGCACTCAGTGCTCAGATATTACTGTTTTATATAGGAAATAGCACGCAGTGTACAGACATCAGTGTTATATATAGGGAATAGCATGCAGTGTACAGATATCAGTGTTATTTAACACTGATATCTGTACACTGACTGCTATTCCATATATATATATAGATATCTGTACACTGAGTGCCTTTCCATATATATATATCACTGCCACTCAGTGTTCAGATATCAGTGTTTTATATAGGGGATAGCATACAGTGTACAGAAATCAGTGTTATATATAGGAAATAGCATTCAGTGTACAGATATCAATTTACAGATGTCAGTGTTATATATAGGGAATAGTTAGTGTACAGATATCCATGTTATATAACATTGATATCTGTACACTGACTGCCATTCCCTATATATAACACTGATGTCTGGACACTGAGTGCCATTCCCTACCCGACCCTATATCTAATAACTCTGATTTCTATATACACTGAGTGCACACTGATATCTGTACACTGAGTGGTACTCAATGTACAGTACAATGTACAGATGTCAGTGTTATATTTAGGAAATAACACTAAATGTAAAGATATCAGTGTTATATAACACAGATATATGAACACTTAGTGTTATTTCCTATATATAATACTAATATCTGTACACTGAGTGCCTTTCCCTATATATATCACTGACATCTGTACACTGAGTGCCATTCAGTGTTCAGATATCTGTGTTTTATATAGGGAATAGCAGTTACTGTACAATAACAGTGTTATTTAACACTCATTTCTGTACACTGCATGCTATTCCCTATATACAAAACACAGATATCTGTAAACTTAGTGTTATTCCCTATATATATCAGTGACATCTGTACACTGAGTGCCACTCAGTTTTCAGATATCAGTGTTTTATATAGGAAATAGCATGCAGTGTACAGACATCAGTGTTACTGTATATATATAGGGAATAACAGTCAGTGTACACATATCAGTGTACGGATATCAGTGTTATATACAGTGCCTTGAAAAAGTATTCATACCCCTTGAAATTTTCCACATTTTGTCATGTTAGCATGTCTGCATTCAACAAACCTTTTTGAAAGGGGGTGACACAGGGTTGGCCATTTGTAAGACTTACTCTTTGTTTTTTTGTTTGTTTTTTTTTTAATAATTTTTATTTAGTAGTATGCAACAGTAACAATTTAATTACATGAAAGTGTGGCTTCACTAACCATAAAAAATAAACAGTGGTACATCCAAAAAGTAAATACTGAGCCAGCTGTACATAGAGAGAACACCGTACATGCCTCCCCCACACAGTGTCTGCAGAGTCAAAACTAGGTGATCAGGAAAGAGGGAAGTCCACTGCAAAACTAGTTCTTAGCGATTGAGCATACCAGATTTTTTTCTTTTTGATTCTAATAAAGAAAAGGAAGAGAAAAGGAAGAAGAAAGGAAAAGAGAGAGGGAAGAAAAAGAAAAAAAAGGGGAGGAGGGAGGATTCAAGTGAAAACTAGGTCCTCAGGGAGCCGGGAACCCCACCATCCAGCCATCCTATACGGCCCTTGGTTCAAACAAGATGAGTGAATATTAGGTATATTGGAGGTATTCGTCTGAGAAGCGAAAGAGCTCCCAGTAAAACTATCTGGTCTTATGTTCCTCTGATTTGTCTTGGATATCAGAACTCAGATTCCCTATCTGTTCAATACCATTCACCCTGGCAAACCACTCACAGTAGGGGCTGTCTGTTGTTTCCATTGACATGGGATGCACGCACATGCTGCATTTAGACGGTGTCTAAGGAGAGATTTATGATAGTGTTTCTTAGACATAGGAGTGAGGTTAAGGAGGACTGCTACTGGGTCACTATACAGAGATATGTCTGTGAATTTGTGTATGAGTTGGAGCACTGGTTGCCAAAAGGTCTGTAGTTTAGGACATTCCCAGAATATATGGAGGATAGTGCCCGAGTGTTGTTCACATCTCCTGCAATGGTCCATTTGGTTGGGAAGAGTTTGACTAGGACCAGCAGGGTACTGTACCAGCGGGTAATAATTTTATAAGAGGACTGTTGATATTTGCTGCAGAGGGAAGATTTCTGCACAAAGAAAAGGATGCATTCTTTCTGGGGTTTGGTAAAACTCATCTGCAGATCCCTTTCCCATTTTGCTAAGAAAGGGGGATCGGCAGTTGCGTGGAGGTCTAACAGAGTTTTATAACAGGATGAACGTGTACCTTGGATTGGGCCTTCCTGTAGACCAGTGTTTCTCAACTCCAGTCCTCATGGACCCCCAACAGGTCATGTTTTCAGGATTTCCCTCAGATGAAACAGCTGTGGTAATTACTAAGGCAGTGAAACTGATCAAATCACCTGTGCAAAATAATGGAAATCCTGAAAACATGACCTGTTGGGGGTCCATGAGGACTGGAGTTGAGAAACACTGCTGTAGGCAGAGCTCTTCAAAGGAGTGAAGCTGCTGAGAGAAGAGTGCTGGCCTAGGCATGGAGCCTAGAAACTATGAGAGCTGAAGGGCCCTAAAATGGTCCAGAGCTATAGGCATTTGTCTGTCTAATAGTGTCCGAGTAGAGATCCAGTTAGGAGGTCGAGGAAAATGAAAGGCACGAAGTAGCCTTGTCAAGGACTGCATTACAAACTTTGGGTTCGTAAGGCCCGGGGAATAGCCTGGGTGTCCAATGACTAGTGTCATTGGCAAAGGAAAGCCAGATATGGAAGATAAACGAAAGAATCTTTCCGTCACTGCAAAGGTAAGGCCAATGACCGAGTGCAAGGTCAAGTAGGCAGTGTGCATCTTGCCCGCCCAAGGCAATCCCGTTAGTGGGGCCTAAGCCATCTCCTGTTCCAGTCTAACCCAGAGTTTCAGCTCACCGTGTCTGCACCAGTCTACAACTCTTGTCATATGTACAGCTGTGCAATACAGGGCAGGGTCTGGAAAGCCAATGCCACCTTTGAGCTTTGGTCTCAACAGTATGGCCCGACCTATACGTGGATGCTTTCCTTGCCATATGAATCATATGATTGCAGAACGCACAGCGCGAAAGAAGCTCTGGGGTATCTTAATCGGTAAAGTCTGTAACAAGTATAGGAGTCTGGCATGGCATTCATCTTAAATATATTGCAATGGCCAAACCAGGACACAGAAAGGATGTCCCATTTCTGGAGGTCTGCTGCAAACGTATTCAAGAAAGGTTGAAAATTCAGGAGGAAAACCTTATTTAGATTGGAGGGAATTTTCGTCCTGAGATATTGAAGGAAACGACTAGCCCATTGAAATGGGAAGAAGGGATGAAGACTCGCCAGTGTGGATTCCAGTATGGAGACATTCAAGGCTTCCGATTTGTGGAGATTAACTTTAAACTTGGAGAGAGCCCCATATTGCTTCAGATTGTGTAACAAAGAGGGCAAGGAGGTCAGGGGATTAGCAAAAAGAACAAGAGGTCATCAGCATAGGCTGCCACTTTGTATTGAAATGCACCCGCCTGCACTCCACTAATGTTTGGGATGGAGTTGATGTGATGAAGGAAAGGCTCTACAGTAGAATGAGGACAAATAGTAGGGGTGACAAGGGGCAGCCCTGTCTGGTGCCATTCGAGATTGGGAAGGGGGTTGGAGTCTAGGCCATTCACTCGGGCAGTGGCCGTGGGATTAATGTATAAGGCTGAGACCCAGTATAGAATCGATGTTGGCATCCCGACAGAATGGAGTGTCTCTTGCAGAAACCTCCAGTCCACTTGATCAAACACCTTTTCAGCATCCGTTGACAAGAGCAGTATAGGGATGTGGGATCTCTTATCCTTCTCAATAACATTCAGAGTGCGGATAGTGTTGTCTCTGGATTCTCTCATCTGTATAAAACCCACTTGGTCAGGTGCAATGAGACGTTGCTTTAGATCGTTCAAGTGCATAGCCAAGATTTTTGTAAAGAGTTTAATGTCACTGTTCAAAATGAAATAGGTCTATAACTGGAGCATAAAAGTGGGTCTTTATCAGGTTTTGGGATTACTGCGATGAAAGCTCGTAACATGTCCTGGGGGATGACATGTCCCTCTAGTATAGTATTAAAGGAGGAAAGAAAATGAGGAGCTAAGTAGTCCTGTTATGTTTTGTAATAAAACAGAGAAAATCCATTGGGCACGGGGCCTTCCCTGTTTGGGTAGAAGCAATGGCTGCGGCAAATTCTTCCGCTGTAACAGGTTGAGAAAGTGTCTTCTGTTCTTCTGGGGTAAGGGCAGGGAGATTTGCATCCCGTATGTATTTCCAAATAGAATAAAAGGAAGGGCAGGTCAAGGTAGTAGGTGAAACCGGGTCTATGTTGTAGAGTTTGAGATAAAAGTCACGAAAAGCTGTCGTCAGATCTGAAGAGGTGTGGAGATGACACCAGCTGAATCTAGCAGGGCTGGGACATAAGACTGAGTGCGTTTGTCCTGTAACGCATTAGCCAATAAGTGACCACAATTGTCGCCATATTCATAGAACGTGCGACAGGTGTTGAGCAAGACCTGTTTCGCATTATGGAAAGAATGTTCCTTGATCGCTTCCCTCAGCCAAACCAATTCAGCCTGAGAGGCACGTTCTGGTTTGTTTTTGTGCTGCTGTTCTAGGGCATGAAGCTTTGTCAGGAGGCCAGATAGAGTCTTGGCACCCTGTTGTTTGCAGGCATGGCCAAGTTTTATGAGAATGCCCCTGATGTAACATTTGTGGGAAGCCCACACAGATAGAGGGTTGGCCACTGAGTTTGCGTTTGAAACAAAGTAAGAGGTAAGTTCCCTGTGGACTTCCTTAGCAATTACAGGGTCCTTAAGAAGAGGTCGTTGAGTCGTCATGTGGTTGACCGAGGGGCTTTGGTAGATGGGACTAATTCTAAGGAAACTGGTGAGTGATCAGAAAGTGCAATCTGGCCTATATCTGTCTTAGAGATCATGGGAATCATCCGTAAAAAGTAAATCCTGGAATAAGAGCTGTGCACAGAAGAATAAAAGGTGTAATCACACTCCTGAGGGTAAAGAATCCTCCAAATATTGACCAATTGGTAGACATGCATAAGGTTCAGAAGGCGAAGGCGTTTTTTCCGGGGCATCAAAGACAAGCCTGCCAAGGAATCCTTATAACGGTCTAAGGTGAAATTCAAATCCTCCCCCACAAAACAAGGGTGCCCTTGAGAAAGGATTCCAAAGTGTGTAGAAAAGATTCCAGAACCAACAACTGGTTCATATTAGGAAGGCAAATGTTCATGAGGGTGAATGTTTGAGAATAAATCTTTCCTTTCAGGAGCAAGAATCTGCCCTCTGGATCTCAGTGTTCATCAAGGAACTGCCAGGAAAGGGTTTTTGCTATAAGGATACCTGTACCTTTTGATTTAGAGGTTGAGGACGGGCAATGGTAGCCCAATGGGAAATGTTTATTGGTGAATTTTGGGACATTGTCAACTCAGAAGTGGGTCTCTTGGAGGAAGGCTACATGCACTCTACATCTCCAGAGTTCAGTAAGACAGTTGGTATGCTTCTCAGGGATATTTAACCCCTTGACATTCCAGGAAAGGAATATAAGGGCCATTGTGGCAAAGGGAGAGTAGCTGGGGTCACCTGCCCCCTGTATTAGGAGGGAGGATTAAAAAAAAAGAAGAAAAAAAAGGAAAGTAGAAAGGAAAAAAGAAAGGAAAGAGAGCTGTCTACAGAGAGAGGTTCCAGAATGGAAAGGGGCAGAGTGACTCTAGGGTGGGAGGTGGAAAGGCACAAACAGGTATAGAGTCCCGGCTGGTTGGACTCCCTAGAACAGCAATAACCAAGATCCACTGGTCCTGCATAATAGGTAAATAACATTACATAAAAGACAAAATTAACCTTTGGGAACCCCTTGGGGGGAAAAAAGAAACAACAATGTAACTGAGTACATGTATACCTACAAGTGCACTAACAGTCAAACGCACTCGCAGATGCACACTTCAACATGATCAAACACTCACATAGCCGTCCAATCAAATGAGCAGAAACAGGCTCACTTTGACAACCATATGTCTTAGGCAAGTATGGGTATCAGCATCAATGCATAATAAAGATAGTATTTGCTGGTCAGAGAGGGGAAGCCCCGGGGCTTCAGGGGGGTCCAGTGTCCACATGCCCGCCCCACAGGGCAAAGGATGGCCAAATGATGATGGAGCGGAGAACTAATTCCTCTTATAGCAGTTGGGATAACATAGTTGTGGGCCCGGAATGTCCAAGCTTCCAGTCAGAGGGTGGACACCCAGGCACGGCACTGCTTCCCCAGAGGACAATGTACATCCTTGTATGGAAGAACCTCGGCTAGCCACAGGACAGACTAGCAGACAAAGGCATGTAAGATAAAAAATCCTCCCCTTCAAAAGTGATCAAGACCCTGAACCAGGATCCCCCCACACAGTCTGGATAGGTGTGCGACGAGGACCCGATGGCTCATATTAGGCAACAAACAGCAACCAGGTATAAAACAGTCAAGCAGCAGCCTCTGCAGCCCTCATTGGGCTCTGAGAGACCAATTCAGTGTGGGCCTGTGGTGGGTTCCTGCCAGGCCGACTGTTTTTCCAGGTACACTGAGGTCTGCCTGGTGGGGCTTGACATTGCGGATTCTGGGGTACGGACAGCAGTAACCAATTGGGTACTGGGATCGGGTCCATCTCTGCAAAGGTAAACAAATCCAATAGACCCAATGGATGGAGTAGGAAAAGGTATGTGTGCCCTTCCAGACCACAAGATGGAATGAATGGCCCCAAGTCCATGATCCCCAAGACCGGAGCAGTTTAAGTGTCCTGCGTATCATCGAGTTTTCCTGGAAATGTCTGGCAAAAGGTGTATAGCTACACCGTCAAACTCCAGAAAGCCTATTCACCGGGCCCGTTGTAAAATATCTTCCTTAAGGGTAAATGACTGGAGACAACATAAAACATCCCTGGATCTATCAGAGGAAGAGGACTGTGGGCCCAAGGTGCAGTGGACCCGGTCAATGACAATGTCAGTGTCGAGCGGGCGGTCCAGTTAACGGTTGAAAATAGAGGTAACCATTGAGCTTAGCTCTGACTGTGGGATGGGTTCGAGGATCCCTCTCAATATAATGATCTGTCTGTGGCTGAGGTTTTCCAGGTCATCTAATAAAAGCTGCAGCTGTATGATCTGTGAGCTCAGTGTTGGAGGATTGCAGGATTTGTACAGTGTGGGACACAGAACTCTGTCCCTGCTCCAGCCCTGCAACCCTAGTATCCAAGGAGCCCGTCTCCTTTTTAAGGCCCTGAATCTCTCCCCTCATGGCAGCTTCCATTCTAGCAGTTAAGGACTCAAAATCTGATCTTGTGGGCAACTGTTGTAAGAATGCTCAGAGTTTGTGTTCCACATCCCCACTCAGGGAAAGCTCTGGGGATTGAGGAGATGAGGTACTTATTGAGTCCTGGTTGGTACTCCCTGCATCCACAGTTGGAGCTGTGCCGTTGAAATCACCTACACAGACCCCCAGAGTAGGGGGAGTGGCCGAGCACCCCAGGACCAGCTAGTCCTTCTCAGCATTGGTAGAGACTGCCAGGGATCATGGTAGGCAGGGAGAGAGGTCTCTGAGTGGTAAGAATGGCAGCATGGTGTAATCATCCGAGGGCCATTGGGATAGTCTGCGAGTGTCCGTGGTCTCCTACGTGTGTAGAACCGCACGGCGGGCGCCATTTTGGAAGGTGCTGGGGTAAAGGCTGCCTGGTGTTGCGGCTTCAGGTTGCAGTCCATTGTATAGCAGGTAGGGGAGTGTTGCACCAGCTTCCTGGGCATCCGGGGACCCAGTTGGAACTGGTAATGTGAGGTAAGGTGCAGGGGTGGACTGACCATTTAGAAACTCGAGCACTGCCTGAGGGACCGGGGTCAAAAGGGGGCCCCATGAGATGCCCCTGGTACCTTTTTCATAGGCTTTTTTGAGTTTGGGCAAGGACACAGGGGCCCCATGATCCCCTATTGCCCGGGGGCCCCATGAGTTGTCAGTCCGCCCCTGGTAAGGTGGCAATGTAATGCTGCAAGGGAGCCACTGACTGGGAGCTCTGCAGGAACACATCCTCACTCCGCCATGCCGAAGCCACACCCCTGTTACTCTTTGTTTTATAGCGTGGTAATATAATAGAAAAAATTACATACAGAGGACTAATCTCTTAGTCATAGATAATATACTTTATGTACAAATATTAGTAACATATCCAGTTCTACTTTTAGTTATAATTGCTTCCATTTATATCAGCAGGAAACATCTGTGCTCCTGTTTAATAGGATTGTATACATCTTTTTATATCATTTATTAGCTGTAAACTCCTGAGGTTAAACCTATTTGATTTCTATCCAGAATCAATATCAATTCTAAAGTCCTGAGCTTTTAACCAGAGGAAAGCTTATAACATTTTCTGTCTTGAAAGGCAATGCTTTATTTGAAGCCTGAGATATGCACTGTATTAATAGTAAACATTACCACTTCAAAGACACATCTAACAATGTTTTACCATTAATAGACGTTATCCTTTATTAATGAAATCTAAAATTATGTACCAATAGTGAAACAAAATGGGATATGGTGTTTTCCATTATTAATAACAACGCGTTAAGATGTTTTTATTCTAATATAGGCTAGTGACAAGAGTTAGGAGGATGTTAATAATCCATAAGAAACTATTCCTTAACTGATCTGACTCAGCACATAGACCTCATTGTACTGTGCACATCCTCCTCGTTCTTTTCAGTCTTATAACATGATTTTTGCTAATCACAGCGCAGTGCATAAGTGACGTTTTTTTTTCATTGATGTTTGTGCTGCTTTTGGACAAATATGCTAAAATTCCATCTGGACTTATTTTGACTGGACATACATAATCACCTGTTTTGGCCATATGTGGTCAATAATGTCAGTCAGCAGCTCCCACCTCTTTGTTTACATTCATAGGCTGCAGAAATGTCATTTGTGGAAAAAATCTATCAGTAGCAGATTATCTTGGCAGGCTGGTGTGTTTTGTTTGGTATGCTTTTTCTCTGAAAATCTCTGATCAAATGTTTCCAGTATTAACCATTTGTAATTTTGCACAGTGATCATACATCATCCATGTGGCACAGCCAATCAGGTGATGTACTGATTTCCATTTCCATTAACACTTGCCTTTCTTTATTTTTCTGCCAACAATGCTATTTATATAAATTATTATGTATTACTGGATGTTATATTTTGTCTGTATTCTGTGGGAAGCCTGTTTTAAGAGAAATGACATAAAAGCTGTCATTGCTGACCAACTTTAGATCATGCTAATTGAATGGCTGTCATGCTGACTGACTGTAGTGCTATTTGATTCAATGACCTTGAGTAAGAATGCTGATTTAGAACTCAACTTTCTACATGCTTATACTTCATAATCACTGTTAAGGCTCCATGCACACCGGGCGTTTTAATAACGCTGGTAGCGTTAGCTGCGTAAAGTCATGTCAGTCATGTCACGTCATGTAGCATTTTTGCATTAGTGTTTAACCGCGTTTTTGCACATTTGCTATTTTAGCATTTTTTTTACAAAAAAAATATTTTTTTGCTCAAAAAAAAGTCCAAAAAGGCAGGTTTGCTGTGTTTTACTGCGTTTTGCCATGTTTCGCCCTTTTTTAGCATTAGAGCCTTTTTACAGCTAAAAAACTCCTCTAGAAACCCACTAGTTCTGGATTTTTTTCCAGCCAAAAAACACCCCTGCCAAAAAATGCTGATTACAGCCAGGGGCGGACTGACAACTCATGGGGCCCCCAGGCAATAGGAGATCATGGGGCCCCTGTGTCCTTGCCCAAATTCAAAAAAGCCTATGAAAAAGGTATCAGGGGCATCTCATGGGGCCCCCTACTGACCCCAGGCCCTCGGGCAGTGCCCGAGTTTCCAAATGGTCAGTCCGCCCCTGATTACAGCCTGATTACAGCCTATGTGTGCATGTACACATAGGATAACATGCTGGGGAGTTTACTGGTTGTAGAAAAAAATGCCAAAAACAGCCGCTGTAAAAACAGCCAGTGTGCATGTGTTATTATTATTTATTTATTGTTATATTTTATATATTTATACATATATGTGTTAGTGTGTGTTTGGCTTGATTTTATTAAAGGTGTTATCTGTGCCTGAGTACTTTATTCAATTGCCTGTTTTGTATAACCCGGAAACACAAGAAAATATCCCTTTCCCTATGCTTGTTCTTGGACTTTGACTCAAAGTATTGTCGCTAGAGGCAGCCAGACAGCTATCATTTTCATAAGGAAGTTAACAATAGCAGCCTACATGCTTCTTTCATGGCAAATCTCCTTTAAAACCATAATATTTAAAAAATGTAGTCTTTTATAAAGGATTCAAGTGTATCTGAAAGGAGATGTAAATCCTAATTGGATTATATTTAGTTTGCTAAAGCACTGTGTAAACAATTGCTATTTTTATTTCCTTTCAGAAAATATTGTTTTCACCCTTTCTATTTTTTGTTGCATCTCAGGGCTACCAATCTCCTGCAGCCTCTTTGCAGCAACTTCCTATCTAACATACACAAACTCTAGTGGCAGCTGTATGTCATTGATTGCTTATGGTGGCAATGTTAGATCACATCTGTGAATTCAAAATACTAATAACTTACAAAGCCCTCCACAACTCTGCCTGCAGGTACATCACCAACCTGGTCTCAAAATACCAACCAAACCGCTCTCTTCGATCCTCCCAAGACCTTCTGCTCTCTAGTTTCCGTGTCACCTCCTCCCATGCTCGCCTCCAGGACTTCTCCCGAGCTTCTCCCATCCTATGGAACTCCCTACCCCAATCTGTCCAGCTGTCTCCTAATCTATCCACCTTCAGATGATCCCTGAAAACCTTTCTCTTTAAAGAAGTCTATCCTGCTTCTACCTAGTAAACCGTTAGTTATTTCCTCCGTCAGCTCATATGCCCCCACAGCTATTACTTTTTGTATCGCTCAACCCTTCCTCCTAGATTGTAAGCTCTGACAAACAGGGCCCTCTGTTTCCTCTTGTACCAAATTGTATTGTAACTGTAATGTCTACCTTCATTTTGTAAAGCACTGCGCAAACTGTTGGCACCATATAAATCCTGTATAATAACAATATAATAATAATCTGTGCAATGTGTTTCAGCACGGCTGCTTACAGTTGCTACTGGAAGTTTTTGTGGCAGGGTGACAATGCAGGAGCACGACTAGGAGATAGGGACAGAAGGTTGTCACCCTGTAACAGGAAGTGACTGAACAAGGACCTTCATGGCAGAGTCACATTTTTTTATTTTTAAGAACTCTACAGATTTAAAAAGATTGAATACAACCCACATTCACATGTTAAACATTATATGAGATTTTAGTGACTGAGTTTTCATGTGCTTTAAATTATAATAATGCTAGCACTGAATTATACTGACAGTGGTAGAAAAGGCATACAGTTAATTATTTGGTCTACTTAGCCACCAATCCTGACAAATCAGCATACTTTTTACTAAGGGAATGTGATAGAGCTGTACAACAAGATATATATCAACACTATTGTGGCTGCAGCCACTGTACTACAGGCCGTAGCAAACCAAGGATGAGAAGTTCTTGCATTTATAGCCAAGAGTCAATTATCCTGCTTCAGTGATGTTTTTGTGCTTACACATGACAGAATGCATTATGTTAGAGCTTTAAAATGGAAACCAGGACATCCTTAGGATATAACTAAATAAGTCATTGCTCCTGATATGGTTTTATTATTTTGTTTTCCTTTGCAGTGCAGGTTATGCAGATCTTCGCTCCCTGTTGTGTATACATTTTATCATAGAAAAAAATCTACATTAACAGTTCATTATAATTAGAGCTTGTTTAAATGGTTTTTAATTTAATTGGCAAAAGGTGGGTGTCAGCTCCACCCAAAACAAATATTGCATTTTTGCATGATTGCCAGTAAAATTCATTCACATTCCAGATTTCGTGGAGACTCCAGAAGCATAATATTCCCAATAGACAGTTCTGCCCAACTGATGTGACTAAAGCATTTTTCCAATGAGAATACGCCTTGTACCATATTTGTATACTGATGTATATGCTTCATCTAATTTTACAGTGTCCAGTAAAACAATGTAAGGAGCATAAGAAAAATAAAAGAGTGCTTGTTTTCTACAAAATTTGGTTAAAATTTGGAAAGTTTGGTGACAGCATTGGTGTCAAAGGGAAAAGCAATATTAAAGGAGGAGCTGTACGCTGTGATATCACGTCTCCGGAGCCTCATGAAGGTCCGGCAGCCATTTTAGAGAGCGGCTGTTTAGCCACATTGATTTTATGCTGCAATTTTTGCTTTATTCCACATGGAAGAGGTATATAACACTTTTTTTATCTAATAAAGTGACAACATTACTACACTATGAGCACCTTCTTTTTTGGCTCTATTTTGAACTAATAATTCTCAGGACTCCAGTGGAAGCGTGGCTGCAGAGGAGTCTTATATCCAGAGGAGGGATCCTGGTTCCATGCTGTCTGTCTGATCCATTTAAAGGGGGCTTCCTGCAGATTCTTGTTCAACATATTGCGCTTTAATTATGCGCATCTGGTGAGTGTGCATTTTTATCAATATTACGCACGGATAAAGCCACACTGAATAATTGGATACCCCCTGTGCAATAGGACCCATTTGCAACACTGTATGCTGACCCGATTGTGTCATGCCTTCACTACTTTATGAACACTTTTAGCTGTAAGACTTTCACAGTTGCACTTACTTTATTGCGCCCACCATAGCGCTTCATCCACTTATATTTGCTATCACTAATATCAATTATTGATTTATTAATATTATCACTAATAATTATTCATTATTCAATATTTTTTCAGTTTTACACTATGTAATTTTTTAGCGCTGCACTGGTTTCTGTTTTGAATATTAAAGTGTATGTCAACGCAAAATAATAAAAAACATTCAATACATTTTCGTAATAAATGCACATTTTCCTGTGTTTTATCCCTTAAAACCTTGCAAGTGCAGAAAGTACCAGTTGGTCTGCTAGAAGTTCAGACTAACAATTTTGTTAACTGAATGGTGTCAGTCCTGCCTAGTTGTCTTTTGATAAACTACTTAACCACTTCCACTCTTCTCATCTCTACAACAAAAAGGCTAATTATTATGCAGTCCAAGATAAAAAAAAATCCCAACCTCTATCATTACTAAGCATTAGCAAAATCTAGATAAACTACATCCACCATCCTCGTACTTCCTCATAAAATGATAACAGGTTGGTCAGACAAGAACTTTCATAAATCTATGCTGAATGATACACTGATAGCAGACAAACTTCTGTTTGGAGTCCCTTACCATTTCTTCAAACACCTTTGTGAGGATCCAAGTCTGAACTTACAATGTCTGTGGTGTCTGTCTGTGGCTCTTTTCGATGTGCTACCAGGGATGCTGGACAACACCCTGCCTAATTCCTTGTACAATCTTGTTTTGTGTCTTGTTTCTACTGAAATTTGAACCCTTTGCTTCTCTCATCAACTTCCTGATTTAAGCCATTTCTCTGCACTTCCTTTTTGCCAGATTATTTTGCTCTCTCCACAATATATATTTTGCCTCTTGCATGCCTGTGCTGTCCTTATCTTCACTACCACTCGTTATCGAACCTTGGCTTGTTAATCAACTACACATCCATCTGATCCCATCCAGCTACTACTTGTTACTCACCTTTGACTTGTCTACTGACTATGCTTCTGCTTTATACCTACCTGCTACATCTGCTACCAGACTCTGGTTCTCCTCCTTGTGGGGTAATCCTGAAGACGACGACCTGTTGCTAGCATGCAGCGAAACCCATCTCCGCTATCAGAATCTCTGGTGAATACCTGCTAGAACTTAGACTTCTTGCATTGGATGAACCCACGTAATTGACTAGGAGGATCTGTGGTTGTATTTGCTGCTGACTACTCATGAAACCTCTCTACTGCTACAGCCATTGGCTTCCAAACCTGACCCTAGACTCTGACATCCTTTCGTAAAATTGATGTTAGGCTAAGTGGACTGTATTTTCTTTGAATGCACCTGTATTTGCTGCTGACTACTCATGAAACCTCTCTACTGCTACAGCCATTGGCTTCCGAGCCAGACCCTAGACTCTGACATCCTTTCATAAAATTGATGTTAGGCTAAGTGGACTGTATTTTCTTTGAATGCACCTCTGTCAGGGCAGGAGCCGAGGAACGGACAGGCAGGCCTAACAATGTAACGCACTGGCTGACGACAACCACCACCCACAGACCGAAGTCCCTCAGGGCGCGGAGTCTAAGTCCCAGGCTGCCCTTCACCAGGGCCCCTGATAGTGGGGATGGACTTGACGCGGCCCGGAAACCAGGTCGTGGCCCCCGAGACACCTCAGCTGCGGTAATGGCCGCCGCCAATGGCATGTAGCTGGTGGAAGAAACAAAAGAGTAGTCAGACAGACCGGGGTCAACAACAACAGGACAAAACAGTACAGGACAGCAGACGAGAATCACAGGTCACGAGCCGGGTTCAGCAACAGAGGGTCAGATCAAAGGAGAATACAAAGAATAGTCAAGTCACAAGCCAAATCAGAATACCAGGAGAGTCACGAGAGTCAGAACAGAGTAATAGTAACACAAAGACACAAGACACAAGTGCAAAGAGCATGTGCGGGCCACAGGCTTATATGTCATCAGCCACGCCCCTCTGGGGGGTGGACCTCAGAGACCTGAAGGCATAAAAAGAATTCCCATCATGCACAGCAGAATCCAAGATGGACGCCAGCACATGGAGTAACATAACCTCAGGGAAAAGGTAGGACCTTGACAACCTCGACCCTTTTTTGTAACTTGATACCACATTTCCTCTATGCCAATCAGTTGGTACCACTCCAGTCAGTAAGCTATCTTTAAACAATAGAGAAGTTGTGAAAGAATTAGAAGTGACTACAGAAATAATGTCCAAATTCACAAAAAAAAGAAAAAAACAAAGAATGCTAAATCAAACAAACCCTAAATACACCAAACACCCAACCAACAGAAAGAAAGAGGAGGAGGGGAGTGGTCATTATCTGAAAGAAATGAATGATAAATGAATGATGAATTTCTTTCAGAGAATAACCACTCCCCCCCTCCTTTTTCTTTCGGTTGGTTGGGTGGATATCATTCTTTGGGTTGGTGGCATCATTATCAGTAAGTATTCAACATGTCATCCTAGCTTACTATTGTATTCCACAAATAGGTATCAGAGCGTTGTTCAGTCCTCGCTAAGATAGAGCTGTGACCAATAATAGCAAAGATAATAGCAAATATAAGTCTCTATATGCAAGTCTTTTCTTATTTGATTAATTTTTAGTTTGCTGTCTAATTATATTAGTACTCTGTTATACATGATAATATATAAATATGTAATTTTTCTATATATACATAATTCAACAATTTCATAACTTCCAATATTCCATAGTACATAATATGTGAATGATAATGTTATTTATTCATTAGTGAGCAAATATTAGGGAATCGCATGTTATTCATTCCTTTTTTAACAAATATATTTATGTTTAGGATGTTCTTCTCCACATGTGGTATACTTACCCTCTTTATGTGGTGTTATATAGCTAATTTTCTTTTTAACATCTATATATACCCATTGTGCTTTAAACAGGTTTATACATACCACTATATTGGTCTAAGTACATTGTGATATATATATATATATTGTATTTAATTTATTGCATTGTTTATATCATATGTCCATTACTCAGTAGATATTTCGTGCCTCAACATGTTTTAGGTGTGACACCATGTTTTGGAGTGGTGGCACCAACTGCTATTTAGTAGGAAAAGCAGCTATAAACATGCACATCCAGCTCACGATCCAACAGCTTGATAACGGAGTGCACCTGACCTTCTACTCCTCCATGCGCATGTTCCAAAATATGTCATAACCACGTTCAGTGACATCATTGCGTTCAACACTATGCTTCACCAGTGCTCCAGCCCTCAATCTGGTCCTCCTTAACTATCCATCTGGTGTAGGATCCAGCAGAGCAGCAGCCATATCATCCACAGCAAGAGCACTTGACCTCCTTCATATGGGCTATGGACTGTTGATGTGCTTGCTTTTACCTTCACAAAATGTGAGTGGATTTTAACCTTTTTTAAATAAATAAATTTGTCACACACTCAGAGGTGCCTTTATGTTCTTTATTTTACATGTTCCCTGGAGACTGCTTCTTCTCTCTGCCAGAAGGTTTGTCCTCATGTGCTGACTTTCTCTGTCCTCCTGCCACTCCATATCTTGATGGACTTGCTGTTCGATTTTTATTATACCCACAAACCTTCATTTAGACACTGCCACACTATAAAGGGGTCATCCACCTTGCGACACTATAACCCTATGTATGTAAGCCAATAAAACCAGCATTTCCCAAATAGTGGCTTGTAATTTTTTTTTTTTTAAGTTAAAGTATAACTAAAGGCAAAACTTTTGTTTTACTTTTGGAGACAAAATAGAGAGAATTTGGAGAGAACAGATTGGATCGCTTGGCAGAATGTTATTGTTGTCTGTATCCCTTTTAGGGAGATTCACCCCCTCTATATGTCCTGGTGACCTTTATCACTGAAAGTGAAAGAAAATCACACATTTTGAGGTTGCCAGAACAGAAATAGAGAGAATATCTTCCATTGGTGGCAATATTAGATAGCTATTGATACACCACCACAGGGTGGTACTGAGGGTGTACAGAGAATACACTGTCCTAAATCATATGTAGAAGGAAACACCAATTGTTTCCTTCTACTGGTGGTCGTGGTGACATTCAGGGATTCTTTTACTTTGAAGGAATTTCCTCTCTCTTTCTGTTTTGGCTATGGGACAAGAAGTGAAGGGAGAGATCCCCAAATGGGCACAGAGACAAAAAAAATCTGACATAGATTATAACCCTTTCATACCGTACATCAACTAAAATAAAAACATTGCCTTTAGTTCTTTAGTTTAGTAAACTTGCTGTCTAGCTCAGTGGTCATGATCATGAGTGCTATAACTCTTCTGTGTATCAGTGTGGTGCACTGCAACAAAAAGAAAAGTCAGAACTTGACACAACATCCAGAAGCCAACACTTCCTGGGCATAACCAGAGCTTCCCCTATTTTTTAGCAGCAATCACTATGGGCTGCTATGTGTCAAGCTTAAGAGGAGGTATGGTGATCTAAATTTATTTAGGTTGTTATTCCAACATCTACTGCTAACAAAAGAAAGTTGCACATCCATATGAGAAGCACGGCTCAGGCAGGAGTACTGTCATGTCTTCAGCTGGTCAGGTGCAACTATGTAAACCACAAGCTACAGTAAGCCTGCGTTCACACTGATGCGGTGCGGAATTCACAGTGATTTCTGTGCGAATTCCGCACGGCATCAGAATCACACCCCGCTGTGGGTATGTATGTTAAGTTAATAACACCCTGAAATCGGTCCGCAAAACGTGGTGCGAAGTTCAGGATCGGATCGCATGGGTGTGAATACCCATGTGATCCGATTCTAGTGCAGATCAAAAAAGGGTCCTGCACATTTCTGGTGCAGAGGCTGGGCGATTTGAGCCATACAAAATGTATAGCTCCAATCTCACCGCACACAATTCGCATGTGATTTGCATAGGAATGCAGTGCGGTTCCTGTGCAAATCACATGCAATATACCGCACAAGTGTGAACCCAGCCTAAATGTCCCACACAAACTCGTGACCTCTGGGATTGGTTCAATTGTCAGTGAATACAAATCTGTGCATATTGTAATGCCTTACTTTTCTGTAAACTACACTGGGGAATTTAAACATAGCATGTCAGAAATAAAATAGATTGTATGCATTTACTGTGTTAGCAAAAACGTTAACTTATTTTTTGATGCTGCCATGTAGATTCTATTGTCTGATAAAGAAGACTATCATCTTGTACACCCACTACAACTTGACTCAGTCTATCATCCAATACACCCACTACAAATCTAACAATATAATGGCAATAGAACAATTAGAACAATTGGAAATATGTATATTTTTTTACAGGTGTCCAAATTATTATTACATTTTCTGTCTTGTGTTTTAGTAATTATTTCTTTAGAAACATACAAATGTAACATGTTTTATCTTCTGTAATCTGCAAGATTGTTATATTGATTTTGCACATTTACAGGAATGATGACAAACTGTATTGAAATGAACAGTGTAACTAGATTTTAAAGTGCTGACCTGTGACTCAGATAAGACAGCAGATGTATCTGCTTCCCACAAGTGACAAGCAAATACCCATTTCTTTAATTAGATTTTTCAAAGTACATTCACCACATGTCATTTTTCACAAATAAACTTTTATTGCCTTTGTTCCAACAATTTAAAAGGAGTTAAAGCTTTCAATTGTATATTAGATTGTGGATTATTACATGTTTTGGCTGTGTCTTCTGTGTTACAGCTGAAAGTTAAGAATTGAAAAAGTTTGTAAAATGACATTGTTTTCTAGAAGCAGCAGGTAGCTGATGTAAGTCGTATGAACTATCAAGCTATAATAAGGCATATCATATGTCTATAGTAAAGTCAATATGCAGTCAAAATTAAGATAAATACTGGGAGCACAGCCTACTGGTCCCAGAACTACTGTTACAAAAAAGAGGGGAAATGTGTTTCACAAAGGGATTTGAATGCTGTTTATTTATGTACCGTACTTATCTGGTTTGTGTGTGTGATAGTGCTGGACTGATAGAAGCAGGATATTGGTACTTTTGGATTTAAACTAGAATGAGTCCTCTTCAAAGGGGCTGATGAACAGTGAATGAGCACTGTAGACTAACCATTGTTCCGGTCTTGGGCTGCTTCCTCACTGCTAATCTCAAAAGAGGACTTACAGAAGGTATAAAGCCTTGAGTTAAGTGTTGAGGAGCGCCTGCTAGAAACGTTCATGACACATCAGCAATTTTAGTCCAAACTTTTATTGATATAGATCGGGTGTCAGCAACTCATAGATCATGATATACCAGAAGATTGCGGCCAGGTGACTGGAATTTGTGGTCTGGGCTTGCTGACCTGCGATCCCAGAGTATCAAACAGTACCATGCAGAGGGACTACTTGCAAAGTTGGAGCTGTAGTAGAGAGCAAGAGCTGCTTAAGCTCATGCTTCCTTTGTTGTGCTGGCTCCTGTCCCATGCTGCGTGATACCAACTGCACTCCACCTCTTATCCTGAGTCCAGAGTGGTGCCAGCAGCAGGAAGGAGGAGATCTTCAGGTTAGTGTGAAGCAATACACTGGGCATAATAGTATAGGGCTGCTTTCACACTGTAGAGCTGCAGTTTACCCGCACCGCAGTTGCAGCGCAGTGTACCTGCAGCTTTCCTGCAGGTTTGCTGCGCTTAGCCATAGACTTCTATTATATCCTGTGGGTTTGGTGCACTTTCTGAAAGTGCACCAAAACTCCTGAATGTAGGAGTTTTGGTGCACTTTCAGAAAGTGCATCACACCTGCAGGATATAATAGAAGTCTATGGCAAAGCACAACTAACCCAGGAAATGTGCAAATGCACTGCACTGCACCCATGGAACAAGTAAACGGCAGCATATCAGTGTGCAAGCAAGCTTATAGGGGACTCAGAACAGTAAGGGTTCATTTCCATTTGACGCTTGGGGGGGTGATGGTGGTAGAACCCCATAGTTAAGACATGTTATTACTACCCCTGCCCCAAACACACTCCCTGACACTGCACATGTCACACGTCCTGTCATGGTTGGTGGGTGTAGCACCTTCCAAGCATGACCCATTCAAATTATTGAGGCCATTCTGCAAGTGCCCTGCAACCTTGTGCAGTAAAGGGGTTAAATCAGGCAGTGTTGTGTTGCTTTCACACCACTTGCTTTAACCCCTTGGACCCCACAGAAGCATGCAGCTGTGGGTTGTTTGCAGAGTGGCCCCATTTACTTGCATAGGTCGCATTTGGCAGGTGGTAGCGCCCACCAAAAGCAACAGGGGGTTTAATTTGTGCTGCGGCATGTGTACATCTTTGGCTGATGCCTTAGAAGCTAAAGGGGGTAGGGACTGGGGGTGGTAAATCCATGACTCAACCAAACAGTTTTATCACCCCATAACTTTACATGTGAAAGAGCCCTAAGAGTGCTGCTGCCAAATGCAACTAAGGGCTCATTCACAAGTGCAGCAGGCACTGCTGTTCTGCTGAAAAGTGATCCGAGTGTGTTTGATAGGAGGCGATATGTTGTCTTCTCAGTACCTGATTTAAATCCACGATTGCAGCGCAGTAATATAGCAATTAGAGGTTTAAATCTGGTGTGAGGAGGCGACATTCGGCAACACTGTGCTCGGTGATCTTTGACTTCTCCAGTGTTGTTCAGGTAGATCTCCACCTCATTAAGGTTGCCTACCCCTGATATAGGGTATCAAAAACAGTTATCATATTTAGGAGGAACTGCAATTTCTATTGGGCACTCCTCAACACTCACTCCAAAGATTCATGTACCAGTCTCTGACAGGTACATGAATCAGACGCAAGCACTGACACTTTCAGTGCTGTACCCTGACAGAATTCCAAAGGCTGTCTACAGTATGATATCTGTTATAAATTTCCCAGAGCATGCTTATGCTCAAGGAAGCGTTTAATCAAAGATATTTCAGGTTGTGATGCACTCAGAATATATTTATGCTGTACTAATCTGTTCTTAATTTTTTGGGTTGTCTCCCCTATGTAGTATAAGTTGCATGGGCATTCAGTAAATACTGTATATCACATATACACTTTAGCATGTGCGATAGCCTTCAATATTGTTTCTACTATCAGTGTGTGGCTGCATTAATAAAGGGCTCTTTATCATGCATAAACATGGGATGCTAGAGACAAGAACAATCCATTTCTCTTAGGTCCCAAAAAAATGGGGATTTTTTTCAAAGTATTATTTTCTCTTTTTCTCCTTGACCTCCATTGGATGGATTCTATGATAGAATAAATCTCTAATTGTTGTTTAGGTGGACAACCTCTATTTGTTAATTAATCAAATAGATATTGAGCTTTAAGCACTGGATCACTTACTTTGTTGCTCACTCTTTTAATTTGACTGTGCAAAATTCATTTAAATACAGTCAGGATGAAAACTAGAGTAGGACAATAGCTTGTTACTACCAGTATGGATTCTGTGTCATACATAAGAGTACATTTGAGATTGTACATCAAGCTATTTAAGCTCTTGGTAAATGTCTGTGAGGACTTACAGGGGTGGATTTACAAAAGGCAAATAGATTTAAAAAAAAACTCTTAGATGGGCATCTTAGTGAACACAATTTACAGGGATATGCAAAATGATATTGGCATAAACACACCCCCACACAAGTTGAACTGGATGTACTGATGTCTTTATTTAATCTTACCAATTATGTAACGGTGTACTTATGGGGGTGAGACATGTGAGCCCAAGGATGCCCCCTTTTTTTTTGCAAAAATAGTCTTTCTGGAAAAGAACTAAGTTATTCTCAAGTACAATATGCATGAAATCATATGTAGGGTGTGCAACAATATTAGCATGTAGGGTGAGCAAACAACATTAATGTTTGCATTCTGCACAGTCTCCAGTGGCCCAGAGAAGTGATAATTTAGGTGATTTAAAGTGATATTAAGAACTACGTTTTTTTTTTAAATTAAAATAAAAAAGGGGTTATACATACTGCTCTGTGCAACAATAATGCAATCAGAAGTCCCTTACCTCCTCTTTGGTGGTCCCCCTCTGGCACTGTCTGCTCCTCCGAGTGCTCCCTTAGCAAGTCATGTGCTAAGGGCCACGCATGCTGGCATACTCCTGAGCTGAGCTCTGTTTCATCCATAGACACATGCAACACCAGTAAGCTCCCTGCTTCCTCCCCACAGGAGTTTGATTGAAAGCAACAGGACCCTTTGACTCCTATTACCCTTGTGTCCTGTGAAACCAGGAAGATCTGTAGGAAAGCAGTGTGGCAGCTGGGACAGCACTAAATTGGAGTTGAGTTAGGTAAGTGTTTTGGGTTGGGATGGGAGCAGTTGGTGGGGTGTTTTTTACTTTAATGCAGGGAATACATTAAGGTACAAAAACAGTTTGACTATACAACTACTTTGACACTTTTTGTGCACATTAATTTGAAAAAAACAGGAACAGCAGTTAAAAAAGAGTTTCTCGTGCTTAAAGTGGATCTTCACCCTCCAATACATTATTATTATACATCATTATACAGGATTTATATAGCGCTAACACTTTGCTCAGCACTTTACAAAATGAAGGTAGACATTACAGGTACAATACAAATTGGTACAAAAGGAAACAGAGGGCCCTGCTCATTACAGCTTACAATCTAGGAGGAAGGTTTGACTGATACAAAAGGCAATAGCTGTGGGGGGATGAGATTATGGAGGAAATAAATGGCAATTTGCTAGGTAGAAGCAGGATAGGCTTATTTAAAGAGAAAGGTTTTCAGAGATCATCTAAAGGTGGATAGATTAGGAGATAGCTGGACAGATTGGGGTAGGGAGTTCCATAGGATGGGAGAAGCTTGGGAGAAGTCCTGGAGGTGAGCATGGGAGAAAGTGACAGGGGAAATAGAGAGCAGAAGGTCTTGGGGGGATCGGAGCGAGTAGTTTGGTTGATATTTTGAGACCAGATTGGTGATGTAGCTGGGGGCAGAGTTGTGGATGGCTTTGTAAGTTGTTGTTAGTATTTTGAATTACTTGATCCCTATTCTGCACCACCTTCTTTGCATATCATTCAACTAAGCAGCATGCACTCACTCCTCCCTCATTGAGGAAAGGAGATGGGGGCGGGCCTGTCAGTGTATCATTGGGAGGTTTGCTGGATCCCGGAACAGCCAGAAGCCTAGCAATGACATCACAGGAAAACATGGCGGTGTGGGACAAAGCACTGCCAAAAGAGAAGAGGATCTCAGCTGGACAGAGCTGGGTTGGCTGGGTGGGTATGTATCTAAACTTGGCAGAACTCACTACCAAGTAATCAGAACTTTAAAAAAAGGGGTGGAGGGTGAAAATCCTCTTTAATGATCACCACAGAGTATTATATATTCTTGTGAGTATTATTTATTTTGCAAATATAATGGATTTGGAAATGAATAGTTCACCATCACTTGTCATCTTCAGTATACTGTATATTCCTAAATCTAAAATCATTTTTAATGTGTATTCCCAATAAATTGAATTCCAGAAGAAGCAGGAGCACAACTGTAATGTAACTATTCCTGCATCCTTTTAATTGCTACCATGTATTTTAAATATACTACTGATCCCAGTAGTGGTGTTTAGGATTCTTGTGTTGCAGTGCATTGCATTGTTTTTGGAGTTACCACAAGCTGATGTTACAATTTACTGGTTCCAAGTGGATGTAACAATGTACTTGTACTCTGCCAGACAGGACACACTCTCTCACCTCTCATCTCTCCAGATGGTCTTAAATTATGTTTGCTCCCAGTTTGAAATTGTTCAATAAAATATAATAAGAGGGTGGACAGCACCAGTTTTCAAATGGCTGTCTTCAAAACAGGTAGGGGGCGCACACGAGGCGCGCGCCCACCCTACCTGTCCCACGGGTCACGCGCCCACCCTACCTCTCCGCCGCCGGGTCACGGCCGGTTTTTACCGGCCGTTTTCCCGCGATGAGCAGTGATCACTGACACAGAGCAGGGCTGCATTGTTTACACACAGCCCTGCTCTGTGACAGTTCGCCGACATGCTGCACAGGGAGAGAAGAGTTTCTCTTCCTCGATCAGCTCCCCCCTCCCTCCCCCCCATCCAGTACACACCCCCGCCCCCTAGTAAAACACTCCCCTTACACAGCAAATTCTAAAAATGTTAACCCCTTCCTCCCCAGTGACATTAGTACAGTTTCAGTGGTTTTTTTTCACTGATCACTGTATTGTTGTCACTGGGGATGTCAGTGACCCCAAGTCAGTTCCCCCCCAGTGTCAAAATGTCCGCCGCAGTCCCGCAGTCCCGCCATAAGTCACTGGTCGCCGCTATATGTCGCTGATCGGCGCCATTATTAGTATAAATAAAAATTAAAAATCCCAGTATCTTTCCCGCCATTTGTAAACGCTATAACTTTCATGTAAACCAATTAATTTACACGTATTGGGTTTTTTTTTTAGCAAAGACATGTTGCAGAATGCATTTTGGCAGAAATTTATGACTAAATTTGATTTTTGCATTTTTTTTTACTGGACATGTTTTATAGCAAAAAGTCCAAAATATTGTTTTTTTTTCCCTCAAAATTATCAGCCTTTTTTTTTATAGCGCAAACAATAAAAACCACACAGGCGATCAAATACCACCAAAAGAAAGCTCAATTTGTGGGGAAAAAAAAAATGTAAATTTCATTTATGTACCGTATTGCATGACCGCGCAATTGTCCGTTAAACTAGCGCAGCGCTGTATAGCAGAAAAATGGCATAAATTGCAGTATTTATACCATAGATTGTAGACGCTATAACTTCCACACAAAGCAATCAATATACACTTATTGGGATTTTTTTTTACCAAAAACATGTAGCAGAATACATTTTGGCCAAACTTTATAACCAACTTTGAGTTTACTATATATTTTATATAGCTGAAATTAAAATATATTGTTTTTCTTAAAAATTTTTGGCCTTTTTTTTTTTATAGCGTGAAAAATAAAAAGCGCACAGGTGATCAAATTACACCGAAAGAAAGCTCTATTTGTGTGAAAAAAAGGACATAAATTTTGTTTGGGTGCAGCATTGCATGACCGCGCAATTATCAGTTGCATTAGTGCAGCGCTGAGTAGCAAAAAGAGGCCTGGTCATTAAGGGGGGTAAATCCTCAGGAGCTCAAGTGGTTAAAAGGTGTTGCCATCTATTAACCCTTATCTATAGCAAGCTTTAGCTTATAAAATGGGGATTATTAGTTACCATATATTGAAAAAAATATGTTCAACCTGGCCAGCTGCATCAAATTGATCCCTTTCTGGCCAGTCATATGCTGTCTTACCAACCCTTGTTTGCTTAAATAGCCAGTCTTGAAAATAGACTGTATTCAGGGCTTGTGCTTCCACTAGGAACACTAGGCTGCCGCCTAGGGCGCAGTGCCACCTAGGGGTGCCTGGGCATAGTAAGGCTGGCACTCTCTCTGTGTGGGACAACACCATGTCATGAATGATCCTTCAGCTGAGTGGAGGGGAAGCTGAAGGGAGGAAGAAAGGACAGAGTGTAGCAGCTGAGCTGCCGCTCCTTGCAGTGTTCTGCCCAGACTCAGTCACTTACTGCAAGCTGGCTGGCGGCTGCTGATCACTATGGAGCTCCAGCCCTCCTCTTCCCATTCATCAGCACAGGCAGAAGTGCTTGTGAAGGAAGGTAGTGTCTGACTCTGATGTCTCGTGTGTGAGTGTGACCTGGCCAGCCAGACATCCATCATATGTGCAATGTGTCAGTAAGTGGTGACATCATCACGATCCCACAGCCTGCTCTTCTAGTGCCTGCTGATCTGTGTCAATGTCGATGAAGTTGTGTTGTGTCAGATCTGTCACTGTGTAGGATCACTCATTTCAGCTGCCTGCTGTCACAGCGCTTTATCTCTTCCCATTGCCTGGGGAATTCCAGCCTGGGATCTGTCAGAGGGTGGATCCATCATCCTCCATTCACTGCAACTGTCACCCTGCCACTGCCAGCCACAGATACAGTCCATCCATGGCACTGATTTTGTCTTTAATATTGGTGCTGGTGGCATCTTATGGCACTTATAAATTAAAAGAAATTTAGCAGTTTCATGTTTTGTTGATTTCATATTTTCTACTATTTTAAAACATTTTTATTAATTTATTTTTTGGGGGGTCGCAAGTAGCTGGTCTTGCCTAGGGCACAATATAGTCTAGCACCGGCTCTGACTGTACTGTCAATAATGTCAATATGGAGCACAGACAGTATATATTGTATAGATACAGTCGAGGAACGGTATTCTGACATTGTCTGACAGTTTTAGATGCACCTTTCACAGATTGTTGAACCTTAGCCCAAATTTACTTCTGAGACACTGTAAGATTTCCTTTTTGAACCCAATCATGTTAGTGACCTGTTGCAAATTAACCCAATTAGTTGCAAAATGTTCTTTCAGCTCTTGCTTCTTTAGTACCACTTACTTTGCAAGCATTTTGTTGCTCTGTCCCAGTTTTTTTGGAGACGTGTTGCTGCCATCAAAATTGCCTTATTTTTTTTCTTAAAATGGTACATTTTCTCAGATTAAACATTTGATATGTTTTCTATTTTCTATCGTGAAGAAAATATGGGTTTATAAGATTTGGAAATCATTGCGTTCTGTTTTTTTAGTTAATTTTACACAGCGTCTTACCTTTTTTGGAATTGGGGTTGTAGTCAGGTAATTGTGTGCTATTATCAATCAGAAAGCAAAGTAACTGTACAACACAGCTTTCTCTTACTGACATGTCTTTAGTATATTAGGGAAAACAGAAGTGCCACCTTGTGGCTCAGTGCCTACAATTGATGCAATAAATGTAAACAGTGTTTCAATTTTATCGTGTTTTGTAGTAGCATATTAGTTAATAAGAATTTGATGCTTCCCTTGTAAAATGCTGTGCATATTATTCAGCTTCATTTGATAAATGTTTGAAGTGTATCTTTAGTAATTTTTTGGTTCAGTGTGGAAGTGTTAAAATCTCAATGAGGCTTTTTTTGCTGTTTGCTTTCCAGCTGGGAAAATTCACCTTCTCTGTTCATGTTAGGGATCATTTATCACTTTGGTAGAAAGTGAAGCAGAATCCAAAATGTTACAGATGTCACAAAGACAGGAATGGAGAAACAATCTTTCGCTAGTGGCCAGGGCCGCCGATAAGGGGGTAGCTCCGGGCCTCCTGTAGGGGGCCTGGGCCCTTCTCTTTGACAGGGGGGCCTGGCCAGCCACAGTTTATAATCCATTAGTAATATGGATTTTTTCCTCAGCCAAAACCACTTGCATTGCCGCTCATTGCAGTCACTTATAAACACAGAAGCGCAGCTTCAGAATTTTGTAAGTGACAGCGATCATGGTGGCACAGTCAAAACCAGGGGCGGACTGACCATTTGGAAACTTGGGCACTGCCGAGGGCCCGGGGTCAGTAGGGGGCCCCATGAGATGCCCCTGGTACCTTTTTCATAGGCTTTTTTGAATTTGGGCAAGGACATAGGGGCCCCATGATCCCCTATTGCCCGGGGGCCCCAGGAGTTGTCAGTCCGCCCCTGGTCAAAACCATCCCTTCTCTCCCTGCATATACAACAGAAGAGGGGGTGGGGCAGAAATAGGAGGGGGCAGGGTGGAATGAGGAGGGGGTGGGGTGGAACGAGGAGGCAGCAGGATGGGACTTGATTGAGCGGGGCACAGAGCTGTAGCCTCGCACCCGCAGCATCATCAGAACCCAGCGTCTGCAGCGTGACCTCCTCCTGTAAGTGAGAGTACATTGTTTACTGTGGTGGAGAGGAGTGCTGTGTACTGACAGGGATAAGAAGAGAAGAGGGGCACTCTGTACTAAGCAGGGAGAAGAGAACTCTGCAGTGAGGGAGGGGGCAGAAATTTGGGGGGGGGGTGAGCTCTGGGGAGGGAAATTGTACACTGGCATATGAGATATGCAAACCTCCACTATGTATATAACGCACTCCTGAATGCTGCACGTGGCACACTCCTCCATGCTGCACATAGCGCACTCCTGAATGCTGCACGTGGCACACTCCTCCATGCTGCACATAGCGCACTCCTGAATGCTGCACGTGGCACACTCCTCCATGCTGCACATAGCGCACTCCTGAACACTGCACGTGGCACACTCCTCAAGCTGCACATAATGCACTCCTGAACACTGCACGTGGCACACTCCTCAAGCTGCACATAGCGCACTCCTGAACACTGCATGTGGCACACTCCTCAATGCTGCACATAGCACACTCCTGGACACTACACGTGGCCCACTCCTCAATGCTGCACATAGCGCACTCCTGGACACTACACGTGGCCCACTCCTCAATGCTGCACATAGCGCACTCCCGAACACTGCACGTGGCCCACTCCTCAACGCTGTACATAGTGCACTCCTGAACGCTGCATGTGGCGCACTCCTGACCACTGCACATATTGCACTCCTCAACGCTGCACATAGTGCACTCCTGAATGCTGCACATAGTGCACTCCTGAATGCTGCACATAGTGCACTCCTGAATGCTGCACATAGTGCACTCCTGAATGCTGCACATGGTGCACTCCTGAATGCTGCATGTGGTACATTCCTGAATGCTGTATGTAGCGCACTCCTGATCCCTGCACTCTGAATGTAGTAAACTCCTGATCCCTGAACTGTGTATGCAGCACACTTCTGGGCCCTGCACTCTATACACTGCCCACTCTGTATGTAGCGCACTCCTGGACCTTGAGCCCTGTATACTGCACACTCTGTACACAGCGCACTCCCAAACCCTTCCCTCTGTACACTACACACTCTATATACTGCGCACTCCTCAATCCTGCAATCTGTTCATAACATACTACTGAATTCTGCACTTTGTTTGTAGCACACTCCTCAATTCTACACTCTGTTATCAGCGCACTGCTAAAACCATACACTCCAACTGTAACACACTTCTCAACTTTACACTCTGTACATAGGGCACTGCTGAATTCTGCACTTTTTTGGGTAATGCACTGCTAAATCCTGCACTCTGTATGTCACGCACTCCTAAACTCTGCATTCTGTATGTAGCACACTGGGGGTGTGACAATGATGTTTATGGCCTGTAGCCTCATTTACGCTTGTATTTGTTACTGCTCCCCCTTCTACTGGATGCACTTGAAAACAAAGATGCATTTTGTTTTTAGACAGGGGAGGGACCAGGGGGGTTGTCAAGGGGGCTCCATTAGGTAGGCTGTATGGGGCCCCATGATTCCTAACAGTGGCCTTGCTAGTGGCAGCTGCCTTGGTGGAACGGTTTAGGAGGGGACTGAACCCCATTTCCTGTTGAGAAAAAAGTGAATGGAAAACTTTGCAATATTAAGCATTTAACAATAAAAAAATAAATAAAATACAAAATAAAAAGATGACAGAGGTTTCAGTCCATCTACACTCCACACAAAAGTAAAAACAAATTATTTAAATAAATTGGTTTTAGATATACTGTAAGAGATCTAGAAACAAGGTGTAGTTGGGGTGGGCTTAAAAGTCTTTCTTGAACCAAAAACTCCTGTGGTCTTTTTTTTCTATCCCACTAGGAGTTTATTATCAAAAGTTATACTGCCTTTTTCTATGCCCCCCCCCCCCTCCCACAATTAAGGCAGATTTTTCAGTGTCTTTATTTTTAGGACCGTCACCCACTTGATTATCGCCTTCACTAATGCCATTAATTTTTATGTCCAGTTTTTAAACCATTGTGACATAGAATGGATGGTGCACTTAGGCTTTGTACTTAGTCTATGAATGTAGACATTTTTGCAAGTTAGGCAAGAATCCATATTGTCACTCAGTCTGCCTTTCCTTTTTTTAATATCAATCTGTATATTTTATGACTGCTGTTATTTTAAATATGGGACCGCCTCCAGCCACTATAATTGGTTGAAAGGGCCATCAGTCCCTTTAAGAGAACAGTGGTGTGTATGTCCTGATGAAGCTCATGGTCACGTGGGCGAAACATGTTGACATAGGCAGTGTCAACAAGCTACTTTCCAAAAAGATTTGCTTGAAGGTTTTGTCTATTGAATGTTTGCACTTCAGCATAGGAAGGTGCACTCCCACACATTTTTGAAGACACTGATTTTCCAAAGGAACTGGCCTCCTCCACTCCAGTATCCCCAGTTCACAGAAGAGGGATTGCAACTTATCTTGCCTCTTGTATGGCTCAGTAAGCTTCTGAAGGGGATATATGAGTTGCATATAAGTTCCAAAATTATGAGCAGTTACTTCTGGGCACAGAAGTCCAGTGATTGTTAGCATCCATATTTTTTTTCTTTTGCAACAACATGTTGTACTATCTTAGTTAAAGAATAGTCATAATTTCTAAGTCCATGGTCTTTAACCATGGATATGCCAGTCTATATACCTGTTGTCCTGGCTTGCCAGGTCAGAAAATATCGTCCAGTCAGCCCATTGTGAGCTAAAGCCTGGTAATAGTTTCCTTACATTTGCTCATAGCCTTAGTTTGTGTTAATAAAAAATAGTACATATTATTAAATCATTCATTTCTTCACAGCTAATACTTTGATAAATGTTTGCATAATCTAATACACTGCAGTGAAATTTGCTTTTTCAGAGTTTGTTATATATATATATATATAGCATTACTAACCATTGTAACTACTGAATTGCTTTACCATAATTTAGCAATGCATGTTCATCCACTTCCGTATGCCCAGTTTACTGCTACCAGATAGCAGGCTTATATGAATATTATAATTCTACAAGACATCTGTCAGTCATGCTGACATGCAGCTTCATCAGAAAACTGAAGAAGCACATGCTGATAAATATATCTACCTTTTGAATATTCAAAAGTCTGGAAATGGCAACAAAGGTTTGCTATCCAGTATTTAAAGCTACAATCCAGGTACCGTATATACAATATACAGTATATAATAGATTTTGAGATCAGGCTCTGTCATTTCTTGCATAGCAGCACACAGACTGTCAGAGCAGAGGCAACACTAGAAGTTAATCAGGCTCTGATACTGCACACATATGCTGACAGAAGGAGAGCAGAGTGAGTAGATATGATTATTACTGCTAGTATTTAGGAATCAGCAGGCTAAAGGTAGGTAGTTGACACCTACAATATTCCTTACTCTAACAAGTAAATTAATTTACCTGAAATTCTGGGGGAAAACTGAGAGCTTTTGGCCAAATGTTGCCATTTTAGTGAAATGCATTGGTTTTTAGAGTGAAAATGGCTTTAAATGGCTTCTATGTCCTTTCATCTGTTCTGAACCCATCCTTACAAAGAAAAATACAAAGAAAGTTAATGAAATAAAACTATCCCAAATACAATATACCAAAAAACCATACCCTGTAAATAATAAAATGTTGTTTTTTGTCTTTTTGTTTTACTTTAAGAAAAGCCCCTAATGAAAAAATAAGAGTTTTGCTGGTGTTGCTTTCCTTGTTGCACTGTCTGGCACATGTGTTTAACTCACAAAAATGTCAGGAGAGAATTGCAAATCAGTTGACACAATGAACAATTCACATATGCTGTATGTAACTGTTTAAATAGCTGTCTGCCTGGACTTTAGCATTAAAGTGTAGTTTAGCTGTGTAGACGTGCAGCATTTCCTATGATCATTAGTGATTTTTTAAATGCATTAAAAATTATTTTTGTGACTGTTAGCCAAGCCAAATGGGGAAAAAAAATCTAAACTTTTACTACTTGTTTATCATACACCTCCTCTATTGAATGAAGGAAAGGTTGTGACAGATCCTTAAAGTGTACTAATCTGCCCAAACCTGGCAGAGGATGGGCAAATGCCGCATTTCTTTCCCAGCATGATATCTTCCTACATGTACTACAGGTACTCTAAGACTACCACTTTGTGGAAAGCTATTAATTGAATCTATTAAAATAAACCATTCAACATTCTTGAAAGTCTTTCAATATTGTTTAAAGCTCCACTTTGGGAAGCAGAAATTACACTTTCAGTGGCGCCTCCCTGCACTTACCTTATTCCCTGCTACAGCAAGCTTCCATACTGTGTGGCCAATCCCCTGAAGCCTCTTTTCTCCAGCCAAGTCTCTCTCAGCCAGCAGTCCTGCATTGTAAATGAGGATGGCAAGAGCCCAGGGGCGGACTGACCATTTGGAAACTCGGCACTGCCCGAGGGCCCCGGGGTCAGTAGGGGGCCCCATGAGATGCCCCTGGTACCTTTTTCATGGGCTTTTTTTAGTTTGGCCAAGGACACAAGGGCCCCATGATCCCCTATTGCCCGGGGGCCCCATGAGTTGTCAGTGCGCCCCTGCAAGAGCCCATATACAACCGAGAGCATGAGAAAAATTAGGAGAGATCTTGAAACCTGAAACTTATTCCTCTACCCCTAGACTTAACAAGCATATAATCACTGCAGTGTGGAGTGCCCCACCACAAGGGTTTGTTTTTTTTTTTAATCCTGGACTTCAGCTTTAAACATTATCTGTATAAATTGATAAACAATTTTATTTGATTATAAATGTTTATTGGCATGTAAACTTAGTTTGTAGCAAAATGTTAATTAATATTGAATTGATGTTACTAGTAAATACGATCTAATTAAACACTGCATTTAAAAAAAACACTTTACACTATCTCAAGCATGAAATACACATATATGTAATATCACCTTGCTCTGCGCTTGTTGAAAGATTTTACAGGTAGAAATCTGCAGTTATAAAAACAAATTCTGTGCGTATAGCTTAAAAAATGTTAAGTACAAAAAAAGACATGTTTCACACACTTATTTTACAAAAACTCACCCATTTGCTTACATATAGATATTGCACTACAGGAATTTACAAAAAAATTTGCACACAGTCCTGAAACAGTATTAATGGAAAGATAAAATATTTTTAATATAATCCATGAACTTCAGTAACTGCAGAAACTATTGCTTTGGAATGTGATGGTAGCTGGTCATGTTACTAGGTACCTAGGCATTTGTTCACATGACCTCTGTTAAAAGATAGGGTTAGAGCGCATATTCCTGGACTTCACCTGTAGCTGGAGATCACTTGACCAAATGTTTTCTCCTACCCAATTATCTATTATAAGACATAGTACATAGGATGTCCTAAGCAAAACTAGAATCTCTTACAATGGCCATGACAAATGGTGAACTTGGGAACAAAAGAAAAAAAAAACTCCATCTGCAGCTACTAAAAGCTGAAATGTCACTTTGGTTACATTGACATTTTATTTACTTATTTAATTTTCATGCGCTTATGATTTCCTCTTGTAGCATTCTGAAATATTCAACATATGGCACACTTCTCTGAAAATATGCTGCCAATAACTTATAAGCAACATTGCATCACATTTGCTTTTAGGAAGAGGGATGTAATGGAGTTGATTTACTAAAGGGAAATAGGCTGTTCACTTTGTGAGGAAATTTTCACTTGCAAAAGGGAATTTTCTCTTACTTTTGTGAATGTCTGAAAATTCACTTTCCAAAGAAAAATCTAGTATTTTGTACATAATTGAATGGTAGAAATCAGCAGAGTTTCATCTCATTCACTAAGCTCAGGGAAGATTTCCTTGCAAAGTGAAAATTCCTTTGCAAATTAACAGCCTATTTTCCTTTAGTAAATTAACTCCAGTATGTTTGTTTTTAAAAATATTGCATCTCACATTTATATAAATAACAAAGGAAAAAGTTATACCATGCCGTGTTAAAAATCAGTCCTCTCAAAGTATATTGTTATAGGTATAGGTAGGGCATGTGGGATTTTTGGGCTTTTAATATTTCTTAGGGAGTCTTGAAGGAGAATTTAAAGATCATGGCTAAGCATGCAGAACGCTGGAAGAAAAATGTATACATAGTCCTTTTTTACCTTGGCTTTCAGTAGGTTCTTGCTGGCAACAGTGAAGTCACTGGGTTTTTTTAGTGAATCCTGGGAAAATTAGGAATACCAAGTCTCCTGTAAAAATGCTCTATCACTGTGCAAGATCACTTTGCTGTGAGATTTGGGATGCTTAGAAGGTCAAATGGCTACCTGAATATGCCAGAAGCTGTGGTTTAAGATCAGTATCTATTACATTTTACATTTGTATTGCTTTCACTCTTTTATGTTTGGGACTGCAAGATATAGCGACCTTAAATTGCAATCTAAAGTCTGCTTTAATATAGTTTTTATGTTATTTAATGACTAAATAACAACAACGATGTTAGCTGAAAATGTGTGTGTGTGTAATACATATGTATATTTGTAAGTATACCACATCCCTAACTAACAGGCCCAGTCATTGTAAAATAAAACAATATTTGCTGACATACTTAAAACACCTTTAAAAATAAAATATATAAAAAATATGGCATAATACCATAACAAATATTTACATAATGCCAACACAGTCAATGTTTTGTTGATAGTTTACAACAAAGTTCAGTTTAAGAATTTGTGTTTGGAAATGTTCAATAATGGTGAAAAGTATTGCATCCACAGTCATAAATATAAAATTAACAGAAGGCTTATGGTCCTAGTATGCTCCGTGGCATGCGGTGATTATCTGATTTTCCACGTGATCGCCGTTCCTGTTGCTGTACATATTTCCATTTGCTTGGAGAAGTTTTTAGCTTTTTTCTTCTTTTATCAGTACACCATACTTTTTCACAATATTCCTCAACTTTTTGAAAATTGCTGTATCCAATGAGCTGCAAAAATTCTTTGTACCATGGCTTAGAGGTTTGAGGAATACTGGACTGCACAGGACAAGGCATTTTTTGGATTACTGGCTCTTCATCTTCGTCTTTGTTAAACATTTCATCCACACGTTCTTCCTCCACAACCTCCAGACTCATTTTTCTGATTACATGAACAAAACTATGCTCAACAGTTTGGCAAAAATACACTCCAGCATCGGTTCTATGGAGCTTTAGAAACAGAAGCCCGTAATCTGTCAATATTACCCGTTCACCTGTTTTCACCTATGAAAGGAAAAGCATTATTAGTATTCTTGTTGAAAGCTAATTTTTTTGTACCTAAAATGGTAATATGGCATTTTTACTGTTGTTTTTCCTTTTGTTCAGGCACATACTATACTTCAAAATGTTTCACTGCATAAAAGTCTTTTTTTTACAGTTCTGGCTAGACTGAGAAAGTGTAAAGGTTTTATTGTTGTATATGTCACCACTGGAAAGATTTACACTTTCTACATGTCTTATTAACCTTATGTTCAGCAAGAAAGAGACTGGAAATCCCATTTTTTTTTATAGGAACAAGGGGTGGGGAAAAAATCTTCCAATGGAGACACCTGTTCCAACAACTAACTAGGAGGGGATTTCCCCTAGCTTTGGAAAGATTTCCACCTCCTTTCATTTCTGTCTGTAGGACAGAAGTGAAAGTAGATCTTCCCCAAGAGACACAGACAAAAAAAAAGGACTGAGAAGGGTCTTAAACTCTTTAGCTTATATCCAAAATTAATAAATACAAAGTTTGGTTTTACTTAAACTAGAACCAAAATACAATAAAAGTGGACATTAACTAAACCTCCTCCCCTAGCTAAAGTCCAATTTTATTGTAGGACGGCTCTTCAAAACATTTCTGCACTTTTAAATATATGTAATAGAGTTAAAAAAAAGTGCAGAAACTTTCTGAAAAACCCCAGTATTTTGGTTTTAGACATTTTGTGGATGAATCCCACTCCATATTAATTTATAAACTACCTTTATAAGATTTTTTAGACCTGTTAGAATACTTTTTTATGTTCCAAAATATGTCCTTTCTTACTGTATAATACACTATTTTACCTTTAAGTATTTGCATTTTCAAAGTCCTGATCTGCCTCTTGCAAGTCCAAGTACATTTTCACTTTTTGGAAGTGTAGGCAGTGTATACAGAACAACCTCATTTTCTAAGAGTTATTGCTGCCAAGATTTCTACATAGGACCATATATAGCACATAAATGATGCAGTAACTGCTTACAGTTCCCAGAAATGAAACTTGCATCCAGTAGACTGGGTAGCAGGGAGTATAGAGGTAAGTGTAATTTATACATTAAACTTGTTGTCATTGTTCTATTTGTGTGCGAGAAGCTCTTCTTTCAAGAAAGCAGAACCGAAGTGAGAAAAACATTGGTTTATTAAATCTTTGTAGGTGAACTGACAGATTGCATTTCCCTTAATATTAGGTCAGGTAATAAAATAAAACTTTTGTTTGAGATGCACTTTAAATACATAAAACATATATTACCTCCTCCTTCTTTGTTTCGTGTGCTTTCTGTACAAACCAGATGACCTTAGATTGCAATGAACGTGGCATGCATTCCAATAAGCTGGTGTTGTGCTCAACACCGTATACTGTATACTCTTCAGTCTTTCCTAAGGATTCTCCTACAAGAATAATGGGAAACAATGGTTATCCAGGTACCAAAGTTAAAAACACTGTGTATGTATGTAGTTACTTAAAGTGGTATTAAATCCAAAACCAAAAATGTTATATGTTGCTGCTTACCAATCATTCACTATGGTAGCTACATTAATTTTATTATTTTTTTTATTTCTCCCTTCTGTTTTCACCTTGTGATCTGGCCAGTAACGTACCTCCTGTATTAGAGTGCCCCCACTCTGGATGAAGGAGCACAGGGGGCACTTTTGGACAGCAGCATTACAGCATTGTCAGTTTGGGAGGAAGGGACTATTGTACTAGCACATTTAAATACACTAATAAATTGAAGCCAAACTCCAGATAATACTTTAAAAACAGTTATAGCAAACAGTTTTTATTTTCCTTTAGGGGTAAAGGTTTTACATTAATTAATAAAATCTGATTATTGTATGCATCCTTGACAGCAGTAAATAGTTTCTCTCATTCCTGTAACTGCTATATCTGCAGGAGAGCTTCATCTTTTGAAAAACAACAGTCTTTCTGGCTGGATCAGGTGAAAATAAAATAAAAAAAAGCCTAAAAAATGCAGCCATTACACCTAAATGTAAGGTTATGCACTTTTGGGCTAAGAATATGCATGCATCATACATACTAGGAGGGGTACAACTGGGGGAATCAATGGTGGAGAAGGATCTGGGAGTTCTGGTAGATCACAAGCTTAATAATGGCATGCAATGCCAAGCTGCAGTTTCTAAAGCAAGCAAAATCCTCTCTTGTATTAAAAGAGGTATAGACTTCAGAGAGAGAGATATCATATTACCCCTGTACAAATCATTAGTAAGAGCTCATCTGGAATATGCAGTTCAGTTTTGGACACCAATTCACAACAAAAACATTGGGGAACTGGAGAAAGTACAGAGAAGGGCAAACAAACTTATAAGAGGCAGGGAGGAGCTCAGCTATGAGGAAAGATTAGAGAAACTGAATGTATTCTCTCTTGAGAAGAGGAGATTAAGGGGGATATGATCAAAATGTATAAATACATCAGTGGTTAAAAAAAATAAAAAATGATGTAGCGCTAAAACACCCAGTTATAGCGTCAGTACCTTAGGACATGCAAAATAATGTTGGAATCCTATATAAACATAATACATGTATGTGCGTGATGATACTAAAAAAAATAAAAAATGGAAAACAGATGTGCAACCCCTACACACAGTGCACATATATAAATATAAAGTCCAGTGATCCTGTATCAATATTTTCACTCAGACAGAGTCCTTGGACTGTATGTGGGCCCGCACACCACCACGTGCAATCCGAAAACAGCTGAAGTGGCCTCTCACCTCCTCCCTGCGACCCCGCAGGGCCACAGAGCTTTATCAGATCCCCACTGAATCAAGGTATGCTTCCTCTTGAATGGATGGTTAGTATATCCCCAGTATACAGCTTCCACCTCTCCTGTAGTATCCTCCAAGGTAAGTCTGGTCTTCTGGGGAATTGAGAAGCATCACAGGCACCGTGTGCTCTGACATGGAGAAGATCCCATGCTGGCCCTATGGTGGCCGTGTGTTCAGGATGGAGACCGGGAACACTTTCCTCCTCTCAGCCATTTTAGATCGGCTTCCAGACGGTCCTGTGATTGTCGGTCTCCATCCTGAACACACGGCCACCATAGGGCCAGCATGGGATCTTCTCCATGTCAGAGCACACGGTGCCTGTGATGCTTCTCAATTCCCCAGAAGACCAGACTTACCTTGGAGGATACTACAGGAGAGGTGGAAGCTGTATACTGGGGATATACTAACCATCCATTCAAGAGGAAGCATACCTTGATTCAGTGGGGATCTGATAAAGCTCTGTGGCCCTGCGGGGTCGCAGGGAGGAGGTGAGAGGCCACTTCAGCTGTTTTCGGATTGCACGTGGTGGTGTGCGGGCCCACATACAGTCCAAGGACTCTGTCTGAGTGAAAATATTGATACAGGATCACTGGACTTTATATTTATATATGTGCACTGTGTGTAGGGGTTGCACATCTGTTTTCCATTTTTTATTTTTTTTAGTATCATCACGCACATACATGTATTATGTTTATATAGGATTCCAACATTATTTTGCATGTCCTAAGGTACTGACGCTATAACTGGGTGTTTTAGCGCTACATCATTTTTTATTTTTTGTACTGTTTTGATCTTGGGGTATTGGATCAGATGTCAGCAGCTTTACACGTATATCAATTGTATTTTACATAGGAGCGCAAGCAGACTCCAAATAACATCAGTGGTTGATATAGTGAACTCGGTGTAGAGCTATTCACCCTGAGGTCATCAAAGAGGACAAGGGGGCACTCTTTACATCTGGAAGAAAAGAGATTTAATCCCCAAACACGGAAAGGTTTCTTCACAGTGAGAGCTGTGAAAATGTGAAATGGACTCCCTCAAGAGCTGGTTCTGGCCAGCTCAGTGGATTGCTTCAAAAAAGGCCTGGATTCTTTCTTAGATACACAGAATATAACTGGATAATAACATTTATATGTAAAGTTGATCCAGGGAATATCCGATTGCCTCTCGGGGGATCAGGAAGGAATTTTTTTTCCCTGCAGAAGCAAATTGGATCATGCTTTGCTGGTTTTTTTTGCCTTCCTATGGTTTAACTGTGGGTATAGGATTATAACTTTTTTTTTTTTTTAATGGTTGAACTGGATGGACTTTTGTCTTTTATCAGCCAGACTAACTATGTGTCTAAGAAATGGTAATCTACAGTATAATAAATGCTTCCTTTTGGGTTTAATACCACATCAAGCAATATGAGTTTTTATATTCTAAGTGATGTTTTCCAAACAATAATGTGCAATCATCACAACATTTTCTGTGCACACTTTCTTCCTGTAAACGTATTGCCAATTCTTTGTACTTGAAAGCACACAGGCCCACCAGAAGCTTACTTCTTGATGTGTCTTGAATCCAAAGAGCTTAATCATAGGGGTCCCTATGGTTAAGCCCTTAGGTGAAATATGCCAATGAGTGAGGTCCTGGTGGGGCCATGTACTTTAAAGTCTAGAATTCTGCCCTCTCCAAAATTGTCACTAGAGGATTTGGAGCCTATGGATGAGACCCTTGCTTTGCATGTTAAAGGGACAATAGAATATGTGCAAGTAGTAAAGGAAGGATAAGGAAATTAAAGAAATGCTGCATTCAAAATCAAGTTAGCATTGACAGCCATATTTCTATACTGGCTGGTTCTTTTAAATTAACATGCATCCTTTATTTGTCTACCACTGAAAACCAGCCCTATTGGTATATTCTCACAAAAAGGTCCTGCATGTAAATCCTGAACTTTGTTGAGTATCATGCACAGTAAAAAAATGAATTATATTAATTGGCAATTGTTTAACACATGTATATATTGTACCTGTTGCCTGTTTTATATCAATGGATCTGAATATATGGTAAAGAAGGAACTGTAAGTCTGTGTGAATGATTTTTGTCACCTAAGTTTTGAATCTGCTTATAAACATTAACAGCTAAACTGCTGTTTTCATCAATCATACATTTTAGAATATTTATACATATTTAAAGTTATAGCTTGATATTTATAATGCAATCCAAATAAATTTCCCCTAATTATTTCTTTACATTTTTCCATGGGCATGGATGTGAAATCAGTATGCAACAGAACAATACATATGCACATTGTCCAAAACAGAGAATAGGCTCAACTGCTGGGCACCCTAGTCATAGGACATCCCCAGGATATCAGGTAACAAAAGCATAGTGATAGCAGCTGTCCAAAGTTAACCATTGACAGAGATTGCATACCGCTTACAAATATGGGTAGAAGAGAAAATATTTTCCATTTTCCTATTTTGTGTTTCTTAGGGTAGATTTGTTTCTTGTAATATATAAATACTTCCCCTCTGTATCCAAAAAAAGACCTTCTGCTATCTAATTATCCTTTAAATGGAAATGCAATAAAACATGTATTTTCCCCACTGGTCTTCCGTTCTAGCATGTACACATGCAGTGGTAACTGATAAACTCTGAGCTGACAACTTCATATATCTATACATTGCTGGTATGAGGTCTTTTTTTAAGAGGACAAGGAGAGCCAGTGTAATTGTGTGGGAAAAAAAGATTATTTTACTTCCATGTGTGCAAATAACAATGCCAAGGTATCAGGGCTAGTCTTAATCATTTATGGTTTTTAAAAGCAGAATATACTGTCAATGAAAACACTTTCTTAGTGTGGAGTTTCACAAAAAGACCCAATATGATGTGACCTACAAATGTAAGAATATTTATACTGTATGCATATTCACTTACCAATAAATTGTTGCCCTGAACATTGCTGAGCTGCATTGCCATGTCGAACATCCTGTCTTCTGAAACGTCTGGGAAAAGTATAAACTATTTATCAGCACATCATTAGAGTGTAAGCTGTATGTAAATACTTCATATAGGCGTATTAGCCTAAGTGCACCCTTAGTCCAGCTGGAATTGGCATGATTATAACTAATTCACATACTGGCATTGATCAACCAAAGACAAATAGGCTGATCACTTTGCAAGAGAAATTACACATTGCAGAGAAATTTGCTCAGAGCTTAGTGGAAGTGGTGATGTTTTGGAAAAAAAAAATTATGTGCAAGGAAAATTAAAAAATTTAACTTTTGCAATTTACACACTATTAAATGATGAAAGTCATCAGAGCTTCACCTCATTCACTAAGCTCTGGCACAAAATCCCATGCAAAGTGCAACTTCACTCGCACAGTGAACAGCCTGTTTTTCTTTTTTAAATCAACTCCCCTAGATCAAATGCTTTAAATTGGAATCTTTATTAATAAGTAAATGCCAGGGTAGCTCCACTGGCTAAACAAGAGAAATCAGTAGATTCCCCCCCATCCATGCTGAACAGCATGGATGGAGCAATCTACTCTGCTGGCTATTACTGTATATACAAGCAGTCTTGAGACCCACGGCTGCCTGAATACCCGAACAGTCACTGCATCTGAGTTAGAAGGAATCAGCTGAAATTCAAGCCCTATATTGTTACCCAAGCCAATTCGGACACTTCTGTTCTACATAAGATATATAAAAATCTACATTTCTTTGCTACAAAATTACTTAGCACCCCCAGTCAGAGGCCCTATAGAATAAAATAGTGGGTTTTCCAATTTTTTTTATCTCACACTGTATTTCCGCAGTGGTTTTTTTAAATGCAATGTTTTGGGGAAAATACACTTTCATTCATTTTATTGCACAGAAACACAACATAATACCTATTTTTTTTTTTTGTAAAATGTAAAAGATGATGTTACGCTGAGTAAATAGATACCAAGCATGTTACACTTTAAAATTGTGTATACCCGTGGAATGGCGCCAAACTACGATACTTAAAAATCTCCATAGGCAACGCTTCTAAATTGTTTGCAGGTTACCTGTTTAGAGTTACAGAGGAGGTCTGGTGCTAGAATGATTGCTCCCACTCTGATGTTGATGACGATACCTCACATGTGTGGTCTGATCACTGTTTACATATGGTTGCAATTCGCATTTGCTTACGGGGGGGGGTTGGTTGTGCTTTACATTTTTTTATACATTTTAATTATTTATTTTATCTTAAACTTTTTTCTTACACTATGTTAATTTTTTTTGTATTGGCTTTATTGCTATCACAAGGGATGAACAACATCCCTTTTGACAGCACGGGCCATGACAGGTCCTTTTTATGAAAAGATTTGGGGTCTATTAGACCCCAGATCTCTCCTCTTGCCTCCAATGCAGCCGATCAGACACAGATCGGTCTGATCAGCTGCTTACCTGTCCCCCAGGTAAACAGAGAGGCGGAACCGGAAGTGAAGATCCTTTATTGTGTATTCAACAGATCAAAAGGTATCAGATTAGATAATTTCATTGTTAGGATTTACATACACATTAAAAACTGTCTGCCCATCAGTCAGTTGCTGAACTGTGCTGCAGCAAAATAATTACAATTTATTGATTTAATTGTACATGTAACATTTTTTTATTTCTATACCATTTTTTAGGGTAAAAGTTCTACTTGGTAGTTGTACTCACCTTTTGGAATGTGTACCTAGGGGATAATACCTGGAGCAGGACATTCCATCCCATGCACAATATGGGTCACGAGCCAGACAGCAGTCCGCACATGCTGTGCCATACATCTCACAATGGTGGAGCTTTATTTGAGCTACATTAAATTTAGATCCAACATACAGTTGTTGCTGAAAATTTAAAATCAAGATACTAATAAATATTTCATTTACAAAATCAAGGTCAATTAAAAAAAATGAAGTCCTCATACATAAACCTGACTATTAAAGAACAGTCCCTTTAAAAATAATATTTTTTTTAAATTAAAGATTAAATATTTTAATTATCACTCTATGACTGTAATCATTTCAACAACGGTGGAGACTAATGCCTTCTTGACTGCTGATTGTAGGGAATGATCAAAAGCTATCCTAAAGCTAATATAATCATCCACCTAAATGTATTAAAATATTACACAGGTTTCTAGATTATTCATATAAATTAACCAAGATCTGAAATTGGGCCTTTAGGATAAAACAGGTAGGTTAAAGTTGTGTATTTCCCTCACCAAACCCCCAGAGCCTCCAAAACATATAATATTATATAAAATAGTATGGCAAATACACTCACCGACCACTTTATTAGACCTTGCTAGTACTGGGTTGGACCCCCTTTTACCTTCAGAACTGCCCTCTTCATGGCATAGAACAAGGTGTTTTAAACATTCCTCAGAAATGTTGATCCATATCGACATGAGTTACTGTTGCTTTTCTATCATCTAGTGCCACTCCGCCCATTTTCCTCTGACCTCTGACATCAACAAGGCATTTTCATCCACACAGCTGCCGCTCACTGGATATTTTCTCTTTTTTCAGACCAATCTCTCTAAATCTTAGAGATGGTTGTGCGTGAAAATACCAGTAGATCAGCAGTTTTTGAAATACCCATGACCAGCTTGTCTGGCACCAACAACCATGCCACATTCAAAATCACTTAAATCCCCTTTCTTCCGCATTCTGATGCTCAGTGTTAACTTAAGCAAGTCGTCTTCTACCACGTCTACATGCCTAAATGCATTGAGTTGCTGCCATGTGTGTTACCAAGCAATTGAACAGGTGCACCTAATAAAGTGGCCGGTGAGTGTATATACCAATTAACAAAATAAAGTCACAGGTCCACTTGTTGTGATCAAGTTGCAACACTATATATTAAGACATATCAAATTATTATGTATTATGTGCAAATCTTGTCTGTATATAGAGGTATTGTTAAATGGCATTAAGGATGCCTAAATAACTCCACATAATGCAGTTGCAATATTGGCAATTGTTTATTGTAATTCCATAACTTGTAAAGTCAATTACTTAACAATTTAATGCATTGATCCAGCTGCTGATTCAATATAATAATACATTGCAAGAAAAAAATATATAATTGTATCATCCATATGCATAGTAGTATACAGTGAGCTTAACCATTCATAAACTGAATGAATCAGCAGATATATCACAAGTCTCAGGAATCCAATAGATACTGTATACTTCTCCTCCACTCCTCCTACCACTCCATCCCCCACAGCCACTTCCTCCTGTACCACTATGCCCTCCCTCCTAGATTGTAAACTCAAAAGAGCAGGGCCCTTGACCCCCTCGTGTTTTGTTTTGTTACTGTATTGTCTCATGTTCTGTCCCCCACTATAATGTATAGCGCTGAGCAAACCTTTTAGCGCTATATAAATACTGTATAATAATAATAATACTTAGTCACAGCATCTTGATTACAGTGGGCAAAGAAATAGCCAAACAGCTGTATTATGCATTTCAGCCAGCTAATTCAATAAACGTCAGTGCAGGTAGATGTATATGTAACATGAGTCCCAATAGGCTGATTATAAAGTGGTTATCTATATAACAACCCTTTGCATGACAATATGTTATTCTTAACCACCCATGGATTGAATGTGTCACCAACTGTATCACAACTCGCGCAAGCCAATATGTTCAAGCTCAACAGATTGATTGCAGAAAAAAACTATACCCAAACAGTTGTATGGTACATTCTAGCATGCTAACTCAGCAAATAGAAACACAGGTAGACAAATTCTCCACTGTCAGTCACAATGCTTGAGCTGCACTGAATGATGCCTGCATGATACCCCACGTGACGTGGAGGAGTGTCACATGGGGTGGCTGGCTATGGAGGAGAAAGGAAGTTCACAGCTTCTTCACCAAGAATTCAGAGCACGCACAGACCAAGTGGCAATGCTGCAAATTGTAGATCACCTTCAATAGCATTGCCACTCTGAATAGGGAACTAGAAGGATCATCAGGTAATAGCAACCACAGCATATATTTTGAAGAAAAACAGCAGCACACACAATCAGATGTTATACTTTTATATCCTTCAAAAAAATATCAAATATTAGGTTTAATATCAATCAATATCAAGTAAATTGCAGCTCTACAAATGTGCAAGATTTGCATTCATCTTAAATTTACTTACATTAAAAAATTACATATTTCCAGTTACAGTCTGTTTAAAATTAAATTAACTTCGCATACATTTTGTGTGTTATAAATATGTTATGAAAACATACCCTTTTTGCTGAAATTTCCATTGCAGTTATAGGTTCATGATTCTGGTTAAAAAAAACAAAACAAAAACAAACAAGATCAATAGGAGTGACAGTGGATGAGATGACATAGAGATTCATTATAGCAGTTTGACTGATGCTTTATCAGGTGTCAGTCAAATATATAGCGATTGTAAAGTAAAGATCTACTTTTACAATGCCTCGGGCTGGTGCATGGGCAGAACAGAATAGATTGCATTGTGTTAAATGCATCCTCCTTATAAAGCAAATCTGTTGCATGTGAATGCACCAGAGCGGTTTAATACTCTGCATAAATGCTGTTTATACTGGATAGATAGATAGATAAACAGACAGACAGACAGACAGATAGATAGATAGATAGATAGATACATAAATGTGTTACTTATCTAATTACTTCTTTCATAGCTAAACATATTTAAAAAGCTGTCTGAGGCAGTTGCCTGTCTGCCCTCTACATTAGGGCTCATTCCCACCATATGTGCATGAAAACTGATGGAAACTGATGTGCAGATTTCACTTACAGAGACATCAGTTTACATCAGATTTCATGCACGTTTCAATGAGTTTTATACATATTGCAGATTCCTGTGCAAAAAAAAATCTGCAACTTGATACTTGTGTTGTAGGGTGAACAAGACAGATAGAGAACAGTTGCTTTAGTCTCTGCACCATGGTGTGAACGAGACCTAAAAAAAAAAAATTTGAAAAACGTTTGTGCATCTTTTATGGAGATTTTTACCTCATTAAAATCAACATTCGGGCATTAAATTGAAAATTCCCTAATGTGGACACACCTCTGACATGTTTTTAATTCCCTTACTTTTGGTTATCTCAGTTTTTAGAAGGTATGCCATATACAGTGGGGATCGAAAGTTTGGGCACCCCAGCTAAAAATTTGTATTAATGTGCATAAAGAAGCCAAGGAAAGATGGAAAAATCTCCAAAAGGCATCAAATTACAGATTAGACATTCTTATAATATGTCAACAAAAGTTAGATTTTATTTCCATCATTTACACTTTCAAAATAACAGAAAACAAAAAAAAATGGCATCTGCAAAAGTTTGGGCACCCTGCAGAGTTAATATGTTGTACTGCCCCCTTTGGCAAGTATCACGGCTTGTAAACGCTTTTTGTAGCCAGCCAAGAGTCTTTCAATTCTTGTTTGAGGTATCTTTGCCCATTCTTCCTTACAAAAGTCTTCCAGTTCTTTGAGATTTCTGGGCTGTCTGTCACGCACTGCTCTTTTAAGGTCTATCCATAGATTTTCAATTACGTTGAGGTCAGGAGATTGTGAAGGCCATGGCAAAACCTTCAGTTTATGCCTCTTGAGGTAATCCCCCATGGATTTCAAGGTGTATTTAGGATCAATTTCCATTTGTAGAAGCCATCCTCTCTTTAACTTCAGCTTTTTCACAGATGGCATCAAGTTACCATCCAAAATTTGCTGAAATTTTATTGAATCCATTTTTCCTTCTACTTGTGAGATGTTCCCTGTGCCACTGGCTGAAACACAACCCCAAAGCATGATTGATCCAACCCCATGCTTAACAGTTGGACAGAGGTTCTTTTCATTAAATTCTGTGCCCCTTCTTCTCCAAACGTACCTTTGCTCATTCCGGCCAAAAAGTTCAATTTTAACCTCATCGGTCCACAGAACTTGTTTCCAAAATGCATCAGGCTTGTCTATATGTTCATTTGCAAAGTTCAAACAATGATTTTTGTGGTGAGGACGTAGAAGAGGTTTTCTTCTGATGACTCTTCCATGAAGACCATATTTGTACAAGTATCTCTTTATAGTGGAATAGTGTACCACAACTCCAGTGTGTGCCAGATCTTTCTGGAGGGATCGTGCAGTCAAACGTGGGTTTTGAATTGTTTTTCTCACAATCCTGCGAGCTGTTCTGTCTGATATTTTTCTTAGTCTTCCAGATCTTGCTTTAACTTCCACTGTTCCTGCTGACTGCCATTTCTTAATTACATTCCGAACAGAGGATATTGACATCTGAAAACGCTTTGCTATCTTCTTATAGCCTTCTCTTTGTGAGCGTCAACTATTTTCAGTTTCAGTTTTCTAGACAACTGCTTAGAAGAACCCATGATGCTGATTGTTGGGGCAAGTTCAGATGAGTCTGGGCATTTAAAACCTTTGAGATTGACATCACCTGGTCTTCCCAGACGATGATTGAGAACAATGATGGAAATAAAATCTAACTTTTGTTGACATATTATAAGAATGTCTAATCTGTAATTTGATGCATTTTGGAGATTTTTCCATCTTTCCTTGGCTTCTTTATGCACATTAATACAAATTTTTAGCTGGGGTGCCCAAACTTTCGATCCCCACTGTACTTTATAATCATGTCAGTTTTTAGAAAGTATGTAATTAGTAATATCCATAGGATAGTAAAAACAAATTTTTTATAAACATTTTGAGACTGTATGTTTCAAAACTGTGAAGAAAGTTAGTGTATGTAAGGCCAAAACTTCTTTTTTGGAGGGAATTTGGAATCTCTGTCAGCATGTTATTGTTGTCTGTTTCCCCCTTAGGAAAACTGTCTCTCTGTATTTGTTCTGGTGGCAATTGTCACTGGAAAAGAAAGTAAGGGAAAATACAAAATTTTAAGCTGTTACCAGAATAAATGAAGGGGAAATCTTCCAATAGGGATTCTTGTTCCAGTGACAAGTGTCAAATCTCCCCAAAGGAGCTCAAATGACAATCAAAGATCCTGGGCAATAGTAGTGTTCTAGTATTTTTTTTTTTATATTACAGTTTTAATATTGTTTTAATGTAACATGCTGTACTCTGAATCTTCTTTCTTTGCTTCATATATCCACTCATAGAGTGTGTTTATAAAACTTGTAGAGGAAGGATATCACTGTTAACATATCATGGACATGATCATCTGGTGAATCTGCTTTGATTGCCACCTGATTGTAGTGAAGAAGCAGGCACTTTCTTCTGTAAAATGGTATGTCAGGGAATGGTCAGACTGCCCTTTAGGGAAAAAAATAAATATGATATATATATATATATATATATATATATATTCCCGTAAGTGGACACTCAAAAAATGGTTGTAACTGAAGTACACTGTTAGCACTTGACTTATATGTTTTCACTTTATGTGTACTGTTTTGCACATCAAGCTGCATGCAGGTATTTGGTTTACATAAGATTTTTGCACAAAACAGTGACTTTCACAAGCAAAGTAATATCAATGTTTTTAAAAAAAAAATTGCAATAGGAAATCATAAAACAGTAATTGATATGCATGTACTGGATGGAAAACCTTAGCAGGAAATCAATTGATACTCATTAATATAAACATACCTTAAATATCCGAAGTTCTTCAAGAATTACTTCTTCCAAAGTTTCTTTTTCCTGATTGTAGATGGTAATAACTTTTAACACAATTCCATTATCTAATGCATATGAAAATGAGGAAAGAGGAAAGGTGTTGTGATTAAAGTAATGTTCAATGTGTTTAACATGATTATGGCACATTGCTCTACTGCACAACTAAAATCTATTGTGATCATTAATCATTCCCAGGTATATAAGGCTTTTGATTAAAAAAAATGTTTGAATAAAGAAACTTTAAATACTGTAAATATTTAGTTTGTAATACAATTATATTTTTGTTTAAAAAATAAAAGCACTGCATTTTAATAGCAGGGGCGGACTGACAACTCACGGGGCCCCAGGCAATAGGGGATCATGGGGCCCCTGTGTCCTTGCCCAAACTCAAAAAAGCCTATGAAAAAGGTACCAGGGGCATCTTATGGGGCCCCCTCCTGACCCTGGGCCCTCAGGCAGTGCCCGAATTTCCAAATGGTCAGTACGCCCCTGTTTAATAGATATTATAAATAGTCCTAAGTGATTAATTGCTGTAACTTTAAAATCAAGGAGCATCTATATGATTTAATTTGACATCCCTGAGTGACAGTTTTGAAGCTGATAACCAGCTGTAAACTGTTAAATTTAACCTTATTACCTTTAAATTGGTTATAAACCTTTAATGAAAAATGAACAAAGCCTATCCTCCTTTAATGTGTATTAGCTTCAATACAAATCACCCAGTGCTATTTGTCTCTTCCCGTTGCTATCTCACAAGTCACTGATAATAGTCTAAGCAAACATCACAGCATCCCGAAGGCCTGCACATCTCCAGCACACAATAGCTGAACGACAGCCACAGCTGTTTAGATTATATTTCCCTATAATTCTGTGTAGAGGGGGATGTGATTATTCCCTCCACCTAGGTTTCAGGTTTCCCTGAGCTCTGTACTCTAGTTGTGCAGTGTGTGATGACAGATCCCTGCCCCCTGCCTTCTACTGCCATGAAATAGCCTTTGTTCTGTATGTTCTTGAAGGATCTAGAGAAGGCTACAGATAAAGAGGTACAACTTATGTTGTAGGATTTGTTTTACTTCTGTGTATCACTTGGGGCTAGTCACTTCAGTGGGTATGTGTAAAGGTTTACAACCACTTTAAATAAAATATTGTAAATGTTCTTGGACCAGGCAAACTTGTGTGTGGCTCATATTATTACATGTGATAAGTAACATTGCGTAGATGTACTACATGATGCAGACCTAATGTTAATTTTAAATGTGAGCACCTTGCCCATGTATGATGCAGAGGCATTGATTTGTTGTTTGGCCACTCTCTGACTTTTCTAAACATTGGTTTACTACTGTGCTAGGTATAGTCTGTGTGGTGACTATACCTTTGAAAGCAGAAGGTGTACCCCTTCTCTGAAAGACCCAGAAGAGGGACACATCTCTTCTCCTAGAAAAGGAAGCGTGGGACTGATTTATTAACGGGGTAGAGGCTGTTCATCTTGCAAAGTGTATGTTCACATTATAAAATGAATGTTAGTAATAAAAGAACCTGTGTTCACTTTGAATGTCCAATCATGTGCAATAAAAAATAAATTAGGATTTTGCTAGCACATGATTAGGTATTCAAACCAAAACAGTATTGCATTGTTTACTAACAATCAAAAGCCTCTGCACCTTTAATAAATAATCCTCAATGTCCTAACTTGGTAATTAAACCAGACACCAAAAAACCAAGCAGACTGCCATAAGCGTCTTATTATAAAGTCATGGTATTCTCTGTAAACTATGTTTTCCCTGTTATAAATGTCTAGTGTAAAAAAAAAACATAAATTACTTAATATATATAATTTCAGTTCAAAGACTACAAGGTTTTTTTTTTTTTAAACATAATGGTTTTGGTTTATTTAATGTAAACCTCAATAGTAAATGTACTTCTTATCTACAAATAAGAAAATTGTGCAGACCTTTTAAAAATATAATATAAAGTAATATATCCAATTAATATCATATATAATAAGGATTTTACCTGTTCCTAGAAACATAACATGATATTGACCATCCTCTGCCTCCACTCTGTCTACAGCAATCTGTTTTAAGTTGTATTTTCCATCAGCCTTCACAAGTATAGGCCTTTTATGGACAGGTTTAATGGTCTCATACATCAGAGGGTGACTCCTAGCAAATCGTAAAGCCTCATCTGGATAATCCTTGGTAGTACCGTAATGACCTCCATTTACCTTGCTTGCACACTGGAAATCAGACAAGGAAAATAAAATGCTAGGTTTTTTTTAAAATATAAACCATATGACAAATATGTGAAACACAACTGTGAGCCAAACATTTTATATTTGTAAAAACACACTTATTCACATGCACATATTCTTTATACATTTCTTAATAATGTATTTTAATTATTATATTAAAATAAAGTTGTTTTCCAGTAAAAAGGACATGTGCACCTTGCTTCTCATTCTCATTTTCCCTGAATAAAAAAAGTAGAAGAGACCATGGTTCTAATTATCAATATTCACCTACAGAAAAAGTCTTCAATTTTTCTATAGTGTTCAGATATAATGGAACTCCAATAAACAAATACAAACAACAACAAATTGTATTAGCATCTTTTTGTTTGTTATAGATACAGAGGAATTCACTGTAAACTCATTGAGAGGTCTGGACTCAGAAGGACATTCATTTCTTCTGCATTAACTCCTACGTTAAGATGGTAAATATCTGAATTTTGATAAAATATTAAATCTGTGCAGGGTTAAAAATAAAAGTTATGGTCGTGCAAACTGATTTTGCATTGAACTTTTAGCTCCACATGCATTTAAAAATGGTGCTGTCACAACTATGAGGAGTTAGGCATATGGGCATCTCTTTAGCTTTCTTTTCATTCCTAAAATAAAAATACAGAAAAGAAGTTTAAAGCAAGTACAATAGGAGTGTTGTACTATGTACAAAATGCTTGCAGTAGCACACTTGACTCTATATACTGTGGCAGTTCAAGGCACTCCCACAGTGTGAATCAAGGTTACAACCAGGATTCTCAGCTAAACAGGTTGAGGGGCTCCAGGTGGTTTGCTAAATGCAGAGGAAACTGGCTTTCCAGTTTACTTGTTTGTTCGTAAAGTCCGTTTCAGGACCTTGGGCCTGGAGATTTCAAAGTGATTTGAGAGGGATAAAATCTTCAATCCTGGGTCCATGTTTTCTGAACCACAGCACACTAATTGTCCAGGTGTGTGCAGGGCTTTAAGTAATAACCTGACTAGGGTTCTCGGCTCCACCCTGGCAGACAGGAGGTCGTTGCCCAGGAGTCAAGAGAGTTCCACCGAGGAGAGGTGGGAGCCAGAGCAGCAAGGGGCTGCTAGCTGTGTACAAAGAGCCGTTTATAAAAGAGTCTGCGGGAGACAACTGTGAGCCTGAAGTGGAAGGCCAGAGCGGCAGAATTGTATGTACAAGCCAGGAGGTTAAATATCTGTGTTTGGAAGAGTAAAATACTGAAAACCCCTGTAAGGGAAATCTATGGTTTTGGACTTATGGAACTTTCTTTTAAATAAAATTGGGCAAAAAACGGCTGTTAAAAAAGAAGAAAGTGAGTGACTGTGTACTTTAAAGCTGTACCCTTGATGCTAGTTCTAACAATACATATATTCTGTGCATTGTTTTCAGGTTGAAAATTCTATTTTGTGTAACAGTGTTTGTTAAAAGTCTAAAAACGAACTAGTAGGCAGAAATCCAGATTAGTTCTGCAAAAAAACTGAAGTTATCAATCAAATATAGAGTTGCAATACAACTATTAAATTAGCTTTTCTCCAATGTACCATCAGACATCCACACCACACACCTGACAGCTGACTCATAGAAAGCATTTAAAACGTATAGACTATATGTCTGTAAATCATAGGAGCCACAAGTTGAACCCCCAACAAGGATTAGTGCAATGCGTTCTGTCAATACTTGGGTAATTACATATTCATTCCCTTCAACAATCACATTAATAATTCCAAGTTTAGAACTCCATGCAACAAACACAGAAACTGTTCCATAGTGAGATTTCATGGCTTAATTAGCAGTCACATGCAATTTGATTGCTGTTTGGCATTGCATTAGTTCGATGTGTCACGCCGTTCCACACTGAATAATTTAGCTCAGCTGGAGGCACAAAGAAATAGCATAAAATGATTGCAGAAAGCTGGTAGTTATTTTTGGCAGGTAACATGTCTTTTGTGAATTTAGTTCAAAATACATTATCTAGAGTAAGCTTGAAACACTTAAAGTAGAGTTATGGCCTTCCATTTAAAATATATGATGCAGCACTTATTTATCAATTCATCTGCAAATACCTATTGAGCCTGCCAGTCAAGTTCACCTAGGGCCACTTCCTCTGATGAGGTGGCAACTGTCTGCACTGCCTTTGAATTCAAGACAGTTGTCACTCTCATGTAGGTGGTGCCTGTTGCTGTCAGTTAAGTGCTTTTAGTTTCGCTTTAATGGCAAAAAACTGAGCCAAGCCTTGAATAAGGTACTGTGCCTTCATACATTGACCAGTTATGCCCTGGTCCTTCCTTGTGAGCATACGGGCCATGAAATGCTTCATGTAGGCTAGTCATATGGTAAACTCAAACTGCATAGCCTTTAAAAAAATTGCTGAAAAGCGAAAACTCACCGAGCCAGGCCTTGGATAAGGTACTCTGCCTTCATACATTGACCAATGATACTCTGGTCCTTCCTTGTGGGCATATGGGCCATGAAATGCTTCACGAATGCTAGCCATATGGTAAACACAAACTGCATAGCCTTTAAAAATATTGCTGAAAAAAAAAAACAAATGCATTAATAAATCAAGCATATTTGTACACATATAAGTTCATTGAAGAAAAAACATGGACATCAACAAGTCAAAGCTAAAAGGCATCACATGAAATTAAACCGATAGAATAACCATGAGTGGTACATCCCAATGGTGGTGATTAGAGATGAGCGAAGAAATGAAAAATTCGATTCGACTGATTCGGCGAATTCGTGGACAATATTCGATTCGAGTCGAATAAATTCGCTGTGAATTTAACTTAAAAAAGGGTGTTTCTAGGCTTCAGAGAGACTTAATATTAGTGCAGAACACTGTACCTTTAATTTAAATGCCCTTGGAGTCTGCTGGGGAAGAGAAATAATACTGTCAGTCAGTATGACATGCAGATGAGTGCCGTCGATCTTAGAATCACCGCACACTTCACTCATTTGGGCAGTCACGGGGCCAAAACCAGAGTGTGGAGCCACAGTGTGGCGGTGGAGGCAGCAGCAATGGGAGGCCATACAGCACCCTATGACAAAAATGGAAACCACCAGCAGTGTGAGGAGACCTGAAAGTGGCACATGGCAGAGTGTGGCGATAGAGACAGCAGCAATGGGAGGCCGTACAGGGACCCATGACACACTCTGGACCTGGCAGCAGCATGAGGAGGCGGTACAGGGGCCCATGACAGATTACGGGCCTGGCAGCAGCATGAGGAGTCGGTACAGGGGCCCATGGCAGATTACGGGCCTGGCAGCAGCAATGGGAGGCCGTACAGGGACCCATGACACACTCTGGACCTGGCAGCAGCATGGGGAGGCGGTACAGGGGCCCATGACAGATTACGGGCCTGGCAGCAGCATGAGGAGTCGGTACGGGGGCCCATGACACACTCTGGACCTGGCAGCAGCATGAGGAGGCGGTACAGGGGCGCATGACAGATTACGAGCCTGGCAGCAGCAACTTGGACAGGAGGACGTTCAGCTTCTGCACCGTCGGGTGCGTGCTCGCAAACTGTTGTCTCTTGGAAACGGATTCCAAGAAAGACTGCTGACGGAATCCGTGAAGAGGAGTAGCAGGAGAAGGAGCATCTGAACGAGCGGAATATGCCAACAAGCGACAACAGGGGCCCATGACAGATTACGGGCCTGGCAGCAGCATGAGGAGTCGGTACGGGGGCCCATGGCAGATTACGGGCCTGGCAGCAGCTATGGGAGGCCCGTAATCTGCCAGCACCCTATGACAAAAAATGGAACCCACCAGCAGTGTGAGGAGACCTGAAAGTGGCACATGGCAGAGTGTGGCGATGGAGACAGCAGCAATGGGAGGCCGTACAGGGACCCATGAGAGACTCTGGACCTGGCAGCAGCATGAGGAGGCGGTATAGGGGCCCATGGCAGATTAGGGGCCTGGCAGCAGCTATGGGAGGCCCGTAATCTGCCAGCACCCTATGACAAAAAATGGAACACACCAGCAGTGTGAGGAGACCTGAAAGTGGCACATGGCAGAGTGTGGCGATGGAGGCAGCAGCAATGGGAGGCCGTACAGGGACCCATGAGAGACTCTGGACTTGGCAGCAGCATGAGGAGGCGGTATAGGGGCCCATGGCAGATTAGGGGCCTGGCAGCAGCTATGGGAGGCCCGTAATCTGCCAGCACCCTATGACAAAAAATGGAACACACCAGCAGTGTGAGGAGACCTGAAAGTGGCACATGTTTGGGGCATGATTCATGGCGGATTTAGTCAGTTGTGTCAGGAACTGGTGGTTTGAAATCCAGACTAATCCACGCCTGATTCATTTTCACAAACGTGAGTCTCTCCACACTTTGGGTGGACAGTCGTGTCCTCCGCGGAGTTGCAATACCTCCTGCCGCACTAAACACGCGCTCCGATGCCACGCTACTGGCCGGGCATGACAGCCTTTCAAGGGCAAATTCAGCTAGTTGGGGCCAAAGGTCAAGTTTCGTTGCCCAGTAGTCAAGGGGATTGTCTACCTCGGTTGGCAGGGTGCTGTCCAAGTAGGCCTAAGCCTGTTGTTTGAGGTCCTGCTCCAGGTCCACCTGATGCTGCTGCTGCTGCTGCGGCTGGTTAGTAGTTTCCTCACTGCGCTGGTGAAGAAAGCTACTCATCATCGACTGCAGACTGAGGCAGCCGCTGCTGGTGGAGCTGCCACTGCTCCTACCACCCCACCCCTCCCCTGCTGCCATGGCAGCGGAACACGAGCGCACAGGGCCCACAGTGTCTGAGGATGGACGTTGGCGCAGACAGGCAGAGACCAGCTGACTACATAGGTGTTTTTTATAGTACGTTATTTTGGCCTCCCTCTCAGCAGGTGTGAAAAAGGCCACCATTTTTGAACGGTAGCGAGGGTCCAACAAGGTGGACAGCCAAAAGTCATCCCTCTGTCTGATGGTTATTATTCGGCTGTCGCTACGCAAGCAACCGAGCATGCTATGGGCCATTTGTGCCAAGGAATGCGAGGGACTCCCTGCCTCCATCTCCACAGCATACTGCCACGGTGCGTCTAGGTCCTCTGTCTCCTCTTCCTCCTCCTCTACCAGATGCTCCTGCTCCTCCACTCCTGTCCGCTGAGTGGAAAAACCACCCATTTCACTCAATAATTCCTGAGCACCAATGTCCTCCTCTACCTCCTCCTCTTCTTCCAGTCCTGCCCCCACAGGGGCCATGTGGCGTTGAGATCTGTGCGCCACGTCTACCGCACCCTGACCAGCCATTGTTAACAGCATTTGTTCCAGGACGTGCAACAGAGGAATGACGTCGTTCATCCCATAGTCCTGCCGACTCACGAATAGCGTGGCCTCCTCAAAGGGCCTGAGCAAGCGCAGGTGTCACGCATGAGCTGCCAATGGCTGACATCTAAGTTACACAGGGAGTACCTTTATCTGCTTTTAACATCAGGAAATCTGTGATGGCCTTTTGCTGTTCGTAAAGGCGGTCTAACATATGTAGGGTTGAATTCCACCTTGTTGCAACGTCACAGCATGAGGAGTCGGTATAGGGGCCCATGGCAGATTAGGGGCCTGGCAGCAGTTATGGGAGGCCCATAATCTGCCAGCACCCTATGACAAAAAATGGAACACACCAGCAGTGTGAGGAGACCTGAAAGTGGCACATGGCAGAGTGTGGCGATGGAGACAGCAGCAATGGGAGGCCGTACAGGGACCCATGAGAGACTCTGGACCTGGCAGCAGCATGAGGAGGCGGTATATAGGGGCCTACGGCAGATTAGGGGCCTGGCAGCAGCTATAGGAGGCCCGTAATCTGCCAGCACCCTATGTCAAAAAATTCAACACACCAGCAGTGTGTGAGGAGACCTGAAAGTGGCACATGGCAGAGTGTGGCGATGGAGACAGCAGCAATGGGAGGCCGTACAGGGACCCATGACAGACTCTGGACTTGGCAGCAGCATGAGGAGGCGGTATATAGGGGCTTATGGCAGATTAGGGGCCTGGCAGCAGCTATAGGAGGCCCGTAATCTGCCAGCACCCTATGTCAAAAAATTCAACACACCAGCAGTGTGAGGAGACCTGAAAGTGGCACATGGCAGAGTGTGGCGATGGAGACAGCAGCAATGGGAGGCCGTACAGGGACCCATGACAGACTCTGAACTTGGCAGCAGCATGAGGAGGCGGTATATAGGGGCCCATGGCAGATTAGGGGCCTGGCAGCAGCTATAGGAGGCCCGTAATCTGCCAGCACCCTATGTCAAAAAATTCAACACACCAGCAGTGTGTGAGGAGAAATGAAAGTGGCACATGGCAGAGTGTGGCGATGGAGACAGCAGCAATGGGAGGCCGTACAGGGACCCATGACAGACTCTGGACTTGGCAGCAGCATGAGGAGGCGGTATATAGGGGCCCATGGCAGATTAGGGGCCTGGCAGCAGCTATAGGAGGCCCGTAATCTGCCAGCACCCTATGTCAAAAAATTCAACACACCAGCAGTGTGAGGAGACCTGAAAGTGGCACATGGCAGAGTGTGGCGATGGAGACAGCAGCAATGGGAGGCCGTACAGGGACCCATGACAGACTCTGGACTTGGCAGCAGCATGAGGAGGCGGTATATAGGGGCCCATGGCAGATTAGGGGCCTGGCAGCAGCTATGGGAGGCCCGTAATCTGCCAGCACCCTATGTCAAAAAATTCTACACACCAGCAGTGTGTGAGGAGACCTGAAAGTGGCACATGGCAGAGTGTGGCGATGGAGACAGCAGCAATGGGAGGCCGTACAGGGACCCATGACAGACTCTGGACTTGGCAGCAGCATGAGGAGGCGGTATATAGGGGCCCATGGCAGATTAGGGGCCTGGCAGCAGCTATGGGAGGCCCGTAATCTGCCAGCACCCTATGTCAAAAAATTCAACACACCAGCAGTGTGTGAGGAGACCTGAAAGTGGCACATGGCAGAGTGTGGCGATGGAGACAGCAGCAATGGGAGGCCGTACAGGGACCCATGACAGACTCTGGACTTGGCAGCAGCATGAGGAGGCGGTATATAGGGGCCCATGGCAGATTAGGGGCCTGGCAGCAGCTATGGGAGGCCCGTAATCTGCCAGCACCCTATGTCAAAAAATTCAACACACCAGCAGTGTGTGAGGAGACCTGAAAGTGGCACATGGCAGAGTGTGGCGATGGAGACAGCAGCAATGGGAGGCCGTACAGGGACCCATGAGAGACTCTGGACCTGGCAGCAGCATGAGGAGGCGGTATATAGGGGCCTATGGCAGATTAGGGGCCTGGCAGCAGCTATAGGAGGCCCGTAATCTGCCAGCACCCTATGTCAAAAAATTCAACACACCAGCAGTGTGTGAGGAGAAATGAAAGTGGCACATGGCAGAGTGTGGCGATGGAGACAGCAGCAATGGGAGGCCGTACAGGGACCCATGACAGACTCTGGACTTGGCAGCAGCATGAGGAGGCGGTATATAGGGGCCTATGGCAGATTAGGGGCCTGGCAGCAGCTATGGGAGGCCCGTAATCTGCCAGCACCCTATGTCAAAAAATTCAACACACCAGCAGTGTGTGAGGAGACCTGAAAGTGGCACATGGCAGAGTGTGGCGATGGAGACAGCAGCAATGGGAGGCCGTACAGGGACCCATGAGAGACTCTGGACCTGGCAGCAGCATGAGGAGGCGGTATATAGGGGCCTATGGCAGATTAGGGGCCTGGCAGCAGCTATAGGAGGCCCGTAATCTGCCAGCACCCTATGTCAAAAAATTCAACACACCAGCAGTGTGTGAGGAGAAATGAAAGTGGCACATGGCAGAGTGTGGCGATGGAGACAGCAGCAATGGGAGGCCGTACAGGGACCCATGACAGACTCTGGACTTGGCAGCAGCATGAGGAGGCGGTATATAGGGGCCCATGGCAGATTAGGGGCCTGGCAGCAGCTATAGGAGGCCCGTAATCTGCCAGCACCCTATGTCAAAAAATTCAACACACCAGCAGTGTGAGGAGACCTGAAAGTGGCACATGGCAGAGTGTGGCGATGGAGACAGCAGCAATGGGAGGCCGTACAGGGACCCATGACAGACTCTGGACTTGGCAGCAGCATGAGGAGGCGGTATATAGGGGCCCATGGCAGATTAGGGGCCTGGCAGCAGCTATGGGAGGCCCGTAATCTGCCAGCACCCTATGTCAAAAAATTCTACACACCAGCAGTGTGTGAGGAGACCTGAAAGTGGCACATGGCAGAGTGTGGCGATGGAGACAGCAGCAATGGGAGGCCGTACAGGGACCCATGACAGACTCTGGACTTGGCAGCAGCATGAGGAGGCGGTATATAGGGGCCCATGGCAGATTAGGGGCCTGGCAGCAGCTATGGGAGGCCCGTAATCTGCCTGCACCCTATGTCAAAAAATTTAACACACCAGCAGTGTGAAGAGACCTGAAAGTGGCACATGGCAGCAGAGTGTGGCGATGGAGACAGCAGCAATGGGAGGCCGTACAGGGACCATGACAGACTCTGGACTTGGCAGCAGCATGAGGAGGCGGTATATAGGGGCCCATGGCAGATTAGGGGCCTGGCAGCAGCTATGTGAGGCCCGTAATCTGCCTGCACCCTATGTCAAAAAATTTAACACACCAGCAGTGTGAAGAGACCTGAAAGTGGCACATGGCAGCAGAGTGTGGCGATGGAGACAGCAGCAATGGGAGGCCGTACAGGGACCATGACAGACTCTGGACTTGGCAGCAGCATGAGGAGGCGGTATATAGGGGCCCATGGCAGATTAGGGGCCTGCCAGCAGCTATGTGAGGCCCGTAATCTGCCTGCACCCTATGTCAAAAAATTTAACACACCAGCAGTGTGAAGAGACCTGAAAGTGGCACATGGCAGAGTGTGGCGATGGAGACAGCAGCAATGGGAGGCCGTACAGGGACCCATGAGAGACTCTAGACTTGGCAGCAGCATGAGGAGGCGGTATATAGGGGCCCATGGCAGATTAGGGGCCTGGCAGCAGCTATGTGAGGCCCGTAATCTGCCTGCACCCTATGTCAAAAAATTAAACACACCAGCAGTGTGAAGAGACCTGAAAGTGGCACATGGCAGAGTGTGGCGATGGAGACAGCAGCAATGGGAGGCCGTACAGGGACCATGACAGACTCTGGACTTGGCAGCAGCATGAGGAGGCGGTATATAGGGGCCCATGGCAGATTAGGGGCCTGGCAGCAGCTATGTGAGGCCCGTAATCTGCCTGCACCCTATGTCAAAAAATTTAACACACCAGCAGTGTGAAGAGACCTGAAAGTGGCACATGGCAGCAGAGTGTGGCGATGGAGACAGCAGCAATGGGAGGCCGTACAGGGACCCATGAGAGACTCTGGACTTGGCAGCAGCATGAGGAGGCGGTATATAGGGGCCCATGGCAGATTAGGGGCCTGGCAGCAGCTATGTGAGGCCCGTAATCTGCCTGCACCCTATGTCAAAAAATTTAACACACCAGCAGTGTGAAGAGACCTGAAAGTGGCACATGGCAGCAGACTGTGGCGATGGAGACAGCAGCAATGGGAGGCCGTACAGGGACCATGACAGACTCTGGACTTGGCAGCAGCATGAGGAGGCGGTATATAGGGGCCCATGGCAGATTAGGGGCCTGGCAGCAGCTATGTGAGGCCCGTAATCTGCCTGCACCCTATGTCAAAAAATTTAACACACCAGCAGTGTGAAGAGACCTGAAAGTGGCACATGGCAGCAGAGTGTGGCGATGGAGACAGCAGCAATGGGAGGCCGTACAGGGACCATGACAGACTCTGGACTTGGCAGCAGCATGAGGAGGCGGTATATAGGGGCCCATGGCAGATTAGGGGCCTGGCAGCAGCTATGTGAGGCCCGTAATCTGCCTGCACCCTATGTCAAAAAATTTAACACACCAGCAGTGTGAAGAGACCTGAAAGTGGCACATGGCAGCAGAGTGTGGCGATGGAGACAGCAGCAATGGGAGGCCGTACAGGGACCCATGACAGACTCTGGACTTGGCAGCAGCATGAGGAGGCGGTATATAGGGGCCCATGGCAGATTAGGGGCCTGGCAGCAGCTATAGGAGGCCCGTAATCTGCCTGCACCCTATGTCAAAAAATTTAACACACCAGCAGTGTGAGGAGACCTGAAAGTGGCACATGTTTGAGGCATGATTCATGGCGGATTTAGTCAGTTGTGTCAGGAACTGGTGGTTTGAAATCCAGACTAATCCACGCCTGATTCATTTTCACAAACGTGAGTCTCTCCACACTTTGGGTGGACAGTCGTGTCCTCCGCGGAGTTACAATACCTCCTGCCGCACTAAACACGCGCTCCGATGCCACGCTACTGGCCGGGCATGACAGCCTTTCAAGGGCAAATTCAGCTAGTTGGGGCCAAAGGTCAAGTTTCGTTGCCCAGTAGTCAAGGGGATTGTCTACCTCGGTTGGCAGGGTGCTGTCCAAGTAGGCCCAAGCCTGTTGTTTGAGCTCCTGCTCCAGGTCCACCTGATGCTGCTGCTGCTGCTGCGGCTGGTTAGTAGTTTCCTCACTGCGCTGGTGAAGAAAGCTACTCATCATCGACTGCAGACTGAGGCAGCCGCTGCTGGTGGAGCTGCCACTGCTCCTACCACCCCACCCCTCCCCTGCTGCCATGCCAGCGGAACGTGAGCGCACAGGGCCCACAGTGTCTGAGGATGGACGTTGGCGCACAAAGGCAGAGACCAACTGACTACATAGGTGGTTTTTATAGTACGTAATTTTGGCCTCCCTCTCAGCAGGTGTGAAAAAGGCCACCATTTTGGACCGGTAGCGAGGGTCCAACAAGGTGGACAGCCAAAAGTCATCCCTCTGTCTGATGGTTATTATTCGGCTGTCGCTACGCAAGCAACCGAGCATGCTATGGGCCATTTGTGCCAAGGAATGCGAGGGACTCCCTGCCTCCATCTCCACAGCATACTGCCACGGTGCGTCTGGGTCCTCTGTCTCCTCCTCCTCCTCCTCTACCAGATGCTCCTGCTCCTCCACTCCTGTCCGCTGAGTGGAAAAACCACCCATTTCACTCAATAATTCCTGAGCACAAATGTCCTCCTCTACCTCCTCCTCTTCTTCCTGTCCTGCCCCCACAGGGGTCATGTGGCGTTGAGATCTGTGCGCCACGTCTACCGCACCCTGACCAGCCATTGTTAACAGCATTTGTTCCAGGACGTGCAACAGAGGAATGACGTCGTTCATCCCATAGTCCTGCCGACTCACGAATAGCGTGGCCTCCTCAAAGGGCCTGAGCAAGCGGCAGGTGTCACGCATGAGCTGCCAATGGCTGACATCTAAGTTACACAGGGGAGTACCTTTATCCGCTTGTAACATCAGGAAATCGGTGATGGCCTTTCGCTGCTCGTAAAGGCGGTCTAACATGTGTAGGGTTGAATTCCACCTTGTTGCAACGTCGCAGATCAGGCGATGCTGTGGAATTCCGTTCTGCCGCTGCAGCTCAATGAGGGTGTTCTTTGCGGTGTAGGAATGGCTGAAATGCATGCACAGTTTACGTGACATTTTAAGGATGTCTTGCAGTGGGATGGTGGATTTTAGGAACCGCTTGACAACCAGATTGAACACGTGAGCCATGCATGGCGCATGGCACAACCTTCCTTGACGCAGAGCAGACACCATGTTCTTTCCGTTGTCAGTCAACATGGTTCCGATTTTTAGTTTGCGCGGAGACAGCCATCTGTCGATTTCTCTGTTCATTACACTCAGCAGTTCCTCCCCTGTGTGACTACGTTCGCCAAGGCATACCAGGTGCAGCACAGCGTGACACCGTTGCGCCCTGCACATGTGATATGCCGGTCGGGTAATGGGACTTGGCACGGGGGTGGCGGCTGAGGACACGGCGGAAAAAGAGGTGGTAGAGGCGGACATGCTTGCTGGACCAAGGACGTGCAAACGTGGAGGCAAAAGCGTCGTGACCTGTCCAAGTTGCTGGTGCGGCTGTGCCGGCACCACGTTCACCCAGTGGGCCGTAAATGACATGTACTGTCCCTGACCGTAGTTACAGCTCCACACGTCGGCGCTGCCGTGCACTTTGGCAGAGACCGACATGCTCAAAGACTGGCCCACCATCTCTTCTACATGTGAATGCAGGGCTGGCACTGCCTTTTGGGCAAAGAAATGACGGCTTGGCACTCTCCACCGCGGCGCGGCACAAGCCATCATTTCTCGGAAAGGTGCTGAGTCCACCAGTTGGAAAGGGAGGGACTGCAGCACCAGCAACTTGGACAGGAGGACGTTCAGCTTTTGCACCGTCGGGTGCGTGCTCGCAAACTGTTGTCTCTTGGATACGGATTCCAAGAAAGACTGTTGACGGAATCCGAGAAGAGGAGTAGCAGGAGAAGGAGCATCTGAACGAGCGGAAGATGCCAATGAGCGACAACTCCCCTCAGCAGAGGTGTTGGAGCCTTGACTGGCTGATAGAGGGCGATTGACGACGTCGGGTGACGGAGCAAGTAACGGAGCGGGTGATGGAGCGGGGGCTGGGGCAGGCAGAACCGCCGTATGTTTATCACGGTTTTCCCAGGCCACCGAATGGTGACGCTGCATATGCTGACGCAACGCTGTAGTCCCAACATGGGCCCCCTGGCCACGCTTGCATTTCTGGCCACATAGTCGACATACGGCTACGTTTACTTCCTCGGGCGGCTTGAGGAAAAATTGCCACACCACCGAGTAGGAAACTTTGCCCCCGCTACTCTTCACTGGCTGACTGCTACTTCCTCCGTGCGCACCGGCACCACTACTGGCCGTGGTGGTAGGCTGCAGTGGAGCTGGTGCTCTACTCCGTGGACGTTTGGCTCCACTGACACTGATGCGACCCTGCTGCTGTCTCCTGGGCAACCCACCGACTGTTTTGCTCGCTGCCAAGCTGCCACCCTCTTCTCCTGATGATGCGGAAGAAATTGCCTGATGACGACGAGGCTGCCAAGTGCGATCAACCTCCTCATCATCAAGTAGGGTCTCCGCCTCACTACTAGCCCCCTCGGCTGCGTCTGGGTCAGGAGACAGACCTGTCTCTAGACCGGCTACCGAGCCACTCTCCTCGCCAGTACTTGTTCGCTTGGCTGCTGAAAAGGCCGATGTCTCCCCCCGTTCCTGACCGCCCTCTGTTAGCTCTTCCTCACTGTACAGTGGGGCTGAGCCCACAGCATGCGATACTTCGCTTGGTGAGGGAACAGCAAAGGACAGGGGCAGGTAGAGGACACGTGATTTCAGTGGGCTTGGTCCCGGGCCATGCCAACTAACGGTTGTGTCTGACGTACCCACCGACCGTTGGCTGTAGGTGTCAGAGGTGACCTGGGAAGAGGAAGACGACCGAGCCAACCAATCAATGACGGCAGGGTTGTCGGTGGAGACACGACCGCTGGATGACACCGGGAGCACTGGCCTCTGGCTGCGAATACTGCTGCCTCGACCCCTTCCTCTGCTGCCACGTCTGCTCGCTCCTAAAACATTGCCTCCTCTGCCACTCCTCTGCATGTTGTCTGACATACTATTTAATTCAACGATTAGGTGTCCCTGAGTAACAATTCTCTGGCACTCAGTAACAATTCTGTCTGTCCCTGAGTATGAATTCTGTGGCCCTGAGTAACAATTCTGTGTCTGTGCGAGTAACAATTCTGTGTCTGTGCGAGTAACAATTCTGTGTCTGTGCAAGTAACAATTTTGTGTCTGTGCGAGTAACAATTCTCTGGCACTCAGTAACAATTCTGTCTGTCCCTGAGTAACAATTCTCTGGCACTCAGTAACAATTCTGTCTGTCCCTGAGTAACAATTCTCTGGCACTCAGTAACAATTCTGTCTGTCCCTGAGTATGAATTCTGTGGCCCTGAGTAACAATTCTGTGTCTGTGCGAGTAACAATTCTGTGTCTGTGCAAGTAACAATTTTGTGTCTGTGCGAGTAACAATTCTCTGGCACTCAGTAACAATTCTGTCTGTCCCTGAGTAACAATTCTCTGGCACTCAGTAACAATTCTGTCTGTCCCTGAGTAACAATTCTCTGGCACTCAGTAACAATTCTGTCTGTCCCTGAGTATGAATTCTGTGGCCCTGAGTAACAATTCTGTGTCTGTGCGAGTAACAATTCTGTGTCTGTGCAAGTAACAATTTTGTGTCTGTGCGAGTAACAATTCTCTGGCACTCAGTAACAATTCTGTCTGTCCCTGAGTAACAATTCTCTGGCACTCAGTAACAATTCTGTCTGTCCCTGAGTAACAATTCTCTGGCACTCAGTAACAATTCTGTCTGTCCCTGAGTAACAATTCTCTGGCACTCAGTAACAATTCTGTCTGTCCCTGAGTAACAATTCTCTGGCGCTCAGTAACAATTCTGTCTGTCCCTGAGTATGAATTCTGTGGCCCTGAGTAACAATTCTGTGTCTGTGCGAGTAACAATTCTGTGTCTGTGCAAGTAACAATTTTGTGTCTGTGCGAGTAACAATTCTCTGGCACTCAGTAACAATTCTGTCTGTCCCTGAGTAACAATTCTCTGGCACTCAGTAACAATTCTGTCTGTCCCTGAGTAACAATTCTCTGGCACTCAGTAACAATTCTGTCTGTCCCTGAGTATGAATTCTGTGGCCCTGAGTAACAATTCTGTGTCTGCGCGAGTAACAATTCTGTGTCTGTGCAAGTAACAATTTTGTGTCTGTGCGAGTAACAATTCTCTGGCACTCAGTAACAATTCTGTCTGTCCCTGAGTAACAATTCTCTGGCACTCAGTAACAATTCTGTCTGTCCCTGAGTAACAATTCTCTGGCACTCAGTAACAATTCTGTCTGTCCCTGAGTAACAATTCTCTGGCACTCAGTAACAATTCTGTCTGTCCCTGAGTAACAATTCTCTGGCACTCAGTAACAATTCTGTCTGTCCCTGAGTAACAATTCTCTGGCACTCAGTAACAATTCTGTCTGTCCCTGAGTAACAATTCTCTGGCACTCAGTAACAATTCTGTCTGTCCCTGAGTAACAATTCTCTGGCACTCAGTAACAATTCTGTCTATCCCTGAGTATGAATTCTGTGGCCCTGAGTAACAATTCTGTGTCTGTGCGAGTAACAATTCTGTGTCTGTGCAAGTAACAATTTTGTGTCTGTGCGAGTAACAATTCTCTGGCACTCAGTAACAATTCTGTCTGTCCCTGAGTAACAATTCTCTGGCACTCAGTAACAATTCTGTCTGTCCCTGAGTAACAATTCTCTGGCACTCAGTAACAATTCTGTCTGTCCCTGAGTATGAATTCTGTGGCCCTGAGTAACAATTCTGTGTCTGTGCGAGTAACAATTCTGTGTCTGTGCAAGTAACAATTTTGTGTCTGTGCGAGTAACAATTCTCTGGCACTCAGTAACAATTCTGTCTGTCCCTGAGTAACAATTCTCTGGCACTCAGTAACAATTCTGTCTGTCCCTGAGTAACAATTCTCTGGCACTCAGTAACAATTCTGTCTGTCCCTGAGTATGAATTCTGTGGCCCTGAGTAACAATTCTGTGTCTGTGCGAGTAACAATTCTGTGTCTGTGCAAGTAACAATTTTGTGTCTGTGCGAGTAACAATTCTCTGGCACTCAGTAACAATTCTGTCTGTCCCTGAGTAACAATTCTCTGGCACTCAGTAACAATTCTGTCTGTCCCTGAGTAACAATTCTCTGGCACTCAGTAACAATTCTGTCTGTCCCTGAGTAACAATTCTCTGGCACTCAGTAACAATTCTGTCTGTCCCTGAGTAACAATTCTCTGGCGCTCAGTAACAATTCTGTCTGTCCCTGAGTATGAATTCTGTGGCCCTGAGTAACAATTCTGTGTCTGTGCGAGTAACAATTCTGTGTCTGTGCAAGTAACAATTTTGTGTCTGTGCGAGTAACAATTCTCTGGCACTCAGTAACAATTCTGTCTGTCCCTGAGTAACAATTCTCTGGCACTCAGTAACAATTCTGTCTGTCCCTGAGTAACAATTCTCTGGCACTCAGTAACAATTCTGTCTGTCCCTGAGTATGAATTCTGTGGCCCTGAGTAACAATTCTGTGTCTGCGCGAGTAACAATTCTGTGTCTGTGCAAGTAACAATTTTGTGTCTGTGCGAGTAACAATTCTCTGGCACTCAGTAACAATTCTGTCTGTCCCTGAGTAACAATTCTCTGGCACTCAGTAACAATTCTGTCTGTCCCTGAGTAACAATTCTCTGGCACTCAGTAACAATTCTGTCTGTCCCTGAGTAACAATTCTCTGGCACTCAGTAACAATTCTGTCTGTCCCTGAGTAACAATTCTCTGGCACTCAGTAACAATTCTGTCTGTCCCTGAGTAACAATTCTCTGGCACTCAGTAACAATTCTGTCTGTCCCTGAGTAACAATTCTCTGGCACTCAGTAACAATTCTGTCTGTCCCTGAGTAACAATTCTGTCTGTCCCTGAGAATGAATTCTGTGGCCCTGAGTAAGAATTCTCTGGCACTCAGTAACAATTCTGTCTGTCCCTGAGTAACAATTCTCTGGCACTCAGTAACAATTCTGTCTGTCCCTGAGTAAAAATTCTGTGGCCCTAATAACGTTTCTGTGGCCCTAAGTAACAATTCTCTGGCACTGAGTAACAATTCTGTCTGTCCCTGAGTATGAATTCTGTGGCCCTAACTAGCGTTTCTTTGTCCCTAAATAACGATTCTGTGGCCCTCATTAACAAGTCTGTGTCCCTGAGTAATGGTTCTCTGTCCCTAAGTAACTTCTCTCTGTCCCCAATTCTCGTTTCTGTGGCCCTAACTCTGTCCCTGTCCCTAGTACAGAGCGGTCTGCCTCTGTTCAATGACTGCAGGCAAATGAAGATTTCCAAAATGGCCGCTATATATACCTCGACCATTACACAGTGCTGGCTGGCTGGCTGCTGATTGGCTGATGCGATCACATGTCGTTGAGGAATGCATTATGGGGCAGCGCGCCTTGTCTGCGCGCCTTCCCCGACATCCCCGCTCCGTCGCCGCACATGTCAGCCGCCATTTTCGGAAAAATTTCGATTCGCGCGTCCGAATTAGGCTGTTTTTCGGATTCGGCACGAATCGAAATTTTTCCGATATTCGACTCGAATTCCACTTCGGATACTTCGATTCGCTCATCTCTAGTGGTGATTAATGGCAATTTCCCGGATGGTCTAAAGTTGTGAAGGGTGTGTCCCAGACTCTGTCCTGGAACCAATTCTGTTTAACTTGTCAATAAATTATATAAAGGTATATGTATAGTTCAGGTATATATATAGTATATATGTATAGTAGAGGTATATGTATAGTTCACTTGCAGTGTTTGCTGATGTACACAGCTAAGCAGGGCAAGAACTTCACAACTTTCATAAAAAGAAAAAAACGCTTGGTCTTTTTTCTGCCATCATCTTCCATGTTTCTGTGTTTCAACAGCATATAACAACTTTGCATGAACACCTAGTTAAAATAGCTGGGTGGACAGCTACAGTATGTCTCAGAAAAGATTTAATATTAAAAAAATGTAAAGTAATGAACCTGGGAGTTAAAAATGCATATGCAAGTTATGCATTAGGGGGAGAACACCTTGGGGAATCAAGGATGGAAAAGGATCTGGGGGTCCTGGTAGATGACAGACTCAACAATAGCATGCAATGGCAAGCTGCAGTAATCAAGGCTAGCAGGCTATTAACAAGCAATCAGAAGGGTATTTACTCTAGTGGTAAAATTATAATTCTACTACTTTTCTAAACTGGTTCAGCCACATCTAAATGATGTGCTCCAGTTTTGGTCACCAATCTTGAGGAAAGATGTACTTGAACTGGAAAGAGTCCTAAGAAGGGCCACAAAGCTAATGAGAGAGATGGAGATCTCGGTTATGAGGACCAACTACAAACACTAAACTTATTCTCCCTGGAAAACAGGCTTTAAGAGAGGATATGATGGAAATATACAAATCTTTGTATGGTGACTCTAGCATTAGGAGGAACCTATTTAATATTGGGTCTTTAAAGAAGACACTTGGCCATACAATGTAGATTGACAAAGAATGGTTAAACCGTAAACAGTTTGTGGTGTCATTAAGGAGTTTGGATAAACACAAAACACTTTTAGATGTGTTTCTTAATAAACAAAGTGTACAGGGATATTGAAAATGGTAGTGAAACACACACACGCACATTCATCCAGGTTGAACTATATGGACTGCGGTCTTTATTCAACCTTACCAACTACAGTATGTAAGTATGTATGCCCACACACTTATCTGAATTTTATATAATTTATGTGATTCATTTGGATGACCTTTTGACTCCATTTCTGTGTAAATATCACATTATAGGAAGATATTCAATTGATTTATCAAAGTTTGTTGGTTGAATGCCAGATTAGAAATCACTGATAATATAAGATCACTCATCAAAATGTGAAAGATTAAAGAAGTGAAAGAAACATGTTATGCAAGATCCTTTGTATCCATCTTTCTGTGTAACTGATCATAAGAAGAAAACATTGTACCAATGCCTGCTTTGTATTCATTTAACATTTCCCCAACCCCCCCCCCCATATGACTACTTTTGCAATCATTAATCAATTAAACCAAATCAAAGAAAGAATCAGGATCATATAAATGCAAAAAATAAGCAAAAATAATACACGGTGGATGCAAAGTAATATGACATTGGCCTAATGGAATTGCCTCTATAGCACACTTAAATACTTGACTTCTAAACCAGGAGTAGAGAATTGGACACACGTTTGAGACTTGTGTGCATACCATTCAGCTGGTATTATCCTATTCTGTCTAGTCACTTTAAAAATACTTGCATCAACCTATAGGTGATATGGTTTACAGAGCCATGCTATAAAACTGTATAATCAAAGAATAAAATGGTGAGCGCAAGACAAAAAAGGCAAAAGTAAAGCAGCTAGCACAACGTGGCAAACCCTCTGTCTCCACCAAAACAAAACACTATAATATCAATGTGCAGCACTAATAAAAATGTGTATTATAATCAATGATGACCAGTGTGGCAGTAAAAGAGAAAGGAAACATCATAAAAAAGAAATAGAGAATAGTGAATACTTCAATGAAGGAACAAAATGGATGGTATAACAAATGTAAATATATAAGTCCTCTAAATATGATAATAGTCCCAAAAAGTGACTTCTGTGACTTCTGCATTGCATCTCCACCATAATGCACTCACCAGAATTAAGTAGCAAGCAAGCCCAGAGCGGAATGACACTAAGGGGTGTTCTTGCTTGTTCCTCCTGCCGGTGATCTGGTTGAAGGTGGGATCTCTCCAGAAGCCAGTGATACACCAAATGAACAATCAAAAGTAGAGTAGCCAAGTCTCCATCTCCAGCCCACCGTGAACCAAGGAAAGGGATTCCTCCAAGCTCATAGATGGTTGCTATCTTTTTATTAAAACATACTACACTATATGATACTGTCTCCGGGCTCAGTCTATGAGCTTGCCCTCTAGGAGGAATCCCTTTCCTTGGTTCGCCATGGGCTGGAGATGGAGACTTGGCTGAAGGAACAAGCAGGAACACCCCTTAGTGTCATTCCGCTCTAGGCTTGCTTGCTACTTACTTCTGGTGAGTGCATTATGGTGGAGGTGCAGTGCAGAAGTCACAGAAGTCACTACATTTTGTTGATTTGATCACATCACTATTTTTGGGACTATTATGATATTTAGAGGACTTATATATTTTCATTTGTTATTTGTTATACCATCCATTTTGTTTCTTCATTGGAGTATTCACTATTCTCTATGATCATGCTATAAAACTACTTGGGCACCTATACATATTAAATACCCATACCAGAGGCCTTTTTTTCAGCCAGAATGTTGCACCACTATTTACTCTCACTTGTAACATAGAAGCCTGGGTGAGCTGCAGTCTTGTTTTCTGACTGGGCTACCAAACTATTGCCAAGCAGCTTGGTGAGAAGGTGACAACAACTGGTGCAATCATTCGCAAATGGAAGAAACAGAAAACAACTGTCAGTCTCCCTAGGTCTGGTGCACTCTCACATCGTGGAGTGTCAATGATCAGGAGAACAGTGAGGAATCATCCCAGAACTACACGTGAGGACCTTGACAATGATCTCCAGGCAGCTGGGACCACAGTCACCAAGAAAACAATTGGTAACACACTACGCCGACAAGGATTTAAATCCTGCAGTGCCCGCAAGGTCCCTCTGCTCAAGAGAGCACATGTCCAGGTCCGTCCGAAGTTTGCCACTGAACATCTGAATGATGCACAGGAGGACTGGTTGAAAGTGTTGTGGTCAGATGAGACCAAAATCGAGCTCTTTGGCATCAACTCAACTCGCCGTGTTTGGAGGAGGAGGATTGCTGCCTATGACCCCAAGAACACCATCCCAACTGTCAAACATGGTGGTGGAAACATTCTGCTTTGGGAGTGTTTTTATGCTAAGGGGACAGGGCAACTGCACCGCATCAAAGGGATGATGGACAGGGCAATGTACCGTCAAATCTTGGGTAAGAACCTTCTTTCCTCAGCCAAGGCATTGAAAATGGGTCACGGTTGGGTGTTCCAGCATGACAATGACCCAAAACACACGGCCAAGGCAAGAAAGGAGTGGCCTAGCCAGTCTCCAGACCTTAATTCGATTGAAAATCTGTGTAAGGAGCTGAAAGTTCAAGTTGCCAAACATCAGCCACCAAACCTTAATGACTTGGAGAGGATCTGCCAAGAGGAGTGGGCCAAAATCCCTCCTGAGATGTGTGCAAACCTGGTGGCCAATTACAGGAAACGTCTGACCTCTGTGATTGTCAACAAGGGATTTGCCACCAAGTACTAAGTTATGTTTTGTGAAGGGGATCAAATACTTCTTTCCCTGCATTCTGAGCATATCGCACTCCTGAACCCTGCATTCTGATTACAACGCACTCTTGAACCCTGCATTCTGTGCGTAATGTACTCCCAAACCTAGCGATTTGAGCATAAGGCACTCCTTTGGATGCTAAATGTAATGTACTCCTAAACCCTGCATTCTGAGCATAACACACTCCTGAATTCTGCACTCTGTATGTTGCACACTGATAAACCCTGCATTCTGTGTGTAATGCAATGCCAAACCATGCATTCTGAGTATAATGCACTGAACCCTACACTTTGTGTGTAGTGTACTCCTGATCCCTACACTTGCACCCTCCAGGCTTTATTTATTAAAGCCCCTTTAAGACCCTTCCACTGGTGCATTTTGGCCACACTTACCCTATGACACATGTCTGGGGGGGTGTGACGGGGTGGGTGTGGAGTACCATGCACTGATTCTTTGAGAAAAAAAGCCCTGCCCATACCCATATACATCCATAATCTAATACTAGTAATTGGATTAGACACAAAGTGGCTGATTTATTAAAACTGGAGATTGCAAAATCTGGTGAAGCTGTGCATGGTAGCCAATCAGCTTCTAACTTCAGCTTGTTCAATTTAGCTTTGACAAAAAAAATGTAAGCTGATTGGTTTCTATGCAGCGCTGCACCAGATTTTGCACTCTCTAGTTTTAGTAAATCAACCTAATGGGCAGCACAGTGGCTAAATGGTTAGCACTTTAGCCTGGCAGTACTAGGGTCGCTGGTTCGAATCCCAATCCCGGCACCACCTGCCTGGAGTTTGCATGTTCTCCCTGTGACTGAGTGGGTTTCCTCCGGGTACTCCGGTTTCCTCCCACACTCCAAAGACATGCTGGTAGGTTAATTGGCTCCTGTTTAAATTGGCCCTAGTATGTACATATGTACAGGTGAAACTCTAAAAATTAGAATATCATGCAAAAGTTCATTTATTTCAGTAATGCAACTTAAAAAGGTGAAACTAATATATGAGACATACTCATTACACGCAAAGCAAGATAGCTCAAGCCATGATTTGTCATAATTGTGATGATTATGGCTTACAGCTCATGAAAACCCCAAATCCACAATCTCAGAAAATTAGAATATTGTGAAAAGGTGCAATATTCTAGGCTCAAAGTGTCCCACTCTAATCAGCTAATTAAGCCATAACACCTGCAAAGGGTTCCTGAGCCTTTAAATTGTCTCTCAGTCTGGTTCAGTAGGAATCACAATCATGGGAAAGACTGCTGACCTGACAGTTGTGCAGAAAACCATCATTGACACCCTCCATAAGGAGGGAAGCCTCAAAAGGTAATTGCAAAAGAAGTTGGATGTTCCCAAAGTGCTGTATCAAAGCACATTAATAGAAAGTTATGAGGAAGGGAAAAGTGTGGAAGAAAAAGGTGCACAAGCAGCAGGGATGAACCCAGCCTGGAGAGGATTGTCAGGAAAAGGCCATTGAAAAGTGTTGGGGACTTTCACAAGGAGTGGACTGAGGCTGGAGTCAGTGCATCAAGAGCCACCACACACAGACGGATCCTGGACATGGGCTTCAAATGTCGTATTCCTCTTGTCAAGCTGCTCCTGAACAACAAACAATGTCAGAAGCGTCTTACTTGGACTAAAGAAAAACAGACCTGGTCTGTTGCTCAGTGGTCCAAAGTCCTCTTTTCTGATGAGAGCAAGTTTTGCATCTCATTTGGAAACCAAGGACCCAGAGTATGGAGGGAGAATGGAGAGGCACACACTGCAAGATGCTTGAAGCCCAGTGTGAAATGTCCACAGTCTGTGTTGATTTGGGGAACCATGTCATCTGCTGGTGTTGGTCCACTGTGCTTCATTAAGTCCAGGGTCAACGCAACCGTCTACAAGGAGATTTTGGAGCACTTCATGCTTCCTTCCACAGATGACCTTTATGGTGATGCTGACTTAATTTTCCAGCAGGACATGGCACCTGCCCACACTGCCAAAAGCACCAAAACCTGGTTCAATGATCGTGGGATTACTGTGCTTGATTTGTCAGCAAACTCGCCTGACCTGAACCCCATAGAGAATCTATGGGGCATTGCGAAGAGATAGATGAGAGACATGAGACCGAACAATGCAGAAGAGCTGAAGGCCGCTATTGAAGCACCCTGGTCTTCCATAACACCTCAGCAGTGCCACAGGCTGATAGCTTACATGCCACGCCGCATTGAGGCAGTAATTGCTGCAAAAGGGGCCCAAACCAAGTACTGAGTACATATGCATGCTTATACTTTTCAGAGGTCCGATATTGTTCTATGTACAATCCTTGTTTTATTGATTGCATGTAATATTCTAATTTTCTGAGATTGTGGATTTGGGGTTTTCATGAGCTGTAAGCCATAATCATCCCAGTTATGACAAATCACGGCTTGAACTATCTTGCTTTGCATGTAATGAGTCTATCTCATATATTAGTTTCACCTTTTAAGTTGCATTACTGAAATAAATGAAGTTTTGCACAATATTCAAAATTTTCGAGTTTCACCTGTGTATATATATGAATGTGAGTTAGGGACTTTAGATTGTACTCCCCTTGAGGGTTAGGGACTGATGTGAATGTACAATATATGTATGTAAAGCGCTGCATAAATTGCCAGCGCTATATAAGTACCTGAAATAAATAAATAAACCTCAAAGCCTATTTACAAGCTTGTTAATATTTTACACACAATGAGTAGCATCTCATGTTGACAGCAAAAGAAGACCATGTATATGCAGAATTCAGCAGCTCATAGAATAAACACACTATTTTCCTGTTGGGGTTACTTGTGTGATGATAACACCTTTAGCAAAAGCAACATTTCACATACATACTTCTCAGTAAAGGTAAGGTTAGGGATTTCCTCCCACTTCCTGTTATCGCTATGGGAAAGGAAGTGAAGGAAAATCTATGCAATGGGACTGAAACTGATAGGGGTTATAAGCCTTCCTTACTTTATCCAAAATGAAAAAAGAACGTTTTGCTTTTAGTGACACTTTAAGGTGGGATAAATTACTTTGCACCAAAATGTATGTGCCTAAACAGCTTTACCAATTGTATCATGCCAAAACATAAACTTACTAACCAAATCAAGTATGGAATAATATTAGTGATAGAGAAAGCTGTTTAGTGTATGAAAGACCTATGTTACAGTAGTTTACAAAAGTCAAACATGTGTGAACAAATGTAAATGCCTTTTCTGTTATTTATTTCTGAACAATGAATTAAATAACATTACAAGGATAGTAAGAATTTCACTGCAATCGCATCCTTGCACAGGTCATAAACTCTATTTACCTACATTTCTTAAACTGTACTATACATTTTTACTATATAATTATTACCTGGTGGTGCTAAACAGAGCAAATATCTCAGGATTTTTAGCATCTCTGGTGTGCAACAAGAACACATCCTCTGTAATCAAGAAAAGAAATGTATCCTAAGTATTTGTTAAAATGATAATATTGATCATCATTGTCTATCACATATTGTAAACAATAACATCATTCTCTACGCCTCTTAACCACTTGCCCTCCTGAGGATTTACCCCCCCTCCCCCTTCCTGACCAGACCATTTTTTGCTATTCAGCACTGTGCTATTTCAACTGGTAATTGCGCAGTCGTGCAATGCTGTACCCAAATGAAATTTATGTTCTTTTTTCACACAAATGGAGATTTCTTTTGGTGGTATTTGATCACCTCTGCAGTTTTTTTTTTTTTGCGCTATAAACAAAAAAAGACTGAATTTTGAAAAAAAAAAAACAATATTTTTACATTTTGGTTATAAAAAATATCCAATAAACTCAAGGTTAGTCATGAATTTAGGCTAAAATGTATTCTGCTACATGTCTGTCGTAAAAAAAAATTCAATACATGTATATTGATTGGTTTGTGTGAAAGTTATTGCGTCTACAAACTATAGTATAAATTTTAGAATTTACGTAGCTCTTACTTTCTGACTACCTGACTACCTATCACATTACTAGAAGTGCTAAAATGCAAGGGCAGTGCAACCCCCCCCCCAATTGACCCCTTTTTGGAAAGTAGACACCCCAAGGATTTTGCAGATGGGCATGTTGAGTCCATAGAACATTTTATTTTTTTACACCATTTTTTTGAATATTGACAATGTTTTTTTTTAACACAAAGTTGTCAATTTAATGATATATTGCTTATTCATGCCATGGGTATGTGTTGAATAACACCCCAAAACACATTCTTCTACTTCTCCTGAGTATGGGGATACCACATATGAGAGACTTTTTGGCAGCCTAGCTACATACAAGCCCCCAAAATCCAATGACCACCTCCAGGCTTTCAAAGGGCATATTTCCTCATATCACTTCCCCATACCTATCATAGTTTCGGAGGCTCTAAAATGCCAGGATAGTACTAACACCCCCCAACCCCTCAAATGACCCTTTTTTGGAAAGAAGACACCCCAAGGAATTTGATAAGAGGCATGGTAAGTATTTTACAGATAACATTTTTGTCACAGGGTTTTGAAAAAAAAAAAGAAAAAAAAACAAATTTTTGGTTTTCTTCGTTTTCCAAAAACATGTGGCAACAAATGAGATCTGCAAAACACTCACCATGCCTCTAAGCAAATACCTTGGAGTGTTAACGTTCCAAAAAGGGGTCATTTGGAGGGGTTGCTGCTACTATCCTGGCATTTCAGGGCCAACATTAGAAGCTTATGCCACACATCACCCACTCTTAAAGACCAGGCCTTTTCTGACACTTTTTGTTCACATGAAAAAACAGTTTTTTTGCTAGAAAATTAGTTTGAACCCGCAAACATTATATTTTTTTTTTAAGCAGAAGTCCTACAGAATAAAATGGTGGGTGTTGAAATGTTATATGTTACACAGTATTTGCGCAGCGATTTTTCAAACGCAAATCTTTTGGGGAAAAATACACTTTTTAGATTTTTAATTCACAAAGACACAATATATTGCCCAATTGTTTGAAAAACTATAAAAGATGATGTTACGCTGACTAAATAGATACCAAACATGACATGCTTTAAAACTGTGCATGCCCGTGCAATGGCAACAAGATACATACATTTTTATTAATAATAGGCGATGCTTAAAAAGCCTTTACAGGTCACAAATTTATATTTACACTGGAGGTCTAGTGCTAGAAGTATTGCCCTTGATACCTCACATGCATGGTGCAACCGCTGATTACATACTGGAATAGGGTCAACGCTTGCGCATGCAGATGCGTGCTTGCAGGGGGGCAAGGGTGCTTTTTTTTTTTTGATTATTTGGATTTTTTTAATTATTTTTACACGGTCCCTTTCATTTTTTTAAATCACTTTTAGTGCTATCAGAGGGAATGCAAATATCCCCTATAACTTCAATGGGCATTGTCATAGATTCTTTTTTGAGAAATCTGGGGTCTATCAGACTCTAGATATCTCCTCTGCCCTTACATTATCTAATCTTACTAAGATCGGTGGGATCAGATGCTTTCCCAATTTACAAATGGCGCTGTTTATATCCTGCAAAACGGAAGTGATGAAATGCTTGTAGCTTTCGATTTCTTAGACTATAGAGATGATTGGAGCCATCCAGGTCTCTGACCAGCTCTATGGTCAGCCAGCGGAAGTGCCAGCTGCATTCTGGGATTCCCCTGTGGGACAGGAGAGCCCAAAAATAAACTGTAGAAGGCAGCAGGATGGGGTTGTCCCTTAATGCTCCTCGTAAAAACAATTCAGCAGGCAATTGGCCACTAGGATTGCTTTTACATGAAAGCTGACCGCCAGCTGAAAAAAGGAGGCACTAGTATAGTTCTGTATGTAATCAATATCTTGATCCGTACAAACAGTATACTAGTAATGGTGGTGATCAGCGACCTATAGCGTGAGTGCGATAGTGTGCGGGCAAGCTAATGCTAGATGACCCTGGCTGGCTGGGGTGCCTACTGACCCTGACGCTATCTGATGTCGCTAGTGGCAGGAATACAGTGATCAGTGAAAAATTCTATATACTGATACTGTATGAATGGCACAGGTTGTGTGAAGGGGTGTGATCAAAGGGTTAATAGGGGCACTCAAAGGGTTAAATGTGCTAATCTAACATGTGTGTGTACAATGCAGTGTTTTTACTGGGTGCCGTATTCTCTCTTCTCTCCCTGGACCGACAGGTGGGGGGGCAGCGGGGGGTGCAGGTGCGTTCACAGCCCAAAATAGGAAGTGACACAAGATTACGTCACTTTGTGAAGAGCTGCTTCTTACCTGAAAAATGCGGGTAAGCAGTTGGCAAGTAGTTAAAAAAAAACCTCTTAAAAATTTTTTAAAAAAATTCTCAATATGGTATTTTTTTTTCAACTTTTTTATATTATTTTTTAAAATACTTTTAGCAGAATAGTACAATGTAGTAGTAGTAACATTGTACTACTGGGAGTGTGTGTGTGTGTGGGGGGGGGTGATCAGGGATTTTTTTTTTCTACACTTTGCTTTGCAGGAGAAATAAGGATAATTTCTCCTGCAATACAAAGCTTGCTGTCATGAACCTAACTCAGTCATGAATGAGTTAAGTTTTGACAGCTCAGGTTAGTGATCTGTGATTGGCTGGAGCTGGTCACATGGTACGGGGTGCTGTGATTGGCCCCATGTATCATGTGACAGCTCTGGGCCAATCACAGCTCACTAGGAAGAGGAGCAGAGCTGTTATGAATGATATTGATTCATAACAGCTTTGCTTACATTGTGATCATGTGATCACATAGTGATCACATGATCACTGGGTCCCATTCACAGGATCTTCATTCCGCTGGACACAGCAGTCGTGAGGAGGGAGCGCTGCACGCCCAATGGGTACACAGTGCCCCTGTGTGTTAGTACAGCCAGAGCGACATATGGGTTCATCGCTTTACCTGTAGCTGCCACCCTGCCACAGTACATTGCGTGCGGGCGGGAAGTGGTTAATTCAGCACTGGTTATTTGATTGGCTTGACATCATCAATATAGTGTTATGTTTTGAAAATGTTCTAATTATCCACTTGCTGACCACCAACAGTACGTTTCCTGCGGGCGGGCAGCATGTGCAGGCTGGATAGTGTACATCATCCAGCTTGCACAGGTATAGGAGTGGGTTGCACACCTGCTGGGGACACCACTGGTGTGCTTCCACCAAACACAGTGGATTTTGGCCTGTGGATCATGCAATCAGATGATCACAATGTCAACAAAGCTGTTATGAATGAATCTCATTAATAACAGCTCTGCTTCCTTTACCAGTGAGATATGATTGGCTCACAGCTATCATACGGTACCTGGGACAATCACAGCACCCTGTACCATGTGATAAGCTGTAGCCAATCACAGATCACTAGTAATCACAGCTGTTATGAATGAAATTTTATTTTTTTCTTTTAACATTAAGTAAGTGTCCCTGATCATCGCAATACCAGTCATATGATGGCACTGTACTGTGCAGGTGAAAAAAAATCTTAATTTCTTCATTTTCCAAAAAAAGTGATGAAAAAATTACAACTTCAAAAAACTTCTCATGCCTTTTACTAAATCAGACTCAGACTGTCTACCCTCCAAAAATGGGCTATTTGGGGGGTAGTTGTAATGTCCTGGCATTTTAAGGGCATCAAGAAATTAGATCGCCCATCAGTAAATCAGGATTAATCAATTTTCAAATACTGTACATATACCTTATTTTATGACTCTACAGTATAACTTTCACTTAAACCAATTAATATACACTTATTGAGATTTTTTTTTACCAAAAGTCATGTAGCAGAATACATTTTAACCTAAATTTATGAAAAAAAATTGTTTTATTTTTTATTTAATTGGATATGTTTTATACTAGAAAGTAGAAAATATAGTTTTTTATTCAAAATTCTTTTATATGATACTATATTATTATTTATATAATACAAAATAAAAAAATCCCAGCGGTGTTCAAAAACCACCAAAAGAAAGCTCTATTTGTGTGAAAAAATTATATAAATGTAATTTGCGCATAGTGTTGCATGGCCGTGCAATTGCCAGTTAAAGTAATGCAGTGCTGAATAGCAAAAAATGGCCTGAATTATGAAGGAGGTAAAACCTTCCAGAGCTTAAGTGGTTATTGAAGTTCTTACACTATTCTTTAGATAAATCCAATACCCTCTCTCTTTGTTGAAAGTTGAAGTGTGACAATTCTTACAGCATTTATGCAATCATTAATCTTTAATCAACCTTCTTTCTCTTCTTGGTAGAGTTTTTCCACCCTTGGTTCTTTGCTAGGAAGGGATAGCAAAGGACAGTAATGACAACAATTAAACAAGCCAGGGTAAGAAAGGAAGCATCTAGGGCCCCATATTTGCTTATGTTGTATTGTTAATGTTTTTTCTTGCAATATATTTATATTTGTGGCTTGTATATCTAAATATTATGCTGCATGTAAGAAAGCAAGGCTAGTTAAGCTGGCATAATTCTTTATTAAAATAATATAGAATACTTCACAATGATTGATATTTATATAGTTATACTTTGAAAAGTATTGGGTCTTCATCTAAGAACCATTTTTATAGTTTGTGTAAGCAACATAGATAAGCAGTAAAAAAAAAAAGCCTTACATCTTTTTTTCTCCCCTCCATTGGGGAATGCTAGCACCCCTATCATGCTAATGCACTAGCTTTAATGCTTTGACATTGAGAAAATCTAGAGATAAGGAGTTCTGACACTTTTCTGACATTTATTTACAGCATTCCTGTTTCTAGTCTGTGACTCAAAGATACTGAAGCCAGACACAAACAGGTTACAAACATTTTCAAAAGGAGGCCATCAATGGCGTATACTTTAAATGGAAAAGCCTAAACTTCTTAAAGTTTGAGGCCCCGAGTGATTGTCTAGATTGCCCCATTGCAGTCTGTGTGTGGAAATGTCGGCAACTGTATTTAACCTGCACAGTAAATATAGCATTTACATTCATGATTGTAAAACCAATATCTAATGGTCAGATACTTGGAACAAGATCATTTCAGAAAATCACACATTTCCACTAAATGTATATCTGCAATATAATGGTATAATTCTATGGTTAATTGTTCTGAGAAGTATTGTGTACAGCACTCTAGTTATCTCATAAAACTGCTAATATACACCTGCTTGTAAAACATTGCTCCTTAAATTCTTTTTGAAGTAGATTTTCAAGCATGGATATGGCTTTGTAGCAATGATGCATAATGTATTCAAAGAAATAAAATAAAGAATATATACTGCAACAGTTATATATTACAAATACATAAATAATTAACCTAGTTCATCAAAGTGTGTGTCAATCCCATGTGGTCCGGGCACTGAGCAAACCAGTCTTGATTTTAGAAATGTGGTCCATTTATTTACCATCATTCTCTGGCCCCCAATGTCATTCTACAACAATAAATGAAAAAATAAATAAATAAATACATTAATAAATAAATCATATAACGTACAGTAAATAAAAATCACACCAGCTGGGACTGACAGCAAACATTAAGGAGGTACCAAACATACAAAATGTCACTATCTTATGAATAAAATATATTGTAATGTTTCTTCTACAAGGTATAGTTTGCAACATATACCCATAATGATCATATCAGTGCAGACTAATTATTCACTATGAAATATTTAAAACATTTCAATGCTTTAAAGTATGCAGTCATTAAAAGGAAGAACATGGCTAAAATCCAGGCATGTCAGTATATAATGTACATATTCATGGTACATCATTTAAAAAGAAGCCTTCTCTTTATTACAATTCTGTTGTGGACAGATTATCATATGTTTTAAGATCCAAATTTGCAATTTCACAGTAAATGGATAAAATGCATACTTGAAGTATACCTATAGCTCTTCTGGTTGTACTTCTCATGCCTGTGGACCACAGGAGTGCAGTTTGTTCTGCACTCCTGTGACCTATTTTCAGCTGACAGCACTCAACTGGTCCAGGCTGCACAAAGATCCCAATCCCCTGAGAAGCTGGGCCAGCAGCTCCCTCCCACTCTACAGCCCAGTGCTCCAGTGAGCACTGGGGGGGGGCAGAGCAGACAGCGGTTGTGAGAACTCAGCGATCAGCAGTCATGTGATCACTGAGTTCTCACACTTAGAGCCAGTAGGGGGCGGATGCAGCATTAGACCTAAGAAAGTATAAATGGAGGGAAAAAAACAAGTCCACACTTCTCTAAAAATTTAGGGGTCAGTCCTACAAAACTCAGACATCAGCCGTATGTATGACCAGTTCACCAACTAATGACTCTTTAATTAATTATTCTGAAAAAAACCCTTTACACAATACATAGTTGAAATATTGCGTGTTAAATTTGTACACAGAATGCACTTACAGCACAGATTCTTCCCACCCTAGAATATATAGCTTGGGCTCCATGGTCTCCTTCCATTGCCTTTTCAGTGTAGAAGAAGTATATTTTATTGTCCTCTTTGTCCTCATTATCTGGAATCATATAGGAGCCTACAAACTTTGGTTCTAAAAAAAAAAAAGAAAATTGGAAATAGATCAATACAATTTCTGAAATACCGCACATTTGTATCTGTAAAATAGTTACTATTTGCAGGATTCCTAATTTTTGGGATATATTTATCTTTATTCCCCGTTTTCAATCTTCCTCAGTTGGATACTTCCTTCTGATGATTGCCTGGTTCAGATTTTTCAAACATTTAAAAAAACCTGTCCATAACCACCCAGATAATGGTGGAGCCTACTGAGGGGGGTAGTTCAGAGATAAAGTCCATGGAGATGCAACTTCAAGGTACATATCAAACTGGTAGGGGTAAAAGACCTGCTGGAGCAGATGTGGAAGATGTAGACTGTACACAAATGGCACAAGCCTGGACATATTCTTCAACATTCTTCCTAAGTGAGGGCCATTAGTAGTAACATTGCAGGAAGTTATGTTCCACACCAGGATGTTCCAAGAGTCATGTGCCCATTTGAGAAGCTTGGAGCAAAGGGAGGGCACCAAAAAGATCTTTCTGGGTGGGATACGTTAAGACTGAAGATGAGTGGTGGCCAGGATATGATTGGCAGAAATAATAGGTTCTGATTCAACATGACATTTAGAGTTAACAATGTCAAATGATCTGTATAAGGCATCAGCATGGGCATTTTTGGAAGTGGGCCGGAAGATAATGTCAAAGTTAAATCTGGCAAAGAAGAGAGCCCATCGTGCTTGTCTGGAATGCAAATGTCAGGCGGATTGCAGATACTGGAGGTTCTTATGATTCATATAAATCAGAATATTATGTGGAGATCCTTCCAGCATATGTCGCCATTCTTGCAGTGCCAGTTTTAAAGCCAGCAGTTCTTGATCTCATCTTTTTTAGAGAAAAAGGCACAAGGATGGAGCATACATCATGCATTTGGAGAAGCATGGCCCCCACTCCCAAAGATGAATCATCTACCTCCAAGAAGAATGGCTGGAAAATGTCTGGACATATGAGAGTAGATGCAGAGAAATGAGGATTTGAGTTTATGGAAAGCCTGGAAACCAGGTTCTGGTGTTGGCATCCTTTCGGGTCAAAGAAGTGATTGGGGCCACCAGCAAGGCATAGTCCAGAATGAACTGGTGATAGAAATTGGTGAATCCCAAGAAGCGCTGCATGGCTTTCAAACCAGAGGGCTGGGGCCAGTTGGAGATGGCTTGAAGTTTTGGCTGGATCCATAAGCACCCCTTTATCCAGGATTATCTAGCCTAGGAAAGGAACCTGGGTTTGCGGCACTTCTCCAACTTTGCAACTTTAAGAAAAGATGAGTATGTCATCCAGATAGACAATGCAACACATATACAGTATAGGTGATCAGAAAAAATGTCATTAACAAAGTTTTGGAAGTCGGCTGGAGCGTTCAACAAGCCAAAGGGCATTACAAGATATTCATAATATCCATCTTTGGTATTGAATTTGTTTTCCACTCATCACCCTCTCGGATCCTAATCTGTTGTGTGCTCCACGGAGGTCTAGCTTTGTGAAAATGTGAGCATCACGAAGCCTGTCAAAGAGTTCAGAAATTAATGGTAGCGCGTACCGATTCTTAATGGCGATGACATTGAGACCTCTCTAATCAATGCAGGGCTGGAGTATACAATCCTTTTTCTCCACAAAGAAAAAGCCAGCCCCAGCAGGAGAATTGGACTTACGGATAAATCCTTTCTGCAAATTTTATTGGACATATTCAGACATGGCTTGAGTCTCAGGGATGGAGAGAGGGTAAACTTTACCTCGAGGTGGAGTAGACCCAGGTTGGAGGTCAATATCACAATTGTAGGGACGGTGAGGAGGCAAACTGTCAGCAGCTTTTTTACAGAAGACATCCTGAAAGGCCTGATAATGTGGAGGGAGCATCAGAGCGGTAGCGACCTCGACCACAGGTACACAGAGAGGTAGGAGCACCTTGGGGAGAAAAGACCAATGACATTGCAACCGCCATGACAACATTTGTCCGGAGTTCCAGTCTAGATAGGGTGAGTGTTTCTGCAACCATAGAAGTCCAAGAATGATGGGACTAGAAGACTTAGGAAGGATCAGGAAGGAGATTTCCTCATGATGAAGAACACCAACATGCATAGTCAGACACAGGATACACAAGTAACAATGAATGGGAGCTCAGAGAACTGTGCAGTTGCTCAGGCAATGTAGGCTAGACTGAGCATATCTTATATAGGCAAGCAAACTAAGAGGTGGGCCAGGAAGTGATGGAAGGGAAGGAAATAAAACCCACAGATAAGCAGGCGAAGCCCATAAGTGAGCACAGCCAAACCACACATGTGAAAGAAATTAGGATAGGAAAAGTACTGCAGCAAAGAGGTAAGAATACACAAGAAAGAAACTTCAGCCTAACTTGTGACTTGTTTAAATGCCCCCCTCTCCCTCAAGGGATGGTGATGGTAGGAGTTTCAAGCCCCCCATTGATTTATTTCAGTGGGGGGTTCTATGATAGGTCATAAGGTGTCAGCTGATTGGGAATATTCTGGAAGTTCTGGGTGGCCCTAAAGGATAGACCATTCAAAGTCACCTGACCCCCCAGAACTTTCCAGAAATTCCCTAGCCCCTATTTAAAGAAGAGGCTGAAAGGGGTCTCTGCCAGTCGCCAAAAGGATTTTAAGGAGTGACCCACCCTTCCTTGTTGTGGCCTGTTTATATGGTGGGCCATTTTCATGTACTGGTAAATATTTGTCTAAAGCTCAAAATGAGATTGGCAGCTCGAGCCTTAATGACAGAGCTGATTTTGTTTACTGTTTTATAATTGTTACTGACTGAAAAAAGTCATGGTGAATTGTTTATTGAATATATACTTGTGAAAACCAATTAACAAGGACTCAGTCTTTATTATTCCAGTTTAGTGTATTTGTTGCTTTTTGCACATTTATGCTGCTTGCCATTCCATGAAGCTGACATGCTGACACATGGCAGTGACAGTTCTTTTAATTGGAATATAGTATATATAGTATGAGGTAGATTGTACAAAAAGCTACTTTGTTACTAGAGAAATGAACTATTCCAATCAAACACCCATAAACATGCAGCAGAGTTTAAATTAAGAAAAAAATTACCCAAGTTTATTTACCTTTTAGGATTCTATCATCGTCATGCTCTGTTCGAATGTGTGGAAGATGTCCCGTGCTCCTAAATAAAGTGGCATCTCTTCCCCAGAAATCATTGTACAAGCCAACAAATAATTCACCACCTGTAATAAGATGTTACATTTAAATAATTTAGCTATATTTTAGCATCTTTTGCTCTTTAGTGATATTCTTTCCTTAAAACTGTAACTGAGATATTTCATTAAAAAATGTTGTCTAACTGGTGATGCACAATGTCTAAAACCTAAAAGGGTTTCACAAGTACTAGACTTGTAAATTTGCCCAACTTTGTTTAGGTTGGGACCATTTTACTTTAACCACTTGCCCTCCTGAGGATTTACCTCCCTTCCTGACCAGGCCTCTTTTTGCTATACAGCAACTGGTAATTGTGCGGTCATGCAATGCTTTATTCAAACGAAACGTATGTCCTTTTTTTCACACAAATAGAGCTTTCGTTAAGTAGTATTTGATCACCTATGCGCTTTTTATTTTTTGCGCTATAAACAAAAGGCCGACATTTTAAAAAACAACAATTTTTTTTTACTTTCGGCTATAAAAAATATATAGTAAATATGTAGTAAACTCTTAAATTTAGGCCAAAATGTATTTTGCTACATGTCTTTGGTAAAACAATTCAAATAAGTATAATTATCACACAAAGCAATCAATATACAGTCTACAAACTATGGTATAGATACTGCAATTTACGCCATTTTGTGCTATACAGCGCTGCACTAGTTTAACTGACAATTTCATGGTCATGCAATACTGTACATAAATGAAATGTATGTCCTTTTTTTCACAAAATAGTGCTTTCTTTTGGTGGTATTCGATCACCCGTGCGCTTTTTATTTTTCACGCTATAAACAAAAAAAGACCGAATATTTTGAAAAAAAACTATATTTTCTCATTTCTGTCATAAAAAATATCCAAAAAACTCAAATTTCATCATAAATTTAGGTCAAAATGTATTCTGCTACATGTTTTTGGTAAAAAATCCCAATAAGTGTATATTGATTGCTTTGTGTGAAAGTTATAGCATCTACAATCTATGATATAGATAATGGCATTTACACAACTTTTACTTCCTGACTGCCTATCACATTTCTTAAGGTGATAAAATAACAGGACAGTACAAACACCCCCAAATGACCCCTTTTCAGAAAGTAGACACCCTAAGCTTTATGCTGAGAGGAATATTGAGTCCATGGAAGATTTTTTTTTTCCACAAGTCTTTGGAAAATGACAAAAACTTTTTTTGATTTTTTTTACACAAAGTTGTCATTTAAATGATATATTGCTCACACAAGCCATGGATATATGTGGAATTACACCCCAAAATACATTCTGCTACTTCTACTGGGTATGGGGATACCACATGCATGAGACTTTTTGGGAGTCTAGCCACATACAGGAGCCTGAAATCCAATGACCACTTTGAAAGCCTGAAGGTGTGTAACTTCCTCATTTCACTTTCTCACTACCTATCACAGTTTCGGAGGCCCTAAAATGCCAGGATAGCACCAAACCCCGAAATGACCCCTTTTTGGAAAATAGACAACCCAAGGAGTTTAAAGAGAGGCATGGTGAGCATTTTGCAGATCTAATTTTTTCCTCACAAGGTTTTGAAATATATATAAAAAAAAAAGAAAAATATGTTTTTGTTGTTTTTATTCAATTTTCCAAAAATTTGTGGCAACAATTGAGATCTGCAAAATAGTTACCATGCTTCTTATCAAATTCCTTGGGGTGTCTACTGTCCAAAAGGGGTCATGGGGGGGTGCTATCCTGGCATTTAGGGCCTCCAAAACTGTGATAGGTAGTCAAGTGTAATGAGGAAATAAAGCCCTTTAAAAGCCTGAAGCTGCTTATTGGATTTTGGGGTCCTGTGTTTGGCTAGACTACCAAAACGTCTCTTATATGTGGTATCACCATACTCGGGAGAAGTAGAAGAAGGTATTTTGGGGAGTAATTCCACATATACCCATGGCATGTGTGAGCAATAAATCATTTAAGTGACAATTTTGTGCAAAAAATTTTTTTTTATTTGTCATTTTCCAAAAACTTGTGGTAAAAAAATAAATAAATTCTTCTATTAACTCAATATGCACCTCAGCAAATAGTCTGGGGTGTCTATTTTCCGAAAAGGGGTCTAACCACCTGAACAAAGCTTTTGCTGACACTTTTTGTTCACATGAAAAAAATCCGTATTTTTTGCTAGGAAATTACTTTGAACCCCCAAACATTATATTTTTTTAAAGCAGACACCCTAGTGAATAAAATGGGGGGTGCTGCAATTTTTTATGTCATATAGTACTCATGCAGTGATATTTCAAATGCAAATTAAAAAAAAAATACACTTTTTTTTTATTTTATTGCACAAAAACAGAATATATTGGCCAATTATTTGGTAAAGTATAAAAGATGATGGTATGCCTATTAAATAGATATCAAACATGACATGATTTAAACTTTGCATGTCCCATGCAATGGCGACAGACTGCATATATTTTTTATATCTATAGGCAACACTTTAAAAGCCTTTACAAGATATAATTTTAAATTTACAGAGGAGGTCTAGCACTAGATTACTGCCCTCGATCTGACATTTGTGGTGATACCCCATGCATGGTGCAACCGCTGTTTACATACTGGCACAGGGTCAAAGCATGCATCCCCTATAACGTCAATGGGCATTGCCATATACTCTTTTTTGAGAAATCTGGAGTCTATCATACTCTAGATCTCTCCTCTGCCCATACTCTAATCTCACCAAGATCGGTGTGATCAGATGCTTTCCCAATTTACAAATGGCGCTGTTTATATCCTTACCGCTTCAACCCTGGCAGAACAACCACACCAAGAATCTAAAACGATGTAGTCGTGCGCTGGAGCGATTATGGCGCAAAACCAGATCCCCTCGAGCGCTCTCCCTCTCAAATCCGCCTTCCTCACCTACTCCTCCTCACACATCACATCACCCCCATACCCAAAAAACCCTCCCTGGACCCCACCGACCTGAACAACCTTAGACCCATCTCCCTGCTGCCATTTACTTCCAAGCTCCTTGAGCGCTTAGTCTACAATCGCCTAAGTGCCCACCTCACTGACAACAACCTCCTCGATCCACTACAGTCTGGCTTCCATCCCCTACACACCACCAAAACCGCCCTACTCAAAATCACTAATGACCTGCTAACCGCCAAAGCTAATGGCCACTACTCTGTCCTCCTTCTCCTCGACCTCTCCGCAGCCTTCGACACAGTTGACCATCCCCTCCTCCTTAATAAACTACACTCCCTCGGCATCAGAGACTCCGCTCTCTCCTGCCTCTCCTCCTATCTATCCCAATGCTCCTTCAGCGTTACCTATAACGCTAACACCTCCCCCTCTCTCCCCTTCTCTGTTGGGGTCCCCCAAGGCTCGGTCCTCAGGCCCCTTCTCTTCTCCATCTACACCTCCTCCCTCGGCAAACTGATACACTCCCACTGCTTCAACTATCACCTCTATGCCGATGACACGCAAATTTACCTCTCCACCCCTCAACTCACCCCTTCAGTCTCCGCCCGTATCACCCACCTACTGAACGACATATCAGACTGGATGTCGCTCCATTTCCTCAAATTGAACCTTTTCAAAACTGAGCTCCTGATTTTCCCCCAGCCCGTGACCCCCCCCCCACCCTCTCCATCATGACCAACAATGCCACCATCAGTCCCACCCCACAAGCCAAAGTCCTAGGTGTCACTCTAGACTCAAACCTGTCCTTCCAACCCCATGTCCAATCGTTGGCAAACTCATGCAGGCTCCACGTCTGCAACATCTCCAAAATACGTTCATTCCTAACCCCAGACACTACTAAACTACTTGTTCACTCCCTTATTATCTCACGTCTGGACTACTGCAACTCCCTTCTCACCGGCCTACCTCATCACAGACTATCCCCGCTTCAGTCTATCCTGAACTCATCAGCGGCCAGACTCATCTACCTTACCAACCAATCCGCTTCTGCCACCCCCCTCTGTCATTCCCTCCACTGGCTCCCGATTGCCCAACGCATTAAATTCAAACTACTAACACAAACATACAAAGCCATTCATAATGCTGCCCCAAACTACCTCACCGACCTGATACCCAAATACCACCCTACCCGTAATCTTCGCTCCTCACAAGACCTCCTACTTTCTAACTCCCTGGTCTCCAGCTCCCACGCCCGACTGCAGGACTTCTCCAGGACTTCCCCCATCCTCTGGAACTCACTACCCCAATCCATCAGACTGTTATCTACCCTCCTCACCTTTAGGCGCACCCTGAAAACCCATCTCTTCAGGGAAGCCTACTCCGCCCTCACCTAACAGCCGATCTCCTCCACTCCTGCCACCACTACATCCCCCACAGCCATTTCCTCCTGTACCACTATCCCCTCCCTCCTAGATTGTAAGCTCGAAAGAACAGGGCCCTTGAATCCCTCGTGTTCTGTTTTGTTACTGTATTGTCTCATGTACTGTCCCCCACTATAATGTACAGCGCTGAGCAAACCTTTCAGCGCTATATAAATACTGTATAATAATATAATAATAATAATATCCTGCAAAACTGAAGTGATGAAATGCTCGTAGCTTCCGATTTCTTAGAGTATAGAGATTATTGGCACCATTCTGGTTTCTAAAACAGTAACTCAATAAAACAACTTTTTTATTGAAATATGTGCCAAAAATTTTTATAAAACATATATGATGAAGCATAGGGGCATATTATATGTTCTTTTTTTATGCAGCCTGTGGGCTGAATGAAAAAAATAGAAGAAATCTTTGCCAGAAAAAGTGTGTAGTATGCCCACCATTAGAATATACCTACCTGCATCCACCCACTTCCAATGGTGGGCACACATGAAATGTGCCAAAAAATATTATAAACTACATATGGTGAAGAATAGGGGCCATCCACCCACTGGCCATCCAAGCCCCCATGCTTTGTCATATATGCTTTTTTTTTAACTGTGGATGACAAATCTCATCCAACAGCGCTGCCCACACTGACTTATGTATATTCTGAGAGCAAATTCCTGTTGCTGTCAGAATAAACAGGTCGGTGCTGCAGCTGAATGATATTCCTGCACAGAAAACAGCAATGGTTAACAATAAAACAATAAAAATAAAACAGTAACAGTAGAACAGTAACAACAACAAAACAAAACTAACTATTTTTGTTTTTTTTAAATTTTACATTTTTTTTGGACTTGACCTTTTTATTTTTTATTTTTTGTTCTTTGGGACAAAAAAAAGTGGGTGTCATGTCTTATTCCATGTCTGCTACAGACACGACATCTTCTTTGGGGTGATCTTGGGGTTGGAGTACCAGAGAGGACATCTGGAAAATACCTCTCATGCAGACGGCTAACTGCATCTGAATTTGAGGATTGGGCCACAGCACCTTCTGGATACAAAAGGGCCGTGATGATGTCTTCCTGGAATATTAGGAAGGATCTACTTCATCCAGTTGCTTTGTAAATGACAAAATCGTTATATATAGCCAATTGAAATAAATAAATAGACACCTTTTTGTGCCAGTGTCGAGCTTTCCGGGAAACTAGGTATGGATTCATCATTTAATCGTTGAAGTCCACCCCTTCCATGTTAAGGTTATAGTCGTGGACACAAAGTGGTTTCTCAACAATGCCAGATACCATGTTAATTTGGACTGTCACGTCTGCGTGAATGGAAGACAGTACAAAAACATCCTGTTTGTCCTTCCACTTCACTGTGAACAATTCATCCTTCTTCAAACAGGCTTTCTCCCCATGCCTAAGTCAGGTATTTACAAGCCGTTGGGGGAAGCCCCAGTGATTAGGTCGCACAGTGCCACATGAGCCAATCCCAAGATTGTACAAATGTCTAAATAGTGGCACGCTTGTATGCAAATTGTCCACATATAAGTGGTACCCTTTGTGGAACAAAGAAGACACCAAGTCCCAAACTATCTTGCCACTGCTGCCCATGTAGTCTGGGCAGTCGGGAGCTCTACTTTGCTGTCTCTTCCCTTATAAACCCTATATTTGTACGTATAGTTTGTGGCCCTATCACAGAGTTTATACAATTTGACCCCATATCTGGCATGATTGCTGGGGATGTACTGTTTGAATGCAAGGCTGCCAGTAAAGTGAATGAGGGACTCATTCATGCAGATGTTTTGTTGGGGTGTGCACACATCTTCAAATTTTTCAGTGAGGTGGTTTATGAGTGGCTAAATTTTGTAGAGCCTGTCATGTTCAGGGTCACCCTGAGGATGACAGAGTGTGTTATCACTGAAATACATGAAGCACATTATCGTCTCATATCTATGCGTGGTCGTGGCAGCAGAGAACACGGGCTGATGATGAATCGGGTCTGTGGACCAATATGACCGAAACTCATTCCATTTGCAATGCCCATATTGAGGGTTAGGCCCAAAAAAGTTTTACATTCGGAAACCGTAATGGGTTTTCATGCGAATGACACGGCAAGGTTTGAATTTGGGTTTGAAGCGATATATTGTTGAGCATATAAATTGCTTTGGCCCACAATAAAATTGTACAAATCTTCTGTGAAAAACAGCTCCATAAAATCAAGGGGCGTTAAATGTGCTGTTTCCACCTGAATTCCAGGTTAGGCAGTAAATGGGGAAAGTAGGGGTGCTGCAGAATCTGTGGGCTGCCAATCGGATTTGCAAGCACTTCCGGAAGGACATTAGGGGCTCTATGGGCCTGTGTGAATTCTTGGTGGCTGCGGTACACTACTTGTGCTCACTACCTCTTTGTTTCCCGCTCCCTCAACCTCCTGGCGATTACGGAAACCTGGATCCAGCCCACTGACTCTACCTCCCCTGCTGCACTCTCCTACGGCGGTCTCACCTGGACCCACTCACCCAGGCCCAACGGTCGTAAAGGTGGTGGGGTTGGCCTGCTCCTGTCACCGCTGAGCACCTTCCGAATCCTCCCAAACCCCCCCTCCCTATCCTTCTCCTCCTTCGAGGCCCACTGCGTCCGACTATTCTCCCCAACCCCCCTGAAGATTGCTGTGATATACCGGCCTCCTGGATCCATACCCCGCTTCCTGGAAGACTTCTCCTCCTGGCTACCCTTCTTCCTCTCCTCTGAGCTACCCACTATCATCCTTGGGGATTTCAACATCCCTGTCAACCTCGTCAACCCGGACACAGCCCGTCTCCTCCACTTAACCTCCTCCTTTGCACTTGCACAGTGCATACAATCCACCACCCACTCCGACGGTAATATCCTTGATCTTGTCTTCTCCAACCGCTGCGCTCCCCACAACCTCACTAACACCCCCTTCCCTCTCTCTGACCACAACCTGATTACCTTCTCTATCTCCTCATCCTCCAATGCCTACCCCTCCAAATGTCACACTACTACCAGCCGTAACCTCCGCAACCTTAACCCTGCCTCCCTCCATTCCGCAGTTGATCAACTCCATGACCGCATCCTCCCCCTGTCCTGCCCCGACTTGGCTATGACCGCCTACAACAATGCGCTGTCAACAGCCCTTGACTCACTAGCGCCTTTAACCACACGCAACATCAGACCCCGACCGCTCCAGCCCTGGCAGACTGATCACACCAAAACCCTCAAACGACACAGTCGTGCCCTGGAGCGACTATGGCGCAAAACCAAATCCCAACAAGCCTTCACCCGATACAAATCTGCCTTCCACACCTACACCTCCTCCCTCCATACTGCCAAACAAGCCTACTTCCTGACCCTCATCAAGGCCCTCTCCTCCAATCCTCGCCGACTCTTCTCCACCTTCAACTCTCTACTCTCGCCACCCCCACCTCCACCCAGCACCTCACTCACTGCCCTTGAGATTGCCAATCACTTCAAAAACAAGATTGACACAATTCGCAAGGACATTGCCGCAACTCGCACGCCTTCTCAACCCGTCCCCTTTCACACAGCTACCCCCTCATCCCCCCTCCCCCTCGACATAACCCACAGGGACTTCGTCGCTGCTCAAACTCCCTCCAACCCCCTTCCCCCTCACTCAGCTACCCCCTCTACACCCCTCTCCCACGGCCCCACCACTGCTCTGACCTCCTCTCCCACCCCACCCTACATTCCTCATACTGAAGCTCCCCCAACACTCCGCACCTTTGACCTTACTACCATCGAAGAAGTCTCCAAAATCCTCTCTGATGCCCGCCTCACCACCTGCCCCCTTGACCCTATCCCCTCACAACTCCTACAACCTCCCTCCCCCTCCATCCTACGCTCCCTCACCCACATCTTCAATCTCTCCCTCTCCTCCGGCACTTTCCCTTCCCCTCTGAAACATGCACACATCACCCCCATACTTAAAAAGCCCTCCCTGGACCCCAATGACCCGAACAACCTCAGACCCATCTCCCTACTCCCATTTACATCTAAACTCCTCGAGCGCCTAGTCTACGCCCGCCTATGCTCTCACCTCAACGACAACAACCTCCTCGATCCCCTACAGTCCGGCTTCCGTCCCCTACACTCCACCGAAACTGCCTTACTCAAACTCTCCAACGACCTGCTAACCGCCAAAGCTAATGGCCACTATTCAGTGCTCCTACTCCTTGACCTCTCTGCGGCCTTCGACACAGTCGACCACCCCCTCCTCCTCAAAAAACTACACTCCCTCGGCCTCAGAGATTCTGCTCTCTCCTGGCTCTCATCCTACCTGTCACAACGCTCTTTCAGCGTTACCTATAATGCCACCACCTCCCTCTCACTCCCCCTCTCTGTTGGGGTCCCTCAAGGCTCTGTCCTCGGGCCCCTTCTCTTCTCCATCTACACCTCCTCCCTTGGCCAACTCATACACTCTCACGGCTTCAACTACCACCTCTATGCCGACGACACACAAATCTATCTCTCAACCCCCCACCTCACCCCCTCGGTCTCCGCCCGAATCACACACCTGTTGAGCGACATATCAGACTGGATGTCGCTCCACTTCTTTAAATTGAACCTCTCCAAAACCGAGCTTCTTGTCTTCCCTCCAGCCCGGACACCACCCCCCATTGACTTCTCCATCATGTCCAACAACGCCACCATCAAACCCGCCCCGCAGGCCAGAGTACTTGGTGTCATTTTGGACTCCAACCTATCCTTCCAGCCCCAAGTCCACTTTTTAACAAACTCGTGCAGACTCCGCCTCCGCAACATCGCCAAAATCCGCACGTTCCTAACTCCAGAAACTACTAAACAGCTCATCCACTCCCTCATCATATCACGACTCGACTACTGCAACTCCCTCCTCACTGGCCTGCCTCGCCGCTGGCTATCCCCGCTTCAGTCCATCCTGAATACGGCTGCCAGACTCATTCACCTTTCCAACCGCTCCGTTTCCGCCACCCCCCTCTGCCAATCCCTCCACTGGCTTCCGATTGCGCAACGGATCAAATTCAAAATCCTAACGCTGACGTACAAAGCTGTCCACCATACTGCCCCGAACTACATCACTGACCTAATATCCAAGTACCGCCCAGCAAGCACACTCCGCTCCTCACAAGACCTCCTTCTCTCTAGTTCCTTGGTCTCCTCCTCCCATGCCCGCCTCCAGGACTTCTCCAGGGTGTCACCCATCCTCTGGAACTCCCTGCCCCAACCCATCAGATTATCACCTACTCTCCTCTCCTTTAGGCGCACCCTGAAAACCCATCTCTTCAGGGAAGCCTACCCCGCCCCCTGCTAACTTGCCGACCTCCTCCACTCTTCCTACCACTCCATCCCCCACAGCTATCTCCTCCTGTGCCACCATCCCCTCCCTCCTAGATTGTAAGCTTGAAAGAGCAGGGCCCTCGATCCCCTCATGTTTTGCATTGTATTGGTATTGTTCTGTCACATGTTCTGTCCCCCTTTGTAATGTACAGCGCTGAGCGAACTATTGGCGCTTTATAAATACTGTATAATAATAATAATAATAATAATACCTCACCAGCTTGTACTGCACTTATGGGACTTGCCACATCACCAAGTGATACTGCAGAGCTGGTATAAAAAAGACCAGGATATACTAGGCCGCTGGTGCTCATCAGTTCACCGAAAGCTTGTGCAACACTAGTACTGGCACTCTGCTGCATATGAGACAAGTCATGCGATCCGACCACTTCAGCTTCATTGGGTTGGGTACGCCTGATCTTAACAGGGACCTCTTCTCCATCAACCAAGCTACCTGTCAGGGTGCCGCTGCTGTCTACAGGTTCGTATTCTGAGGCTGATTGTGTCAGGTAGTCTTCCTCTTCGCTCTCACCTGACATGCTCAAAATCCTGTAGGCCTCTTCACTAGCATACCTTTCATTGGACATTTTGGACTCTAAATTTACAGGTACCTATTATGAAAAAGAGCACCTGGCTGTCAGGGACTGTTTGAACTGCTACAAAAAATGTGAAGTGCTAACAGAGATCAGGTCTGATTCTGTGAACACTGCGGTTTTGTGTGCAATGTATTACAGGTGACAGTGATCAGAAGTTATACTGACACTGCACTTATTGTTAGGGGTGTGGGGGAGCGTTGGGGCTAAACGCTAGTGCTGGCAGTGAACGGGGTACGTACGGGTACATCGCTTTGCCTGCAGCTACTGCCCATCCGCAGTACATTGCAGGCGGGTGGTCAGGATGCAGTTAAACTCATTTTGTAATTTTTCCCTTTTTGGTCATGAGTGGTCTGTGCCACATTTGAAAGGGCATTTGATTATGTATAAAGATAATTCTATGTTCATCAGACCTTCAGTCATTTTCAGCAGACACAAACATTTGGGGTTGATTTACTAAAACTGGACATGCAAAATCTGGTGCAGCACTGCATAGAAACCAATCAGCTTCCAGTTTTTTTCTCAAAACCTAATTGAACAAACTGAAGTTTTTCTTCAGTTTTAGTAAATCAAACCCAGTGACTGGATGAATATACACGTGTACCTTGGTTTCGTATTACAAAATATTTGTAAACCGATTTCCTATAGTAATGCATTTAAAACCAATTAATCCCTTCCAGAGGTCAGAAAAAAGTTTTAAAAAGTCGCTGTCACTATAGGTCAGTGCCAGTTTTTAAATGTAATGACCAGCTTTTTTTTCTTCACTATAGCTCAGAGAATCAGCTGTCACTTTCCCCCCATCTAAAAGAAAGAAAGTTTCCTTTTAGTTTATTTCCCTGAGTTAAAAGAAACAATGTTTCCTTTTAGTTTGTTTCCCAAGATAAAAGAAACAAAGTATCCTTTAACTCCGGGGAAAGTGACAGCTAATTCTGTGAGCTGAAGGAAAATAAAAAGCTGGCAATTGCATTTAAAAATCGGCACCAACATACACTTCATATTGGAAAAAAAAATTGTAACACATTCATAAACTGAGGCAATATTTTCAATGGATATGCATTTGTAAACCGAAAATTACGTTAACTGAGGCGTTCAGAAACTGAGATACACCTGTTTTGGACAAACTTTCCATAGAGTAAGAACCAGCGTATTGCAGCCTAATAAAGGGAGAACATTAGGAAATGCTCTAGAATATTCCAACCCAGTGGACCAGCCTGCCATTGTTAGTTTGATAGAATTGTTCTTTGTACATAATTAATTTAATTATGGTACAGCGGCATCACAACTGATTGAAGCATAGGAGTTTTGCATTTCCATTGCATGAATATCTTAGTAACCCCCCCCCCCCATTCGAAGTGATGAAATGTTGCAATTGTCATTATTTTATTATATACTGTATCTATGCAAAGAATGGCTCACAGGTCTCTAGGCACATAGGCGAATGAAAATTCATACCAAATAATACATGATTTGAGGCTGGATTTGTCATAAATAAATGTCTTGTTTACTCTTGAAAATCCCCTCCTCTAGCAATTTACCAGAGTGTTCAAAGCAACATTATATATGCTTGATTACTTTACTTTATTCCACAGAAACTATTGTGATTTGCTCAATCTTTGTATCATTTCAAAGTCTTCCTAAATAAATGTTCTAATTATGAGTCAAGAAATATTTTCTGAACAAAGTACTGTACTAATGATAAAGGTGAGAAATTATTTAAATTCACTAATCAGTGCTACATAAAGGCCAAAGTGCACCTCCCAGTAGAAGTATTTCTCTAGGATGACAAAATAAAAAAGTGATCCTGTGCAGGTCTGCCACAGTCTAAATAAGAAACTTGTGTCATTTTATATTTATATGGTTTTATCTGTAATACATTGGCACATATCTTTCATTTCTATACTATATAACTGATATCATTACCCATTAAAAGTGTTTTTGCTTTAACTAAGCTCATGATCCACTAGGTGGCAAACTTACATCAGAGTTGCTATAAAAGTAACAAAGCTGAAAAAACACTCCCTTAAAAGGATAGGAAAACATCTTTGACTTACAGCAGTTCACTATTTCAGTAAAGTAGTATGTTTTTGTAAATTATTAAATATTAAATCCAGTCTGCATGCTGTGGTACTGAATAGTTATTTGCAGCTTCCAGGGACTAAGCTGTGTTGAGTGTGTCAGCTCTTCTGTCTATCTTCAGTAAAAGTCTCACTCTCAATAATAAAAAAAAATGCAGATTGTTCTTTGCTGATTACCAGGGAATAACATCATGAGTTCGAAAATAAAAATTAAAGTAGCTCTAAACCCTAACTATATTTATTTTTCTAAAGTGCTATGTAGCATAAACTTTTGCTATTAAAAAAAATTATTATTAACCCTTTTTTTATGCCTTCGTTGCCTCTCTGTACTGCTGATTTCATGAAGCCTCTGTGCTGCTACTTCCTCTACACATGCATGCACTTTAACTCCATTTTTCAAGGCTGAATTCCTGATAAGGGACTACAATGGACTATGCCTGAAGAAAGTGGGTTTGAAATGGCTGCTTGCATCTCCACTAGAGCATACTCATGACAACATAGGAGCACAGTTGGGGGAAAGGAAGAGAGCACTGTCTTTCTATAACAGGAAATACCTGAACAAATAGACACATGACAGGATCACCAGCTATTATTTTTATCAAAGCTGTAGATTTAAAAATACTGAAACATAATTTTGAAATTCCAGTAACTTAAAGCTTATGTGAGATTTTAGGATTTGATAGGCATATTGGGATTTCTCCAGCATTTAATTCTGCTGTATAATAAGTACTAAGAATTTATTTCAAAATACATTTGTATACACTAAAATGATACACATGTAAATGTAATATACTGAATGCACGTGTGATGGAATATTCCCCAAGAATAGTGCTGCTAATAATGAATAAACACCCTCCTGAGCATCAAACCCAGTGTGTAACAGAATAAATCTGTCAAACAAATAAAGTCAATAGTACATAAAAAAAACTGGCTGAGACACTAAATCCAAATGATATGTGAAACATATATAAAAAAATAAACCACAATCAAGTAGCAATAAACACCTGGCCAACCTAAAATATACACCCTGCTGAGCTGAAGAATAAAGTATACAAAACAACAACAACAACAACTATCTAGCCCAGTTGAACATTTATTTGATTGATCACCTATTTATTCCATTCAGGGGCTGATTGCCCAACTGAGCATTCATTTTACAACAGTTTTTGTTGGTTTTCATACTTGATGTATCAGCTGAGCCGGGTATTTATTACAGCTCAGCCAGGTGTTTACTGCTATTGTGATCATGTTTTATTTCTGATATACGTTTCACATATTTTACTGTTCTTGTTGTTTTTTTACACTTTATTCTTCAGCTCAGCAGGGTGTTTATTATAGGTTGGCCAGGTGTTTATTGCTATTTGATTATGGTTTATTTTTCATATATGTTTCACATATCATTTGGATTTAGTGTCTCAGCCAGTTTTTTTATGTACTATTGACTTTATTTGTTTCACAGATTTATTCTGTTACACACTGGGTTTGATGCTCAGGAGGGTGTTTATTCATTATTAGTTTATTTTTGTGGGCCACTAGGAAGCAGCGCAGCACTATTCTTGAGGAATTTGATTGATGTGGGAACACATTTAGGTGCCTGCAGCAGCTTATTATTATTTATTTTTGGCAGCTCATCAGTATTATATCCTTATTTATATATGTGATGGAATATTTATTAATCGAGGTAACATTGTGACCTTCATTTGAAAATGCATTGCAAAGAGCAACAATGTGTATCTGTCCATAATGTAGAAAAAACAGAATGTGTAAATGGGTTTATGGTATTTCATTCATTACTGTTTGCCTCAATAAATAAAGGTCTTTTTATATTCTTTTAACTTTATGAGTGTGTGACAGATAGGAACACTGAATTTTAAATCCCTTTGTGGGTAAGGAACTGATGATGAGAATAGTATATGCACTCTATAAAGTGATGTAGACTTTCTCTGTAAATTAATTTCATAAATAATGTAATATGACAAACAGCTGCATGCTTGACTTAATAAAATTAGGTGGTAGAGCATAAAAATAATGACAAATTGCTAAAGCAATTTTTTTGTTGCCTTGACATAAAAGAGGGAAGGAAAATCAGAAATAATATATAGCTTTGGTGTTTGGTGATCACTGAGAGTGGTTAGCTCTTAGATCTACTACCTTGTCTGCAGATGACTCCCAAACCAGATGTTAGCCAAAAATGTAAAATGTCAACTCAATTATGTCAATAATTAAAAATCCACAGTGGAATGGACTGATTTGTGGCCAGTGGGCATCTCTGACTATCAACCTACAGTCTAATTTGCCAGAACCAGTATGACAGGTATTTTTATTACATATAAAATTAAAATGTGTGGAGCTTGCCAAAGGATAACAACCCAGGTAGGCAGGGATATAAAGATATCTACCCAGCAAGAGGGCCACAAGTGATAAGTTAACAATGGCTTATATGTTCTTTAGTACCAAATATATGCCTTAAGGGGGAACCCAAAAATTGAGCTCTTGTTCAGAATGAAAGGCTAGTGTTGATAGGCTTGGAACTTCTACACACAGCTGTTCTAAAAAAAAAAAAAGATGGGGCAGGAATTGGGGAGAGGAGGATGTGTGCCATGTGACTAGGTACATTACTAGCCCTGCCGTGGTGAACTGGTAAAAGAGTTAATTAACTGCTTCCATACAGGACACTTTTACCCCCTTCCTGCCCAGGCCATTTTTTAGGTTTCAGTGCTTCCACACTTTGAATTATAATTGCGCGGTCATGCAACACTATACCCAAACTAAAATTTTCTCATTTTCTTCACACAACTAGAGCTTTCTTTTGGTGGTATTTAAGCAACACTGGGGTTTTTATTTTTTGCCAAATTAACAAAAAAAGACAAAAATTTTGAAAACAAACCACCAAATTTTTCTTTGTTTCTGTTATAAAAGTGTGCAAATAAATAATTGTTCTTCATAAATTTAGGCCAAGATGTGTTCTACTACATGTCTTTTGTGAAAATATCCCAAATTAGGATGTATTATTTAGTTTGTAGGAAAGTTATAGAGTTCACAAACTATGGTATATATCTGAATATTGATCAATCCTGAGGTACTGACGGCCAATCTAATTTCTTGAGGTCCAAGAATGTCAGAACAGTACAGATATCCCCCAAATGACCCCTTTTTGCAAAGTAGACAGTGTGACATATTTCATAAGAAGCATGACAAGTTTTTTTAAGTTGTAATTTTTTTGTCATAATTTTTCGGAAAATTAAAAAATTAAAAAAATTATTTTCACAATTTTTTTTTACATACTGTCACCAGTGCAGTACAGCGTCATCATATAAATGGCATGGCGGTGATCAGGGACACTGACTGGTGACAGTACGAAAAAAAAAATAATTATAATAATTTTTTTGTTTTTTTTTAAATTAGTTTGAATTTTTTTTTTTACATTTTCTTCTCTTTTTTCATATTTCACTATGACCAAAGTAGTACAATGTTACCATAGTAACAGTATTTTTTTTTTTTTTCAAAATTTGCTTATAGCAAAGAATTACTTTGTTATAAGCAAGCATTTACCTGAATGACCGATTCATTTGGCCATGGCTAATCACATGACGCAGCTGGGCTGTGATTGGCCCAGCTTGTGCATGTGATAGCTGTGACCATTCACAGCTAGACACACTTGTATACAATGGATGGCATGATAGGAAGCCATCCATTGTATACAACTGTCATGTGACCTGCTGTGATTGGTCACAGCAGGTCAAATGGTATTGGAAACGGGGCCAGTACACAGATCTGTCATCGGCCGTGTCTGAGGTACACGGCTGGTGACAGATCGCGCCACAGAGCGGCCCTGCGGGCATGCAGACTGCGCATGCCCGAAAGGACGCCATATGGCGTCCACCTGGAAGGACGAGCTGCTCGCACGGCCACCTTTGTGCTATTGGCCGGGCGGGAACTGGTTCATCTTTTCACAGAGCTAAAAGAGGGAAACAGATATTTAAAGTCAAAGTTTAGTTAAAAATGTATTTTTAAAATCAGCACAAGGGACAATACTTAGATTAATGTAAAGTGTCCCACACCTCCTGCGGTCAAAATCTTCCAATGCTGTGGGGGCTTATACAGCCACTGGACTAGTTATTGGCACTCATCAAGAGTGCTGGCTATGTCTGCCCTCCATGCCCCTCCTCCTTTCATAGAATCTGTACTATAATTTTCATTAATGAAAAGAGCCTATTAAAGGAGAAGGTGAACCTTGTATTCATCTGCGTGTGCCCTTCATTCATAGAGTGTTTTTATTAATGGAATCTATAGTACAGCAAAGTGCTGATTTAAAAAATACTAAACTTAGGCTTTCAAGAGAACTTCATTTTAAATAAAGCCTACATTAATAACCATTTATTTGTAAAGTAGTTGAAATATATCCACAGAGAACATGTAATATGTACACTCATATTCTGATGTAGAAGACTGGCCAGCAGTGAAGTTACAGATCTTGTACTGTGATGTGAAAGACATGTTGGCCTTGGACTAGTATTTCGAAAGGTGGTCCCTTCTACCTGATGTTAAAGCATCTTTCAATGGGGGTAATTGACGGAATAATTGTACGTTGCATTAGCACTGTATGAGGGAAAGGCTACACAATCCAAACAGGAAAACCAAATAATCTGAGTAGATCAAGTAATTTCAAGGAAAATATTCAGCTCTGAAATTGCATGAAACGTTGTGAAAAAGTTACCTATAAAATACCTACTTGCTTTGGTCATGCTCATTGATGTGTTTGCTATGCATGACTTTAAAAAAGAAGTGGGGGAAATAAATCATCTCTGCTGGTGAATAGGAAAGGAGTGAATATCTAGAATGATGAATGCTGAAATCACAGTCCACTGCCACTATATAATAGCAATGTGTACAGTAATATACTGCAACAAACAGTAATAGTAGAACTTTTACACAGAAATATATTTTTCTTTGTATTGCATGACCTGTACTTAGGCAAAATAATACCTGCTCATATGCATGTAATAAGGTTTTTAAACGTACGCTAATAAAACTACGTTCTTTGTTAGTTTCTTAGGACAACTGGTGTACTGATGTGACAGCACATGTAATTTATGGTGTGTAGCACTAACCCCAATTTTCTAATTCTTTTTTTTCAGGACTGTTAACAGAACATGGTTAACTGGACTTAGAAACCACAGTTCAGACTTGTGGCTGTTGGAGCAGTGTAGATGACAAGTTTATGTGGATAGGCTCTGTTAGCACATATTTTAACCAACCGTACACAAAGGATCATTGTTGGGCTGTAAAGGCCATATCCAATAACTCAGAAAGGCAGTTCTTTGGAGTATGTTTAAACAATGATCATCTGCACACATATTTTATATGAAAAACGTATAAGATATGAAACATTTCAGTAGTAACAATGATATGTCTGTATTTTATGCACTTTATAAAACCAGGTGAATGAATAAATATTGGTATGAACATTTTCTAGATTATATTGTTATATTTTCTGATTTGTGTGAAAGACAAAGAGTGTCTTCTAGGCACCAAGTGTACCACTTTAGAGTAACTGAAAAAGTCTGAAACTGAATTATGATGCTGTAACTTTACAACATTTACATTGTTTAAATGGATATTCATGTGTACAAGTAGTGGTGCTTCTGCAATAATTCATTCTCCTAGCTTGCTCTAGTGCTGTAAACACTGTATACTGTGCATACTTTTATTTTTATTATTTGTATGTAATGTACTTATGTGAATTTAGAGTGGTTCTCGCACATGTACCAGACATTCAACTATATTAAGCAATCGGTACTTGAGGTGTTGGGAGATGAGAGGTGAGAAAGAATCTTATTGCTTGCATTAAAGTGTATGTTATCCCAACAATGATCATTCTTTGTGTGTATATAGGTGTCATAAAGTTCTTAATAAATGTAGCCTGAATATTTTTTTCTTCATCAATTTTTGTAAAGTAACTACCATTTTTCCAGGAGTCCTTTTTCAAATTGACCATGGAAGCAGATCCATGGTGGCATGGCCAGTTTGGCAAGGCTAGTTTGCATGGTCGCTGTTAGTAGATGCAGAAGATTGTGCATGTACACAAAATACAAGTATCTCTTCTAGTGAATTTTGAGGTCACGCTCCCCACCCAGCCTTGCTGTGTAGCAGGTGCAACCTGTGGGAGCATGGCTCTGCATTCTGAAACATGGTTGTGCTTTCAGCTCACAGATGTTCCTGCTCTGTGTTTCGTCACAGTGTGCCCACTCACATTCTGTAGAGACACGACCCCCACTATGGATAAGGAGGAGATAAAGGAGGCTGGACTGTCACGAATAAAGGATCAATAAAAGGTACACTTATTTAGGGTAAACATAATTCCAGTTAGCAATTGTAGTTTGCTGCTTTGCTGCTGACATATAATCTACTGTGTTCACAAATATCTTAAGCAGATTATACAATGCATGTGTAACAATCCACACCCATCAACACATGCACCAGAATCATATCTGTTATCAATGTTGCGATGCCATTGTCTTTATCTATTTATTCATTTGATGTGTATAATTATACATACATTGATATGTGTTGGGGTTTGCTCAAGGTTTAGTGCTACCCAGCAAGTTTAATGCAACCAGAAAATGTGTTTCAGGGCTTGTTGGCCCACTTTTATTTAGGAAAGAAAGAAAAAGTTCAACTACACCAGTGGTTGCTCTCTGGTATGATCCCTCAGACCACCTCACAGCCCCCCTGTGCTTTTGTGCAACCTCTGCAACTCTCTCTGCACACTTGCAGCTCCCTGATGCTCTGGTTATTGTGGAAAATGTGCACTTGCAGGTGCAAGCACTTATCTGTGTATTCTAACAGGGGGGAGAGGGGAGTTCCCCATTGTTAGGGACCGACCGGTAGTATCCTCTAGCGTCCCACAGACCGGGATTCCCCAGGGCGCGGAATCTAAGCTCCGACCTGCTGGTTCACCAGAGCCCCTGATGGTGGGGATGGACTTGGAGCAAGCCAAAACCAGGTTGTGGCCCCTGGGTGCAACCAGCCGTGGTAGAGACACTTGCCGGTGGTACGTAGCAGGTGAGAGCCTGATGTGAGGAGGTAGAGTGAGCAAAGTCAGACAGGCTGGGTCGGTAACGGTGGAGGCAGAACGGTACAAGTAGCATGCAGAAGGATAAACGGGTCACAGGCCAGGTTCAGCAACAGGAAGTCAACGTACAGGATGAGACAGGAGAATGGTCAGACAAGCCGGGGATCAGAGCAGGAGGCAGTCAACGGATCAGGGTCAGGCAGGGTCCGCAACAAGGCAATCTCTCAGGACACAGGATAACAGGAAAAGACCATACAGCAATTTGAGCATAGTCAGAGTGCGCCAGGCGCACGTCCGCAATTGGCTAGTGCGCCCCGGCATACCGCACATGCGCAGACTCGTGCGCAGTGGTAAAGCCTGGGGTCCCTGACACGCATCCTAAGAATACGCTGGAACAGTGGTAGAGATCCCTGCATCATCATTGCCTGTGTTGACGTGGGAATCTATCAATTTTTTCTTTGTTCAATCCTCTGATTAAAAAAGAAAAAAAAAATACTGTACATGTATACCCATCTTAAAGCGTAATTCCAGCCAAAACCCAACTAAGCAAAAGTCTACTTCCACCCCCATTCTAAGCCTATTCTAACTACCCTATAAAGGAAAGATGTCTATACTTCTATACCGATTCTGAAGTTGCTCTTATCCGATCACATGATCTCTCCAGTGCCAGCTTCAGTTTAGAGGAGAGACCACCGACAACAGCTGTAGAGCCTGGGTGATGATATCCCCCATAGACTACGTATGGGATATTCATTGTCTCTCCTCTAAATGAAGTTGGTACAGGACCCCGATCATGTGACTAGACTGGAGCCACTTCAGAATAGGTAAGTATAGACATCTTTTATTTTTTAGGGTAGATAGAATAGGCTTAAGAATAGGGGTGGAAGTAGATTTTTGCTTAGTTAAGTTTTGACTAGAAATACACTTTCAGGGCCTCTGTCTGTTCCCTGAGAGACTTCATCTGTACAGTGCAGATATGCACACCTCTGGCTACTCCCTTGCAGTCTCACAGAGGTCTGGGGAGGGTGGAGCTCTAAACTACTGTCAGGTCTTTGAACATAAAGGGTGTGCATACACACAGCCTGCTGGCCTCTGGTAAAACCTGGACACAGGGGTTAAAGGCTTCCCAAGACTTTTTGGAGTCTTAAGACTCCAGAACCCAATCCAAGAATTACAAAACCCAGAGAAAACTGAAAAGTCAGTTTTCTCCAAGTAAAACCAACATTCTGAAGACTCTATGGAGCTTTAAAATTCAAAAGTGCCCAAATTTTGAAGGCTTATATATTTAAGTTATTAGCCAGAAAAGTGGTATGGGGACACGGGGACTGCCCTGAGGGACATGAATCAGTTAAAACATTTTTTTTTTCAAAAAGTATTGTTTTTAAAGGGGCAGTCCTTTTTTTTATTGCAATTTTTCATTGCTTAAAGTAAAAAAAAAAAATATTCCTTTAAATATCATGCCTGGAGGGGGTCCCCTTAAACTACCTGCACATCTGTACAATATATAGAACCTGCTGCAGCAGGGCTGACATTTTTTTTTAAATTACATTTTTATTTAAAAAAAAAATACCAACGTGGGATCCCCTGCAATCTATACCAGACCCTTTAGGTCTGGTAGGACTGTTAAGGAGAACTCTACCTCCAAAAAATGGGGGGAAATGTGTGCGGTTCCCCCTAAAAGCCGTACCAGGCCCTTTAGACCTGGAAGGACTTTTAAGTAGAGTCCCACCCCCAAAAAATGTGAGAAAAAGCTTGGGGACCCCCCTAAATTTCTACCAGACCCTTGATCTGAACAGTCATGGCAGTCTAGGAAAGGGGGGACAAACAAGCGCACCCCCCTCATCACTGGAGCCAACTTGGCAGTATGCTGCATCTAGGGGAACATGACTGCTAATTTCTTGTCCGTCACTGGCACCCCCTCTCTCTAGGCTCACTTCACTCCCTTCCTCAACCTGGGAACCAACATCAGAGCATTCAAATTACTGTGCATCCTCCAGCAGCATGAGACTGACACTATGATCGAATAATTCAGGTGACTCATCTGTGCTTGATTGTGGGGCTACGGAAGGAGCAGCTGTAGTGGGGCTATGGAAGGAGGTCACTTTGGCATCAGCAGTGGAAGGCAAACTAGTATGAGCCTGGGTGACAGAGGAGGATGAGGATGGCTTAGTTATCCACTCCACCACATCTGCATGTTTTGGCTTAATAACATGGCCAGCACTGGAAAAAAGGACAACTGTGCCCTTCCTGCAGAGGATACACCATGTCCACGACCACCACTTTTTACTGTAGACAGAGAGGCTGCTTGCCCTCTTTTAGCTGCCTGTGAGCATCTGCCTCTCCTTGTTGGCCTTTAAGACATGATGGGTTTTTTTAGGGGATTTTTAGAACTTTTTATTTTTGAGAGTGGGATGGGAATTTGGTGCTTAAGTGCAATACTTTTGTGCTTGGTGCACTATAAACCATTGTATTTATTTATTTATAGCAAATAGGAGGTACAGCAATTATGGAGATTTTTTTATTTTACTGCTGCGGCAAAAAAAAAATTTAATAAAATAAATGTAAAAAAAAGTGATGCAGAAGGAAGAACACCTGCGACTAATAATAAATAAATAAATAAAAAAACAAACAAAAAAACACTGCTGATGCAAAAGGAGGAACACAACACAGAAGGGGGAACACTAAAGATGCAGCAACAGAATCTGATACTGCAAAAAAAAATTTAACAAAGAAAAAAAATGGGAACAGTGGTGACGCAGAAATGCTGTAAAAAAACACTGACACCACTACACTGCTCCATAACACCGCACTACACTGACTACACTGTCTCCTAACACACCACTAACTAACCTTACTTAAATACCACCAACACACTACACAAGGTTGCTGTGTAAACAGCCTTATAAAGTGTGGGGCATGGACTAAGCCCGTGAGCCATGATTTGCCAAAGTCACCAACTTTGGCCAATAATGTCTCTCACAGTAAATTCAGTTTTGATTGGCTAAAGCAGTGCACCTGACCTGTGGTCAGGTGCATTGCTTTGACCAATCACAATGCATTGTGAGAGCTCAGTGAATTTTGGGGTGAGGCTATATCCAGTTACAGACTTTGATATTTTTCTTTTGATGGTGGTAAAAATGGTCATTTAAAATTACACATTGCAAATAAAAAGTCCTTATTCAGTCATTTATTCAGTCCTTTCAATGTTGCAATTTACATGTGCAAACATACAGCACTGCATAATTACACATTGCAATGTTAAAAAGTAAAACAAGTTGTGGATGTGGAAGTTGTATTGGTGGATGTTTGACTTCTCTGATTAAAAAAAAAAAAGAGTGCAAAATATATTCACAAAGGTGAGAAAAAAACACAATTACCTGTTAATATTGATGTAACAGAAGAATCTCGGTCAAAAGGACATCTTCCACGTCCTCTCTCAGGTCTTTGAGGTTCATGATGGAAAATATGTTCCTTTAATATTATAAATAAAATATAAAGTTTTGTTTATTATATGATATGATAATTGAATAGATGGCATACCAAGCTGCAAAAAAGAGCATATGAACAAATGTGTGTGCCATTAATATAGATTCATAGATTTTTACAATACTATTCTTGTGAACCAGTGCAAACATCTTGTGGTTTTTTCAAATTGTAAAGTATGGGTTACAAGGAAATCATACATATAGTGAATTTAGACAAGCTTATTTGTTTTTTCATCACTACCAATTTATAATGATGATGATAATAATATTGATTATCATATGTGCTGCCATTGCAGTCAGTTAAAGTACATTAGATCACAATATGGGGTAATGCATATGTCACATCAAAAACTGGCAAACCTGTTTGTTGCTGAGGTTTTGAAGTAAAAAAAAAAGTCACTGCTTTTTCTGGTGCTTATCAAGTGTTAAAGAGATGGGTAGATTGTTGGGGAAAGCTGTATTTTTGTGACTTACTCCACCCATTGCATAACAAAATGAGCTCACTTTTGGTGTTTATACATATTTGTATATTTATAAACCAGTGAATATAACAATGATCAAAGGTTCAGTGTGGGTGACTATCTCTTATGCTTGTTTTCTAATATATAGTGATTGATTTACTTGCAGTGAATGTGAGATCAATGCAAAATTCATCGCTTTACAAGTATATTCCTAGTTACTGTGAAGACAAATATAATTTCTACACTCTAGAAATGGGAAACATACCCATAACCATATAACTGAATCTCTGGGCACTGATTATTCATTCAACATTTGTTTTCCTTTTTACCAAAGTGAATTAAAAATACTAATCAAATATTTACCTTCATACTGCAAATATTGGTAATATTACTAGATTTAGAAACTCCTACTAGAAAATATTTCACACTTAAACACATTTCTGATGCATAACTATTATTATTATTGCAGTTTTTATTATTTTTTATTAAAATCATTATTATTACCACTAATATGAAAAAAACAAAGCTTAGTCTTTTAAGTATCCTTTGTAATACAAACTTAGAAACTATGCAGAACACATGTCTAGGTTTTTTTTATAATTCTCTTGTAAATTGTTTTTTTTGCTCCAAATTGGTGCATAAATTTATATAATAAAAAGCATTAAAATTGCATTCAAGCGTTCATAACATTTTTTTTATGGCACACTCACTTTATGTAACTATATAAATTAATAAACAATTTTATAATCTGACTTAGTGTTAGCTGATAATATTCAAGGTTAATGTTTGTCATTTTTTACTGTACCTACTGGAGCCTATCAAATAAATAGGCTCCAGTAGGTACAGTAAAAAATGACAAACATTAACCTTGAATATTATCAGCTAACACTAAGTTAGATTATAAAATTGTTTATTAATTTACATAGTTACGTAGTTAGTCTGGCTGAAAAAAGACAAAAGACCATCCACTTCAACCATAAAAAAAACAAAAAAACAAGTAATAATCTTATACCCACAGTTGATCCAGAGGAAAGCAAAAAAACCCAGTAAAGCATGACCTAAATTGCTCCTGCAGGGGAAAAAATTCCTTCCTGATCCCCTGAGAGGCAGTTGGATATTCCCTGGATAAACTTTACTTATAAATGTTAGCATCCAGTTATATTATTAAATCTCTTTTCCTCCAGATGTAAAGAATGCCCCCTTGTCCTCTGTGATGGCCTTAGGATGAATAACTCTACACCAAGTTCACTATATGAACCACTGATGTATTTATACATGTTGATCATATCCCCCCTTAATCTCCTCTTCTCAAGAAAGAATAAATTCAGTTTCTTTAATCTTTACTCATAGCTGAGCTCCTCCATGCCTCTTATCAGTTTGGTTGCCCTTCTCTGCATTTTCTCCAGTTCCCAAATGTTCTTTTTGTGAATTAGTACCCACAAAACTGAACTGCATATTCTAGATGAGGTGTTACTAATGATTGGTACAGAGGTAAAAATTATATATCTCTCTCTGGAGTCTATACCTCTTTTAATACAAGAGAGAATTTTGCTCATTTTAGAAACCGCGGCTTGGCATTTCATGCCATTATTAAGCTTATGATCTACCAGAACCCCCAGATCCTTCTCCACCATTGATTCCCCCAGTTGTACCCCCCTAGTATGTATGATGCATGCATATTCTTAGCTCCTAAGTGCATAACCTTACATTTATCAATATTAAACCTCATTTGCCACATAGTTGCTCAATTAAACAGTGCATGCTATTTTTAATCCCACACCTATATTGTTTATAAATATATTACAAAATAAGGGTCCCAACACTAAACCTTGGGGTACACCACTAACAACCCTAGACCACTCAGAGTATGAATCATTAATCACTACTCTCTGAATTCTGTCTTTTATCCAGTTTTCCATCTATTTACATACTGATTTTTTCAAGTCCATAGACTTTATCTTACACATTAGCCGTGTGTGGGGAACTGTGTCAAACGCTTTTGCAAAATCCAAGTATACCATGTTCATCGCCACCCCTCTATCCAAGGTTTTGCTCACCTCCTCATAAAAAGAAATCAGATTTGTTTGACAACTTCTGTCCTTTATGAATCCGTGCTGTCTGTTGCTTAAAATATTTTTTTCCAGCAAGAACTCATCTATGTGGTCCTTCATTAAACTCCAGTATCTTCCCGACTATAGATGTTAAACTAATAGATCTATAATTACTTGGTAAAGATTTTACTGATGTACTTCTGAAACTTTATATCAGCCTAGACTTCAGTTATAAGTTTTGACTCAAATTAAAAGCACAGATTAATGTAGCTCTGTAATTATTACAATATCATAAAATGTATTTGTAAATGCAAGATGTGTATGTACCTGAATTTGACCTGGTATCAGCCTCTTGCAGTCTCTGATCAGGATTGGAGTGTGAGAAGAAGTAGCACAATGAGCCAATTAGTTCAGGTGCTGACTAGGTGCTGATATAGAGGGAAAGCACAGTGACAGATGGATGAGCTTATCACCAAGCTGCACACGCAGTTTTCCCAATGCACACGTTCCTGAAAATGGCTGTTCAATAGTGTTGGGTGCTGCAGTGACCACGGGCTGGGAACCGTAGACAATCAAAGAGGAAGAATGTCACCAGCACACCAAGGAATCTTCAGAAGGGTCTAGAGCTTTATTTAGTGGTCACATTATATATATATAGCGGCAACATTTCGGAGCCACGCAGGGCCCCTTTGTCAAGCAAGTGACTTGCCTGATGAAGGGGCCCTGTGTGCCTCTGAAACATTACTGCTGTATATATTATATCACTGTGCTGCCTTTTACTCTCCAGTCACAGACTTTGGGCAGGTCTACGATAGTGTGGCTCAAAGTGGGTTGAATGATGACTGCCTTCATAGTGAAGACATTTATTGGTTGAGAAACGTATATCAGAGGACATCTCTGGATTTAAGATGAATACTGTAGTAAACACTGGTTTTGTTATTGTATATTTTAAGGAGATGGGTTGAAAAAGAGATTGCACAGCTGTCTCTGCCTGTCTTTATCAATTTATCTGAATAAACCATCTGAACCATTCAATAAGAGATAAATCGCTGGTCTGTATATAAAACAGTACTAAAAAATATTTTTATTTACCTGACTTAACAGAAAGAATAGTGTTTTTTTAAATCTTAGACCTGATTTTTAATATAGGGATATTAATGACTCAATAGACTTTACTTATATACTTGTTCCAGGTCAGTGACTTAAAGTTTATATACAGTCAACATTTTAAATCATATTGTCAATTCCAAAGCTTACTTTTTAAAGAACCCTCACATTTACTTCCTTTGGTGTTGTGACACTTCATTATGCTCTGTGAATATACACTGCTGTGTCACACATCTCATAGAACCTGCTGTCTGAACTACAAAGGTGCTGAGAGGAGTGTCAGGTGACAAATACAATACAGGAAAAACATCACATCATCACTGCTTGCAGGCATATGTAGTCCTTAGAAATTGAAAGTAAACCAAGGAAATAAGCTGAGGAGAAGCTGCAAGAAGTTGTGTAAAGAGATGGCCAGAAAAAAGGCAGCGTATACAACATGAAAGATGTTTCAAGTAATTTATTTTGGGTTGTCAAAATAACTATTGCTTGTTTTGCTAATATTATACTGAAATTATACATTGTAAAATGAAAGTGTGAGCTCTGACTATAGATATATAGAGTTATTATTATACAATATGATCTCTTAAATGATGGGGATGAATGATGTTAACTGAAAGTAAAATTATCAGTAAAAAGATGCTTTATGATACTGATTATAATAATAGTAATTGAAGTAGATGCTGATTAGAAATATTATCCTTGATTTTCATAGATCTATGTAGTAGAAATGTATGCATTGTTGGTTTCGTAGAGTATATAAATATGGGATCTGTTAACTACAATCATTGTGAAGTAGGATTTCCAGATAAAGCTTTTTTTCCTGTAAATTTGGTAAATTACATTTTAAAAATGACCAATGTTTCTTACAGAGTTTTGAATATTGACTGTAATGTTTTTCTAGCTTTGATCTGCTGTCTAACAGTCTCTGCAATTTTAAAATTAAGCAATAGAACCAAATAAATACTTTTAAATTGCGTACATGTTAATACACTGCACTAATATGTGTGCACTACTATATTTTTGAAAGGGTTATAGCTGTGAGTGCAGTGACTTGTTGTTCTCTATCGAAGTAATCATTGGGTGGTGCTAGCATCTACAAAAACAAGAAAACAGAACACTACCAGAAGACATACTACATGTATAGGAAAACGTTTCAGAAGCTATGGGGTGCATAACAATTATAATTTCAAAGATGTTACCATCTAAGAACAGAATGTGACTGCTGGAAACAGTTTGGAGTCAGGTGGAGTCACTATTTCACATGTTGCTTGTGTTCCTCACCACATGTTGACAATTACATTTGAAGAGGGATAACAATTATATGATAATATCTATTAGATAAGGTTGTAACCTTTGGGGTTTCACATATTTTGACATCAGCTTGTTCTATGAATAAGCAATAAGCATATTATAAGAAATTGGAAACAGCCACTCAAATTTAGCCTCTAACACAGTGATAATTTGAGAGGGTTTTGAAACATTATAAATTATAGTTTATTTGAAGAAAACTAAATACCTGCTTACTATGGGTTCATTATTTCATTTCTAAAGTAAATCATACCTAACACATGGAAATTGAGGCTTTACAGTGATATTCACCTATAGTAGCATATCTAAAAGTAATTGAGACCTTGTGCAATGTGTAAACTGGATGATTACTCTCTCATCATACAAGAAATTTGACTGCTGTTAGGGTACTTTTTTTCATACTGGACTGCTGGGGCATCTGTATTTTCCAGTGATATGGAAATGGAGTGCAGATTTTTCTTTTTTAGCTTTTTTATTGTTTTCCTGTTATGTATTTTTAACTATTTATTTATAATCTTTGATTTAAAAATAAACAATGAATACAGGGTGCACCTTTTAAAAAGAGCACAGCAGAAGCAGTTTAAGGCTGGCCATAGGTGGATCAAAATTCAGACTGGACGAATTTCGATCCATCTTTGGTCAGCACTCTTCAAGGGCAGTCTATCTACTAATTGACTGCTCATAAATGGGCTTGATGGAAAGCTTTAACTCAATGAGTACTGCAGCCAATATTTCAACTTTAGGTAGTGTAAACAGCCTTTATCAGCAAATTAGGTACAGATAGTTTGAAAAGAATTCCATAGCTCTACTTGCTGTATAAAGCTGAGAATTCATAATATTTATATGAAATATTTTAGGTTTACCTGTCTAAAAACACACATATATATATATATATATATATATATATATATATATATATATATATAAAACCACCATGCAGTTTGTGGCCTGTGTGGCGTTGGTCCTCTACTTTAGAGTTTTATGGTTTTTATTTGTCTGAACCAGTTCTATTCTTCCAGTGTATTAGGAGCTTGACCAGATAACACAATGAAAGTTTTTACAGATAGAAAGGTTATATCTTTAAAGAGAGGCTGCATGCAGAATCCAAGTATATTAAGCCTACAGGGAAGTAGTAGAACACTTAAAATGTCTTGTCATGACAAGAGTCTCCTTAACTTGGAAACACACTCATGTAAACTGTGAGCAGCTTTTAGCAAAGGTTTGCCAGTCCTCAGTGTGGAGCATGTCTGTACTGGAAAGCTGTCATGTATGTGGCAGCTTTTCACACAGAGCCCTGTGCTTGATCCCACTCAATTGTCAGGAGATTTCCCAGCCAAAAGCTAAATGTTAAAAAAGAGGCTGGGGATAGTGGTGATGTCGCTTCCCAAATATGGAAAATGCTCATATTTAGAAAATGACTATGTCACTGTGTGGGCAAAGCCTGGTGGAGAACTAGTTCCCTATCAGGTCCACCTTGCTTTTGATTGACAGCACATGGCAGTGGGCAGATTTGAAAGCTGTTGTTGGACTGAATTTTAGTTCTACATCCATCCATTGCCAGGCACTTTCAATCAACAGGCAGGTGAACCTGATGGGGAACTAGTCTCTCAGTTCCCCATCAGACTTCATTCACCACTACTGCAAAACTTCTCAACTATGTGCCTGTCTATGTTATGGGCACATTGGCCAGGTAGATAGTCAGCACACTATGGAAGGAGTATCCAGTATGGACTGGACATTGGAGATAACTGACAAATTAACATAGCCGTTTCTGATAGGTACTGTACATAAAGTGGCTGCAAACACCAACGGTTTCAGTGCAGCAGCTGATGGAATTCTAAAGGGTGTCTATGATAATCCTTTCTGACTTCTCCCTGTGTGTTAGTCTATTAGAGCACACTTATATTAATTCTTGCATTATGCATGAGCACAGAAACATTAGCAAATCTATTTGGACTATCCTATTTGTTTAAACATTTTGACTAAAATGTATTTAAAAAACATACTTTTGTCTCTTCTAATACTTTCTGTGAAAACCTGGTCCTGAAGATAATAGAGGGTGGAAGAGCTAAACAATGGCTCTCGTGTAGTATGCAAAGTTAGCTGCATTGCTCAATAAGTAGACATCTCTTTTCCAGACTGACTTAGACTAATAAAAAATAAAAATTCTAGGTACTATGCTTTGGAAGACTGTGTCACATATAACCAAATGTATGGCAGCACCTTTAACAGCACAAACTTGTACAATGTCATAGCAGTAATAGCTCTTTTTCTTATGAATAACATCTAGTGTGGCTGGTTGTTAGCTCTAGAATAATATTTAAGCTGACATTTGACATCCTATTAGGGCTATTAATCCAATTAAGTCCATTATATATTATAGACTTAAATGCTTTGCAGGTGCCTTCATTGCCTTTGCACTTTAGGCCAACCAGGTTTACAACATATTAGGCATGCTTCAACACTGAATTGGTCTTCTAAAAACTGTCTAGCATTGTTTTGGGTTTTTAGGGGGTGTTTTGGGGGGTTTTCAATGCTATAAACACATTAGGTATATAAGCAAACACATATGAAGTCTAAAGCTGACTAAGGGCTTTGGCTCCAATTAAAATAATATCAAGCATTCCTGTTTTCCTGGCAAGGCAGCTGTTAGTATGTCCAAAAGCAGCAAGAAAATGTTTTAATGATGTAATTCTTGAAATATTTTCAAGAAACGCCCTGCTGTTAGTTTTTCAAACTATGTGGCAGAAAAAAATGCTAGTTTAGAATTTAAATGAGCAAAATTACTTCTGTGGTTTTATAAGATAAACTTTGATATGTATGAGGTATATATAGTATGTATGCAAGCAGCTACACTACACTTTGGTGTCACCAAGACTATATTGCAGACTATATTGCACATATGCAAAATGTTTTATAAACCTGCAAATAAAGGCTGCACTTTTTACAGTCAGTTAATACATGGTTTGTATACTGTGTTATCTGTAGCAAAAACAAAGAGTATCCCTTTTCAAAGAAACACCAGTCTGGCACACTTAGAATGCAAGCTTCTATCCAATCTGCTAAACATCAATGCATTTGTGGTATGAGGAGCTACATGAATAATGCGCAGTAACTGGACTCTGAGCCTTTTGAGATTGCCACAAAATAGTAACCAGTAAGATTCTGATTATATGAGCCAAACTCTTTAGTTACTGTAATGGTTTTGATTGTATTAATGAGTCAATTAATGTACCAGCTTGGGAACCTGACCATTAATATCTCCCATGTTTATGAAGTCCCCTATGGTTCCATTGCTAAAATTATTTGTTAGAAGACTTAGTTATTGGAAACCTAGAATTTGTAGCTAGAAATTCTACAGTAGGGTCTCCCAAATTGTAGCCTAGACATGGTCTTTGAATGTAAATGACACTCAGCACAGAACAGATGTAGACAGAAAACTCACTTTATCTGTATTTGAACTTTTGTAATATAGTAATAAATAATATACAAACCTCTTTTGAACATCATTGATAAAGGATTGCCCAGTGACTGTCAGCATAGAGTTGATACATTAAAAAAGCAATATTTTTTTAGCTTTCACTTTCTCAAGAGATCTGCTTGGTGCTACAAGAAATATGGGTTTATAAAAGTATGGCAGGGTTTGTACCAGCCCACATACCAGATGCGTTGGGCTTATATCTTTGGGGGGCTATCCTGATGAATGCATTTACTTTTACTGCACACCTAAGTGTGTAAAAAAAGCAATGCAATTTCCTCTGCTTTAAATCTCAGAGCAGATGTCATATAGAACTGACAGTCAAGAATAACATGATGATTTACATGTGGATCCACAAATTCTTCACCTTTTACTAGAAAATTGATTTATGACTTGTCAAAACCAATGTACTTGACACAAGATTGCTCTAAGCTACTGAACAATAATTCACAAGTCTTGCAGAGAAAACATCTTTGAGGATATCCATGCCAAATGCAATGTTTAGTTCTACTTTCCCTCAACATCCCAGAAGCAACTTTTTGGTTACTTGCAACTGTAATTATGAATATAATTGCTTGTATGTGCAGTTCCAGGTTACTATCTTGTAAATTGTTTTAGTTTTTTGGAAAGAATTCTTGATTAAAAAAAGTAATAAGCTAATCACATACATTGATGTCCTTTCCATGTGTATGGGGCCAATAGCACTAATGCATTGCAGTATTAGGTATTTTAGCATTTGTTAGGGAGGAAACTAAGGTGCGTTGTGACACCATTCATTTTAAATGGCACCCCAGCAATCTATTGCAGTAGTGGGTCATGCACCTGTTGTACGCTACATTAAAAAAAGGTTAAGTATGTTTGCATTCAAGGTGCATTTTGCATTAAGGTGTGTTGGCACATTATTTAAAATGAATAGATTACCTTAACAGTGCGCTGTAATGAATGATAATAGCTTCCATTATTGCATGTAAATTAACATAACGTATAATGAGAAGTCGCTTTTTTTTTAAGTACAGACTGAAGGGAAGGTGATGGGAATGCTAGCTGAAGTTTCATACATTACCTATGTCCTTATTAATTTCCCCCTTGAGCCTTTTGATCATTCAAATATAAAGAGTCCACACCCTTAAGAATCCTAAAAGGGACTCTAAATAGGGGTGGACTGACCATTTGGAAACTCGGGCACTGCCCGAGGGCCCAGGGTCAGTAGGGGGCTCCATGAGATGCCCCTGGTACCTTTTTCATAGGCTTTTTTGAGTTTGAGCAAGGACATAGGGGCCCCATGATCCCCTATTGCCCGGGTGCCGCATGAGTTGTCAGTCTGCCCCTGATTCTAAACATAATTTTTTTTTCTTTAAAATAACAAGCATTTCATACTTACCTGCTTTTTGCAATGGTTCTGTATTTAGCAGTCCTGATCCACCTCTGTTGGTTCGCTTGGCTCCTCCCCTCCTCCCAAGTGCCCCATAGAAAGCAGCTCCTACTCTGCCCCATCCCCTACTTCCTCATTACTGGTTCCACCCCTTTGTCAATGGCTCCCAATGCCGTCTCTGAGCCAATGCTCTCATGCACATCACTGGATATCGTCAAGCTCAGGTAAGTATGGTGGGGGGGAGATACATGCAGAATGTTTGTCTTACCTTAATGCAGAGAATGTATTAAGATAAAACATAATCTTCTGTCTTTAGAACCACTTGAATTGCTCATTTTTTGAAGTGGAACAGCAGAAACTATTGTCCAATCAGTTTTCTATCTCTCACACACATTTGTGTTGCATGTTTAAGAGTGACTTTTATAGCCAAACGTCAATCATGCTGCTCCTGATTTAGGTCGCAAACCAGCAACATGGCTGGGGAATAATAGCTTGAAGGCATTGGGAGCACTTAATATTGTTCATGCAGATTTTATAGTTTGTTCAGTAATCTCTATGTTGACCAAAGTTACTTTTATTACATTTTGTTTTGTGAGAAGGTGGAACAATTTATAAACTGCAGGTCCATCACTTCAGTCTATCAAGTGAGTATACAAGAAACAGTAGACAGCCTTGGGTGAAAATCTCCAGCTGTTTTTTTGGAGGGAGAGACCTGCCTGTCTATGCTGGACCTTATAATGAGCAATATCATGCCTTGACCTAGTACTTCTTCCCTGACCCTACCTCCCGTTATCGATAATAAGCATAAGCATAACATGTTGCAGTTAGATGAATGTTATATTGAACATGACTGTGTTCAGTCATAAGAAACAATTGAGTACTATCCATGATACTTTTTTTATTTGCACTAACATACCATTTTTCAGGGCAAGCTTTAAGGGTGTGCCCCTTTCATCAACGTCCAAGCAGTCTTAAAGTCATGAGTCCCTGAGACTTGAAATGGCTGTCAAACATTTAGATTATTATATGAAGTATTCAAACTTTAAAGCCTGGTACAAACTAAATTTTTAAACTGAGGAGCTCGCTGTACTAAGTATGCAATTACTACAGTGATCTCCCTGCTGAGCTATTATGTTCTGACAGGGGGACTGCCCCCCCACTAGGACACTCCGGCCAATGGCTGTGAGGGCTGATTGGATGCCTATCGGCATCTGTTTTTCCAGCATGCCCACTCAACAGAAGTCAATTTCTGTTGAACCTGCTGATACCGGCTCATATTCAGCCCGTGTTTACCAGTCGTAAGTGTCAATGTTTAGTTGAATGTAATATCTTTATTGCTGGAAAGCAAATCTAGTTCCTTGTCACAGGATCTCAAGGCAATATTTAGCTCAAGTGACCTGTAACAGTGCATTTTAGGTGCCAAAATCATCAGATTATCCATTCACTTTGAACGCTCTGTATGTGTGGTCACACGACCTGAATCTGTGCAGCCTTGAACTTACATTTACAGTTGTTAGGTTTCTGCAGTGTTTCAAACTCCTTCTTTCCCTTCCTAAGGAGACCCATTAAATTGATTAATTTGATTACTTTAAATTGTGTTTAATGTTTTATGTTTAACAAAAGTATCAATATAGAGCCTATATAAAGTGCCCAAGAAATTTCACAGCACTGGTTTCACTAAAGCACTGCAGTAAATTTAATATTGTTCACTGCTGTAACTGAAAGCAGGTGTAAAACAAATTAATTCTGAGCTTTGAGTAGATATCAAGAGTAAAGAAAAATATTTCAGCTGACATATTTTACAAGCTCAAAAATCTATAATAAAGACATCACCAGAAAAACACAACCATGTTATAGGTGTTATAGGTATTCTAAGATTAAAAAGCAAATGCCTGAGGCATGACAAGAACATACCTGTGACCGCAGTCCAACTCTTATGAAGATACAAACTGGATCAAATGCTCCAGTGCCACAAGCCAAAACATGGGTTCTATTATAGTGCTGAAGAACGCGAATAAAATTTGCACATTCACTCTAAAAAATAAACCAGAATGAACAGTTGTGTTGTATGTGTATTTAAATTGTAGACATTGATGTTGCATTCACACATCCATTCACACTCTTTCTCCCTTCCTATGAAATTTATTTAATTTATAACAATATATGAGTGTTATATATGAAGTCTGTGCTAAACACACATTGTCTAAATAGACAACACATACTGTATATATTCTGAAATTAATTTTGGTATCTGTTTACTGTATTTTTCATATCTATGCAGCAATGCAATCTGAAACTACTCCTGTACTTTTCTTCTCTGCAGGAGTTTCTGTTGCTCTCTGACATTAGATTGTAAGCTCCAAGGAGCAGGGCCCTCCTAACCCTTTTGTATTGAATTGTATTGTTGCTGTATTGTCTCCCTTTATATTGTAAAGCGCTGAGCAAACTGTTGGCGCTATATAAATCCTGTATAATAATAATAATTGTGCAGGGTGGCTGTTCTTGCATGCCTCCTCTAGTTTTCTGCATACAACCTATAGTAGGTTAACCTACTGGGACCTCCCACAGATCTGCTCTCTGCACAGGCTATGTGCAGAACATATTTGATATCAATGTTACTTTTAACAAGGTATTGTCTGGGTTTTAAAGGCATTTGGTACACAGAAAAAGCAGATTAGAAATCTCTGTGGCTGATGAGGAATATACAGTATTTCAATAAAATTTTTGGTGCCTAGAGTTTGAATTTATATTCAAATATTTTTTATTGAACGATTTTAACATACAGATAGGGATATACAAGCATTAACATAGAAGGTTCACATTTGGGAGGTACAGCGTATGGAAAAGAAGAGAAGAAGGATCCCCACCAGTTGGCTGGGGAAACTATAGGTTTATGTCACATTTACATGAGAGGTATACTCGATGTGTTGTGAACCATGTTGGCAATGCAGTAGGGTGTAGATGAGGGGGGAACACGGGATGGGGGGGGAGGGAAGGGGGGGAGGCACCAATTCGGTGAAGATAGATCATAATGTGGCGGTATCTAATAGTAATCAATTTATTGAGCAATTAGGGTTTTTTAAATATCGAGACCATTGAATTGTAAATTTGTGGTAGGAGGAGTTGTGAAAGGCTGTTCTTCTTTCCATCTCACATTGAAGGTTGAGGTCAGATATGAGACGTGACAGAGGGGGAGTGTTGGTGGATCGCCATAATTTACTAATGTTATTATTTGCGGCTGCTAAAGTGTGGGTAATAATGGTACGTGAATCTGTGGGAAATTTGTCTATACCGATATGGAGGAGAGCCAAAGCGGGATTTGGGGTTACTAGTGTTGAGGAGATTATCTGGAAAACTTTGCTCCAGTAGGATTTGAGGGACTTACATGTCCATAGTAGGTGAAGAAGTGAACCTGTTTCTCCGCAGTGTCTCCAACAGGTATGTGAGTGTTGGGGGTAGTATAAAGATAGTTTTACAGGGGTTAGGTACCATTGGTGAAGGATTTTCAGGTATGTTTCCCAGTGGGAGGTGCATTTCAAGGCTTTGTAGGTGATGATGAATATTCTTTCCCAAATGTGTGGGCTTATTGGTTGGAGAAGGTTTTTTTCCCAATTGATTAGGGAAGATGTATATGTGGTAAATTGTGCTTCAGTTATAAGCGTGTAGAAGGTTGAGATTCCTTTCTTTGGATGTTTTGTCTTATGAAAGAATTGGTGTGCGGTTGCAGGAATTGTTATTTCGAGTGCTATATTTGTTTTGTGTGATGAGTGGGCTATTTGCACGTAGGTAAAATCTTCCTTGTCAGGGAGGTGGAATTTCTTTTGAATAGTGGAGAAGGAGTCTATTTTGTGCCTAGTATACATGTCCTGGGTATGAAGTATGCCTAGGTCTTTCCATCGTGTTAGATTTAAATGAGGAGTGATGGAGTGTAGGGATGACAGTGGCGTAGGGATTCGTATATTGTCTTTATTTAACTAGAGTTTGACTTTAAAGAAAAGCTTGGCAAAACTTAGCTTTAAATAATGCATGCTATCCATATGCTATAAAAAATACAATAATTAAAAATAACATCCTTAGAATTAAGCAGTTTTGATGTATATATTTACCTGTTCCCTTCCCTTTCTGTAGCAGTCTTCAACTTGTTGGTCTGTACTGGGCCAGTGTATCTAAAGGCAAATCATAATTGTATGGGAGCAAAAGTATATTAGTCAATAATAATATTTTCATATATGTATTATAATAACAGCTATGTGAGCTAGGAAAAGCAAACCCAAATTATTGACAATAACTAAAATATTACCGGTGGGTGAGAATATTGTAACAATATATTTAATTTCAGAGAGGTGCTGTTACATGCTTAGTGAGATGTTTTATGAATATTATTTAGAAAAGCATTGTCGTTATTATAAATTAGTTTTGCCACAAATTCCTTTTATTATTGAGGTCAGCATGTTTATGTTTTATTTTGTTTTATTAGGCAGTTTAAAGTGTTTGACATTAGAATTAGAAAACAATCTGGCTGTTTAAATGCTAAAAAGCAGATTAATGTTGTTTATGTTGCATATTATTTTACATAGCTTCCAGGCAAGCCAGGTTAAGTTAACATGGACCACACCTTGACTGGTAAGGGCATCGTTCCAGAGTCATCTATCATAAGACCTAATCCCTGCTGCCTCCACACAGGGGAGGATTAGAAATGCTGGAATGACCAGTATTCCTAAATTTAAACATATTCTAATAGCATTTGAAACTATTACAAAGTAGCTGTATCTAAATCAGGAAAATGTTACAAGACAGCTCTGGGAAAAAAAAGATTGATAATTCTTTCTATAAAGTACATGGATTTAAACATTACAATTATTTAGTGTGGTATTTGATAATAAGTGCATTAGCCTCTATAAACTGTAGATAACAACCCAAGGCTCGTTTATCACACACAGCCTCTGAATAGGGCTTTCTCATATTGAAACAATATCTTGTGATAAAAAAGGCTCAATGATTTCCTAGTAATAAGTGGAGCCAAATACAGTAATTAACATGAATGTAAAACAAATGTACAGTAGTGTATGCTCATGAAGTCAAATTTGACATGACTTTGTTGACTTGGTTTGTGCAGTTAAGAATATCTAGATTAAAAAAACTGAAATGGTTCAGCAGTGTTATAACATTTAAATTATCTGGCAGCTTTCACTCATTTTTTTACTTTGGCAACATTAACATAATAATCTTAAATTATAAGTCAATGTGAATTATTATGTGATAAATGACATGTAATATTATAATTTAAATAGTTTTATGGTATCAAGTTACTGTGTTTAAAAATGGTGATGGATTAATATGTAATGAGTGGTGGTGAAGTAAGACTTCTAAATATATGAAATAAACCATAATTTGTGGTCCAGATTTTGGTGGTATAGCTGGAAATAATGCAACTCTGCAATCCAATAAATAAAAAGCATTTGATTTGGTTACTGTTACCTTGAATGTTGCCTTTGTCCTGCAATACTTTTTGTTTTGTGTATATGCACTGCAATACTACCCCTATAGCATTGCCTTATTAGTTATTTTACATGGGGCTATTTAAGGATAAAATGGTTGCTAATAAAATTTCTGACAAATAACCAGCTTCAACTTCAATCCTTTCCAATGGTTCATGTTTTGAAGTGCCACTGCTTTACAGCTCTCCAGTTGATGCAGACATTTGACTGGACAGCTGGGTTAGACACATGCTTCCTCCATTGAATGCAATGGTATCTCCTGCTGTCTCATGTATCCTGTTGCAAAGTATGAGCTGACAGAACATAGCACTGCATGCAGCAAAATCACACCTGGGAAGCACTGAAGACTGGCATTTGATATTATCTTTTTTATTAAAGTGACCCTGTAGTTACGGGGTCTTCATTCTGGTCACATAATAGAGAGCAAGATAACATCTAGTAATGCTGTGGAAGGGCAGCTTTGTTTTTGCATAGAGCCCAAGCTTTACTGCACCTTCTTTTAGTCACTGCCCACACCAAAATATCTCTGTTAGCTCCATCTCTGTAACAATTCACTGTTATTTTCAAGGCCTGTAAGGCATCCTGTTTATGGAATTGCAACAAACAGAAATTATGTTTACTTGAAAATCTTTGTTCTATCTTATGTCATAGTGTATAGAAACTGACATTTCATTTATTTTGGAAAACTACTGCTTGGAAGGGGAACTACATTTGTGAAACTGATACAAAGAATGGGAGCCAACTAGCAACCTGTTCAGCATGCTAACAAGGAGCATACTGACATTTTTTTGTATTGGAGAGAATGCATTAGCCAGTTCCTCCAGAAGGAATACCAAAGTGTTTGAAGGAATATATACAGTATATAAGTACTCTCTCCATCACCTTTCTGAAGGGAAGAAAAATATGGCTGCTACACAACCACTTAAACAATGGCTGTATTGGTCAACACACATTGGCATATATTTACAATTGAAAAATACATTCTTATTCTACCTCTGTAATCTCTACCACTTAAGTATACAGTATGTTAATGATGTGACTATATGTCTTGGCAATGTACATGATACTAAATTAGGTTAAAGACCATGTTTCTAAACATCCACCTTTCCTAGTTTGACGCAAAATCTTGCTTGCTCCAATTTTTAATAGTTTGACATGGGAACAGTAAAATTGCAAAACAAAATGGCCAATTGTGTCAGGAACTCAAAATGGTGCATCAGTTCAGATATCTGTATGCAGGCAAAGGCTGGAAAATAGCCATGAATATGCGCACGGAGGAGCTTGGACTATTTAAACAGAGCTACTGCACATGATCAGAGCTTTATGGTCTATAGTGTTCCTTATGTAACCTGTTATCCACTCTTGTGTCTGATCATCTGCTACTGACTACTCCTGAAATCAGCCTATACTGACGCTGGCTTGTACCTGGAATATACCTCAATCTACTCCTTGCTTATTCATTGTCAACTCCGGCGTGTACCCTGACCGCTCTTCTGTTTCCATGTTCGTACCTGATGTGACTATCAGTTACCAACCTAGCTTACTGACTCTCTGCTGCCCACCTAGTTCCACAGATCAGCTACCAAATGCCCAGCCAGTACCTGCTGATTGACTACCTGCTATCTTGCCAGTGCCTGCTAATTATATATTTACTGCCCAGCCAGTGCCTGCTGATCCACTGAATGCTGTCCAGACAGTTCCCATTGTGTATCTGTCCACTACTCAGCCAGTTCCTGTTGAGCGACTGTGTGCTGACAGCTTGTCTATGCTGTTCTCCTATCTGCTGCCTGGTCTGACCTTGTGGATGGAACTATTAGGCACTTGTGCCCTTGTGCTCCTCCACTGGGTACATGACAAATATTAACAAAAAAAAGCCAGAGAACATCTTTTTTGAAAGTAGGTAGTTATGCCAGATGTGGCATGATGTTTGATTTAGTAAGCTATTAAAGGGGGGGATTCATATATATTTTTTTTAATTTGAAACATCTATCTACAAAATAGATTTTTTGGGAATATTTTCATATTATGTATTCATGAACAATTGCTAAAGAAGCTTGACACAGAAGAGCAAAATAGATATGTGGCTTGCACTGCTCAACAGTTAGGTATGTAAAAAAAAGACCAACTAATCCTTAAATACTAGATAATATGATATGATTAATAATATATCATCTATAACTCTCTTAGAAGTTATTAAGATACAGGATGTCTAGGAAGCAGCATTTTCAAAATGTATGTAACAAGTCTATAGCAACAACCTAAATGCTATCAAACAATCAAGGTTACTTTACATTCCTCATAAAGGGGCTCCTTTGTAAAAGGTGTTCTGCCCACAGAAACCTTGTTTAATTTATAATACAGCAGAAAAAGCAGACGCTGGATGTAATGGTCACTGAGTTATTTTCCATGACATTGTTTTCATACACCAGCAGCAATATCAATGACTGCTTGGAACAAATTTAGGTTGAGTGACTGGTATGAAACTTACATTTTATTAAAATATTTACTTGAAGTAGTATATTTGGAGAAAAATTGGGACATCTTCCTGAAATCCCAACAAGCTACAGGTAAATATAAAAATAATTCTGTTGCAGGATTTTCAATGAAAAGGAAAACCTAGGTACAACTAAAAATTGCAGTGTGCATTTGAGTCAGCTTCTGCTGTCAACCCTTACACATTAGATTTATGCAACATGAAATGTAAACAATAAATGTATGATTTTATACTTGGCACAGTTCACAAGGGGATTGTCCTGTTTCTGCCAACATGGGAACCAAAAGAGGCCAAAAAATTAAGAACAAAGTTTTATTGAGATTGATAATGACTGCAAATGAATAACTGAAAACATAACACTACTGTAGCAGAACAAACCTTGGACACTAAAGCCCCAAACACACTTGGGTCATTAGTAATACTGATCTGTGTTGGATATGTTGCATTGAAATAATACTGTAGCTGTGTGTATGTGTCAAACAAACTCAGATATAATTGTCATATTAAACGTATGCACCCTGACATTATTCAATACAATATAATTTGCAGGTGTATGAAAGACTTTGGACTCACTCAGTATTTCTACTCTGTCAAAAATGTGATTTTTAAAGAGACTTATTATAATTCACTGCTGGGTGAAAGTCCCTGGATCATCTAAGATTAAGCTGAAACATATTTTTTTCTTATATTATCAACTTAAACCTCAAGCACAACACTCAGTTGGAGAGGTGATTATCTCAAAAAAATCTAGAGTAAGGCAAACTCGTGCTTTTCCTGATGTAATTCTGGTTGACAAGTTCAGGCTTATTTTCCACAAACAGTAAATCTGTCATTTATTTCTCAATCGACTCTACATTCACATATATACAGTCATGGCTGACTTAGTAAACTCCCTGTGGAAATAGCATTTATGTTGTAAGGCACGTGCTCTTGCGCCATTTATTGTATGTGGAACAGTTATGAGTCAGGAAAAAAGATCACACAGCTTGCAGGAACAGTTTCAGGAAAACCTACCCACTCATATTTTGGCCTCCTGGGGTCAGAAAAAAAAATAGTCATTAGTAAAGAAGAGTAAATAAACACATTTCATGCTTCCACTTTATAACATACCATGTAAATACTATACTACCATTGCTGTTGTCTTACAGTCTAACATACAAATACAAAATTTCCCTAAAAGTGTCTTTACACTTTTACAAGTGTACAAGTGTCTTTTTTACAAGTGTCTGTTGCTTTGCAGTAGGTCTTATGCAGGATGTTGGGAGTTACCAACTTTAGACTTCATTCAACTGGGTATTCAAAACTAGGTTTGCTTAATGCAACAAAAAGTCCTTCTAAAGTCACATCCATAAAACACACACATATTATCATTATTATTATACAGGATTTATATAGCGCCAACAGTTTGCCTAGCGCTTATCTTCAATATCTTTACTACTTTCCTAAAGAAAATGGAAACCCTCTTAAAACACAAAGTATTATTATATTATTGATAATGTACATATGGTGCAGTGCTAAATTAAATACACATAATGAGATTGTACCAAAATAAATAAATATAAAACTGTAAATCCCAAAAAATGGGAATCTAAGATAAAGTGCAACAATACACAAAAAACCCAAATCCCAAATTGGGATGATGTACACCAATATGTGTCAGCAAGGTGAATCCCTTAAAATGGGATAATCGTAAAATGACAAGTGCCAAATCACAAAAAAATGTATACCCAATTGCACATTGGAACCCTGTGTATATGGAGGTCGGCCATTAAGGAGATTTATACCGTAGGATCCGGGTGTGATCCAAAAGCGTGATGACCCATAGGGGTTTATTTACTAAAGCTGGAGAGTCCAAAATCAGACTCCCTTCTGCATAGAAACCAATCAGCTTCCAGGTTTCATTGCCAAAGCTTCATTGAACAAGCTGAGGTTAGAAGCTGATTGGTTGCTATGCAGAAGGGAGTCTGATTTTGGACTCTCCAGCTTTAGTAAATAAACCCCATAGGGTCACTTTTTGAAGGTGAGCAGACATTTCAGCCATTTTGGAATTCCTTTGGAGTGCACACCACATGGCACCAGTTCCCTGTTGAGAGTGGAGCACTGTCTTTTTAGTGTGGAGGATTCCCACAGCACTATTATTGGACTCAAAAAGGACATTTTGCTGCTTTGTTATGATCAGTTTTTCACTATAGTTGTTTTTTCACTGCATATCTAATATTTGTTTGGTTCACTACACATATTTATTGGTTTAGCATTTTCACTGTGTGTATAGTGTATACACTTTTTTGTGATTTGGCACTTTTCACTTTAAGATTATCCCATTTTAAGGGATTCACCTTGCTGACACATATTGGTGCGCATCATCCCAATTTGGGATTTGGGTTTTTTGTTTTTCACGGCATATAGGGTCTGTATTTGTGACCCATCTTTAGAGATTCACTTAATTGCACTTTATGTATTGTTGCACTTTATCTTAGATTCACTTTTTGTGGGATTTACAGTTTTATATTTATTTAATATGGTATCATCTCATTATGTGTATTTAATTTAGTGCTGCACCATATGTATATTATCTGTGATTTTTAATCTTTCTGAGGTAAAGGGTTGGGGTGCTAGCAGCTTTGTTTAGGTTGAGTTGATCTAGCGCAGGAGGAACCACTACACTTATTATTATATTATTAACTGTATGGTCTGCCCTTATGTAAAGCACTACCTAAACAGTTGGCTCTATATAAATCCTGTATAATAATAATAATTACCTTTTGCAAAACAATCAAAAAACATGTTGCTCATGTCCACAGAAACATGGACATAATTACTGAATGTTCCTGTGACCATACGAACATTCATAATCATAGTTATATAACATTTATAAAGCCTATGTAAAAATGTAATGTAACAGTTAGGCTTCACTTATAAAGCACATCACTTGTTAGTAGGGAAAATGTTCAATAATAGATATTATAGTTGATTTTTGTTTACTTTACTGAACAAAAAGCCAAAAACTACAACACAGAAAAACATATTTTAATGTTACCTCTTTGTATTTTTCACTGATGTTTTCCAAGCTGAGTGAATATACAAAATCTTTGCCTCCCACAAACAGTCTTTCTTGATATTCATCCAAATACATAGTACAAAGTTCAAGAACACCATGGGGGCTTTGAAAGACTGATGTTCTGTTTAAATCCAAAAGCTCTGAAATATAAACCATAGTAAGAATAAGTTGTTTTTAAATTTGTTATGAGTCAGTAAATACCCATGAAATGGATTACACTGCATGTTTTAAATAATATGAAAAATGCATTTGATAATCTAAACAAAAAAAGGTATACATGGGGGGGCGTAGCTAGCTGCGGACGAGAATGGCGGCCTAAATCCGGCCAGACCCAGCTACTGAGCCGCACGGAGGAGTCGGGTGAGGCAGCTCTCCCACAACATGGGGAAATCTGACCGGATGCCTTCCGGCGCCTGGTCACTGTCCCCAAGGGGCCCCAACACCTCGGGAAGGCATATTAAGGAGCTCTTTAACTCCCAGCAGCGGAATTCAGGGCCACAGCCTTCTTCCTCTCTCTCTCCACCCCCCTCTTCCCCTCCCTCTACAGCCACTGACACAGGCTGTTCTCCTTGCTTGACCGCGCATGCTGTGCATGACACAGTGCCACAGCATGACATATCCTCTGCTACACAATCCCTCTCATTAAGGGATTTACAAGCTGTGGCCACTGACATCAAGGCCACGTTAACCACTACACTGACCACTACCCCTAGCGATCTGCGTGAAGATATCCGCTCAATGGGCTCAAGATTGTATCAGGTAGAGTCTGTTTCCTGACAAAATAAGGCCGCCATACTTCATATACAGCGACAGTCAGAGATACATACCTCGACTATCCAGGAATTCTGCAGGCATATCGAGGACTTAGACAACCGTGGCCGTAGATATAATATTAGAATCCGTGGCCTACCAGAATCCGTGGAAACCACTGATATTCCCAAGGCAGTAGCGACCATCTTAAATGACTTCTTGGGCCACCCGCCAGCAACCCCGATTGACATTGAGCGTGTGCATAGGGCGATCTGGCCTAGGGGGGGTGACGCGGACCTACCCAGAGATATTGTCTGCTGCATTGTCAGTTTCCCGCTCAAGGAGGATATCCTCAGAGGTGCTAGGGACAGAAGACATCTTACCTATGACGGGGTGGACATACAACTATTCCAGGACCTATCCAGTATGACCTTACACCAAAAGTGAGCTCTGCGTCCACTACTAGACTTGCTCCGCTCCCGCAATATTCTCTACTGATGGAGGTTTCCTTTTTGCCTTTCAGCACAGGCTGGTGGCCATACCTTTAACCTGCGAGTCCCTGAAGATCTGCCATCTTTTTGTTCCTCTTTGAGCATTCCACTGATAGACCTTCCTGATTGGTATAGGTCCTTGAGATTGCAGCCGGCCCTGGACCCGGGATCTGAAGACGGCGCAATGGACTGGCAAGGCCAATCCCATCGTAGGCGTCGGACAGTCCCATCGAGTCCTCCAAGACTCCCCACAGGGGGTTCTACGGCCGTTTCCAGCCCAACAGCCTCTCCTGCACACAGAAAGTCACGGCACGAGATCTAACTGTCCCTAATCCTCATCTACTCCTGCCATTCATGTGCACCCTTTACCAGTTGCCTGCAGTTTGCCTCTATTCTTCACGTTTCACTACTGGTTCGCCCAAGAGTCCCGGCTGTTCATCTCCCTCCTACTCGTTGTTCACTGATTTCCATCCTTCTCAATACACTATTTGACTGCCTAGAGGGGAGTCAATGTTCAAGGGGTCAGACCCGCAGTCCTTGACCGGAAGACATCTGACGGGCCTCTCTCCCTCATCTTTGCCCCAATGGACGAGCATTATCCATACTACAAACGGATCTTCCTCTCTGGCCGAAGACCTAACTCTCAGCTCTTTCGCCACTGATGATACTCAGCATCCCGGATCCCCCAACAGACCCTGCGCCTCCAATTAGCTTATGATCCGTTCCACGAGCTGGACTCCCACACACTCTAATTGAATGTCAGCTTCTGTAAAAATTTAACTTTTCTGCCCACCACATAAACATTTAAGGCATCCCCAAAGCAGGTTATTTTTTTTTTTAAAATGTGCTCTTGAATCTACATAAAAAGAGCCTCTCTCCACTGTACGGTATTTAGAAAAAAAAAGATTTTTGCATTGGCATATGCTCCTTATGGCAACTTCCAGCTTCCCATGTATTTTTGATAGTAGTTTACCTGTTAGCCCTAAAAATGGCCAACATTTAAGTGTTGGCCATAGGGCAAAGCAAGGAGATAGTGGGTGTGATTTCTTCAAAGAGTTTTGGAGGCAGTAGATGTGTGAGTTTGCTGGGAGCCTGTGATTTTGACAAGCACTGGGAACCTGACAGCGGTATTGCAAGTGTGGGGATTGATTTACTTTTGTTTTTAGTAGAGGAGATTATATTGAGTGCATTTGAGTTCATACTTGTCTTTAAAGCTGAATTCCAGGAATTCGGCAACTTTGCAAAATGTGCAGGAAACATATGAGTTAAGTCTAATTAGGCGCATGTCACCTCTGGGATCTCTTTTACTTATATGTGACAGGTATATTGGACTCCTGGAGGACACACTCAGGCTGTGAGAGGTGAGAAGCACACAAAGCAACTATGCCTGTCCCTTTCCTCTACTGTCCATTCACAGAAGCCTTTGTATTTTGTGAATGAGTCCACATAATAGTCCACATAATGCAAGGGCTTCTGTGATAGGACAGAAAGATGGGCATAATCCAGATATCCAGGTATCCAGATTAAAAGAAATATGTAACAATCACAATTTTGCTTTCCAAGCTGTTCTCCCTACTTGCATGCTGGGGGTAACTGAACAGTGTGCTAGGATATGTAATAGGTGGACTGGCGATCTTTCCCTCTGTGCAGTCATGTAAACAAGTCCGAGGCCAGGGTCACGCTCTGGAAGGGATGTGCCGGATGTGATGTCACAAGGTCATTGATATTCACTGGGGAGGAAGCAACTGGTTGGCAGTGCAGGAAGGCTTGGAACTCAAAACTCTACTGTTGCTACAACAACTCATTTCAACGACTCTGCTCTTGAAGAGCGGAGACCAAGTAAGAAGCATTGAAGATCCAGAAGTTATTTCCCTGAAGCACAATAAACCTATGAGGTGTGAGAAATAGAGATAAGTCTACCAGGCAGCAAGCACCTCGTTTGATTTAACTCATAGTATATCTGCCATTTTTACAACATAGCTGAATTCCTGAAATAAGTGATTTTTTTCAAATGGAGAGCTCTATAAAGGTTTTTTTTCCTTTTATATATTGAATGCTTCTGAAAAAGTAAACTGAGCAGGAAATTGACAACTTGACATAGCTATTTATCAGCTTGAAGGAAAGATTCTGCTATTGTACATTTTATATTTTGAAAGTCCATTTCATAAAGAGAAAGTGCATTCACTGGGGAAGTTGGTGGTGCCACCTTTTTATGGAATTTTATGTGTATGTTCAATTTGTATGGGATGATTAAATGTTTATACTATGCACTTTTAATTAATCTAGTAAAGTTATTTGGGCATCACATATGAATATGGTTGGTGGCATACACTAAATTGTTTGCTCAAAAATTTTGGGTTGCATGCTTTGTGATCAATAGATTTTTATGATATATGCACTTTGCACTTAATTGTGATGTATTGTCTATTTTTTAAATGTATTTATTTTCACACATTTTGTTATGTTAAATAGTTACATAACACATCTTATATTTAGTTTATTTGTATCATCGAGGTGCTAGCAGCTTTTGTTTAGAAAGAGAGATTGGTGCAAAGTAAGATATTGAGAACATTGTGAAAGATTTAGCACTGTGATGCACCATTGCACAGTGCTGTTTGTCTAAAGTGCAGTAATGACCTCATCAGTGGGCTGTTGCACCTTTGTTGTTCAGTCACAGGCAGGGTGGATGAATCTGGTAGGAGAGATTAGAACTTTTCACAGTGTATACTGCACTCTGTGGTCCCATTGGGGAAAATTTGACTCACCTCCTGACAACATGCCACCAGTACCAAAGTGAGAAGAAATCTCCAAGACATACTCAGGCTGCATTAAAATTATCAGTTTTTAGTGGAGTAAGGGAAAGACTAGATTGCTTGTAATTTTTTTGTATTACTGTCCCTTTTAGACACTTTCCATTACTTTCTGCCCAGGTGTCAATGTGATCGAGGGGATAGAAAGGTCGAAGAAATTTTCTAGTGACGTTTGAGAAAACAAAAAAGACCTACCAGAAAACCTACTCTACCCTGCAAAAACTGAAAACAAAGTTTAGGCTAGAGGTACATTTTAACTATAGTGGGGCTTTCTGGAAAGGTCAAGAAGTTGACTTTACTCTCTGCATGTGGTGAGTGTATTGCAAGACTAGCTGCACAAAATTACAAATCCTTTGGAAGGTTAAACAGTTAATATATACTGTGTATATGTGTTTTCTTTGCCTCAAATTCAGCTTTAAGTTTAGCAATTTAAATTGGCCCTAGTATGTGTATGTCTGAGTGTCCGTTAGGGACCTTATATTGTACGCTCATTGAGGGTAGGGACTGATGTGAATGTACAATATATATTTAAAGTGCTTTGTAGATGGACAGTGCTGTAAAGGTACCTGTAATAAATGAGTAAATAAAACATTCACGTGTAAGTTTTGTCTATAGGTAAAATGTCTCAGTTCCTTTTAGGGAGAGTTATATTCCAATTGAAATGATATCAAAGCTACTTACAGTATTATCTGCAGTGGCATAATTGTTGCTCCTGCTTAGACCCACTTATGCACCAGACAGGCAGATCTGAATGACAGAAAATTTCACACATTCAAACCAATGAGCAAATTAGTGCTCGATTTGTCTAGGTAAGTTCAATGCTGAATCCAACCAAACAACCTCATTATGTTTTCAAGTTTATGGGATGATCAGCACAATACCTTTTACAGTTTCAACAATTTAATTACCAAAGTATCCATGACATAGTTCCAGGCTTAATTACCCTCCATTCCACATTATACCATCACAACAGAAACTGCCAAGCCAAGCCATAAAGTGAATTTCAGCATTCTCTGTCTTGTAAAATAAAAAAGATCCATCAATCAGAATGAGACTTGCAAAATTATTGCAACAGGTGAGGAAGAGGGCCAGTGAACTGTAGTACATATCTCACTTTAGGATATGGAAGGAACTGACGGCCAATGTACCTAACCCATATTCCCAAACTAAAATATCAGATTTGGGTGCACTGACCCCTGAGTTAATTGATCCATTCTAAGCAAATTAAGTAATTTATGTTTTTGTTAGTCAGCATAATGTGAAGTAAAAGGTTTTAATATTGCAATAAAAAATGTATGAATTACATAACCTTTGGAAATTTTGAGTATGTTAATGGCAGGGCTGTGTCCAAACAAAACAAGCTGTACTAGCTGTTCTACTCAATTTAATGTCTCATTTCCTAGTAATATTATTGTAAATGTATCTATGCAATACCTAGGCGACTGTTCAGTGATGTATTCCTTCTTTAATTCAATTCTTTCCACATGTCATTTTAAAAAGACCTTTATTCAGCATAATCATGTCTTTTCACTTGATTGACAAGGTTAATACCTTGAGCTACAAATTCCATATGCATAGTAGGTCAAACAGTGAGTTTAGTTTCTCTTTGAGCTTTTTGGAAAAGAATACTTCCATATTGGTAGTTTACAATCACCTTTGGTTCACATATAAATTAACTGTGAAGCTTCAGTGAAAAAATACACTAGAAAAAAAAGAGAATTCACTTGATTAGAATGTGTTAACTGGACATTCACATTCAGTACAAAAGGAGAGTAGGTAGACCTTTAAGAAAAAAATTGTACAAACTTTCCAGATATTTTTATTTTGGCAATCCGAAAGGCAATTTTTTTATTTTCTGAACTTGTCAAGAGTAATGATATGTCAGCTTAAATATGCCTGTTCTTTCTGAATTTCTAACAGAGTAACAGTTTTAGGCTTCATGTACTGGGGACACTTTTTCTGCTGCTCCTAGGGGCATCTGATGTTTTTTTTCTGCCTCTAAATGCCCCTGCATGTTAGCCAGTCAGGTTGATTTACTAAAGGCAAATAGTCTGTGCACTTCAAGTGCAGTTGCTCCAGATCTGAGGGGAAGCTCTGAAATGAGGGGTCGCTCTGCTGATTTCTATCATCCAGTCATGTGCAAGCAAAAACTTAGTGTTTTTATTTTGCTTGCATGTGATTGGGTATTCTTTGCCAAATTAAGTTTTAACTCATTTATTAAGCTCTGGAGCAACTGCACTTGCAGTGCATAGTATATTTGCCTTTAATAAATCAATCCCTACTGTATGTGTCCATGCACACAGGGGCTGACTGACCATTTGGAAACTCGGGCACTGCAGGGCAGGGGTGATTACAGTAGAAGCAGAAAAAAAACTTCCAGCGCATCAAGGAGCAACTATTGGCACCTGTGAACACACCCAAAAGCAAGTAAACGTGTCAAAATACACTTAAATGATAGAAGCGTTTAGTGCTTAAATGGTAATTCATTTCAATGGCTAGAATAAATTATTTTTCTGGCCAATTAAATTATTAATGCCCAGTTGATGACCCTAATCGTGTCAAGCATTTGTTTTCTGCCATAACACCACTTCCAGGAGGAAAGGCATCTAGGAGAGATAGCAAAATGTCCACTGTGCATGAAGCATTAAGCTGTTTATCATCTTTTACACCTTACAGCTTTGTTTAACATTTTTTCTGGATTTTCTGGATCTTGTCTTTCTCTGTTATTTGGTAACAAAAGTCATGCTCCCTGATTGGAGGTAGTAATTTCCCAATCAGATAAAAGGGTCTCTGTTGCTAGAAGGTCACATAAATTCAGCAGAGGTTGTGAAAAGAATCAGGCTTTCCCTATGCCAAAGAGAGAATGAGACCACATGAAGGAGATTGAAGGCTGTTGGTATGGACTGTGGTATGTTTATTTGTTGAGTCTCTGGAAAGAAACATTGTTATATTGTGGCAAAACACATACAAATGTAATCCATGCTGTTCTTATATGAAATTGAAAAAAAAATCTGCTAGTGTCTGTGAAGATTTTCCTTTCTCTTTAAGTGGGTCAGGAGTACAAATATATTAGATTTAATACATGCATGCTTCTGCCACCCTGTCACTGCTGTTATTTTTCAGTATCATTTCCCAATGTTCCATATTTATTTCTCAGTGCAGCTTTGTTATATGGAACTTCTCACTGTTTTTGCTGGCAGCAATTAGTACATTTGGGCTAGACACACATGCCTTACATAAAGTATGCCATGTCAGCCCTACCTCACTATGACAACCTAGTGAGGCCATAAGGGAGTAGGCTGAGTACTGAAAAACACAGATGTTCCAGCACTGGTAGTTCCAGAATCTTTTAGAAGGAACATTTTAGACACATGTCATTTGCAAATCTTGGCTGCTGGACTGCTAAAACTGGAAAACTGCTGCCTAGGATGCTCAGTTTCCACATGGGCAAAATAATCCTTCTGCCACATGAAGTACAAGTCTTGATTTATTTGTAACAATTCTCCATCCAAAACTAAACAAAAAATACATTCTGCCCTACCACTCCTATGTAAATGTTTCACATTCTCATAAATACATGCTGTATATGTAATACAAAGAAAAGTTACTTTCTAATCCAGTTGTCATAAGTGTCATAATATTAAAAAGTTATGACAGCATAAAAAGCTATGCATTTTAGACACAGAAGATTTAATTATTAATAAAAGATAACATTACGATATTCCATAAGCATCCAAGTAGCTTTTCAAAGCAGGCAAATAATGCATATGCGTGCAATAACTTAAAATATAAGGAAGTGTACAACACAAAACTGTTGCAAAGTCTGCTAAGTATAATATCATGTAATTATTTCTTTAGGATAAAAGGTATTCTTTAATGTACTTGAGTTTGGGATACTCGTCTTACATTTTTAAATTGACCATGTTTGTGGGGGGGGGGGGTCACTTGGTATGTTTAAAGAGGAGTTCCACTCACACTGCAAAAAAAATAAAAGTCAGCAGCTACAAAAACTGGTCGTTTTACCGGCCATCCTGTATTCCAGGCGCCGGCATCTTCAGCGTGGGCACCCGGCTTGTGGCCTCACAGCCGGGTGCCCACTGCACATGTAGGAGGACAACTTCTGCTTCTGATCGCCTAGGTGATCGTAGTGGAAGTGGGAGCGGGTACCTGTCAATTTACCTGCTCCCCCTCCACTCACCAAAGGTGACAATCCTTAATGCTTAATGGAGAGTGGGTTCCAATCTTTAAAGCAAAACTTCCCTTTTTGGGTGGAACTCCGTTTTAAGCATATCTGTAATTGAAGAGGCTTTTTACTCATTTTTCTGGCAGCCAATTTGTGGAAACACCACCTCTTCACTGCTTCCTGACTGCTGCAAATATTCTTCATTTCTTAGTATTGGGAATATTCGCTCCCCACTGTACGCTGTGATTTGTTCCACTGGCTCATAAGGCACTATAGTATAGATGAGCAGGTCAGATGATGTACTGCATGTGGAGGAGGAGGCAAGCATTCACTCTGCTTTGTTGAATACTTGCAGCTGTTGGGGAGCAGTGAAGATGCCAATGGACCACTGAAGAAGTATGTAAAGAGCCTCTTCTATTACAGGTATGCATAACTCTGTTCTTACTGGGTTACTTCAACCACTTCCTGTCCAACATATGTATATAAGTTCTGACGAGAAATGGCTAATACAAGAATCATGGCTTTAGCTGCAGTTATCATCCTGGTACATTTTTTTTAGCTAGCAATCGGATGTCAAGTAAAAGTTATTTAAGTGGCTTTATCACTGCCCATTCACTTTATCAGCTTTCAGAAGGATCCCTCCCTCCTCCGCACTGTGGTTCCTTAGACTCTCCCAATCCTGCAGGGAACCCAAACCCCTGGCAAGTGGTCGGAACAGCTTCCCGCAGAAGAGATGCAAATACTTCCATTCCCTGATCTTCTCTGTGATGAATGAAGCTGGAAGCAACAAGGATTTTGTCACTTCCAGTGTGAATGCTGTCATTTTCTTGCTGTTACAGCCAGGGAAGCTTCTGATCAAACACAATCTGCTTTGATGGGCAGGGGAGATATCAAGGGTCTAATAAACCCCTGATGTCTCTATAAAGAGTACCCTTCACCTCCCCAAAGCCACCACAATAAAGTTAAATTTGAAAAAATTTAAAAGTGTAAAAAATATATAATTAAATAAAGCAAAAATTAAAAGCAGCCCTCTCCCTCTGGGCACACACACAAATGTAAATATACAAGTCTGGCATGCATATGTAAACTGTGATTACACCGCACATGGCAACAAATGCCGGAGTGAGAGCAATAATTCTAGGGCCCTAATTAATGATTAGCTCTAAACTGATAACCTGTAAAGTCTTTTAAAATGTCACCTACATACAGTTTTAGGTACAGCAGTGCGCCACCTTTTCACGGACATGCACAATTTCACAATTTCATATTAAATTTTATTTAATATCTATTTACTCAATACAACGTCATCTTATTTTTTATATTTTACTAAAAAATGGGTATTATACTGTGTTTGTGTGCACTAAAATTAATTTATGTGTATTTTTTCTAAAAAAGTATTTGAAAACCAGCAAATATACAGTGACAAACATATGCAACAGACACTATTTTATTCTCCTCTGCTTTCAGAAAATATATAATGTTTGGGGTTCTAAGTAATTTTCTACCAAAAATACTGATTTTAACATGCATGTCAAAAACCTGAAAGTTGCCCTGGACAGCTAGTGGTTAGGCATTGGTCAGATGTGTTAACATTATCTGCACAAAATGAATAAACATGAATTCAATCAATCAATCAATAAAACAATCAGCCATTTGTTGGTTTCTTATTTCACTCATTTCTGTCTCTCATTAAAGATCTACAGTATATGTGCTTTTTGAGTTGTCATGGCAAAGATACTTCTGAAATAACAGTTTATTGGATGTATCTGAAATTAAAAGTCCCTGTCTCTTGTCTAGACTCTGTCTAACAGTTCATACCTGTAAACCAATACAAGCACATAGCCACCTCTCCTGCTGCCCATTCTGCCAAACTCCTCTTGGACTTTTCTGCTTAGTCAGCAGGGCAACTGACACTTCTGAGAGTGTCAATCTCCTGGGTACCCTGCAGCTCTCACTGGTTCTTCATTCTGACCTCCATATCACTGCTCTATCTTTAAATGGGTAAAGGTCAGAAGGAGGATCCAATGAGAGCCGTTGGGGACTACAAAGTTCAACACTGCCAGAAGTATTAGTTTCAGTGCATAGTGCAGCATAAGATTCCTAAAGATTTAAGCAGAATACAGTGGCATGGGCAGTAGCAGGAAAGTGGTGTATTGTGCTTGTACATGAAAGGGTCACCTCACTGAGCTTAGGGAAAATGTAAGTAAAGTAAATAGACTATTTACATTTAATAAATCAACTCCATCAAGTTAACGAACCAGAAAAAAATGCACAGCAAGCAACATCTGAGTCATTTGTATATATATATGTGCCAGGTATGTAACTCAAAGTACTGAAGTCAATGGATCAGTATGGCAGCCAAACAACTAGAATTAGAATAGTGACAAGCTTTAATTTTACTTGGCACTTGTTTTCTTTAGTTACTTAAAGCGGAGTTCCACTCACTCTGTAAGAAAAATAAAAGGCAGCAGCTACAAAAACTGTAGCTGCTGACTTTTAAAAAACAGCCACTCACCTGTCCCACGATCCCACACTGCCCACACCGCAGCCCGTTTCACCAGCCATCCTGTATGCCAGGAGGCCAGCACCTTCAGTGTGGGCAGCTGGCTGTGACAGCTTGCGGATTCACAGCCGGGTGCCCACTGCGCATGCGCAAGTAGTGCTGCGCTTCCTGAATGGCCCCGTCGTATTCTGGGACCTGTCACGTGTCCCACAAGACTTTAGGGAAGGAGGACAACTTCTGTTTCTGATCGCCTAGGCGATTACAGCAGAAGTGGGAGCGGGTACCTGTCAAATTCGGGTACCCGTCCCCCCCGCTCCCCAAAGGTGCCAACCCTTAATGAGGAGTGGGGGACCAATCCAATTTTTAAAGTGGAACTTCCCTTTTTGGGTGGAACTCCGCTTTAATAATGATAATCCCAGTTTAATGCAGATTGGTATTTATGTACATAGTACGGTTGTTCCCCTTTGTATCTTGTATGTACATGGAATAGTTCATGCAATATACATGTGAAATACATGGGATAATAATCTAACCTTGCTGAACATTTTTGGTATACTATATGTTTTAGGCTTAAACAGTTCAGTGAAAGTACCATACATAATGTTACTTGATCTGCCATCATTATCAGATAATCAGATAGTAAGCAAGTTTCCTCTGAGGTCTTAATTGGTTGGTAGCAAAAATGTATCATATCCACTGTATTACATGCATAGTATTTGCCTGGTTAAGTGCAGCCACAATTATACATTCCAAACATCCTTTACATGTTGCCAAGAAGTATTAAGGAAAACCAAAGGTTTAGTTATCATTTTAATAGTTGCTGATCTATGCAATCATAACACAAATGTTGCTGTAGTGGTATGTCATTGTATTATGGGTTATCTAAGGTAAATTCAAAAGGAAAGAAAAGACTGTAGTAAAAAGGCATTAAAACAAAACAGTATTGTTTGTTAATGTTCATGGGTTAGGCAGTCACCTTTAAACCATATGATATATTTGTGAATTAATAAGAAAGGTCTATAAACCTCTGCATTATATGGTTGAATCTGCAGAAAAAAAATTAGGTTCTGTCTCGTAACAGATGTGCTCAACAAAACATGACAGTATTGTACTCAGACTGGAGTCCCTTTACACCTGAAGACCATCCTAGTATCGCATCTGCTCTTGTACCTCCTAGATGTAGGTATGATGCACAGAGTCATCCAAAATTTTAGAAGTGATCAGTAGGGTTATTATTTAAATATTTTGTAATGTTCTAGCATATTTATTAGTTTTTTTATAAAGGATAAATAGTTCACAATGCAGACTTGTACAAAATGTCACAGGAAAGGAGATATGAGAGTCCTGCTTCTTAGGATTTGTAATTTAAAAAAAAAAACAGGAAAAGTAGCAAAAAGCACATCAACTAACAACCATATACTGCATATTTTCCATAATTTATCAGAAATTTACATGCATTCAATATTTAGGAAGTTGTTAACTAGTGTTTATACCTAGAGGAGCAGCTATTACTTAAGAATCCTGAAATATATGTGAATCTGATATATAGAAAATTAAAAAGTTAGCATATTAAAGGAGGAATCTAATAAAAAAAAGGATGGTATTCACAGCAAAGGAAAATGTGAAGTGTACATAAACATAGTAATGTGCTTTTTTAATGCAGAAGTATTTATGTCAGGAAAGGCCTGCCCCTAATGCAGGTGAAGATCCGCGGCTCACAAATTTGCGCATGCGCAGAGTTATTACGAACCGGGAAGATGTGCGGGTGCTTGGGCATAGGCACGCGCAGGTGCACTAGTGCATCCAGGTGTGCACTTGTCACTAATGCTGGTGCCAAAAGGGCTATTTAAACTGGCTGCAGTAAATGTCTCATTGCTGTTTGGTCTTATCCCTGCTTGTGTTCCCTGATTCCTGTGATTGACTCCTGATACCGAACAAGCTTGTTCCTAACCTCCACTTGACCGCTACCTGCCCTGACCTCTGGCTTGTCTTGGATTACCCATCTGTCTCCTGCTCCTGTCTGATTGATCTTCTGCTGCTGACCTGGCCTGTGACCTGACTACTCTTCCTCCTGCTGTTTATGCCTGATCTGCCCGACTGCTACCGAAACTGGCTCGTCTGACGCTGCATCCTCAAAACGTACCCCTCAGTGATCCATCCAGCATGGTTGCATCCGGATCCGGCTCCCTGCCTTAAGCCTGCCCTGCAGCTCCCCTGCCTACCAGCTACTACTGGACTGATCACAGACACTCATATACCACCGTGCCCCTGCGGCCGCTGTCCCACCATCAGCGGTCCTTGAGCCGGAGTTGTACATGAGGCCTGCCTCTTCATGTCAGGCTCACTATCCAGGTATGTGACAATTTAAAAAATAAAACTGAAGATGAGTTCTTATTGGATATGTTCAAATACTCAATTCTTCCATTACTTTTACATACTACATTCATTGGTTTTATTCCTATAAAAAACATTATTACTATAAAACACACTATTCATATCCAGCCTTACTCTGATTAATTCACAAAAATTCTGTGTTTTTTCAGTCAAAAACAAGAATTAGTACATTTCTAACAGATCAACAAGCAATTTTCTGCACTCCCAGGGTCAGGGATAAAACCTCGGAAATGTACTTGCATTGTGATGAACTATATATATATAAATATATATATACATATATATATATATATATATATATATATAATTTTTTCCTTGACATAAAGTTTGACCTTCATACAAGGGAATATGGCTACACATTTGCCTTTCATAAGTCGATTTAAAAAACAATAGCTGTGGCAAACAGTATCCTTCCTTACTTTTGAGTTCCCTGCAGATTTAAAATTAATTTAAAAAGTATCAATTTCTCTGTTTCTATCATCTTTCAACAAGTACATTCACATAAATAATATAGTTGTTAAATAATTAACATGTCTGCGTTCTTATGAAGTAACACATAATTTTTCATAGTGACTGAACTAACCCTAAGGAAAAATGAATTATTCTAAAATATAATTGCTAGCAATACGCAGCAGCAAACGGATGTCAGGAACTGTAAACATTCAGCTGCATGAAATAAAATAAAACACATGCTTTGTGTGTGTAAGAATAGGGGTAATATTCATGTAATATGCATATTCATGTAAAACATGAAATATAAATATGAATGCATTGCTTTCCTTCCATTAGGACATTTTGATATTATAAACTGTAAATGTTTCCATGTGTTAACTTCTGAAATTGATAGGGCTGATTTACTGGGTGTTTCTTGTACGTTTTGACACACCAGGCAGGAATCTTGTTCCCTGTTCCTCCAGTGCATTTTGCTTATTTGTACAGGAAGAGATTGCTAGTACCCAACCAGGGGCGGACTGACCATTTGGAAACTCGGGCACTGCCCGAGGGCCCGGGATCAGTAGGGGGCCCCATGAGATGCCCCTGGTACCTTTTTCATAGGCTTTTTTGAGTTTGGACAAGGACACAGGGGCCCCATGATCCCCTATTGCCCGGGGGCCCCATGAGTTGTCAGTCAGCCCCTGTACCCAACTCTCCTCATTTCCTACAATTCTATTAGGACTAGCAGTGGCATAGAGATTAAGAATAGTACAGTTTAGTGATATGCCTCATAACTATGAACAAGCTGAGTGTTCAGTCTGAACGTAAATTCAGACCAAATACTTACTGTTCAGCATGGATAAAATGTCAATGGTGGCTAAGGAAGCAACAGGTGCTTGCATCTACTGCTTTTTTACCAACCACTGATGTTACCTGGTCCATTTAATTGTATGATTGTGAATACCTGGCCAAGTAAGTAAAAGATGGGGGTGACATCAATTCCTAAATATGGCCACATGGCCATATTTGGGCATTACTAGTGGGAAAATATGGTCAAGGCCATATTTGGGCAATTATGTCACCACTATCCTGACTTCATTGGGGGTAACCCATTGACATCTACACCAGACCCTCAAGTAGAATAAAGGTCTGGTTTAGATTAATAGAATCCCAAACCATTTGTCTAAAACCAAAACAAAACAGCTGGGAGCTGTCATTTTGCAGGAAATTTAAATACACTTTTTACTCTGTAAATGTCAGTGTTGCTGTATCAGAACATCCATCAAGTATGATATTTATTGGAGTTTTGCATTGTTATATTTCACTTTAAGTATTACTAAAGTTGCTGCTCCTAACCAAATAGAATTTTTAAATATTTTTGCTTTGGTATATGTCTCCCAGGGCAGTGCACAGGACTCCTCGTGCCATTTATTTTACAATATCCTTACTAGTAGCCTAAAATATGGCCTGCACCTTAGTAATTGTTTGCAAAATTCTGCTCAAACTGAACCCAGATATGTTCAGCTCATCACTATTTGTTATCTATCATTGTGTTTCTAGATTGAGGGTGGAAAATAAAGCCCTCAGAGAAAATCCATTCAAAGTTGCTTTGTCACTAAAACTAAGTAAAAAAAATCACTCTGCAAAAATCAGGAGTATTAATGCTTATTTTTCCTGACACCAATGTCTTGGATTTTTGCTCTCTTGTAAATTTCAACATCAGATACTTCTGGGTTTATCAAATGTTGGCACCCCACACTGCACGCTTGGTTTCCAACTGCCAGCCACTACATCACTACTTTGTTCCAGGGACATATTAGTGACAGAGCTGCAGGTGTTTCCTCAGCATCTGATCCTCCTCAAGTTTATCAGATGTATGTACCTGGTGTGTTGGATGTTTAGGTTCCTCATCATATGCTGTATTTCCAACTATTCAGTCAATGAGTAATTCTTATGTTAGTGCAGAGATTCTGTTTGTTTTATGTAGTGATTTAGCGTAAATGATAAATGCACTTAAGTGTGCTTATCTTTTTTTAAACTCTCACTGGACTAAAGTACTCTCCACTGCCCCAAATGCATACATTTCTTCATGTCTGACCAGCAGTGGAGTCCTCTCAGGCTTCAGAAAACTGTGCAGCTGATTGACATTACAAAAGAAGGGTGACCATGTTGAGTGAGCACAGACGTCAGTGATGGATTACCAGTTGGCACACCCAGATGCAGAACCCATGATGAACATGGTGGGCTTAAGGTGAGTAAAATAACCTTTAAAAGGTTGTTTTTACAAATAAAGTGGTGTGAATGCTTGGTAGGAAAGAATAGGAGTGAGTATTGTGATCTTCAATGTTTAAATGTTGCTTATTGTAGTCTTTTATGTTACCGTTCCCTGAATCTCATATTGTGGTAATTTCAAGGAGATGATGCTAAATAAGTTTCATTTTACTGCCTTGAGTCAAGTATGCCTTCCAGGAATCAAAGTGAAAGCTTCCATCAGATGCTTCTAAAACAGGTGTAAAGGATTCTCTTAAAAGGAATGGAAAATAATAGAAATCTCTAACAAGCTCAATGCTACTACTTTAGTCAATCCCTCTCACTATATATACAAAACATGCAGATATTTTGCCAGTAAAATATTTGAGAAGAATCAAGCACATAGGGACTAAATGAACCATAGTTTATTCAGCAAAGGCACTGTTTACCTTTTCAGACTAATCCTGTGCCAGTCACTATGTGACCCAGGTCAATAAAGGTTTCACAAGGCTTTATGAGGTTTCATGTAAAGCAGAATTCATGCCTAATGTGCCAAGCATGTCAAGGGTTAATCCTTTTGGAATCTGTTCGCCCCTGGGGGGAAAGTCTGTAATATTTCCAGTTCTAAGCACAGGTTAAGAGGAATACTTGGCCGAGAAGGTCACACAAAGCTTGATGTGGTGTATGTCCTATACATTAAACTTTTCATGCCTTGTTATAACTTCTAATAGAACACACATTAATAAGAATTTTCACTCTGTCAATAAATGGGAATACTAAAAATCACTCTAGAGGAGATGAGATCTAATGATGATTTTAGGTGTTTCAATACTAGTGCTATTCTAAATTTAAAAGAATGTTTTTGCAGAAAGTTTCACATAAACCAAAAATTCCTAAACTACCTATTTTTAAAGGAACCTTAACTTTATAAACTTTCTATATGCACTACATGTCTGGATACATGCAAGAAAAACAGTACATTTTACTGAAGAGGTTCTGCTTTTGTTTTTTTCTGCATCTTTCTGCACCACCAGATGCCATTTTAGGGATATACAAAAGCTAATTTGGAGCTTATCAATTTGACATAACAGAAAAAAAGATTTAACCTGAAATTCCTACTTGGGTAATTACTTGTTTTGCAATGTAATAAACTGATTGTGAATGGGAAGCAAGAAAGAGACTTAAGTGGAACCAAGTAGACACAGGATTAATAGTTGAGGGAGTAAACGTCTCACTGGTGCTTTCTGAGTGTGACCTAGGATGTGAGTATCAGTCAAAGAACCCTCATGTCTACAACAATAGAAGAACATTTTCATTACTTTACCCTTAGGGTTATATTACACTTGATGTACTATTATGCCCTGATTCTGATATCCTATTCGTCAAAGCCTGTGAGTTAATGAAAAACACTGATCTGCTACTTTGTGGCATTTTAAAATGTATCCATTCATGACTTCTTTTATTTAAATGTTCTGCGGAGAAATCTTTACAGAACACACATATGACAAAGTCTGAAAATATTTATTGATATTTAATGTGCCTGGATCTTTGCATAATCAAGTAATCAAATGCTCTTATCAGTACTCATTACTAGTCATAGTCCCTTTTTTCAAAACCTAAAGTTGCACAGCCACATCATGTAAGATGACTTATTTGTGTTATACTGTATGTGTAAATATATCATAATTCATGCATAGGAAACCTGGAATTTGGCTAAGCAGACATGCTGGCTTTCATTGTTTAAATAGTATTTTATCTTTTTCTACATTGTACTATAGTGGGTTCTCATTGCAGTGTTTGGAAAAGAAGGATATGCCTACAGGAAGGTTTATTTTCCACTGACAGAGCTGTTCCAGTGTTCAGAAATCGATTGCAATGCAATTTCATTCTTGTGCGCACCAGTATTCTGGCATGGATGGACGGATTCCTCAGATTCCATTGGCAAAGTCATTAAAATCTATGAAGCTAATCCATCACTGACTGGAGAAATGGTGTGGAAAGGGATCTTTTGTGGTTGGTTCCATTGTTCTACTTTTAGGGTAAGCAAGAACAAGTATATGTTTTGCAATGTTACCACTTAATGATTGCAAAAACCTAGCCATTTAGTTAAAAATATGAACGCCCATGGTTAATAAAAATAAAAGCAAATTTCTAATTAAAAAAAAAGCAAATATCTACTATATCTCATGAAGATAATTTCACTTCACGTTTTAGTGAATCAGTCTCAATGTTTGTTGTGAATCAGTAAGTGTAGAAGTAGAAAGTAGAGAAACAACAAACTATTCTACCTCAAATTGCGTAAGAGACACGAAAAAGGTATACATACAGTATATATATATATATATATATATAGCCATATTTAGTGTTTCCTTGGCAATTTGAACTTTACAGATATAACAAAATATAGCTGGAGTATGGTTCCCTTACTGAGCAAAGTTTAGAACCTGCTGGAAAAAAATAGTAGATTACAAATCCGAAAAAGCAGTGGTTCATAGTAAGTTAGACTATATATACTGTGAATACTTACAGAAGGCTCTAGGATTCAAGGATATGATATGATAAAGTGTAAAATAACTGTTACAACAAGTATTTTCCTGTAATTATTTAATATCAGGAATAATATTCCTCTTTTCCTTTCCAGCATTTTCTCCTATTTTGAGCTGGGGTCAGATGCATGAACAAAAATACCAGATGTCTTGCAATTTTATATTTTGCTGTTATTCTTTTTACAAAATTGGTTACTGTACACAATTCTGCTTTAAATGTTTTCAAATGATTGTAAAAACAACTTACTTTAAATGGAGGAATAAGAAGAAAAAATAAAATGCTATATAATTTTAGCATTAATTTTTCATAAAATATACACTGTTCTTACTTCTAGATGTGCATATGTTCATTAATGTATATTTGGTCCATTAAACATGGACCTGGAAACAGTACAGACAGCACTCCAGATTTGCTATTTGTATAAAAAGTAAAAACCCGACAGCATTAATAAATGCTGCATCCTATTCTCAAGAATTCATCTGGTGATATTTACTGATGAAGTTTTACATCCCACAAATCAATAGATTTATAGCAAGACAAGGATTCATGGATTAGAAAAGTTCAAAACACAACTTGATCTATGTCTAAAACTGAAATGGCAAAAATATAGCTGATACTTAAGGATTCTTGTGACAGAAGCGTAGGCAGGACAGAACACACAAAAAAGATGGTAAACACACAAAGCTTTATTGAACTATGGCAGGCACTCAATCAGGGCAGTTCATGGCACTCCGCAGCAGGCGGCTTGCAGGGACACTCACTGTAAGCGGGCTCATGGGGACTCAGCGGGACCTTGGCTGTGGGATCTGACCTCAGCACAACTCCCACACAGCTCTCTAGGGACAACAGCAGGCTCACAGGGACTCAGCGGGATTTTGGCTGTGGGGTCTGACCTCAGAACAGCTCCCACACAGCTCCCTAGGGACAGCATTAGGCTCACGGGGACTCAACAGGACCTTGGCTGTGAGATCTGACCTCAGCACAACTCCCACACAGCTCTCTAGGGACAACACCAGGCTCATGGGAACTCAGCGGGACCTTGGCTGTGGGATCTGATTCGGGTAGCGATGGTTCAAGCACACAGGGGGGCAGTCCAGGTAGCTATAGTCCGGGCATGCAATGGGGCAGTTCAAGTAAGGGTAATCCGAGCACACAATAGGGCAGTTCATGGCAGGGGTAATGTGAGCACACAATGGGGGCAGTTCATGGCAAGGGTAGTCTGAGCACACAATAGGGGCAGTTCATGGCTTCTAGGGTAATCTGAGCACACAATAGGGGCAGTTCATGGCAAGGGTAGTCTGAGCACACAATAGGGGCAGTTCATGGCTTTTTCTGGACAGCGGGGGTGGCTGCGGAGGTCCGGTCCCCACCCGGACCTCCCAGCGGAACAGCTGCAGCGGAAACAGAAGACAAAGGCTGGGTCCCGCGCCGGCCTTCTTAAGGCCAGCCAGGATGCTTCCTGGTTTCCCTGGCAACGTCCGGCCCAGGGAGTCAAGGGGGGGCAACGAGGCACACCCCCTTGACTCGGGCCACGCTCTCGTGAGCGTGGCCTTTGTCTCCTGGTGGGCACAGAGCGTGGGAAAATCTCGGGCCCACGCTGTACCTGCCAGGGGGCGCTTGGCGACCAGTTGGTGGCCCCACACCAGAAACCCTCAGCGGGGGGTCACTCCTCTTCGGCTATACGGCCATAGAGGTGTGAGGTCTGCTGCAGGGGTCACTTTTCTCCCATCCTGCACTGCCTGCCTTCAAAGGCCATGTCAGGATGTGAGGAGACGACAAGGGGCAGGGGGGCGAGGTTACCCCCCTCATCCTGTGCATCCTATCTTCAAAGGCTGCGACAGGATGAGGAGAGGGTGAGGGGACACAGGACAGACACAGGCAACAGGAGGGGGGGGGGCAATTCTTGATGATCCAAGACATTAACCAGTCATGGTGGCAGTGGTGGTGCCTCAATAGAGCACCTATAAGTTCACATCATATGAAACAGTCTTTAAAAAAGTTACAATGGCTATGCCATAACCGAGCACAGAAAGGCACTGATATTTTAAAAGAGCTAGAGAATTTGAATAGAACAAAGCTATTTTTCTTAACATCCTTTGCTTTTAGTCATTTTTTATTGAGTATGTTTCTCTTAAAAGAACAAAAGTGGGTAAATGGTTGGATAATCCCTTAATGGGGAAGTGGAGGAGTGGGGAATGTTTAGACCCCCTCCACAAAGCTTTCCTTTTGCTTCCTGTACTGTTTGAGTCTCTCCAGAGAAAACAAAGTGATAAGAACTTTATTACATTTCAACTATAACATAGTCTAGCCAGAACTGATATAAAAAAAAGATCTGTAACTGATATGACTGGGTTGGTTATGCCTATTTAGTTATATACCTCATCCTTCCCCCATTCACCCCCCCCCCCCTCCCCTTTTTTCCCCTTTTTTTTTTTTTTTTTTCTTTTTCTCTCTCTCTCTTTCTCTCTCTCTCTCTCTTCCTCTGTATTCATCCCCTACGTCCCTCCTCGCCCCACTATAATATTTTTCCTCATACTCTTCCTCCATTCCCTTGCTCGTCTCATTCCCATCTCTTCTTTCTCTCTGTTTCACCTCTTTACCATATTCTAACTAACTATATTTTTCATAAGGTACAGAGTACTTACAGACACACAGGTGTAACAATACTCCTCGATTCTAATCTATAATGTTCAGGTACGGAATCCTAAGACATGTATGCCTTGAGTTGACACGACTATTGTTATATACCTCCCTGTCCTGTTTCTTTAGATCTCCCTACACAAGGACTATTGTACCCCGTATTTCTATAAATTACATACTGCTAACATCATTGCTATGGGTATATACTATGCCTTCCCCTTAGGACTGTATTTCAGGTTGAGCTACGATTTACTTATATGTCCTGAACCCGTCTGCGTTACGGGAGAACTTGCTTAAAGACTTGAGCGGACTGCGATCCGTATTTGTTTATGACTTGTTATGCCTTTCATATCTCAATAAAACTTTCTTGGAAAAAAAAAAAAAAAAAAAAAGATCTGGACACAAAGCACTCTAAAAAAAATCCTTATTTGTTGTGCATTGCCTTAGCAGGGAGCACATATAATACAATGACATGCTAACTGTGACTGCAGCTATATGTGACTGTTCATGCAGCCAACAATTACCTGCAGTGATTGTGCCAAGCAACAATATTGCCACAAAGACTGCATCCAGCCACAAACACTGCAGGTAATTGGTTGTAAGACCTTGCTGAGAATTGCCACTAATACAGTGCTCATTAGCACTACAGTGCTCATGAGTAGGGATATGCAAATCTGCCTGTCAAACAAAAGGCAGGGGAAGCCAGGAACTGTCATGGGGAAATATAGCAATGACCAAATTTAAAATACAACAAACAATCAAGCAATAATTAAGCAAAAATGTACAAATTCATATTGCTCCCTACACATGATTGGTACTTCTTCCTAACAGCTTCAACGCACAATGACATGAGATCTCCCTTTCTTTTTTTAAAACATGGACTGGTCTATGCATTTCTTCAAATTATTGCCTTGGTTAATCAAATGCAAAGGCTATTCACTGCACTATAGGTTATGCCTTACTTCTGGTGAACCTAAAAACTTTTTGATCAAAAATCCATGATTCACAAACTTCCAAAAAACCTTAAGATTTAACGTAACCCCACAATAGTGGCAAATTCAAGCCTAAGCCCTACCCACAAGCATGCAAACTGAATGTAGAAAATGCAGGTGATGAAATAGGTTTAATAAAGTGAAATAATTACTAAAATATGTAAGATTACTAAGTGTAAGTCTATAAAAAAAAGTGTAAATATAAATATGTTTAAAAAAAAGTCTTTATACATAAATCGTTCCTAAAAAATGTACATGCTGTAGCACCAACTCTCCCTTCTAATTCTATATTCAATGTTAAATATAATGTTTCTTTTTTTTAGTACTGATATAGCAACAATTTTATGAAAACTGTAAAGTTTTCTTCAGCATGGCCTGTCAGAATACAATAGGTCAGCATGGAATATTCAGCCATCCACACAGATAGCATGGATGGTGGAATAAGTTAGAAATCTTTTAATGAATGGCCAGCTCGAGATATATCTAGCATAGTAGTGATTATATAACAAACCACTGATATAGGTACTTGTACTGCTCATTCAAATCATAATTTATAATCTTTACTAAATAATATTTTATATAAACCAGCATTACATATAAATGTGATTGTTCCCTGTCTCTAGTACAGCTGTTATATGAATACATAAATACATACGCTGATTTTTAATGCTGATTGGTGTGCTTTACTAATGGATAATACTGACCACATACACATGTTGATTTTTTAATACAGTTCAGTATGGGTTACTAGTGAATATAATTTATGTTTGTGATTTTTAAAACTTCATCTATCAATGGAGGCAACACAGAAAAAGTCACTTACACTATATTGCCAAATGTATTGGGATGCCTGCTTTTACACGCATATGAACTTTAATGGCACTCCAGACTAAGTCCATAGGGTTCAATATTGAGTTGGCCCACACTTTGCAGCTATAATGGCTTCAACTCTTCTGGGAAGGCTGTCCACAAGGTTTAGGAGTGTATCTATGGGAATGTTTGATCATTCTTCCAGAAGTGCATTTGTGAGGTCAGGCACTGATGTCGGACGAGAAGGCCTGGCTTGCAGTTTTCGCTCTAATTCATCCCAAAGGTGTTCTATCGGGTTGAGGTCAGGACTCTGTGCAGCCAGTCAAGTTCCTCCACCCCAAACTCACTCATCCATGTCTTTATGGACTTTACGCTGTGCACTGGTGCGCAGTCATGTTGGAACAAAAAGGGGCCATCCCCAAACTGTTCCTACAAAGTTGAAATTGTCAAATTGTCTTGGTATGCTGACACCTTAAGAGTTCAGTTTACTGGAACTAAGGGGCCAAGCGCAACCCCAGAAAAACAACCCCCCACCAAACTTTACACTTGGCACAAGGCAGTCAGGCATGTTTTCCTGGCAACTGCCAAACCCAGACACGTCCATCGGGTTGCCATACAGAGAAGCGTGATTTGTCACTCCATAGAACACATCTCCATTGCTCTAGAGTTCAACGGCGGCATGCTTTACACCACTGCATTCGACGATTTGCATTGGACTTGGTGATGTAAGGCTTGGATGCACCTGCTCGGCCATGGAAACACATTCCATGAAGCTATCTACACACTGATGTTCTGCTAATCTGAAGGCCACATGAAGTTTGGAGGTCTTTAGCTATTGACTCTGCAGTCAGTTGGTGACTTCTGTGCACTGTGCACTTCAGCATGCACTGACCCCGCTCTGTCATTTTACGTGCTTGCTGTTGTTCCAAGTTGCTTCCATTTTGTTATAATACCACTAGCAGTTGACTGTGAAATATTTAGTAGCAAGGAAATTTCACGGATGGACTTCTTGCACAGGTGGCTACCTATCAATCTAAAGGGTCAGTACATTTTTAGTCAACATTATTACAATCTTGCCTAATTTTTTAAATGTAAAAATCTGCTCCTCATTTGGACATTTTACATATTTTTCACCAATATATTGTGACTTTTCATTAGATGTTAAATTGGTGTTTGAAAGATTCTAGCACAGTAGAATAGTTTTTTTCAGTATTTCAGATCTGTGCTTTGAATGCCATTTTCAGTGTGCTGCTGCTGATGACCACAGATTTTAAAGTCCATATGGTTGTGTATACTTTACATATACACCTACCACCACCAACAACAACAACCATCACAACTTAAAATTTAAACAGCACCAAAAAAAAATGTATGCAACTTGTGAAGACATTTATTTTTATTTCTCTGGATAAGATAAGAAGTAACATACAATCAGGAAGCCTCTGTTGCCTCTGCCGTGTCTCCCTACACTCTGACATTTTGGACCTTTACACAAAAGAGACCTTTAAAGTGATGCTTCTTCAGAAGTAAAACTATAAGGGTGACAGCCTGTGTTAAATAAGGTGGATTTTATATGATGATATCTGCCAGCAAACTAGCAAAAAAAAGAAAATGTTAGGACACAATGTGCATTAGTGCTATAGAATCTTTAGATGACAATTGCAATTGACAGGTGTCATAGGAAACCTCCTCAAACACAGTACTGAAGTAGCTTTTCTTCTTACTGATGGTGTCATCATCACTTACCAAGAAGCTGCCTAAGACTTTGGAGCATTTACAGGGCTAGTAAATTACAGTGATTTTCTGATTTAGCCATGCCAATGAAATGTAGGGTATCAAGTCCCAGAGAGTTAAGTGATGGACAGGCTCTAACTTACTGTGATCCTGGGACACATGTGGTTGAATATTATAAGTACAGCACTATCCTTCTTTAATTAGGACACCCCACCAAGTCACTTTCACAGTCCTTCCCCTGAAGTACATATATCAACAGATCAATCTTTCACGCGGTTGTGCCTGTCCTGGAATCCTCATGTGTTTGGCTACTGGGAAACCTACCACAGTTGATTTATTCCCCCTCGGGAGTGGGATGGTGAGGATACCTACACACTTCTGAGGAGAGGCAGGATTGTGGAATAATTTTCTTGGTGTGGAAGCTGATCTCATCTTATTTTAATGTAAGTTGCTATAAAGTTGCAATAAAGTGTTATGAGTATTTATGACACATACTGATCCCTGGTCTGCGGTGGCACGTTAGTTTTGTTTGCATGAAACACGTGTGGCACGTTTTAGTGATTTTTTTTAGGATAATACACATTTTGAGTTTTTTTTTTCTTTGAGGTATATGAAGATTTTGTTTGGAGTATAACACAAAGGCGGTTTGGAGATATGAAGAATTGAGAAATTACAGATAAAGATTGATTCTATTAATTAATACTTGTGGAATCCTTTTTTTTTTTTTTTTAATTTTTTTGGGACTTTATTTGGACTTTGATTTTGGACTTTATTTTTTACACACTAACATTTGGTATATGGTAATCAAGTTTGCTGAAAGATTGATCTGTTGACATGTGGTTGAATGTACACATCATTGTTGCTCCCAGATCATTTGGTATACTGTATGTTTTGTTCAGATTTATCTGTCATTGGTACTAGCAGTATAAATGTAACAAATACCATTTAGGTGTATATGGGCTGTGAGACTAAAGCTAGATTTTTTTTTTAGTTCAAACTAAAATTCTAGGAACACAAGGCCTCTCTCAAATATTTGTTTTGTACATGTTGCAATTTTGGTTATTCAATATTATTTTAGTATTAGGATTACAGGGGAAAAAACAGAAAACAATACATTAGCAAGATACAAATGCATTATGCCTCTCTTTGAAAAGGAAAACAATTCTAATGGGTAACACATTGTTTTCACAGACACGTATTAGTAAATATGTATGAGTTAGAAAGGCATTTTGCATGTATATATGCCAATGTGTCCTTAATCGGAGACACCACTATTTGCGCAGTTGTATCTGACTATAAAGGGTGGATAATGCAGTGTCAGCTTTTCTCTGTATGAGATCAAGTCCACAATACTGGAATTTTCTGTTTGGACATGTTGGTTCAGGCTTCAATTATGTTTCTTTTTATATGGAAAGAAAAACCTGTCAGTAATTTAAATAAACACAGAACTGACCTGTGACAGTTCTTTCTCTATATATCTTAAAGATGAACAAAACATACACACATATAGTACACACATACTTTCATTTGCACCACATACTATAGGATAATTAATCAGCTGTTCAAGATAGTATTGGATAACTAGAAAAGCTACAATTTCTGGGGAAATTGTGTGAAGTGTTCTTGCCTCCATCAGTAGTCTACAACTGGAGTGGGCGGAGTAACTGGGTGGAGTGGCTTGAGTAACTGTTGTGTGGTTGGAGTATGTCTCTGAAATATTAAAAATGAAGTCACAGCGCAGTTTAGAAATTGCCCTTCAAATTTGAGGTGGCTAGAGTGGAGTTTCAATGAATGTCAACGGGCGGTGTGAGTTGCAAACAAATGGTCATATTGTGAAAACTATCAGGACTATGGCTTAGCCGTGGACATTTTTAGTGGCAGCAGGGATAGCTGAACGTTTTGATATATGATTTGTGTAGGTGGGCTTGAAAATGAGGGCGCGATGGCAGTTTAGAAATCATGTCCTGATTTTTCTGCTCACACTCTAGCTTTTGTCAGCTCCCACTCTAGCTTTGAACATTCCGCCATTCATTCCTATGGGACCAATTTCACCAGAAAAACGCCAATATTTCGTGAACCATTCGGGGAAACGTTCCACAAAGTAATAGCACACCAATCAGGAACAATCCGCACGTTTCGGTATATTACTGTCTATGTAGTGTAAAAACTGTGGGAGGAGTTAGGGTGGTAAATTTGGCTATAATAATAAGAATATATATGTGAGATAACAGTAAGTGATCTTGCCATGCAAGAACACTTAATTAATCTGCAATTAAAGATGTTATAAAATATTGCACAGTGCAGGAGCACATTTTTGCTTTTGGGATCTTCACTTACAAAACTGAAAGTTCATTATTAACTTACACATAAAAGTAAATAATTAAAATACTTTTCTCTTATCTTTACTTAAATTTGTTTAGTAAATACAGAAGATTTCCATGTCTAAATGTGTGTATATATATATATATACACACAGTAAAAAATTATAATTCCAGTCTCATATGTCAGTCTCAAATGCTGTCATATGTTCAGAATTGCTTATTCATATCAAATGGTTGTGTTGCAGTCATCATTCATTTTAAAGCCCACACATGACAGAAGTAATTAAACTGATATATATTATTGTTGTACCCATGTGTCATGGCTACATTTCTGAAAGGTCATTAACAAGTTGTTCTTTTGATAGACTTTAGTAAATTGTTCCAGATATAAGGTTTTGCAAGGAAATGAAAGGTCAACTGAAATTCTCCTGGGCTTAGAAACCATATGCAAATCTGAAAGCACGCATTAGGGTTGAATGTGAAGGTTGAATGTTCACTTAGCTCAGTGTAGTTCTGTTTATGTGCAGGAATATTTCTGTATTTATTTCAGGTACTTATATAGTGCCATCAATTTACACAGCGCTTTACCTATATATATTGTACATTCACATCAGTCCCTAACCCTCAAGGGAGTACAATCTAAGGCCCCTAACTCCCATACATACACATACTAGGGCCAATTTAGACAGGAACCAATTAACGTACCAACATGTCTTTGGAGTTGGAATCCTCTTTGCACATGATTGAAGTGAACATGGCTTCAATGAGCCAGGTGACCAGCCTTATCCTTTAGCAAGTCAATTGTAATATGTGATAAATAAGCATAAATTACATTTTAATGAAAACTGTATATAACGGCTGAAATATGTGGATGGTGTAATTCCAAACAAAAAAAAAATAGAAACAAAGTCTACAATGAGTAAAGTGTTATTATTGCTGTATAACTGAGATGCAGAGTGATTTACTAAAGTGGAACTTAACTTCTAAGAGGAAGTTTATTCCGTTTAAATAACTTCTCAATCCACAAGCAGATATGCCATTTTTCTCCAGTATTTGTTTATTTTTTGTTTTAAATTATTTTTTTTCCCCCACAGCCCCTGACGCCATTCTGGCTTAGGCCAGAGCAACAGGCCCTTGGTCCTGCAGCCTCCTGGGATATTTACATCACATCTCCCAGAAGACTGCATGATCAAGCACACAGTGTGGCTGGAGGCCTTGCATATCCTCGGTAGCTGGCCACCTGAACTCAGAGGCAGCAGCCAGCTGAGAAGGACCAACATAGTGGAGTAAGATCCAGAGACAGAGAGCAACTCATCTATCCCTTGTCAAATAAATCTCCCCTAACTCACACATTTCTGTACTACTTTATGGGTACAAATAGTAGGGAAGAGCCCAATGCCTATCAACATCAGACACTAGTTATTGTTGAGGAATTATTTTCTTTCTGAACTCTGGAGCTGTTCTAAATCACAGAATTCACTCAGTCTTTCTTAAAACTGAACTTAGGCAGACATTAACCACTTGCCAACGAATGATGGCTACAATGCAGTTGTCCAGTTCTGGGAGGGCGTCATATGATGTCCAATGACACAGCAGATCACAATGTAAATACAGTTGCTGGTTATCAGCAGCACATTCCTCACACTGTCACAGCGTGAGGAAAGTACTTCCAATAACTGTCAAATGACACAGAGGACATCTGCACTGATCATCAGGGCACTGATGAGCAGTGCCCAGCAGTGCCGCCCAGCAGTGCCACCCATCAGTAAACAGCAGTGCCACTCACCAGTGCCCAGCAGTGCCTTCCAGCAGTGTCTCCCATTAGTGCCACCCATCACTGCCCAGCAGTGCCATCCAAAAGTTGTGCCCATCAGTGCCACCTATCAGTGACCATCATTGCTGCCTATCAGTGCAGCATCATCAGTGCCTCCTCAGCAATACCCACCAGTGCCGCTTCCTCAGTGCCATCTCATCAGTGCAGCCTATCAGTGCCCGTAAGTGCTGCCTATCCATGCCACCTCATCAGTGCCCATCAGTGCTTTTCAAATGTTTTGCTCTTTTTTTTGCTTATAGTGCAAAAAAATAAAACACACCCAGTGATTAAATACCACAAAAAGAAATCTCTATTTGTGTGAAAAAAAATAACATTTCATATGGGTAAAATTTTGCATGACCGCGCAATTGTCATTCAAAGTGCAAGAGCGCTGAAAGCTGAAAATTGGCCTGGGCATGAAGGTGCCCGGTAGACAAGTGGTTAAAAAGCATCTGTTATTGCAGTTAAATGTTCATTAAAAACTGTATAGTGTAAGTATCTGATTTTGACTTGGAAACATCACAATCTTACGAACAGAAATAGTAATACTTTGAGAAGGAGAGACAGCATTAGGGGACAGTCAGTCATGCTGTATGGTACTTTTGCTGACAAGAAACCTTCTGACAGATGGAGAGAGTAGAGTGAGCAGATGACTCTGTGTTGTTGCTCCTTTACTGTCCAGTCAGAGACTGGGGTTTGGGGAGTAACCTAGCTGTAATGCTTACTTGCAGCACCGTAAAGTCCAGTCGCAGACCTTACTGTGCTGTCTGGTAGGATTATTTATATCTCAGGACTGAACAGTCAAAATATTGTACATATATGTTAATTGCTTCATCTGCTTATTGACTAAAATGAATTCTTTGAGTGACCTTTCAATCAACTTTTATCAAAGAAGCTGGTTGGAAAATATTCAGCCGAACAGCACCTGCACCCAATCAGATGGAGGCATTTTTCTGGTATTGTGACAGCCATGGACGCTGGCAGTTATTAAACAATAATGGTGCTGCAGATTTTGTCTATCCATGCTGTTTGGAGTAGATGGGGCAATAAAGTGATTTCTCTCATTCAGTTTGAGGGTCAGCTTTAGACTTTTGTAACCCACTGCACCCACAATGCAAAGAACACTTCAGGATCATCAGGATAGTATTTTATGAAGCCTGTGATATGTAATTTTCTCTCTTTGTCCTTCTCTTACCCCCATCATATTTAATCTACATTGGGAGCAAACAACTTGCAGAGGGTGTGTTGAAGGATAACTCTTTTGCCTCACAATCAGATCAGATCAGAGATGTTCAAATCAGTGTTACCAAATAAGTGATTTACTGTAGGTGTACTAGTGCATTATAACAATGCTGGAATGATAAACTGAATTACTAAATAACTGAACATGGGTAGGCTGTGCTCCCTGTACGCATCTTGGGTTTTAAATTGTAGCTGTGGCTGGAGTGTATCAATAACTACTTTCTATTCATTAATGTAAAAAATGAGAATTTAAAAAATTTAAACAAATACTGTAAAATATGGTTACATCCTTGAATTATTAGCAAAAAAAAGTCTGTACCGGTGAAACAATCCCAGCTCCATTTATGACAGAAGTAGCTTCTGAATGTGTATGGATGAAAGACCACAAATGCTCAGACATAAACACCACCATGACATACAACACACACTAGCTCAATCAACAGCCCAACAAAGAGCTGTATTCCAAATAAATGTTGGCAGTCTATATATACTTGTTAAAAGAACATATAAATTGCCAAAACAAGCCACACACAGTGCTGTATGACCAAGTAGTACTCCTCTGTTATGTTGGAATATTACTGACAACAATAGATATGAAATTTAAAGTAGAAAATGTATTAAACAACAACAATATTTAGCAAGAGTATATCAAGCATCATAATTTTGAACTACAACTGGCATTGTTATATTGATTATTTATGATGATGAGGTTCCTCTGCCATGTATTCACACACTATATAATATTAGATGTTCTTTGATAAGTCAGATTTATGATCTTTGAGAAGTGAGGGAAAGTGACTGTTGGCTAGATTGGATTTTTCCTAGCTAATAACTAATCACCCTAGATAAATTTGTTGTAAACAAGCTATTGAATTCATAGGATACATGCCTAAAGAGTATCCATGTGTTGTGGTATAAACAAATATTGCTGGTGGCTGGATCATACAAGCCAGCTTTTCACCATTTATATGACCTACTTAAAGTGGAACTGTTTAAAGTTTTCCCATTTTGTTAAACATTTAAATGTTCTATGTGATTTTAAAGCTGAACCTAAGCCAGCTGGTAAAAATCCCCTTTTATTACTCCCCCTGCCCCATAATAAGGCGCAAATGCTTTTTTAGTCCAGGGGTATATAACAGACAGAATTGCTTATCTTATCTACCTTATACCTGACTCCTGAAGGATTCTTCCCATGAAATAACAGGTTCAGGAGGTCTCTCTACTCTAGTAATGCAACCACCCCTTGCTGACATAATTTTAATTTTCCTGCATGAATAGGTATTTTAAATTGAATAAAGATGCACTGGGCTAAATAAACCTTCTACTGCTTTAATGAATTAACCCCATAGGTTTGAATAATGATGAAAGAGGGATGTAAACCACTTCCCATCTGCCCTATAGCAGATATACATTTCTGGGTAGAGGGCACGCATGAGACAAGCACGTGCCCTACCTGCGCTGCCATTCGTGGCCATGGCTGTCAATCACTGGGTCCCAGCCGTTGATTACTCATTGGCGAAGGTGACCGAGGATCTCCGACGTGAGGGAGAACTGTTACTAAACAAAACAGTGCTCCTCCCTGTCAGCTCACGCACATTGCTTTGGATGGCTGTGCACAGCACAGCCATGCAAAGCAGTGTGTTAACAGTGAAGCACACAGACACAGCCCCATAGTAAAACACACCCAGCACACAGTTAACCCTTTGATCGCCCCAGATGTCAGATGCCCAGTGCCATTAGTACAGTGTCATTGCTTTTTATTAGCACTGATCACTGTATTGGTGTCACTGGGGATGTCAGTGACACCAAGTCAGTTTCCCCCAGTGTCAGAATGCCCACCACAGTCCCGAAGTACAGCTATAAGTCACTGATCACCAACATTACTAGTAAAAATAATATTTAAAATATCTCAGTATATATACTGCCATTTGTAAACGCTATAACTTTCATGTAAACCAATTAATTTATACATATTGGGTTTTTTTTTTTTAGCAAAGACATGTAGCAGAATACATTTTGGCCTAAATTTCTGACAAAATTTGATTTTTAAAAATTTCTTACTGGACATGTTTAATAGCAAAATGTCAAAAATATTGTTTTTTTCTCAAAAATGTCAGTCTTTTTTTTAGTGCAAAAAATAGAAAATGCACAGGCGATCAAATACCACCAAAAGAAAGCTCAATTCATGATAAAAAAAAGGACGTACATTTCATTTGGGTGCAGCATTGCATGGCCGCGCAATTGTCAGTTAAAATAATGCAGCGCCGTAATGCAAAAAAATGGCTTGGTCAGGAAGGGGGGTAAATCCTCAGGAGGGCAAGTGGTTAACAAGTTAATGTTAAGAGCAGTAGTATGTCCAATAACTGATAACAGCTGGACAGTTCAGTATTAATTAGACAAACTATATTTACAAATGTATTGCTGTTAGTACTTTATTAGCACTGTACTTATATAACAAAGCAGCACCTACAATACCTACAGCAGGCACTGTTTTTTTAGGATGTTCAGTTGACCTGTATGAATATTAACAATTATTTAAAATGTATCAACAATATATAAATGTACAAATTCCAATCGCTAATCCTGAGTATGGGTGGTCTTTTGTGGTCCAAAGCTACCCCTAGTTTGATGTCCACTGTGCCGTGTGAGAGCGAATTGCACCATTTAGAGCTACCCCAGGGGTTACAGAGCTTCTGTCTATCAGACAAGCTCATTGCACACAGAGATCTTTTAAATTTATAAGAAAATCTTTGTGAGATGGGGCCAGTTCTTGAGAATATGGAAGTTAGTAATTTAGTAAGACTGAATCTCAGTGTGTTGAAGTCAGGCAGGTGTCCTGTACTGTTGCAAGAATACATCCGCCTGTCTATATTTATCGGCTTTATGAATACAGAACAAAATACTGGTTTTTACAACTTCAAATAACATAAATTGGTGAATTTATATAATGTCTAAACCTAAAACAAAGAAGCTAAGTTCTCTTTTTACATGGGGGCTTTTAAGGTAATGACATGTAAGACAGCTTTGACACAGAGACTAAATAGAAATGTCAGGAGACAGTCAAACAACTTTCAAAAATGAAATTCCAGAGAGCATTCCTAAGACAGCAAGTTAGTTTTAAAAACTTTATGGAGAAGACAAAATAAACAGTTTTAGACCAAGAAATAGCACTTATTACAAAACAAAGAAAGTATACAGAGGTAGAATGGCATTTAAATGTCTTCAGGTTTTTTTAACTAGCCATATCCAATATCTAAACAGATCATATGAAATTAAGCTGTAAATCCTATTAATTTTTAGTATGTTTAGTAAGTTAAAAAAAAAATGTGTTTTTGCTGCTTTGACTAATAATTTAGTAGGACGGGGCTTCAAAAGTATAAATAAGTAGGTAAACATTATGGTTTCTATGGTAATGAGAGCAGAGTTTTCACATTGTGTTCAGATTTTTCACTATGGAATGGCTAATATGAGGAAATAGCCAAAATAGTAGTGAAATACCATCTGTTCTGATGGAACCTTCTGGTTTTTCAAATTTCAGAAATCTGTGTTTATATATTGTGTGCTGCTTTTCCATAATTGTATCCTTATATGTTGATTTGAAATACTTCTGCATGTGATCAGGTGTTCAAAGATAACACAGGTTCACTTGGCTAAGTGACAAAAGTTCTTCTTTAGTAAAACAGCATGGCTATATTCTATACAGGAATTATTTCATAATGCAACAAACTATAACTAACATTAACATAAACCTTTTCAATAATCTACATATACCCTCTTCCGCAGTCTCATACTGCTCACATAATGTCCATAATACATAATATGTCCATAATAACTTCTGTGGGAAGTTATAGAGTTTTGATTTATTATTTAATACACCAGGGGAAGGTGTAAGACTCTGGGTATTTGGAAGGTTGGGAAGTATTGTAGCACATATTGAGGGTGATATTTTATTAATTTGGTGGAGAGGTGGATTTATAGATTTCATTGATTTAATTATTCTATTTGGGTAAGGGTCACATTAGAAAATGGAAATATTTAATTTTATGGAAAATAGGAAAATTAATTTAGAAGAAGTTTTTTCTGTCACTCAAATAGGAATCAATGAAGATTTAGAATTTTTGGTAAAAAAAGTAGGCCATCAAATGGAAAAAAAACTCCAACTCTGGTGGGATATAGTGACGTTTGATAAATATTTAATGGAAGGAATTATACCCCGAAGGTTAAGATGGGATATAGGACCTAATGATGGGCTTTTTGATGAGGACTCTATGTTGGAATGGAAAAACTTCCTTCATACTTGTGAAAAACAGCTTATAAATATGCTAATTGATAGAAAGAAAAGAAAGCTGGGAGGAGTGGAAGCAAGAATAGGAGAGCTGAGGCAAAAAGTGGAGGTTTATAAAGATAAAAAAGAATACAATGAACTAATGAAAAATTTGCAGGAACAATTGAATAAAAAAGATGCTGAGATTAAAAAGAAGAAACATAAAAAATTTATTAGAGATATGGGGGATTATCAAAGTAAGAAAATTTATAAATGGCAGGATGTAGTGGGGCAACAATGCCCTTCTGTTGAATCTTCCCCTGCAAATTCTCCCAGGGGGGGGGGAAAGAGTTAAATAAGAACCCTCCACTGATAAATGGTAATTTAAAGAAAGGTCCCTTACCCTACAAAGGGAAAAAAGGGGAATCTAGATCACCTTATAAAAATGATGGAAGAGGGCACCAAAAACCTGTAAGCCCCTATAGACAGATGTATAATGTCCCCGTATTTAATAGATTTCAGCCTTTTGAAGGGAGGAATAATGATTATAATGGTCCTAGGGACTATAGAAGTAATGATAATGTTCAAAGGGGAGATTACAGAAATGGGGAAAATTTTCAAAGGGGAGACAGAGGCAGGCCCCCGTGGGGTCCGCCCCCGCAAAGACCCTTCTTTCCCCCACCGTATTGGGGGAAAGGAGGACAAAGATATCTCCCAAATCTTTACAGAGAGAATTGGGAGAGAGGTCCCCCAGTAAGATGGGAGGAAGGATGGAAACCCCCAAATGGGAACCCTGAAAATTTGGAACAGGGAAGAGGGAACGAAAACAAAAGGAAAAGGAAAGAAACATAGGAGAAGGTATATATAATTTAAGCTTGGTTCCCCTGACAGAGAATGAATTAAAAGTGTTGGATAATGGCTTAAAGTTTGCCCCGAAGGCTAATTTGAACAAATTTGAAACATATATCGATATTAATAAATATATCAGAAAACTTAATATCAAAAAATATTTTTTATCTCTACCAGGTCCTTCCCAGTCTGAAAATTACAATAGTAGATCTATTTTTATTCATAGTGATTTGAAAAATAAATCCACTTTTAATCCTACGAATTCTAGAAATCAAAATTTGGATGTTTTTAAACAAATGGTTGTGGATGATCTGTATAGTTTGAATTATCATAAATTTAAAGAAGAAGAAAGGTTTCATCAAGGTTTACTAACACTTAAAGAAAAGAAAAATATTGTGATTAGGCCAGCGGATAAGGGTGGTGGAGTGGTTGTTATGGATAGAAGCAACTATGAAAAAGAGATGAAGCGAATCTTAAATGATAAGGAAACATATAAAAAAATAACAAAAAATCCTATTTATGAATATAAAAAGCAACTGAAAAAGATAATTAATAAGGCTAAAGAAGATTCTATTGTTAATGAAAAGGAAGCAAAATATCTCATTCCCACCTGTTGTAAAACACCTTTCATTTATATACTACCTAAAATACATAAGAGTATGGGTAGACCTCCTGGTAGACCTATTATAAATGGGATCGATTCTATACACTCCAGGATAGGACAATATATAGATTTTTTCTTGCAACCGATAGTTAAAAATATGACCTCTTATTTAAAAGATAGCCAGGATGTGATTAATCTATTGGAGGGACTAGAGGTATCAGAAGAAACAATCCTGGTTACAATAGATGTGAATTCATTATATACTAGCATCAAGCATAATGATGGTATCTCAGCTATTAAATGGGGTCTAAAAAATTTCACGGATTTACATAGAAAACAAAGGAAATTAAATATCCAATTACTGGAATTTAGTATGGGAAGGAATTATTTTTGGTACCAAGGTGAATTTTTTGAACAAATCAAAGGCGTAGCGATGGGCGCAAAATTTGCGCCCAGCCTTGCTAATATTTTTTTAGCAAGATGGGAGTCGAGAGAAATTTATGGTAAAAAGTGGGAGGGACTTAGAACCTGGAAAAGATATATTGACGATATAGTGATGGTGTGGGACGGTACGGTTGAGAACTTGGGCAATTTTATGGATCATGTTAAAAATAATGAATTTGGATTGGGTTTCACACAGAATAGTAGCACTCACTCGGTTAATTTTTTAGATTTGAATATTTTTAAATGTAATAATAAATTATATTTTAAAACTTATTTTAAGGAAACTGACAGAAACGGGTATATTCCCATTTATAGTTGCCATCACCCCCAGTGGATAGAAGGTATACCCAAGGGTCAGTTCTCAAGGATTATGAGGAACTGTTCCAGGCTCGAAGATTATATCACACAGTCGGACATAATCAAAGAAAGATTCATTCTTAAGGGCTATGGCCCTGTGAAATTGGAAAAAACCAGATATAAAATTAGCCTAAATTATTTGGGGGAAGGAAAAATTAAGAAAGAAAATAATATTAAAATAAGGGATGGCAAGATAGCAGAATTTGCTTTTATTTCCCGTTTTAACTGTCATAAAGACATAGAAAATATTTTTAATAATCACTGGCCGATTTTAATAAAAGATGCTACTTTGGGGACCCATCTTCCTAAAAAACCGTCTTTCATATATAGGAGAAATAATAATTTAAGGAGTGTTCTGGTAAAAGGAGTTATATCACCTCCCAAGTCGAAAGGTATGAAGTTGTTTGATTTTAAAGGGTTTTTTCCATGTAGAAAGTGTAAGGTGTGTAAGACCACCGGTAATAAAAGTAAAATCTCTAGCTTTGAATCTTCTAATACGGGGGAAAAATTTGAAATTGAGAAATTCATTACTTGTGGTACTAAATATGTGACATACTTGTTGGAATGTCCCTGTAAATTACAATACATAGGGAGAACTAAAAGGACCCTTAGCGATAGAGTTAAAGAGCATGTGAGAAATATCGCGAAAGGGAAAAAGGACCATAGTGTATCTAGACACTTTAAGGAATATCATCGTTCAGACCCCAGTGTCCTTAAATTTTGTGGGATAGACACAGTAGAAGCTCATTGGAGAGGTGGGAATAGGGTCCAGATGCTGTCCAGGAATGAGACGTTTTGGATCTATCAGCTGCGTACTTTAAAACCTGGAGGTTTAAATATCGATTTAGATCTCAACTGCTTTATCTCTGATTGGTAAAATAGGTAATTGTAATATCAGATTGATATAGTGGAAGGTAATCCCTGTTTTGAGACAAGGGTATAAGATACTGTCATGAGTGTAATTATATTTTAATTTATATTTGAACAACTCTTTTTAGAATAGAGGATATAGGGAATTATTTAGAGATGTTTGTATATTATTGAGGAAGTGAATAGGAGCATTGCATCGTTGGAATTTGAATTGTAGTATGAGGTCTATCTAATTTAAATTTATATATTAGTTTGGGAATTTGTTTCAAATTATTTACATATTTACACTGCCCATCTGGGTTATAGTTTATGATTTAGGAATTATGGGTGGTATTTATTGAGTGATGTAATTTGGGGTTCATATACTAGATATATTTTATTATTTATGAAGTAGAGGTGGTATGCACTTATTTATTTTCCTGAGTTGGGGTTCATATAGTATATTAATTTGAGGAGTTTCATTTAATTGACCAGTAGAGGGTGCCCTTCTTGTATAGGTGATCTGTTTTAGCTGTAATTTTATATATATATATATTTTTAATTTCAATTCATTTATTCATTTAATATATATATACATATATCTCTCTAATTTATTATATATATTGAAGTATAGTTCATTAGATTTAATTAAACATATCTACGGATTTTATTAGTATTTTAATAGAAGTATTTGATTAGAAATACTGTTATGTTACAATTGATTGTTTTATATGTAGATGTTGGATAATAATAAGTGTTGATGTAACATAGTGAGAATATACCTGTCCATCTGCTCCCTGTGTATGTATGGGAGTAACTGTATATATTATAAGCCGGTCCTGTTAGTAGTATAAGGTATCGGTGCGATGCCCGCAGTTAAAATGGCGGCGGGGTGTCCTGCCAGTAGCTTAAGCAGGATAAGAGGAACCACTGCCTTGACGTCTGGATCCCTTGTGAAAAAGTCGGAAGTGACGAAACGCGTCAGTACGTGACGTCGGACGCTGAGCCGGAAGGAGCAGCGCGGCCATTTTGAGATAGTCACAACAGTGAACGGACTGTAGCGAGGATGGACGGTATTTTTACAATGTAAGTTTGTGAATAAATTGTGAATTATATTTATTGCTCCACTGAATCAGCTCCTATCTGTCCTGCGAGGAACGGGGACCCCGATGCCTATGGCTGTATGAGAAAGGGATCCCATTGTGTATTCCTGAGAGGAAAGCGTACTCCCTAGGAAGGTTATACCATTTGGTATAAAGGAATTCAGAATGCTTTGAAAACAGCAAGAGGGTAATTGTATACTATCCCATAAGCAGAGTGGTGGCACTTTATTCTGGCACAATTGTCACTGATCATTTTTCACTGATCACTTAGTGTGGTTTTGTGATATTTCACGTTTTGCAGTGGTTGTTTCACTGGACCACTAGTGAGATGGTGTATTGATCCTCACTTCACATGTATGATCTATATCACCAGTGTGGTTGCATGTTATCACTTATAATAATTTTGTATCAAAGATAATGCACTATATTTAGTTCATTTTTTTGAGGTGCCTTTGGATTGAAGGGAAGATTTGGACATTTACACATTTGGAAGATTTTTTGTATTTTTATTTTTATTTTTATTTCTATTTTTATTTTTAATTTTTGGATTTTTTTTGGATTATGGACTGTATTATGGACATTATGTGAGCAGTATGAGACTGCGGAAGAGGGTATATGTAGATTATTGAAAAGGTTTATGTTATTTTGCACTTTCAAGGGTGGAAGTTTGACTTTTCTGTGGGAAGTTATAGAGTTTTGATTTATTATAACTAACATTATTACAATCTTAAAATTATGTTAAAACTCTTTACTCTGTTCAAAATTAAAAGTTTATTTTTCTGTGCTGTGAACATTCCATTGTGCCTGAAGGCCACACATGCCATGACTATAATCGGATTGCTAACGGAGCACAGAAAATGCTCACCTGCACCTATAGTGTAGCCACATCACTGACTGAGACAAAGTAATTTTGTTTCTTCACGGCTACCTTGCTCATAAACAAGATTTTGTGGTGTGTCATCCAGGTTGGGGGCATTACCATAGGAGATCTTTATAGTAGTCCTGTTGCTGGCAACAGGATCACTATTGTGATGTAACATGACATACAGCACCTAAACACATTCGCTGGTTTGAATTGGTATTTGATGTGTTCATAGGGATGAACATAGAAACTTATAAAACACATTACACTAACATTTTGATATGAGTTTAATGTGTAAAGCTGGAGTGAAAATTCCACTCCCTACTAGAAATCAAATATACTGTTTAAACATATACTTATACCGGAATACAATATAATTTAAAAATTCTTATTAAAATTGTGTTTTGAAGCACATGAATGTAAATTGGACCTTAATTAGTTCTCAATAAAGGAAGAAGATAGACATAATGGTGAATGAAGTCAGATTTCCAGGCATCTCCACACCTATTACATGCATTCCTGCATCCTATCATGCATGGTTTGGATCTGGTTCAGTGTTTGCACTATTCTAGACATATTTCAGCTTCTATCTCCTAGATTGTAAGCTCCAAGGAGCAGGGCCCTCAAATCCCTCTTGTATTGAACTGTATTGTTACTGTGTTGTCTCCCGTTATATTGTAAAGCGCTGAGCAAACTGTTGGCGCTATATAAATCCTGTATAATAATAATAATAATAATATCTCCATGCTGTGATCTCACAGGGCTGTTGGTGTTGCTTCTCAGAAGTACCTCCTGATATGCATGGTATTGGCTAGCCAGCTGATCAAACTTTCTAGTAACATTGTCTCTCCCTTCATTCAAGTGTGTTACAGTAAATAATTTCCATAGAGCATATGAGAGTTTACGGTTTACATACTGCACATAAGCTGTAATGTTTGCAAAGCATAAACTGTGTAGAGAAACAGACGACATGCATTTGATATGTTTACCCCAAATGGAAAATGTAATTTACAGCATCTGTTGTACATATATAAAATATGGTTTAACAAACGGTTTAACAACCTTTAGATGCATTTTTTTGATAAACTGATCTTGTGTATCTGTGGCACACCTAACAATCAATAAGCAAGTGTAGCCTGCTATTACAAAATCTGAAAAAAAAAATCTGAGAACTCATTAAAATGATCAGAATAGGATGAGAATAATTGTTTCCTAATATGGTACACATTTTTAAAAAGAAGGTCAAAGGTTTAGTAGTAGCATCCAATAATTCTTGCTAATAGAGAAACACATAGCCCTATTTCACCTTGGCAAGGGATCTGGTAGTATATGGTACCTTAAGCTGTCACTTTGCTAATACACATGACTTCCATTAGTGGTGCCTGGTCTTCAAATTAAGGTCTTAAGGGACATATTAGACAAGCAATTAAAGTGCAATGTTTTAAACTGACAAACAGAAATGAATGAAGTCTGAAAACTAGCAATTCCTTGGTATATAGATGTAATGCATAAGCATTTATTTTGATGCATTTATGCTTGAGTGATTGAGCCTATGGTTTTAAATGCAACAATTTAATAGCAGTCCTGGCATATCCCTAAATTACTCTGGCTTAGTTATCCAAAACAGGTTGCTTTTATGTTTGGTTTAAATATTTATCACATTGCACTAACATTGATCCTCAGGCCTGAAATTACTTGAATTTTCATAAAAGCCACTGTGTGAAGAATCTGTTAGTTATATGAGTGATTTGCTCATTAGCTATTCCCCTGACTATTCCTACAATGAATTAGGATTACTACTTTCTCTGAGATGGAACAATGTAAGGGCAAATGCAGGTAATAAAATTTGAAAACCGTTCTTACATACATCAGTCTCCTATCTTAGGGTAAATATAAACAGACAGATATAAAGAACCATAGACAGACCAATTTAAGGGTGTTCCAGCAGTTGCAACCTTTTCAAGCATTACACAACTTACAGCAATCAGAAGGCTGTTGGGCCACATAGAGGTTAACTGGAGTGCAACACCATGTACTTCCAATTTTTTGAAGCTCCAAATATAACACATAGATATTTTAAAATGTGTTGATATTATTGGCTAGATCAGATGACATAAGATGGTGGTTGCAGAGTTCAGACATTGTTTAAAATTTTATGTCTGTGATTGGCCACCGGAATGTGACTGGAAGGAAAAGAAATCAAGTGGACAGGTTAAAATGTCTTCCTGATTACTACTGTCCCATCCCCTTTGCAAATAAGCAAGCATTAGTCTTCTTTTCTCCACCTACTGTTCTCTCCCTTCTCTCTTCATATTCATTATATAGTTGACAGCTGATTAATATTAAAGAAGACATCCAAGAATGGCATTTCTTACACTTGTTACATCTGCTCAGCTTGGGTCAATGCAATAATGCATATACTATACGATACACTCTAGAAGTTGGAAATCACTGTAGTAGACACCACTACTCTAGTAATGTCCATGAGCTTCTGCATCCCTGACTCACCTCCCTAACTCATGCATTCTTTGATAAAATTCAAAGCTTGGTACAGGATTTGGAATCCAGTGAAGATCTTTAGAGTAGTGGTGTCCAATACAGTGTTTTCCAGCATCTAGAGCAATTTTCACTGCTGATCATCTGGGTTTGCAGACATATAAGACTCCTATATACGTTTAAAGGATTGAGGGGGGGTGGTCATGGCTGGCTACTTCATGTAAGTGGATGTGCCCTAACCTCTCAACTCCTCAGCAGTTTATAATCTGCCACTTATGTGGCTATGACCAGGCACAAAGAGGGAGTGCGATTGGCAGAGTGGAACTGCCAAGATGGTGACAGCATCCCTCAGACTTCCAGAGCAGGCAAGGCTGCCAAGGGGTAGCTGAGGGAGACTGCTGCAGCTCAACTGGAGTCACCTGTGACCTGTTGGGAAGGAAGGGCCAGACAATACTGGTCAGAACACAGTACATAATAACGATCCCCCCTAAACCCCCTAGAGACTTTGATACTCTGGAACATAGAACCTACTGTGCTGCAACAGTGCAAAGTTTCAGTACATGATCTCTCTGCTCAAGTGCAATGAGTTAGAGAGGACTTCTCCTTATTGCGCTGCTAACTCACTTAAAGCACAACTAAAGGTAAAACTGTTTTTTATTTAGTTTTTTATAGAGTGAAGAGGGATCAGAACACCTTTCAAGTTTTTATTGCTGTCTGTGCCTCTGTTAGGGAGATTCATCCTCTCTATTAGTCCTGTTTACCATTATCACCGAAAGTAAAATAAAATCCACAATTTTGGATTGTTCCCAGAATAGGAATAGTGATGATATCTTCCAATGGGGACACAAGCTCTGGTGACCCTGGTGGCAACCAGGGATTACCTCACTTCTCTCAATTTTCCTACACTTCCTGTTTTGGCTATGGGACAAGAAATGAGGGTAAATCTCCCCAATGTGACACAGATGGCAATAAAAAACCTTACATGGGTAATAGACCTTCCTTACTCTGTACTAAATAAAAAAAAGTGTTGCCCTTAGTTATACTTTAAATATGAGGATCTGAAGAGTTTATACATACATTAATAAATCCAGAGTTGTGTGGATACCAGAGTAAGCAGAGGGATTCATATTTTGTGGAAACCTGGCTTCTAACTGTGACTGGTAAGCTACATCTGTCACTACTCTTTGCCATGGAGCTAGCACACAGGATTATAACTCACACGCCTGTGCTTGGCAAACCACCTTGCCCTTTTCCTAATCTATCTTCTAAATTATTGGGACAAGGAACCCATTTTACATAGATCTAAAGAGCTCAAAAATATCTCTTACAGTGCCAGCAAAATTATGCTCTTCCCAGACTCCTCCCTTAAAGTCCAAAATAGAGAGCTACATTTCAGAAAGTGAAGAAATGTTTTCAACATCTAAACTTTAATACTCTATGATATATCCCGCAAAGCTCCATCTTGTGTTGGAAGACAGTTCACACTTTTTGTTTATACCCCAATACTTGCCACTAAATGGCTGGACAGACATTATCATAAATAATAATTTTATCTTCACTAAAACATGTTGGTCTCTCTTACACTGGACACATCCCTTATATACCCTTACCAATACTCCTTGCAGTGAGCCTTAATCCTCCTACCTCCAGACGTGTACCTTCTTACATAAAGTGAGTTTTTTTGTGCCCTTCTTAGATGTCCACCCATCTCTCAATGGATTTCTCCTATGATACTCAAATCAGAAACATTGTTGAGATATCCTCCTTCTAATGCTTTAACTGTAAGTCTCAAGATGCTCTCTCTATGGCACTCCTGGCCATTTTCCCAGCCTATTATCTCACTAAGTAAATTCCCATTCATCTCTAACAGCATGGCATCAACACGGATTGTCAAGATCTGCAACCCCCTAATTATTCTTGTGTGGAGTTCATTTGTTGTCTGTTGTAGGTTCCCCAGATGTTGACATTCAGATGCTGAATGGCCAGTTGGCCACAACATTGTTTATTTTCATCGTATCTATTTTTAGTTCTGTGGTTTATGTGCTTCTGTTGTATCATGTTCTTCTGTTGCTTGTCTTTACAGCCTGAGTCCTCTACCTCGCTGGCAGCACCCAAGATGCAAAACAGCATTGTGACAGTATTTCCACAGCTTTTGTGTACCTGATTCATTTTTCCTTCCTAATAGATTTCTTGGACTGTCCCTTATGACAGGTCAAACGGTTCTATTGCTCTCATAGAAAATTAGGTGGATTAATGATTCTCTTAAATGTCAAACCGTCTTTGAATATGTATTATTTTTTCAGCCTGCTCTGGTCTGCGTAGAGGAGACACACACCACCCCTGAGACCCAAGCTGACCTCAATGCACTGTTTAATTGGGCAACTATAAGGCTAATGAAGTTTAACATTGATAAATGTAAATTTATGCACTTGGGAGCTAAGTATATGCATGTATCATACATACTAGGGGGAGAACAACTGGGGGAATCAATGGTGGAGAAGGATCTGGGTGTTTAGATCATAAACTTGATAATAGCATACGATGCCAAGCTGCGGTTTCCAAAGCAAGCAAAATCATTTTTGTATTAGGAGAGGTATAGACTCCAGAGAGAGAGATATAATTTTACCCCTGTACAAATAATTAGTAAGACCTCATCTAGAATGTGCAGTTCAGTTATGGGCACAAATTCACAAAATGGTTGTTGAGGAATGTGCTTTAGTGTTGACCTATTAACATGTATTCTGGGTTACTTTGATTCAACTTCCCTGGATGAATATAAATCCCTGGCAGTTTCCAGGTCATTTTTTCATGCCTGTATTATGCTGACTGTGGACCTCAATTTCTTCTCCACAATAGCGGATTGCCAACAAAAACTGAATAGGTGCATAATATAGAAAAGCAAGCATATCTTTTACAAAATGCCATGCACAAATTTGAATGCATATAGACATGCTGGTTTGACATGACATACCTAGATGCTTTGTAATCTGTACATAACAATCACTCTTTGTTCCTACCCTCATACATATTATAGCTGATTGGTTTGTGCTGGATGTTATGAAAATTCTAAGATTATGTGCTCTGTTTTGTCCTATGTCCGCTGTAAAGAAGCTGTATCTGACAATACGTAAGTTCTTTTCTGATAAAAAAAAAGAAACTTTAGAAGATTTGGCAAGTTATGGTATTGAATATTGTTGCTCTATAGTACAGTACATCACTGTTGAAACAAATAAGGAACATGTACTAGTGTATAGCAGAAAAATGCAATGTGTACTAGTGTACAGCAGGAAATGCAGCCATACTGGACAGGTGCAGCATGCAATAGATTGCATGCTGCTCATTGTAATATACGGTAACTTTGTATTAACCTCTTGTAGTTCTTGTTCAGCAGACCTCAGACTGCAGGAGGCAAAGGCAGCATAAAAACTGTGAGCTGTCATACTTTGCAAGAAGCATGCTGATGGGAGAACGGAGAAAATTAACAGAGAGGTGAGCTGATCAGGTGAGGTTAGAAGAGACCTGTCAGTGTTATTTAAGCGAAGTTTCAGTCATTCTTTAAAAAAATAAAAGTTATCAGCTACAAAAACTGTAGCTGCTGATCTTTAAAAAAACAGACACTCACCTGTCCTTTGATCCCGTGGCGTCCTCACCCCAGCCTGTTTCACCGGCCATCCAGTGTTCCTGGCACCAGCATCTTCAGTGTGGGCACCCGGCTGTGACAGCTTGCTGCTTCACAGCCAGGTGCCCAATGTGCATGCGCAAGTAGCACTGCACTTTCTGAATGGTCCTGTAGTCCTCTGGGACCTGTCACGTGTACCAGAAGACTATGGGGAGGGGGGAACTTCCGCTTCCGATTGCCTAGTCAATTGCAGTGGAAGTGGGAGTGGGTACCTGTCAATTTCTGGTACCCTCTCCCCAAAGGTTCCAATTCTTAATGGGGAGTGGGGTACCTGTCTTTAAAGGTGAACTTCCCATTTTGGGTGGAGCCCTGCTTTAAGGTGCAGCAAGGAAAAGTAAGGGCTCCAACCCCTGCTGGGCAAGGATATATGGCGTGACAGAGCTGTGTAAATCTCTGGTTGCACAGAAATACAAATCATTTGAATGGTGGAATAACTCCCTTATTCAGTATGTATTTAATTTATGTATTTATCTTGGTTATATTTGAAGGATCTTTACTGCATATCCTTATGTAAGTAGAAGGCTTATTTTGTATAACCAATGCTATTGCTTTTTTAACTTTAAAATGATTTATTCAATAATTTCTTGAAGTATGTTTGATAATTACTACAAATTGTAAAAATCATGAAGGAACTGGGACTGTAAAAGCAAACAGATGTATAATGCTATTAGAGCATGCTATATGAATCCATGTGTGAAACGCATTTCAGTTTTCAGCCACAGACATATTGAGTATGATAATGGCATGCTGACACAAAAATCTTCAATATAACATACATTTACTGTAAATATACAAAGTACCTATTATGCTAACATTTAAATATGAATTTCTATGCATGGGCACTTTCTACATAGTTACATTGGACCAGCTTGGACCAATGTAACTATGTACAGTATATACCATACCTGGCTGATGCTCCTGGAAGCTGGAAGTCACTGAATTAAACACCACTACTCCGGTACGACACCTTTACTATATAAATAGTTATATAGTTATATTGGTCCAAGCTGGATCAATGTAAATAAAACATACCCATACCTGGAAGTATTCTTTAACAACTGCAATGACAGATGGTTGTAAAAAATGAATCAACTAAAACAAAGTGTACTTACATTTGCAATAATGCAGGCCTGTATATATTGCATTAAGTAGCAAAAGTGTTGTTCACAAAAGGGTCTGTGAGAATGAAGAGACTAAGGGGGAAGGGGGGCAGTCAACAGCACAAGGATATATACTATATGCTACATTGTATAAAATGGAAAAGCATCAAGTATCTGAGAACGATGCACATCTTAACAACTTGAAAGCAGTGGGACCAAAAGCTCAAGTATTTCCCTGGAGGCAGGGCACAGTGCGAGGCTGCACTCTACGCCACCTTAGAGTTGGTCCTAATTAACACCAGTTTCATTATCTAGCAAATGGCAGTAATTCTTTATGAATGTTTTTGCAGGAAAAGTGACACATTCTACAAGTGGTGCAAATAGTGACTACTTGAATCTGTCACAAGTGTTGGTAATCTGTGGGAAACTGTTTTAAGGCTTTCATGAATTAGGAGAATGAGTGTTTAAAGGGGTCACCAGAAAAGTGGTGATAATTCTTAACTGAATTACTCCCTTGGTCTTGCGTGGGACTCTTGCATGGTATTTCATGTAGCGTATAATGGGATCCAGTTCTACTGTTGTGAGATATCTGCACTTTTGTCTCAGTCCAGTGGAATGCTAGATCAAATGACATTAGGTCAGTCTGGATATCATAAAACAACATGACTGCTGAAAAACCTTTCTTCCTCCCAACATGCATGTGTACTCCCAAACTTTAAGTATCAGTGGATTGTAAGAAGCAGCAGTCATTTCCATGTTACAAAAAGACTGGTGGAGCAAAAAATGAAAGTCACTCAGGCTGCCTTTGGAGATCCTATACCAGTAATTCTTGCTATTTGAGCCTGCTGACAATGTATGTGTCTGTGTTTGCCTAGTTACAAGAATAAATGTAGGAATATATTTTTTCTATGTATTTTTCAGTATCAATCATTTTTTTTTTTAGAAGAGAATACAATAAGCATGCCCACGCAGGGGCTAAAACATCTCATATGGATAACAGACTGTAAGGGTATATGGTCAAACTTACAAGGCTTAAATTATTGAATTATTTAAAGTGGTTCTAAAGCCTTAAGATTTTTTACCTTAATGCATTCTCTATATTTAGTTAAAAAAAACCTGTGTCCAGGATCCCCCCAGACCCCCCTTACACTTGCCTGAGCCCAATCGTGGTCCACCGCAGAATATGAGAGCAGCTTCTCTCTCCACTCTCTACTTGGAGAGCCAATGCCTCCCGCTGCTGTCAATCAAATCCTATGACAAGGGAATTGGGGGTGACTCAAAGTCCCTCTGTCTGTGTCAATGTCTGTGTCAATGGACAAAGGCAGTGTGGCTCGGGAGCCAGCATGTATGAGTACCCCCCTTAGAAAGTAGCTTGCTGGGGGGTTACCTGGAAGGGGGATGGAGCCAGGAGCACTACTGGGGGACCCTAAAAGAGGAGAATCATTGCACAGAGCCAGTAGGTATGACAAGTTTGTTATTGAAAAAAAGTAAAGGTTTAAAATCATGTTAAGGGCTTCTCATGAACTAAATATAGGCTAGTGATCTATATGGGCCTGTAAGTTCAGATAGAACAAAGCGACGGGAAAGAAAGGGGGTGAGGAAAGGAAGGTTAAAGGGAAAACTGGTAATATATCGGGGGGCAAAAGAGACCCTGTGGGATAGGAGGGATTAAGGAAGGAGATAGGGTAGTGGTGGGGGTGGGTAATAGGCAGGGATACATAAGAATATATCCCAATTGGTTCAGGAATCAAAAGAACACTTTCATTTACCTTTTGTGAACAGTCTCTATGAACTTTTAGCAGGCTTCATAAGGGAAAAATAATGTCAAAGGCTATAACATAGCATCTTTAGAATATAAAAACATGTATTGCTTGCAATATCATTTGGGAATAATGATGGAGCCAGACCAAATTCTTTGAGCACATCATACAGTGTTAAAAGTTATGTAAAATGTCATATAGAAAAGTCATTGAGGAGGAAATAAGCCCAGCACTATGGATGTCACACAAAATAGCTATGGATTTGGTGACCTTTAAGCTGCAGAAAGCTGGGTCTTTGTCAGTATAGCATCACTTGTTTTCTTGATGCTAAACACAGCCTCAAAAGTGACACAGGTCTCATGACACACAATTTGTGCATGTATCAATATGATCATAGATGGCTTCTGCTTTGATGTGTATGGAAACTGGAATTTAGAAGACAAACAATACAATTTGTATTGCAGAACACAATGAAAATGTTTTTATTAAAAACATATCTGCTCTTTCCTTTATTTTCTTACAAAATAATAAAAACAAAACAAAATTTACAACCCAAATGCCACACCATGGCACAAAGAATATTGCTATTGGTGTCTCAACATTAACAATGCTTTTTATTATTCCGCCTTTGCTGAAGATTTTTTTTTTTCACACAAGCTTTAACGCCTCCAAAGAAACCAGAAAGAAAAAGCACTTGTGATGTAACAAGTTTTGTAGTTGCAAAACAATCACTGGGAAAGAGAGATTAGATTCATGGCTTGTTCCAGAAAGCACTGAAAGCAGCTCCCTGCTGTTATCAGCGGGCTGGCCCATTAAGGTCATCATAGAGAGTGACATCTGGACAGCCGGAAAACAAAGCACTACACAGCATGTATTACTAAAGATAGCACATTTTTATTTTTCACCCTTTCTGCCTACAAATACTGGAAACACTAGGTACAGTGTTATACAAGCTTGATGTATAGCTATTTTGTGTTTGATTATATTGGTAAGCAGATTATTTTTATTATTGCATTAATTAGCTAGCATAATAGGAAAGAAATTATGGATATACAGGACTTTAAAGTGTTTGAGCAAATTAAATAGAAATATATGCAATCTGAAATGCATGCAAGTTTCTCCATGTGTTGTCTGCTTAGTTCTCTTTGGATGGACTACAATACCCCCCCACACACCTTCATTTATCTCCATAATGATAGGGGAGGTGTTTTGTTCTCCAGATTAGCAGGACTCAGGCAGAGCTAATAACACTACCTTGAATTTCAGTGCAGCAGAGGCAGAATTGGCAGCCCATTATAGAAAGTTACGAGCTTACTGTATTTTTGGCAGGATCAACAGGCATTGTTCTGTACTTGAAGAGATTTCAAATAGACAAAATGTGGATAAATGTGCATGTACTGCATTTTCATCTTATCTTCAGACTTACTCTTTAATATAACATTCATAGCAGACCATATTTCGCACTCTTGATTCAATATTTAATTTTTTTATACTAAAATTTATTTGTAATTAATTGTACACCTGTTATGAGAGCACTATATTCAAATTATTTGATGCTGGTATTGCTAAAAAAAGGTCTGTGTTGCTTGATAATGTTTATCACTCAAATTGTTGTCATAATTGGTGAAAAGTCAAGTGATGTGTTGGTGCCATTACCTTTAGCTGGGCAAATAATCTGTTATGTTAATAATGTGATTGGAGACACTACTGGTAATTCTTCATTAATTGGAAATTAAACCATTGCTAAAATGATAAGGTCTGGGCAAGGACAAATATGACTGCTCGTCTAAGTATATTGTAGAGTAGATTTATTTTAGAGTTTGGCCATTAAGTCTATAACTTCAATATGTTTTATCAACATTTGTGTTCATTTGCATAATAGGCATCTAAAAGTGAATAATACACACATTTATACATAAAGTCATAGTTAACTTGCTTCCCCTTTGTTTGACCTCAACTAAAATATTGTTGTCATGAAGGACCTGTTCCACATTATAAGCCTTTAAACACTTATTGAAGACATTTTTATTACTGCTGTCTTCCCTTGTATGGAAATTCATAACATATGCAGTGATATAATACAGAAATGTTTACGGTGCATTCTGTAAGCTGACAAAAGCATATCTGGCATGTGTTAAACCAACAGCACATCACTTCAAGTCATCAATATTCATACCTTCATCCATCTTTCTATAACATACTCCATGCAAAACTTACAGATATAGTCATATCAATATTACATACAAGCATGGCATCCTGTATGTGGAATACCTGGGACATGGGGAGTTGCTGAAAAGGAATTTCATTTATTTAGAGCAGGAGCCTCCAAACGTTCCAAATAAAGGGCAAGTTTCTGTCTTTCAGACTTTAGGGGGGCCATACTGTGGCCTTTGGGAATAGAAAATGCCTTGCTGTCAGTGGGAGTAAAAAATTTAATCTTTGATATTAGCGGGAGGAATAATACCCCACCGTTTGTGTCAGTAGAAGAAATATTGCCCCATTGATGATATCAGTGAGAGGAATAACACCCCATAATTGGTATCAGTTGGAAGAATAGCATTCCATTGTTACCAGTGGGAGCAATAGTACTCCTTTTTGGTGTCAGTGAGAGGAATAGTATTCCATTTTTGTTGTCATTGAGAGGAATAGTGCGGCATCATTGGTGTCAGTGGGAGTAAAAGTACCCCATCATTGGTGTTGTTGAGAGGAACAGTCCCATTGTCGTTGTCAATGAAAGGAATAGTGCCCCATTATTGATGCTAGTGGAAGGAATAGTGCCCCATCATTAGTGTCAGGAATAGTGGCTCAATGTTAGTGTCAGTAAGAAGAATAGTGCCCCAAGGGCCCTCCACTAGCACCCTGTCACCATTGCAGAGGCTTTCATCTTCACCCAGTCTTCCTTTCGGGTTCATGGGCTGCGGCTGCTTGAATGGCCAAGCCATGATGAAGTCACTTCCATGCATGCATGTGGGAGTCATGGCCACGGCACAAAGCTCTAAATAAATGGCACGGGCATGCTGTTCCTTCAGAGTGCACGTGCTGGTGATGTCACTGGCTGGAGCAACACTGAATATGTCCTAAATAGTGCACATTTAGAAGATATTCCTTGTACCTACAGGTAAGCTTTAATATAAGCTTACCTGTATGTACAAATATCCCAGTGGTGTTTACTACTACTTGAAGCCAATGCCTCACAACTAGCAGCAGTATTGTCAGGAGATGTCAGCAGTATTGTCAGACTACTGCGTGCTTCTTCAGTTGGCAATTTGACTAACTATCTGATAAAACTTACAGGCAGCCCAACAAAAAAACTGAAGAAGCCCTAAGCTGTCAGTGCCCATGCAGTTGGTCCAGTGGTCTGTGAATCTTAAAATCCATGCTCTTATCTGTGCAATGCTTCCAGGACAGACCAGAAGAATTCTGATTGGTCCATGCCTGCATGGTGAATCACTCTGATCCATGATCAGAGAAGAGGGAGAAGAACGGGGATTTCTAATCCCTAAACCACTGGACTGGGTGCATGGGCACCAACAGATCAGCATCCTTGGAGGTACGTACAGTGTGGACCATGGGGTAGGGAGAGTGTACAGTGTTAGCTCACCGTTTCATTTTTTTCTGAAAAGGTGAAGTAACACTTTAAGTGCTCATAGTATACCTGTGACTGACACTGTTTTTCTTGTTTAAATTGAGAACTTTCTGCAAAATTGTGGCTTTAAACCTTTGTAGTTAATACTGGGGAATACTACAGTTATTAAGTAATGCTTTGTGCACATGCTTCTCAGCAGTACTTGCTCTCCCTAAATCTAAGTGAAGATCATTTTGGGAGAATATTAAGCTGAACATTCATTAAAATTCTTTCCCCTTAAATGGTAAAAAACTTGGATCAAGGACTTTTTATAAGTCATACAACAATAGCTGGTTTCCCAGAAACTGATCCCTATGGTTTAATAACAGGGAATGGCCTGCAGAGACATGACTGTAGGGACCTGCCCTAAACAATAAATAATTATTTGAAAGCATATAGATATAAAGACAAAACACATAAATTAAAAACCTTGCGCTAATGTAAAATAGAACTAAAGCGACAGCAAATAAAATCAAAATCAAATGTATAGTTAATGGATTAAATGCTTCCTATTATTGGGTGTGCTTGTCTCCTAAAATACTGTCACCTTCTAAAATTTGTGGATTCAGCTACAGTGAAAAATAACCATTACTGCAATGTAGCACCCTCCTAGTTACAGTATAGCATGATAGGTAAATTTAGTCTGTCTCTTCAGCGAAGCAGTTGTTGATTGCTTTAGCCTGCTCAGTGTTTCACAGACTGCTGATCTGATTAGTTCCCCCTATATTCTAGAGGGTTCTGGAATCACAGTGGGAGGAAAGGTGGAAGGGAAGTCTGAATACTTATGCAGACACAGTCAATTCCTGGAGAGGTGTGCCCAGTAGGTGGCTGGAGAGTCCATACATAATCTAAAGCCTGGAGCAGGAGTTAATTGCTCTTGCGTCCAGTCCTGCAGGAAGTGCCCTCAGCCTGGGGGGCTCTGCCTCTAGGGGCAGTTCACAGGAATACTGCCATATGCCCAAAGAGGTGTACTACAGCTCTAGTATAGCTGGGGGCCTATTTGAAGAGTTTTGTCTGGGATCTTGGTCTGGAGAGCTCACTGAAGAATGCCTGATGGAAGCTGGAAGGAGGTATCCAGCTGCCCTGTGGTATGGTCAGTCTTGTTTCTCCCTTACTGAACAGTGCCCAGTGGATCTTGGAAGGAGGCAGCTAGTGATCCCTGGGGTTTGTGAGTACTGACCTGAACTCAGAACCCTAGTGATTGTCTGCAGTTTCTCTTTTTCCTCAAAAGGCTCAGTCAGTAGTGGCCTTTATGAGAACTTGATTTCAACTACCTCTCCTGCCCTTCTGTACAGACATTGTTTAAGAGAAGGAGAAGTGTCCTCTTGTTATTCAGTGTTGCTGGGGTATCCCATGCTGCCCCTCACCCCATCCAAGTTTCATCAGTAGTAAAGAGAATAAAAGACATCCCCTATACTTTTTATTGAGCTAGAGAGAGAGGGAAAATTCTGTGTGCCTGTCTGCCCCTGCAGTAAGTTTGGGAACAAACCAGTTAAATTACAACTGCTCCTTCAGGGCTACAGGAATATTTTACCAGTTTTGCAATCTTCAGACCTATGGATACAAAATATTGAATAAAAAGAATATCCAATATTTATAGAAATAAAACCTAATAACTACTTTGTTTTAAAATGATAGCTCTAAGCAATATGTTTTGTGCAAGTTAATCTACTCGTGACACAAACCAGTACAATCTTTAGGTAGTAGCAGGCTGTCCTTAGTTCAAAGCACTTAACATTTGGCAGTTCAGAACAAGTTTCTCAGAGTCATGTGCCTTTCATCATTTTAATAACATCTTCCTCCAAGAGTAAACTATTTACAGGAAGAGGCCTCTGTGCTTAATTGGTAATGTAAAATACATTCTTCTCCATCATTTGAAAAACATTAATGTCTATATATTTATATACATATGCTGTCAACTTAATGTTTGTCTTTTATAGGTTGCACTATATCTTGACTATGTATGGTATTTTGGTTGAAATAACATTTAGTCAATATAAATGAAGTGCTAAGAGGTATAGTTAATATTTTTTTTAAACAATTACGGTATGTTACTGACAAATATTACAATTGAGAAAAAATATAATTCTATGAATTGAGTGTGGCATGTAGTTTCATAAGAGTGATGGTATTAAAGTGAAAGAGGAGCTTTATGGGACAGGTTGTTTATTTTTACACTTGTAAAAATATATCCCTAAAAAGCCTAATTGTTTAAATTGCTGTTATCATCTGATAACAGCAACCTAAACAATTAGGCTTTATCATCTGATAACAGCAACCTAAACAATTGGGATGCTTATGGAACATATTTTATTTTTTGGATATTGTTTGCTTTGTATTTGCATTTTGTATTTGTTTTGTTTGTATTTTTTCTTAATGCATTTGTTATTATTTGAAAAAGTTTAGTTGCCACATATCTATCTATCTATCTATCTATCTATCTATCTATCTATCTATCTATCTATCTATCTATATTGGTAGAGCTCTCCCCAAATATTGTATAACATTTCATCCTGACTGAGATTGCCAGTGATGCGTACAAAGGGATTGAACACTCACCACCACTTCTGCTGTACTCAAACACTTAAAAAAACTTTAAAAATGACGCATTTTAGATAAGTGTTTACTCTTCACCTCTATATCTTAATGCAGCAGTACTAAAAACTATTAAAGCAGTTTTAACCACTTGGTGACCTCCCGCAATGTATTGAGGAAGAGCAGCTGCCCGTACATCGCTGCCTACTTCAGGGTTTAGGGCACTCACATGCGGACCTCCGTCCGGCACCCTCTGTGATTGCACACAGTGAGAGCCTGTCAGCAAGTCCCAACCAATGATTCATGTCTAGGACCTGCTGATTGGCTGTGTGCAATCAGAGCCCAGAGCTATGTGTTGGTAAATGACACAGAGGTCTGTACAGAGGGAGTGATCTGTCAGATTCTTATCCCTGACAGATCTAGTAGTAAAATCAATACACTTTACACACATTACATATAGTTAGGTACACATTTAACCCCTTGATCACCCTAGATGTTAATCCTTTCCCAGCCATTGCCATTAGTACAGTGACAGTGTATAGTGTTATATGTAAAGTGCTGCAAAAATTGACGGTGCTATATAAGTGCCTGAAATGAAATAAATACTGCCAGTTTATACAGCAATACAGCTTAAATATATGGCCTGGAATCTATGGCTAGACCCTTGTAATCTGCATTTTAGCTATAGCTACCTAGGACAGAACTTGCTGAGAAGCTGAAACTGAAGTTATGTCCTTCTAATATCAGATATATTAGATAAATTAGAGTTGGAGTTTTGTTGTAGGACTGTGGACTGACTTGGAAGAATAGTATAAACTGGAGGATTTCACACAATGCTATGAACACAGATCCCTTCCTTACACTAGCAACTGATGAATTCTGACCGTTTGTTTTTAGTTTACAAACGATTTTATTTCACAAGAGTAGACTGTAAAACGACAGTACAGTTTCAGGTGATACTTACAGCAAAAACAAGGCACTTTTGAAAAGTACAATACAGAAAAGTATATTAATATAAGAAAGAGAGGAAATAGAAAAGAGTAGATTGCAAGTACATGAAAACGTAGACGATTAAGTAGGTTGAATGATACATCTGTCAACAGTATATGCCAGTCAACCTTCACTTAAGATGTTAATCATGCAATAAATGTCTATAATCCTTCCATGACTCCCATTTTTTATCAAATAAGTGCATCTTATCCAGTAAGGTACAATGAATACACTCCATGAGCATTACAGCATCAACTCTGTGCAAAACGGAGGTTAAGGGTACAGTATTAAATTTCCAATGTGAGGCAATAGCCCACAAAGTGGCAATACAAATAGTATATATCAATCTCATAATGGCATCAGGGACCCCCCGGGATATGAGCCCCCAATAAACAGGTCTGTATAGACAAGCATACTGGGATACCCGCCAATGAGGTAGCCACCTCAAATAACTTGCGCCAAATCAAAGATATGGTCGGGCAATCCCACAATATATGAACCAAAGTACCTGTGAGGCCACAGCCCCGGAAACATAAAGGGGACATTTGTGGGAACAATACATGTAGTCTTGATGGGGTATAATACCATCTGATTAAAACCTTAAGGGCAGTCTCACAAACAGAAAGAGATCTAGAACACTTACATATGTTATCCACCATGGAATCCCAGTCCTCATCTGAAAAATGATACCACTATCCTCTTCCCATTTTTGTCTATATAAAGGGGGTGTAGGAGAAAGACAGATCATAAATTGGTGATAAAGATCAGAAATAAGACCCCTATCCCTAGGAGAGTCACGGCTGATATGTTCAAAAAATTAAATGAGAAGAGGGTATAAGGCCAAAATGTGAATTAAAAAAATGTCTAATCTGTCGGTAACGAAGGTACTCACGAAGAGGAACATCAAAAAACATGCGCAGCATATCAAAAGTAATATAAGAACCTCCTCTTTGAAAATCAGAAAATCTAATAAAAGATTGATCATACCACCAACGAAACGTTTGAGGGGAAGAAAAAGCTGCAATGAAAGTAGGATCACCAAAAAATGAAACACCTGGAGGAACAGAAGAGACCAGATTTAGTTTAAATTTGTATTTGGTCCAAAGTGTCAGTGAATGGGTCACTATGGAGTTATGAAAAGTAAGCGATCGAGGGGAGATTTTGGACCACAAAATACCCGGCGTATAGACTGAGATTCAAACATCTAAGAGTTAACAGTTGCCCATTGTGATAGTTGCGCAAAACGAGCTGAGAGATAATATAGCCAAAAATTGGGAAGGCCTCCTGTCCGTTGTGAGCAGTACAAAACAGATGAAGTAAAATGTGGACGTTTATTACCCCAGTTAAAGTTATTAATAGTCCGCTGAAAATGGTCCAAAAATGTTTTCAAGACAAAAACTGGAAGTACTCTAAAAAGATAAAGTAGTTTAGGCAAAATATTCACTTTAACTGCCGTGACTCTACCCAGAAAAGAAATAGGGTAACCATGCAAAATCTTCAATAGAGTAGAGAGATGTGATACACATGGTGGAAAATTAGCAGCAAACATATCCGAGTATCTAGGAGTGAGATTAATACCCAAATAGGAAATCCGATCTGTGACCCAACGAAATGGAAACGAACTACGGAGAGATGCACTTAGGGAATCAGGAACATTAACTGGCATAATCCCCAATTTGGTAAAATTAACAGTAAGACCTGACACTATAGCAAAATTGTTCAATACGGCACATAAATTAGGCAATGAAGTTAACGGATTGGTAAGGAAAAGCATAACATCATCAGCATACATGCATATTTTGAAATGTGAAACTAATAATGGGTAGCCAGAAATATCCGAATGTGATGATTGCTATTGCCAAAGGCTCCAACACCAGCGCAAATAATAGGGGTGAAAGAGGACTGTAAGGGACCGCCCGACGGTACCGCTAGCACTCCACTGAATAGGCGTCCCCAGCGCACGGAGTCTAAGTCCCAGGGTGCTTGTTCACCAGGGCCCCTGATGGTGGGGATGGACTTGGAGCCCCCTGAGACCAGGTCGTGGATACTGGGTGCGTCCGTCAGTGGTAGCAGTATGCGCCAAGGGCTCCCACGGGAAAGAGTCTGATGTGAGGAGGTCAGAAGACCCCACTGCGAGGGATGGGCGGATGGATGGATGAGCAAGGTCAGACGGGCCGGGTCGGTAACAGAGAGGACGGTAAGGTACAAGGCAGCGGGCAGAGAATGGTCGGGTCACACGCCAGGTCAGCAACAGCAGGTCAAATCTAATAGGGGGCATCCAGAAGAGAGGTCAGGCAAAGCAAGGGTCAGAATAGGAGAAAACAGCAAGGTCAGGTACAATCTGGGTCAATAACTTACAGGGTACAGGTTCGCAGGTTCACAGGATGCAGGAAAGACCAGAAGGCACTGAATGACAGCTCAGGGCCATTTAAATATCCCGCCCTGCGCTGCCATTGGTGCCCAGCTTCTACTGCGCATGCGCGAACTCGAACGCCGCGGCCGGCCCGGACTTAGTGCCCGTGTCCCTGCACAGGGCGGTGCACTGCGCCTGCGCCGGGACCATCGCGGCGGGGATCGAGGAGATCCCTGACAAGGACAGCCCTGACGGGTACCTCTACCCAATGTAAAAAAATCAGAACTACAGCCATGAAGCCTTATTCTCATTTTAGGAGAGTCGTATAGGGCGTGTATACCAGCCAAAAACTCGTCACTGAAGCCCATTTTCTGCAGCAAGGAAAATAAATAAGGCCAAAGAACACTGTCAAAGGCTTTGTTTATGTCCAGACTCATCAACAGAACCTCTTTAGAATGTAAATTAGCATCTTGAATAACATTTAGTGTGAGGCGAATGTTATCAGTAATAAATCTGTCTGGAATAAAACCAGATTGGTCTGGAGAGACCAAAGAGGAGATAATAGGGACCAACCTGACTGCCAAAATGCAGCTAAATATTTTCAAATCGTTATTCATCACTGAGATTGGTCTAGAGTTTTGTGGTAAATGGTGGTCTTTCTGTGGTTTGGGTATTAAAGACATGTTAGCCAATAGCATCTCCTCAGGGAACTTACCACCTCGCAAAACATCATTAAATAAAGTTATCAAATAGGGAGCCACCGTAGAGGCAAAATGTTTATAATAACTAGCGGTGAATCCGTCAGGACCCGGTGCAGTAGAACTTTTAAGCGAGCTAATCGCATGAGTTATTTCCTCTAAAGTACAGGGGGCATTAAGAGAGGCTATCTGAGAGGGTGTGAGAGCAGGGAGGGGTATAGAATCCAACCATGAGTCGTATAGTGGAACAGAATTCGACTGTGGAGGAGCTAATAGGTTAGACTAGGACCAACCTCTAACTAACATATATTTATACCATTTTCATCAAATGTTTTGGTGAAACCAATGAATAAGATTGTATTACGGATTGATTTTATGACATATTGTAGGTTATATTAGCAGGTTTTTATTAAATTGAAAAAATAAACTATATTTTTATTAGTTGTATTTCAAAAATCCAATCTTTTACAATACGCTACAAAAGAGAAGTCGCTTGGCACAAAACCTGGAAGATAACTACAATCACTTGTAGTAGCGCCAACTATCACAGTGATTTGCAGCTTCCACAGTGATTGCTCAGGTATGAGATATAAATACTTTTATTGATCCAAGCTGGACAAATGTAACTATGCAGTAAAAATCATACCTGGAGTTCAACTTTAAAGTGGTCATTGAAGCCATATAGCGTAATGTTTTCTTCAATATTGTGGAATATATTATTCTCTGAACTGACAATTTGTACCCCTTTGGCATACAATGGACATACAAAATGTTGAATATTAACATGCTGTATAATAAAATATCAGTATTATGGCTATAAACTAAAGGCAAATCCATTTGTACAGCAGAATGGACAAGGACACCTGCCGTAATATAAAAAAGGAAAAACAAACAACACCCATACCACTAATGACAATATACAGTTCCATCTAAGAGGAAATATAAAAAGTAATCAAAGACTTGCAGCACATAATGACAGTGTAAAGTACATGAAATAAATTTTCCAAAACCACAGATCTTAGCATTCCATCCACTGCCAAATCTCAAACAGATTTTAAGCATATTCATTTTTCCTTCCTTTTTCATATTGCATCATTTGCCTCTATTTTCTACAGCTCTGCACGCTGCACCAAATAGTTCAATTTCTTTTAAATCCCCAGCACTCATCATATGCCTCTTTCATCTTGTCCTGCTGCTTTAAAATCTGCTGTCATTGTGTGTGCATGTGTGCTGCAGGAAAGGTGTACATGTGTATTGGTATCTCAAGTTAGACCTGTGATTTAGAAAATTAGAAGAAATATGTTGTAAAATGTGACATTCAGCATATGCTAGAATGTGTGATATGAAAACCAGGCAAAGATCAGAAGCAGATTGTTTAGTTAAAAATGTGAGTATTTCTGATTCAACAATGCAGAAGGTTTTAACTGATATCCTTTACCGATAAGTTATTGAGTTATTAAAGATGCAAGTTCTTTAAAACACATTAGATTTCTTTGTCAGGTATTAAACGTTGAGATTTGTACACTGAGTGATGGAAAACATTGTTCATCTCTCTGCTACTGCAGTGATGATACAATAAGACAAGATCTGTGCCTTGAAGAACTAAAGGAAAATGGAGAAATTTCATTTTCATTCATATAAATAAATTGAAAAAGTCTAAATTGATATTATTCACTTTTAAATGTTCTAAACAGATTTTCTCTTACAAGTTTTTAATCTGGCCCATGCTCTGGGAGATGCCACAAAGCAAAACATTCATCTTGGAGCTGAACACGTAGCCAGCCATTTGACTGTATTGTGTTTCCTGCTGCAACCACTGCATTACAAACCAACAGTCTAGATAGGTCAGACTATGAAACTAGGGACATTTACTGTAGTTGTACAGTTTTTATTTCTGCTCTGTATAAAGTTTTAAAAGTACACTGCTGACAACCACAAATTGCAAAGCATCCTGAATGTGGGTACACCTCATCAGCTGCAAACAGAAAATGGCCAAAGCATATGCAATTAACACTGATTTATATGTGAATTTTGTCTCTGATACCACTCTCTATGCACTCTCGTTTGGAGAAGGAAGGTCTATGTTAAAAGGCAAAGTTAAGAGTCTTCAGAGAATGCTGTATCTTTGAAGATACTCATATTCCAGGGTAACACAGCTGTAAATGCATAAAAAATAGAAAGGAAATCAAGGGCATACAGCACATAAATCAGATTTTAAAGGTAGGAAGTGACCATTCCAACTTTTTGTTTGACTGGGTGGATGTTAAATAACTAAAGAAGAAACTAAAAGTTTTAATGGATCTAAACCCAAGAGCAAAAATGAATAGTATTACAGCTAGATGTGTTGGCTACATTAGTTTTTCACACCGTTTCCTTTATTTTAAACTTGTAATTCTGCCATTATTACATTTCGAGACAGGGAGTGTGTTAGAACTATATGACACTGTGGGGGTTATTTACTAAAACTGAATGGTGCAAGATCTGATCAGGGGCGGACTGACAACTCATGGGGCCCCCGGGCAATAGGGGATCATGGGGCCCCTGTGTCCTTGCCCAAACTCAAAAAAGCATATGAAAAAGGTACCAGGGGCATCTAATGGGGCCCCCTACTGACCCTGGGCCCTCGGGCAGCGCCCGAGTTTCCAAATGATCAGTTCGCCCCTGGATCTGATGCAACTCTGCATATAAACTAATCTGCTTCCAGGTTTTATTGTCAATGCTTAATTGAAAAAGCTAAAGTTAGAAACTGACTGACTCATGCACAGCTGCAACAGATTCTGAGTGCACCAGTTTAGTAAATCTACCCCTGTGTTAGGAATACATAACACCTCCCTCTCTTCTCCTTTAAAGGGAAGGGGATTGTTAAGAAATCCATGAAGATAGCAGGTATCAATGTCAAATGATACCAGTCCAGAGACAGAGAGTAAAGGAAGTTATGAGGTCACAAGATGTCTGGCTGGATAAACAGGTTCTTTTTTCCTTGCAGAGAATAGAAGAGAGAAGTTTATTGTTAGAATTTACATACAATTAAGAGGTTAAAAAATCCAAACTATTATCAATATGTGGACATAGTAATGAAATAAGTTTTTCTTTATCTTCACTAAACCTGTTTTAGGCTCTGGGTGCTAGATGTGGAAGATCACCTGAAGTATATGCAGACTGTCTGAGTCTATCCTTTTAACACACTGGGTTGATTTACTAAAACTGAAGAGTGCAAAATCTGGTGAAGCTGTACATGGTAGCCAATCAGTTTCTAACTTCAGCTTGTTTATTTAAACTTTGACAAAAAAAATGGAAGCTGATTGGTTTCTCTGCAGAGCTGCACCAGATTTTGCACTCTCAAGTTTAAGTAAATCAAACCCACTGTAGCCTTAAGCCAGCCATACATGGATTGAAATTCATTCGGTTCAGCAGGGACAGCCAAATTTTTATCCATATATGGACAGGCTGGTTGTACACAAATCAATCTATAAACTGACGTGTACAACAACTGTGTTGAAAATAATTTTCTCAATCAGTGTCACTGGCTATAGCCAGCAGTGCTGATGAGCATATTCTGGCAGCAGGGAAATCGCCCCAGTGTTGAATACAAAGGCTCAGTGGGAAGAATTTTCCCATTCACATCAAGTATATGGATGGGGGGAATTAAGACATTTTCTTTTATTCAACCAACAGGTTGAATGAAAGAAAAGGACTCATGTATGGCAAGTGTTAGACCTGTCTTTGAAACTGACATGGTTACTTAGAAGGTGGTGAGAGTTATCGGCATGGTTTTAGGCACCTGACCTGACAATTCTTTTGGGCCCTTTCCTCTATTATCTTTAGCTCTAAAGCTCACCTCATATGTTCCAATCTGACAGTACAATCTTCTTTAGATCTACCAACAAGTATGTAGTGCAAGGGTCTGCCTTATTGGATACATATTGGTTGAATTGTTTAGGTAGGTCTTCATATTATATCATTTTGGCAGATCTAAAGTTGATTGTACTGAGATTGTATGGCCAGATTATGATTTGTATGGTGAGCCTAAGAGCCAGGCAGGCCATGCATCATACATTTTTATCAACCAGTGGGTTAAATGAAAAAAAAAAGTGCCAATTTGGGGTGGATGGGGGAATCATTTCCACTGAGCTATTGTGTTCTGATGGCAGGGAGACTCCCTTGAAATCAGAACACAATGGTCAGTGTTGCCTTCTATAGCTGTCTGCACTGATTGTTCAGAAAAACCCAACGGAGTGGTTGTACAGAATTTGATTGATTGACTTCTGTACAACCACTGCGCCCATACATGGATTGAAATTTGGCTGGTTCAGCCGAATTTCAATCCATGTATGGCCGGCTTTATGCTCCAACAAACTAGATGAGGTTAACTAAGGGGTAAATACAAATCCTTGGTAAGCATTGAAATTGTAATAATTTAAGTGTAAATGTTCAGGTTCTTTCATAAGCCCAATTGTGTCTAGTTCTGTTTTTAAAGAAGAGTGACTGTTTTTATTTGGATGAGACCCACATAAAAAGAGAAGGATAAATACGTCAACAGAAAGTCAGATGGAAACTGGATCAATAATATATTAAACTGTGTGGCAGTTGCACTGTTATTTACATTGTGAACTCATAATGAGCCAAAGGAAAATTGAAATCAGTCCTATTAGAAAAAATGCAATATGTGACTGTACTGGGGTCAGTTGTGCCAGTACATATTATTATGGTTACACCCTCCTAGCAATGCCAATGTAATTACCATGTCTATTTTGCATCCCCGATAAAAGGAATATGACATATGCTTTAGCATGGTTCTCATTAAAATAATCTTTAATAGGATAACTGTATATTAAATCTTAGATATATAAAATCAGTTTAATCTTGATTAAAAGAATATTATCAGATATTTTACACACTTTTTCTGTGTGGACAGAAGTGTCTCTCATCTCCAGCTTTGGTGACCAACATTCATTTCTAGCAGATCGCTGCTACACAATATCATAGAGAATTGTTTTTTTTTCCTTGTTCAATACATTTTTTTTGGAGTTTAGAAAATAGTTGACAAAAGAATAAGAGAGATGCAGTGGGTTTTGTATACATGACAATTATGAAGGTAGGTAAAATTTTACATGACAAGGCAATGTGCATAAATAAAATTACCAACTGTACAATGGCAAAGAGCAGCTAATGAGATGCTCAATAAAAGCACTGTTTGGTTCAGTAAAAGCTCTGCTTATGATATGTGAAACAGAAAGGCAAAGAAGAAACAGTCAAGAGGAAGAGTAGGGTAAGGAGGATGAGACCAGGTAGGAGAGGAAAGGGGAAGGAGGGCATGTTTCCCAAGTACACAATAAAGGTTGTCTCTATGTTCCAATAGTTGGCATTCAAAATGTCATGGAAAGTAGTTCAAAACCCATGGTGGATAGGGAATCCTTTTAGGGAATCCTTTTATTCTGGCAGTATGAACAGATTTTTTTAGAGGATTAATTTAAAAATGTGCAGCAATTACTGTCTCTGTCCCTTTAGTGCAGAACATCAGGGTAATTTTTCATGATTTTTTTAAGACCTAGTGCCTTAAAGTGTTTCTAAACCAATGACCCTGCATTCACTATATTTGGTCTCTCGCAGTTCACAGAACATAGAAATGCAATTATTTTAGTAAATTAAATGCTAAATACCTATTCTGATCCGCAATATATAGCAGTCCTGTAACTTCTATTAGTGTCCAGCTGAGCACTGGTTAAAACTTGTAGGAGGAATGGCCTTAATTGGCCCTGTGCTGATCGCATGCATGTACTCTTCCAAAAAAAAAAACAACCTCTCTAGCAAAACACAGCAAACTGAGCATGTTCAGCTTGCCCCTAAGGCTCTGTTCTATCAGTAGATGTATTGGGGGACAATAGAAGAAGGGAAGAATCAGAGAAGTCAGGATCAAACAGCCTTTTTACACAATGCGGAGTGAGTATAACAGCCAATCACATGGCAGCAACTCAATGCACTTAGGAATATAGACGTGGTGAATACAACTTGCTGAAGTTCAAACTAAGCATCAGAATGGGGTAGAAAGGGGATTTAAGTTACTTTGAATGTGGCATGGTTGTTGGTGCCAGATGGGCTGGTTTGAGTATTTCAAAAACTGCTGATTTACTGGGATTGTCACACACAACCATCTCTAGGGTTTACAGAGAATGGTGCAAAAAAAAGAAAATACCCAGTAGGCAGCAGTTGTGTGGATGAAAATGCTTTGTTGATGTCAGAGGTTAGAGAAGAATGGGTAAACTGGTTGCTGCGACATTCAGATGGTAGGGTCAGAATTTGGCAAAAACAACATAAAAGCATGGATCCATCCTGCCTTGTATCAATGGTTCATGCTGGTGGTGTAAAGGTGCGGGGAAAATTTTCTTGGCACTAGCATCTATCTATCTACAGTATATATATATATACTGTATGCAAATATATATTGTTCTTCACAAAATTAGAAAGAACATGTATGAATAATTTAATCAAAAACGTATTTCTTGCCCAGACATAAAATGTGTCGTGAGCAAATTAGGAGAATCCTATACTTTATACTATATCCTATCTGTTAAACTGTTTTGTATCTGTTCCATTTGCTTCATTCCATCAGTCAACTTATTTACTTACCCTAGGTTCACACTTATGTGGATTTTCCAGTTTGCAGAAATGCACTACAGTTCATTTAACGTGATTCCCTATGAATTTAGCTCACATCTGTGCGTTTTGAGTCGGTGCATTTTTTGGAAAGGGTCAGGGACTATTTTTCATACAGTAGATTGTGTTTGCGTGTAATAGACTTCAATGGACCCACACCAAAAATGCAAGTGTTGAGTTTTGGATGCGTTTTGAGGGTTTTTTTTTTAATTTTGTTTTGACTTTGACGTGACTTTGATGCAACTTTGGATGGGTTTGGCTTTGATGCGACTTGGATGCGACTTGGATGCAACTTTACACTTTGGGGCACTCAAGCTGCATCAAAGTCACACCCATCCAAAGTCCCATCCATCCCAAGTTGCATCAAAGTCACATCAAAGTCACACCCATCGAAAGTTACATCAAAGTGGTATCAAAGGTAATACTTTCCTATTGGCAACAAAATGCAAAATGCACCACAAAACACACTGTGAAAACACACAATCCGCAATCTGTATAGATGTGAACCTAGCCTTATACCTAACTCTGAGGTTACTTGTCAGTTACGATGAGCATACGTATCTTTAGTCTGAATGGATCTCATTCTATGGTCTGTAAATGACCATGTTCAGATTTGAATCCTCAGTCATTTAGATCAGTTCGTATTTCTCTGAGATATGGTTGAATCTTAAAACAAACGAACATGTGCTGATCTGGGATAGCTAGAAAAAGGTTGATTTTGTACAAACTGTGGATACTGTAGTCCCAGCACTGATTGAATGGTATACCACTAAGTATTTACCTAGTAAGACCTTCTAAATTGAAGTCTAGCTTACCAATAAGATATAGATTGCAACAGAATAGTTTAAGCAGACAGTATTGTATAGCTCTGGACATAGGCAAATATATGTACTATACAGTACATTCCCTTGGTAAGCTGTGAACTTCAGGTTCCCATGGACATCACATAAAATCCATGACAACCTCAGCTAAGTTGGAATTTTACTTATGTCAACAGTAGCCAATAGAGGGCTCATTGTCACAATCAACAACATCCAAACCATAGATATACTGTTTTACTATTTTCTGGTCACTGGCTATGGTGCCACAAGCAACTCAAGAGAGCTGATTTAAATCCCTTTCATCTGTCTGGGTGTCATGCACATATAACTGGAGTAGGCAGTGTTTTTGTCCTTTAAGTATAATAACATCATTGTGATTTGGCTTTCAGTCTTCAGAGATACTATATCTACAATGTAATTTGAGAACTAGTAGGAGTCTGATGAAAGAGTTGGAAAAAGATGAGTGTCTGAATTGCGGTAGTAACCAGATGGAATCAGGGAACTGGGGAATTATACGTTAGACAGTTGAGATAAGCATTACTACAACCATAAAAAAATCTGTCCTTTGACATGTTACTTTATGCAATTCAGACAATATAGACCTTTAAGCATTTGCAGATGAGGGTATCCCTACAAATATTACCAGAAAATGTATAAACATGCAAAAAGTAACGAACAGGGAAAAAAATTATCTTACTTAATAGGACCATACCACAAAGTATAAAAATCTATTTGGTTCTTCTAAAAAAGATAATTTAAAAAATGAGGTTTACAATACGTACTCATTTTTCAACATGGAGGCTTTAATTTGCAAATACAGTGCAACTAAATCCTTTGTTTTCAACACAAATTGTTAAAAAGTGTAATTTGTTATTATGCTGGTTAGCTGGTAAGTGTGCTGAAGAAAAACATTGTTTTATTTTTTCTGTGAAAAGCCCCTTCATGTGAAACCATATCCTCAAATCTAGTAATAATTTGGGGCACGTCTGTTAAGCTTGCTGGAATTTGTGCTTGGACACATTTGACACCTTTAGCTACCATTGTGCTGTGCTGCTGCTAGGCACATCTCCTCCCATTTTAACCATTGCTATTGTAACAGTGTGAGGCCCTGCCATGGTGAGAGTTTTGTAAATTGATGTAAAAAGGACACAGGTACAGTTTGAGAGGCTCTGGTATGATTATTGCTCATGGAGATTTCTCTAGGTTTTGTAATCCCGGATCGAGGCCTGGAGTTTGAAGGTTCCGAACTGTGTTGGGTGGGAAGGAAGCTTCAATCCTGTGTCTGGGCTTTGCTAGTTGCCTACAGCCTGTGTGAGTGCACAGGTGTGCAAGATTGGTATAAACCAGATCTGAACATAACTCAGGGCAGTTGATGCCTTTTAGACACACAGCTGGTGAGGTGACCTATTTTGGAGAAAAGACTCTATGGTGGAGAGATTCCCTTGCCCACGGGACTGGGAGAGTTGGGACAGCGGAGAACCAAGAGAACTGAGGCAACTAGGGAGTCCAGGAAGACAATCTGTGAGTCTCAAGAATGGGAGAGCCCAGAGTGCTGGGAGAACCCTATCCAGTGAAGCCAGGAGTGGGGCCAAAGGTCAGGGATGCTGGAGCTAGCATCAGTGCTGCTGATTGAAGGAGAGCCAGGTGGCTTGGCATTTTTTTCTGTTGTATGAAGCTGAACCTGTGTGTGGGCAAAAAATGAACTTTGCTTCTTTCCTTTTTTAAAGTGGGCTACCAGGCCCAAAAACACAGTTTGGAATGACGTGAACTCACTTCAAAAATGCATCTACCATGAGAGCTAATTCCTCATATCACATTATTTATGTTTCAACATGGAGGCTCTCATAGGCTAGAGTTAGGACAGCATTATACAGAGGGGACTTGATTCTATACATATGTGAAAATGTGCAGCTAAAGCTAAAACCTCCATTTTACCACAGATTGTTAGACAACATATTAATTTAATTTTTGCAGGCTTGCTGGTAAGTGTATATTTTCTTTTTTTTGTTCTGTGAAAAGCCCTTCCATGTGCACCTTAAGCAGGCCATAGATGGGTCGAAAATCGGCCGCAAATTCCTATGAAAGAATAATCGACCAATTTTTGGATCGTTAGTGGGTGAATTTGTCGGCCATTTTTCGTGATTTTGACACATTTTTTTAATCGGTTACGTTGGAAAAAAACCGGCCGATTTTGCCGATCAGCCGATTTTCACGGCAATGATGGGCAAATTGGCCGATCTTTTTACCTATTAAAAAAAATGCGCATGAGCCGTGACCTGCAAGAAGAAGGAAAAGAAGAAAAAGAAGAGGATGAAGACAAAGAAAAAGAAGAACATCTGTATCTATTTGTATCCATTTTGGATACAGATGTTTTATTTGGATACAAATAGATACAATGTTGCAACCGCAATACTTTTAAATGTCAAAAATAATAGTGTCCCTGCAGAGAGCTCCGCTATTATATTTGACATTTAAAAGTATTGTGGATGCAACACTGTATCTATTTGTATCCGAATAGAAACATCTGTATCCAAAATGGATGCAAATAGATACACTGTTGCAACTTTGCTATACTTTTGCAACCGCAATACTTTTAAATGTCAAATATAATAGCGGAGCTCTCTGCAGGGACACCGCTATTATATTTGCCAGCCGTAGACGGGACGAAAATCAGCCCATTTTTTTTTCTACCAATGGTGGTAACGTTGGCCGATTGAACAACCAATTTTTCATTAAAAAAAAAAAAAAGGCCAGTTTGCGCCCCGTCTATGGCCTGCTTTACTCTAAACATTGGTTGTAAATTTGGGCTATTGACATTTTTTATTTGCTTTCAATGTTCCTTAACTAATCATAGTATTTACTAGTTTTACTTACCAACCTTAATTACCCCTGTCTGAAAAATTAAGTGGATCATTTCTACTAAACCATGCCTAGACTCCTTTAGCAATTGTGTGGTTGATAGTAAAGTGTTTATAAATTAAGTGTGAAACCTACTCATTCATATTGTCTATTCCTAATTATTTCTTGCTCTTTGAGATTGATAGTCATTTGATAAAATACTTATAAAATAAATATTATAATTTGATTATATTTGAACATATTATAATGCGTTTATATTTAAGTATGAACACATTAAATCTGCACTTGTTTTACAATAGTTGTTTCTTTACATTTTTTGAGAAGTAACCCTGAATGAAAATCACTTTCTACAACACTACCCAGCACCATGTTGGATGACATCAAAGCTCAGTAAATTTTGATTATATTATTACTGTATCATGTAAATGTTCTAGCTCCTTGGGTAGTGTCAACTGCTTTTGATCTGGAGATCAGTGCCAGATGTCTGATATGCAGAGGTGAAGTTCCAGACATTCACACTTGAGGCTATGCTCATATTATCAGCATTACACCTTTTGGTAATTAATAGCAGCAGTTAGAAGATTGATCATAGACACCTTATAATATGGCACACATCCTTATGCATATCTAAAATAGACTGAAGGGTTAAATTATACATGTATTTCCATGATTAAATGTGTTCCTTTAATTTTTTTGAGCAGTGTAAATTAACACTTTTTAATCAGAGTATAGCATCAAGCCAATTAAACTCCTGTAATATTGATCTGGTCAGCTGAGTAGCAGAGGGGGTTGTTAATCAGTTCAGCAACATTGGTGTTAATGAAATTAACAACAGGTGCACTAGATGTGCAACAAGGAGGCGACCCCCAAAACAGGAACGGTTTTCCAGGTGGAGGCCAATTACATTTTTTTCCCCTACTCATCTTTTCTGACTGTGTTTTTCACTAGTTTTGCTTTTGGCTAGGGTCAGAATCACTACAGGTAGCATGAGGTGATACCTGAACCCTACAGAGGTTGCACAGGAAGTCCAACTCCTCCAGAATGGCACATCAATACATGCCATTGCCAGAAGGTTTGCTGTTCTCCCACCACGGTCTCAAGAGCATGGAGGAGATTCCAGGAGACAGGCAGTTACTCTAGGAGAGCTGGAAATGGCCGTAGAAGGTCCTTAACCCATCAGCAGGACTGGCATCTGCTCCTTTGTGCAAGGAGGAATAGGATGAGCACTGCCAGAGCCCTACAAAATGACCTCCAGCAGGCCACTGGTGTGAATGTTTCTGACAAGACAATCAGAAACAGACTTCATGAGGGTGGCCTGAGGGCCAGACATCCTCTAATAGGCCCTGTGCTCACTGCCCGGCACCATAGAGCTCGATTGGCATTTGCCATTGAACACTTGAATTGGCAGATCCTCCACTGGCGCCCTGTGTTTTTACAGATGAGAGCAGGTTCACCCTGAGCACATGTGACAGATGTGAAAGGGACTGGAGAAGCTGTGGAGAAAGTTATACTACCTGTAGCATCATTCAGCATGACCGTTTTGGTGGTGGGTCAATGATGGTCTGAGGAGGCATATCCATGGAGGGACGCACAGACCTCCACAGGCTAGACAATGGAACCCTGACTGCCACTAGGTATCGGGATGAAATCCTTGGACCCATTGTCAGACCCTACGCTGGTGCAGTGGGTCCTGCATTCCTCATGGTGCAAGACAATGCCGGGCCTCATGTGGCAATAGTATTCAGGCAGTTCCTGGAGGATGAATGAATTGATACTATTGAATGGCCCCCACGTGCTTGCCTGACCTAAATTCAATAGAACTCCTCTGGGATATCATGTTGCGGTGTATCCGACGCCTCCAGGTTGCACCTCAGACTGTCCAGGAGCTCAGTGATGTTCTGGTCCACATCTGGGAGGAAATACCCCAGGACACCATGCGTCGTCTCATTAGAAGCATGCCCCGACATTGTCAGGCATGCATACAAGCACATGGGGGCCCTACAATTTACTGAGTACCATTTTGAGTTGCTGCAATGAAATTTCAGCAAAATGGACAAGCCTGCTGCATACTTTTTTCACTTTGATTTTTGGGGTGTCTTCTGTACGTTGATAATTTTCATTTCCATCAAATGATGGGGCATCCTAAAATTCCTAATACATTACCCTGTCCATATCAGTATAGATATCCAGCATGATATTTTCCCCCATTGAGATCTGATGTGTTTTCAAAGTGTTACTTTAATTTTTTTGAGTAGTGTACATATTTGTATGATGGCATCTCTATTTTTGTTACCTCAATTGGGATTTTTTAAATATTTTTCTCGTCGTGCACTTGATAATATTATTTTTAAACACTGCATCAGAGGACCAGAGGGAATAAGAAAATAGTGTTTCACTTCCTATTCCCTATATAGCCACATTCTCAGCATGAAATTATCTCTTTCTTACTTGTGATAGTTCTTGAATCTGCTGGAATGTAACAAGTACCATTTTGAGGTATTGTCTATCTATTAATGGGTCTTCTAAAATAACAGTATCCATTTAAAATGCACAAACAGTGGCTGCAGGATTCCCCAAAGTTGGATTTGATCATTGTTCTTATTATCTAACTTGGCCACAGAAAAAAGTTGACAAGCTAACAGCTGAGCGTTCCTTTTCCTGCCTCCTTACTACTGCTTTCCAAATATAGGCAACTTACTGAAGTCACATCCTAAGGATGGCAGTATGAACTTTCAGTTTCTTAAGAAATGAGTAACAGCTTTGGCACACCTTTTTGAATATCTATTTTGAATATATACTGTGGTTAACAAGTTTAGTAGGCAAACAAAATAAGGCCACCCCAGAAGCAGTCATGCTCTCATTCCTCACCAGAAGCTGATCTCTGTAACTTAGATTCCTGTTTCATTTATGTATGATGTATAAAGAGGGCAGAACATAGTTGACTGATCACAAGGGTATGGGATAGAATTGAGCCTGTACTCATACAGGTGTGTGCCAAACTGTTGGACAAGGTTTGAGCAGATTATTAATGGTGGATGAAGTTTGGGCAGATGGAATGCTGTTTACTCAGAATACAGATACAGATAAAACAGAATGGAAAAAAAAAATATCTGACATGATAAATGTGCTATTTATGTTTATGTAGCCCCTTGTTAAAAAAAGGTATTTTTTATAAAAGAGTTTATTATCAGTGGCTGTTGCAAAATGTCTCTTTTTTCCTTCATTTGGGGTTTTTGTGGTTTCCAAACATGTAGAAGAATTGGCTAATGAATATGCATCATTTATATGATGTAAGGTGGACAGGTTCAACTGATACTGGCAGCAGCAAATCATGCACAAGCCAGGAACACCCAGGAACAGTCCAATAAGGTCTCTGCACTTCTCTTCAACAAGGCAGTAAAGAAACACAACTTTAATACATGAAAACTTTGTTCAGCAGGTCTATAGCATAAAGCAAAACATTTTCTCATCCAAGCCACTGACTAAACTCAGGTCAGTTCCTGGTTAACAGGTGTCTCCTAATGAGTTTCTGCCCCCCCCCCCCCCCTTAAAAAAACCCACTTTTACCATTTTAGTGTTGTGTCAGCATTCAGTACTTTTGTTACACAGCAACAAGCTGCAACAGCAGAGAGAAAAAAGAGAGAGAGACAGCATCACATATGTAAGGGCCAGTGCACAACGGAGCCTAATATTGAGGTCTGGCTACCAGAAAGGATTTATACCACTTAAAGCTTTACAAAGTTTTTGGGCTCCATTATCCAGGATCCAGAATTGGATTTATCAAGATGCTAATTAAAAAATGCCTGTTTTCTCCACATCACTCATAAACCCTGGGGCTCCTCTACATGCGTAGGTGAGAAACTTGAGTGACACATATCCACTGTCCACAATCCTGCCAGCCAGTGGATCACAATACCTAGATATTTTGTGAAATAATCACAAAGGGGAAAGGAGCATTAGACTGGTGCAAGTGTTACTGCTTTCTTTTAATGTGGCTGTACAGTTTCTAGGGATATTCTGCATGGTCTCCAAGGTTTCCTGTTTCATCTGCTGTTGTGGCATATTGTCACAAAAAAAATGATCTTTTGGATGATTTTGAAAAAGTGTGGCTCTCTATCATTGTCTCTGAGGACAAATATTCCATCTGTTGAGACATTTTTCTAGTATAAGATTTTTTACCTTTTCAAAATCTGGGATTTCTCTGCATAATCTTCAAGACTGACATCTATGATGCTTTTCTATTTTTGAACACCTCATATTATTATTATTAGGATCATTCTATTGACAAGCAGTAGTTATCAAGATGATCTCCAGTGCTAAAATTACAATTCCTGGTTGTACTGCCCCAGTAAAGTTCTTTTTCAAGAAAAAAGGCCACTTTTTATCATCAGGCTTACTACCTGAGCCATAATGGGGCTTCTAAGAATTAAAATCATTACATTACATTATTTTCCTCTCAAGTATTTTCATATGACTGCCTTTCTAAATGTGTGACATGTGAGTAAGCTCAGTAGTAGGTATTTTCCTAGGTTTTTAATGTTAAAGTATTAATCTCTGCTTTATTTTCTTAATGGGCCCACAGGAGGTTTATGTCATAATGTGCTATATTAGCGCATTATGGCAGACTTACCTGTCAAACAAAGCCCTCCAGTGCTGCACTTTCCCAGCTCCTGCTGGTCCCAATCGCTTCCATTTTTGCCCCTTCCTTCCATGTTCATCCCCTCCAACCACTTGAATAGGCAGGTTGTGATGACATCGCTCCCATGCATGCACATGGGAGTCACTTTATCATAACACAGAGTAGATGCCATAATTATGGTCTGAGTTGCACATAAGTGGCTCAGATTACATTGTCACTGAAAGGCTGGGAGAAGCATTTATGGCAGAAGAGACTATTAAGGTTTCTTCTGTTATAAAAACTCTGCATGGTTATGCAACATTGTACCCATATGAAATTGTTATCATCTTTTTCACATAAATAGAGATTTCTTTTCGTGGTATTTAATCACCACTGGGTTTTCTATTTTTTGCTCTCTAAATGAAAAAAGACAGAACATTTCGAAAAACATGTGTTTTCTTAATTTCTGTTATAAAAATTTGCAAACAAATAATATTTCGACACAAATTTAGGCAAAAATGTATTCTGCTACATTTCTTTGGTGAAAATAACCCAAATCATATTATTTAGTTGGTAAGAAAGTTATCGCATCAGCTTTCAGCTATTCAGAATAAAGGAAGGCGCTGAAGCTCAGGAGCGGACAGGAGTGTGTGTAGTAAATGGTGGGCTTTTGGCACTGCATTTGAAGCAGGAAACGTGGATAGTCCACTGAGCTCTGCACGTGAGTAGCAGCAGCAAGCTATTGACGTAACACGTAGGTACGCCGATACGCAGCTTCCGGTTTTGAAGTGACGCACTTCCGGTACGGGACACCATCTTGAAAACTCCTAGGAAGTACCACATGAATGCAGTTTACCCACACAGGGAAGAGGAAGAGGCTGTATTGCAATGTGAGTTACTTCTTTTTTAGAAATAAATGAACTGCAAGCTTGATTACTACACTATGGAGGATCTCTTTTTTGCTCCCTAACATGTGAGTGAGATTTCACAGAATATCCGCTTAGAGGACCGTAAGGTCACAGAGGAGAAAGTTTGGAGGGAGGCATAATAGGAGAACAGCTTGGGAAGGAGATTTACCAGCCGGCATTGTGGAGGATCCAGGGAGATCCTGTAGGCTTTCTGGCCCCTAGGCTTCGCAGAAAGGAGGTGGAAATGTGTGTTGGCACTCACACGATTGAGCACAAATTGCACGTGTATGTCACATCACCTAATCATTTAAACATTGGACTTATATATTTTTGTGTGTATTTATGAGATTTGAAGTGGCACTATCACATGATATATGTTTGTTTTTTTTTTGTTTTTTTTTTATATATATTCTAAATATTGTTGAGTGATTTGCTGGCACGTGTGTAGGGCACTAAGAAGATTTTGTCACTTTAAGATGTGTCACATTCTTTATGTTTTTAATATCACTATTCACATGTAGGCTTGTTTTGCCCAAGAAGTATTATTTATGGTGATTTAGTTTATTAGCGCTGCACTATTGTAATATATATGTTTTTGCACTGTTTGGGTATCAGTTTGAGTGTAAGCAGCTGAAAGGTAGGTTTGGGGTCCATAACAGCGCAGGAGGGATATTATTATAAAAGGAAAGTTATAGAGTCCACAAACTATGGTGTGTATGTATATATATATATTGATAAATCCTGATGTACAGATGGCCTATCTCATTTCTTGAGGCCCAAAAAATGCCAGGAGAGTACAAATACCGCCCAAATGACCACTTTTTGGAAAGTAGACAGCTTGAGGTATTTAGTAAGAGGTATGGTGAGTTTTTTGTTATGATTGTCATAATTTTGTGGAAAATGAAGAAATGAAAAAGTATTTTCACAATTTTGTTTTCATAATGTCACCAATGCAGTATAGCATCATCATATAACTAGTGCAGCAGTGATCAGGGACACTGACTGGCGACAGCATGTTAAAAAAAAAAAACAATTACTCATTTTTGTTATTTTTTTTAATTTTTGTATTCATTTTTTTATTTTTTTAATTATTTTTTTTCTACTCCTGTGACCACAGCAATACAATATTACCATAGTAACATTGTACTACTCTGGGCAAGTGATCAGGATTTGTTTTTCTTTACACATTATTATTGCTTATACTAATGAATTTCAATTGTATAAGCAAGCATTTTTACTAAATGAAACTGATTCATTCAGTAGTTTTTGTTGAGATCAGCTGTAATTGGCCACAGCTGATCACATGCTACAGATGGGCTGTGATTAGCCCAGTCTGTACATGTGACCACTGTGACCAGTTGAAGCTAGCAGCACAGTTGTAAGCAATGAATGGCATGAAAGGAAGACATCGGGCCCCTCCTCTTCTCCATCTATACCTCCTCCCTTGGCAAACTTATTCACTCCCACGGCTTCAATTACCACCTCTATGCCGACGACACCCAAATTTACCTCTCCACCCCCCACCTCACCCCCTCACTCTCTGCCCGCATCGCCCACCTCCTAAACGACATATCAGACTGGATGTCGCTCCATTTCCTCAAACTTAACCTATCCAAAACCAAGCTCCTGGTCTTCCCCCCACCCTGTGCCCCCCCCCCATCCTCTCCATCACTACTAACAATGCCACCATCTCTCCCACCCCACGCGCCAAAGTCCTGGGTGTCACCCTGGACTCCCACCTCTCCTTCCTACTCCACATCCAACTGCTATCTAGATCTTGCAGGCTCCACCTCCACAACATATCCAAGATACGTACATTCCTCACCCCAGACACCACCAAACAACTCGTACACTCCCTCATCATCTCACGCCTGCAATTCCCTTCTCACTGGCCTACCCAAACGAACGCTATCCCCACTCCAGTCGATCCTAAACTCAGCGGCTAGACTCATCCACCTCACCAAGCGCTCCACATCTGCCTCCCCCCTCTGCCAATCCCTTCATTGGCTCCCGATTGCCCAACGCATCAAATTCAAACTGCTAACTCTGACCTACAAAGTCATTCACAATACCGCCCCGAACTACATAACTGACCTGATACCCAAGAACTACCCTACCCGTGCCCTCCGCTCCTCACAGGACCTCCTACTCTCTAGCTCCCTGGTCTCTTCCTCCCACGCCCGATTACAGGACTTCTCCATGACTTCCCCCATCCTCTGGAACTCCCTACCCCAATCCATCAGACTGTCATCTACCCTCCTCACCTTCAGGCGCACCCTGAAAACCCTCCTCTTCAGGGAAGCCTACCCCAACCTCCCCTAACACCCGACCTCACCTAACAACTAACCTCCTCCACTCCTCCCACCACTCCATCCCCCACAGCCATCTACTCCTGTACCACCTTCCCCTCCCTTCTAGATTGTAAGCTCGAAAGAGCAGGGCCCTCGAACCCCTTGTGTAGTGTATTGTTACTGTCTTGTCTCATGTTCTGTCCCCCTTGCTACTGTCTGGTGGACATGGCTGGTGACAGATCGCACTGGAGTAGGGCCCATGGGGTGCATATGATGTCCTCCTAGGATAATAGGGATCCCACTTGGCCATCATCTTACAATAGGTTGGGAGGGAAGGAGTTAATCCTAAAAGCTCAGTATAGGAAAATCCACAAAACCTCCATAAAGCAAATCCTAGTTGGATCCCAGTGGACGGGATGAATATTTGGTCAAAGGAACTTCAAGAAGTATACTCCTCTCTAAAAAGACACCAGAAAACTCTGGACCACATCATAGAAAAGGTAAAGCTGGCCACATAGCAGGTAAATAAATAGTAGTGGTTCTCCAAACCATCCCTGTTTGCTGGAATATGCTAATGAGAAAGATAAAACAGCATGAAATGACCTGACTTTAAATAAAGACACATTCATAAAAATTAGAAAGTTGATCTACCAGGAAACCATGAACTCCCCTCTAAAGGAATTTGCTGAGGTAACTAATTAAGTCTGTAGAAAAAGGAAAACATTTGATTCATTTATATCATCTCAGATATCTCAAAATAATCTGTGAATTTTGTTTGCTACTAAACCTATGCTGAAAGGAACTTCAGCATTAACCACTTCAAAATTAGTTCATAGGCATGAGCTTAGTTATTTACTGAGTTCTTTGAAAAAAACAGTTTACATTTATTATGTTGGTATAAAAGACAACCTTGTTGATTGAAAATAAAATATGTTTTGTAGCAACTGATGTATGAACATTTAAAGCTGAACTGCTAGCACCAATAATTCAGTTAAATACAGTATATTCCTCAATAGACACATAGGATATAAATCCACTAAGTGCCTATGCAAGCCCAGATATTACATTGTATAAGTAGGGGTGGAAACATCACTGAGGCTCATAGTCTATGCTGAGAGCAGAGTTGTGGGAGAGACCCAGCAGACCCAATCAGTACAGGCTTCCTGAAGAAAACTACAGGAGGAAGAATGCAAGACCAGTCAACCTGCACAAGGAGAGAGAACAGCAGTGCCTGGTCTTGAATACAGAAATCTCCTACAGTTTTCCAATGGATGACTGCTGTCCCAGAGGTTAACATTAAACTGAATGTCAAGGCAAAAAAAAAAACTGCCATATATGCACATTTTCCCATGTTTTATCCCTTTAAAGACCCTGCAAGTACAGATAAATATCTGCTTATTGTTGGAAATGTACTCAGCTCTAAATGTCCAATTGTGAACTAAAAGCTCGCAGCATTGTTCTGAACTAGGTGCTGTCAGCCCTGACAATTGTCTTTTGCTAAACTATCCAACCATTAGGTCGTCCTAGTATTTTCAGCTGTGCTTCCACTGAAAGCATCATAATCTCTCTGTCTATTCTAATGGGTACCCACAAGAGAACACAGGGTACACAAATACTGGGTTTTAATTGTATCATTATCCTTTTTGCTTGGATTCTCCATAGGGATAACTGGAAAGCTTCCATTTTTTTCTGTTTTATGGTTTATTGTTCACACTTGACTAATTTCTAATTCTTCCCAAACGCTCCTATAGCATTTGACAGGCGATAAACAGGTGTTTGGGAAGCGTTTTTAATGCTCCACAAATGCCCTGTGAGCATTTTTGAGGCGTCTGATAGGCATTTTCCAAGCGTCAAAGCCGCACCACAAATGCCTATAATGAAGTTAATGGTATTAACGCCCCACAAACACCTTGCAAATGCCTTGCAAACGCCCTGCCAATGCCTGCCAGGCGTTTGAGGAGCGTCACCATAGACTTGAATGGGAGGCGTTGAAAGGCTTCAACTCCTCCTGACTAGACATGAAGCGTCAATTTTTTCGCAATTAAAACAATATAATGGTGTAGTGCTACATTAAGCAATATAAACGTATTTTAATATTAAATAAATCAGTGATATGATCTATATAAAACATAAAAAAGTGAACATATGTGAATCCACACACAAGGTCCTATGCTTGGACCCAATAAATGAGCTGAAAAATGACTGTGTTGAATAACCGCATATAATGAACCCAATCCCTACTGCGGGATATATATCATACACCAATAGTGTCCACAGTGAATCCCAAATGCTGGATATACATACAACAATGAAATATAAAGTTCTTGAAAAATGTATACACAAACCTGTGTATACAGTGAATCCCAAATGCGGGATATACAACAACTAAGTGACCAAGTGCTCATACAATAAATGAAACAAATGTATACAATATATCAATATGTGCAAAATATCAATAATAAAAGTCCAATATATGTGCAAAAAAGAAATCAAGGTGCTTCACTGCTCCAGGGCATGCAACTTAGTGCAGTGTGTGTGCACACTATATCGATTAGGTCTACTTCACTGGCTGCAATGGCCTCTCACCTCAAACCGGCAGCCCCAAAGGACCAATGCGCTTTTTGGATCCCCCTGGATTCTTCCTGAGTATACACTCTTTGTTACCCGATCTCCTGGGTCTTTAGCCACACTGGCCCCACACAGCAACATAGGTCTCCCTTCCTCTGGATAGGTAGGTACCCTCACAAATGCCAACTTACATGTAGCTACTCTCACCAGCTCCGTGTGTGACAGCAGCCAGCAAGGTGAAAAATCTTGGGTACAGTAAGTGAACACTGCAAGACAAAAGCCCTCTGCCAACCCTGCGCTCCCCTGCCTGACTGCACCACAACCTGCTCCATGCTGAATGGGAGGCGTTGAAAGGCTTCAACTCCTCCTGACTGGGCATGAGGCGTCAATTTTTACGCAATACTAACTGTTCAGTGTGAACAGCACTGTCTGCTACTATGTGCATAATTTTCATAGGCGTATGAAGAGCGTTAAAAATGCCCCTCAAACACCTGCCTAGAAAGCTAGTGTGAACTTAGCCTTACATTGACCATTAAAGTGGTATTGAACCAAAAATGTAATTTATTGCGGCTTACCAATCACTATACTGTATGTGGTGGCTGCATTAGTTTTCTTTCTTTGGCTTTTCCCCTCTTTTTTATCTGGTGATCTGGCCAGTAACACACCTCCTGTATTACAAAGACATAACTTTTGAGGATTAAGCACAGCAGGCACAAAAGACAGCAGCACTTTCAGTCTGGGTGGAGGAGAGTGTTTGATGTACTAGCAGATTTAAATACAATAACAAATGGAGGCCAACTCTAGCTCACACTTTATAATCTGTTGCTGCAACAGTTTTTAACAAATAAAAGCTGATCATTTTAATCACCCCTGACAGTGTTAAATGTTTTGAAAATGGTTTATAAACTGATACATTCTGCTGGACAGCTTGTGCTTCTGAAAAACAGACTTACTGACCAGATCACAGGCTGAAAATAGAAGAAATAAAGCCAAAAATTGGAAACTAATACAACCATCACTTTTAAGAACGGGTAAGCTGCAATATAATAAATTCTTCTTTTGGGGTTTAATACTGCTTTAACCGCCTCCCGCCCGCCATATAAGGTAATGACGGGTGCAAGGCAGTTCTCTCGTTCTGGGAGGACGTCATATGATGTCCTCCCACTCTAACTGCACAGGCTCTGGGAGCATGTAGTTCGGCGATCGGTGGTCACCAATCAACAGAGCCGAAAATGTCGGCACGGTTATGTGATCAGCTGTGTCCAATCACAGCTGATCGCATGTAAATAGGGAAATTTCTCTCCTCACAAGCTGTCACGAGCTGTCGGCATCCCTCAGAGGGGACATGTACACTGATCATCAGGGCTCTGATGATCAGTGTAGCCCCAGCAGTGCCACCTGTCAGTGTCCATCAGTGCCAGCTGTCAGTGCTCATCAATGCCACCTGCCAATGCCCATCAGTGTCACATCAATGCCACATATCAGTGCCTACCAGTGCATATCAATGCCACATATCAGTGCCCATCTGAGCTGCCTTTCAGTGTCACCCATCAGTGCCAGTCAGTGCCACCTATCAATGCCAGTCAGTGCCACCTATCAGTGCTGCCAATCAGTGCCCGTCAGTTCTGCCTATCAGTGCCCATAAGTACTGCCTATCAGTGCCACCTAACAGTGCCAGTCAGTGCCACCTAACAGTGCCAGTCAGTGTCGCCTATCAGTGCCGCCTACCAGTGCCATATATGAGTTCTGCCTTTCAGTGCCCATCAGTGATGCCTGTCAATGCCCATCAGTGCCACCTACCAGTGCCCATCAGTGCAGCCTATCAGTGCCCATCAGTGCAGACTCATTAGCGCACATCAGTGAAGGAGAAAAATCACTTATTTACAAAATTTTATAACAAAAACTAAGAAAATTTGTTTTTCAAAATTTTCAGTTGTTTTTGGTTTGTTTAAAAAAAAATAAAAAGCCCAGAGGTGATTAAATACCACCAAAATAAAGCTCTATCTGTCTCAAAAAAATAATAAAAAGTTCATATGGGTACAGTGTTGCATGATTGCGCAATTGTCATTCAAAGTGTGACAGCGCTGAAAGCTGAAAATTGGCCTGAGCAGGAAGGGGGTATAAGTGTCCGGTAGGCAAGTGGTTAATAAGTTGCTGTTTCTACAATTCTGAATAAAATTAGTCCGCACCTGAGCTGTCCTCTATGTACTTTTAATGTCATTTTCTCTTCCTGATTTGAACAGTTTTGCTGTGTTTCTAACTGCTGGAAGATTATTTTTTGTGCTCTGACCCATATACTCAATGTGGCAAGCAGCAATTCAATCTGTTGCCTTGCAAGAAGTCACACAGTGCTTGGCTAGCATTGTATTGACTAAATACGACTATTATCTGTATTGATTTCATCATACTGGCAACAATTCCATGTAGTGCTGACTTTAAATTGTATGTTCATGTCACCTTAATAACTGAACCCTATGTATTACTTCCTAACTGAAAATGAAAAAGTCACAGATCAGGAAATTGAGAGGATAAAAATAATTGAAAATGACAGATATACATAAAGAATTGGAGCAAGGCAGTAGTATGAAAGCTTAGATAACTGAACAGATGCATACGAGCAGAATAATGCCAGTATGTTTTGATTGGCACCAGCTATGGCACCTATTTTTTGCTTTACCACAGCAGATGTCGTTGCTATTATCTTCAGTTTTCACATGAGCAGAAGGTAACAACTCTTCTATTGAGTAGAGCGGAAGCACACACTACCAGTGCAGAGACTATAAATCTGTAAGACAAAGCCAACTACAAGGCACATGTGTACACACAAATGTAAGTACAATTACTGAAGCAAATTTAGTTGTTCTGGTACATAAAAATAACTAAAAAGAAATGAGATAAATGTCATGCAAAACTTATTTTAGATATGCAGATACATATGCCTTGGCCTACCTAAAAATATTTCATACTTCATTTAAATTTGATGTAAATCAGCGTAACCTAGCCTTTTTAAGCTGAGCAAAGGCCTATGAGAAACCATCGAAGTTCTTGGGTAATGTTAATATTCTGTGACAATAAGTAAGCAGTTTTATGGGGTTAGCTTGGTGATAAGAAGAAAGTTAAGGTTTAAGTAGTCAACTTTACAAGTCTGCATGAATAAATTCTTGACATTTAATAATATACATCAACAGTATGTTTAACCACTTGCCTACTGGGCACTTAACCATTAGCAACCTGGCCTATAGCCGTTTGGCGGCCGCAAAAATGCTTTAGCTTTCCGGGGTGTACGCCATTTGGCGTCCTCCCGCACATGTGCAGTTCGCGCGGTTGAAGAGCCGTGCAGCGGCGCGATCTGTCACCGGCCGTATACCTCGGACACGGCCGATGACAGATCTGAGTACCGGCCCCCGTTGCCGGTACCATGTGACCTGCTGTGACCAATCACAGCAGGTCACATGACAGTTGTATACAATGGATGGCTTCATTCATGTATATAGTGCCTAGCTGTGAATGGTCACAGCAGGTCACATGCACATGTCATGTGATTAGCTGTGGCCAAATCACAGCTAAGCACAAAAAAAAAAAAAAAAACCTGAATGAATCGATGTCATTCAGGTAAATGCTTGTTTATAGCAAAGTAATTCTTTGCTATAAGCAAATTGTGTAAAAAAAAAAAAAAATACTGATCACTTCCCCAAAGTAGTACAATGTTACTATGGTAACATTGTACAAATTTGGTCATAGTGAAATATGAAAAACAAATCTTAAAAAAAATAAAAAAAAATGTAATAAGAAAAAAAAAAATATATATATATATTTTTTCATACTGTCACCAGTCAGTGTCCCTGTTCACCGCCATGCCAGTTATATGATGACGCTGTACTGCACTGGTGACAGTATGTATAAAAAAAAATTTGTGAAAATATTTTTTTTAATTTTTTCATTTTCCGAAAAATTATGAGAAAAAAAAATACAACTTCAAAAAACTCGCCATGCCTCTTATGAAGTATGTCGGACTGTCTACTCTGCAAAAAGGGGTCATTTGGGGATATCTGTACTACTCTGACATTCGTGGACCTCAAGAAATTAGATTGGCTGTCAGTACTTCAGGATTGATCAATATTCAGATCTATACCATAGTTTGTGAACTCTATAACTTTCCTACAAACTAAATAATACATCCTAATTTGGGTTATTTTCACCAAAGACATGTAGCAGAATACATCTCGGCCTAAATTTATGAAGAACAATTATTTATTTGTAAACTTTTATAACAGAAACAAAGAAAAATGTGGTTTTTTTTCAAAATTTTGTTTTTTTTTTGTTAATTTAGCAGAAAATAAAAACCCCAGCGGTGATTAAATACCACCAAAAGAAAGCTCTAGTTGTGTGAAGAAAATAATAAAATTTTAGTTTGGGTACAATGTTGTATGACTGCGCAATTGTCATTCAAAGTGTAAGAGCGCTGAAACGTGAAAAATGGCCTGGGCAGGAAGGTGTAAAATTGCCCGGTATTGAAATGGTTAAACCCCCTTCGTGTCCAGGCCAATTTTCAGCTTTCAGCGCTGTCACACTTTGAATGACAATTGCGCGGCCATATGACATTTTTATTGTTTTTTTCACACACATAGAGCTTTCTTTTGGTGGTATTTAATCACCACTGGGTGTTTTATTTTTTGCACTATAAACAAAAAAAGAGCAAAAAACTTGACAAAAAAAGTTTTTCTTTGTTTCTATTTTAAAATTTTGCAAACAGGTAATTTTTCTCACAGAAACACCCAGTGACACCAAATATGTGCAAAAGGTCAGCAACTTACCAGATAACACGCGGTGCATAATTACATCACTCCTGTAAGCCACACCCTCCCGATTGGAGATGATTGGATTGTTTTCGAGCAGCCCACACTTCGTATGTTTTTATATGATGTGCTGTTAGGACAGTTTAGGCCTCTATGAAATATAAGTGCAATACCTTGTTTTAAGCAATAAAGCACTTTTTTACTGCTTTATACTAAGGGCATTGTGTTTTTACATTTGAGAACTACTGAGGAACTCTGCTGGATAGAAAGCATTGATGATCCTTTGGTAGGATGGTGGCCAAAACAAACCTAAAGGGGCACTTAGACCATTTGCTTTATAGCATAGATCTATGTTATCTGGTAAGCTGCTGACCTTTTGCACGTATTTGGTGTTACTGGGTGTTTTTGTGAAGAGATTTACAGCACCACACTTCTTTTGGAGGACTTTCTGGAGAATTTAAATTTATAATGGACTTTCTTTCTCACTTTCATTTTTTGAGGAAAACACTGTTATCATGTTATTTCGTATTGTGTAATGTATACCAGTTGGTATTTATTATTCACTTAAGTATAGTTTGTTTGAAATTAGCACCACACCATTATTTGATACATTGCTTGTTTTAGGCTTAGTATCACACGCCTTCTAAGTGTTGGCAGCTGTATATTGGTTAGGGATTATATCCTTGAGCACAGAGGTTCTATTTATATAGCAACAGTATATTTATCATGAAAAGCTCCACTTTTCTAGTTAAAAAACTCTTTGATCTTCAGTCAGTGACTTTGCCTAGGTCAAAATTATGTCATCAGTCTGCTCCAAGCAGGAGGAAGCATTTCCTCAGTCTTCTCTTCCCCAGCAATCACACTGCAACATTGTAACTTTGTAGCAAGTTGCAAGATGAGAGGTTGCAACAGCTAACTAATCTGTGTCAGACATTTGTGAACACTGCCAAGAACTGCACTGGCACCAGGATTTACATGATTGTGTCATCTCTGAGCCAGAATCTCAGTCCAGAAGGCAGATGGTGATCCAGGATGAAGTCTGAATGTCCCACTCTCCAAGTTTTCAAACAGAGAAGGCCTGAGAGGCTGAACTCTTGTACTCACAATGCATCAGTCTGGTCACTTAACATGGGACCTGGAAGCAAGTGGAGATCACTGAAGTCGTGGTGTGTACTTCATTGATTTCCAGCTTCCTAGGGCATCGGCCAGGTATGGTATATACATAGTTACATTGGTCCAAGCTAGATCAATGTAACTATGTAAACATAAACCATGCTTCGAATTCCTCTGTAATGTAAATATCAAATATATGCAAACTTTGGCTGCCTTATCTTTGATGAAAATTGGGAGAAAGCTGCATGCGTCCTTAATTTTCATTGTTTTTCCCATTTTAGTTTCCTTTTTTTACAGAAAAAACTTCACTCCCCTTGTTCTGTTTTTAATATCCTCTTATATTTTTTGCAAAGTTATCCTCAACATACATACTCACATGCTCAGCGAATCCAGCGTTGTTTTGCTGTGACCCTCCACTTCTGTGGCTGGGTCTAGGACTACCTCCTCCTTTGGTATGTCATTGGGAGCTAGCTGTGTCTTCTTTGTTTTTGCAGCCAGCCCCCGATGACATACCACCAGGTCTATCCCAGGATACATGACATATACAGTACAATACAGTATAGGTGAGAATAAAGTCAAGGAAGCTGCTGAAATAAAGATGGTAAAAAAAGTAAATAACAAAATAAAAAGGCTTTTTAAAATTGCAGTGGGGGTGGGTTGCAATGGTGAAAAGTCAGTTTTTTATATCTACTTTAGGGCCAGCCATAAATGGCTCAAATCTCAGCTGGTTCAGTATGAACCATGAATCACGTATGGGAAGGCTAATTGTAACCAAGTTGATCGATCAGTCAACATGGGTACACAACCAGCCTTCTGGATTTTACATGTGATTATTGCTAGCAGCTGCTATGGCCGCTAGCAATAATTACTGTGTTCTCCCAATGGGGATGGCTTCCCCCACCCCCCACTAGGAGAGCACAATGGCTTGGTGGGAGGGATTCCCCTGTTAACACTGTTGTAGTTGCAGGAAAGAAATTCATTCTGTCTATGGCCTGCCTGAGCTGCAGTAAAAGTGTGGTTTTGTGTGCAGAGAAGCTGCAGCTCTGAGCATAGATATTTGCATTTCATGCTATACTATACCTGTCTTTGATGTGGCTTATTGGCAAAGCTGTGCCAGAATAAAGCTGCAGGCAAAGACTGTGGCCCCCTATTAGTCAAAACATTAAGTATGAAAGCCCAACTGCAGCCAAAACATTTATTTTAGAGCAGGGTCTGCATACTTTTCAGTATGAGGGTCACATTGTATATTTACAAATATTTGAGTGCCTAAAAAAATCCACATCAGGGTCCTCATCAGAGTCCTCCTGTACATCAGGGTCCCAATCAGAGCTCCCTTACATCAGGTCCCCATCAGAATATCCCTTACATCAGGGTCCTCATCAGAGTCCCCCACAACATTAGACGTGAAGACCATAGTCACTATCCCAACCTTAATCCTCAATCAGTGCTCATTGAGGATATGCTACTAAACCTAGCTGGAGGGCATATAAAATCTTGTAGCATGTCAGATGTGGTCCGCAGGCCATAGTTTTTAGAACCTTGATTTAGAGCATCTGTGATTTCCACATCTCTTTCTGTAATGACAGGAGTGATGAGAAATTTCACATAAGGGACACAGACAAATCCACATGATTGGTAAATGAGGACATGTCAAAAGGTCTGACAATATTTTTTTTGTTGACTGTGCCTTCAGAGACCCAATGACAACCGCACCCTCTATTTCATGTGTCAGCCCAGGGCCAGCAAGTGAGGAAAAATCTCACTAGCAGAGTTACACAATTATGAAAAATCTCCCCAGCATAGTTCCACAGTTACGCAAAATCTCCCCAGCAGAGTTATAAATGTCATCCCCCACTCCATTCAAAACTAAAATAATATTTTGTCTTATGTTGAATGTTAAATGTGTTAGCCATATTGTTTTCAGACAACTTTTTATGGTAATATTCAACAGGTTTGCTTTTAAAACAGTAGGGTGCCATTAAAAAATTGAATTACAGCAGGAAAGAGTTTGTGAATCACTGGTTTTCCACAGAAAATGCCCATTTCAGGCTGGATCTAATTGTTGTTATTCTATACTGCTAACATGATGTTTGCATTTTTGCATGTGTTGAAATGTATTTTCTATCAAGGACAAATGTATAATATACTACTTCTATCATCACTGTCATAAAAATTGTAGTGCTTTTAAACTGCCTACAATATAGTGGGTGAATGTAATAGCTTTTCCTCAATTAGGAGAATGATCATTTCCAATCCAAAATATGAACAGCATAGGCTGTCAGTGAACACAAATAATTCCTTGAAGAGTACAAGCTAGCTTTTCTTCAGAACCAAAAGCAAAAATTACCCAACTTTACACCACAGCTTCCGCAAGACTTAAAAAAGCATAATTTTTTTCTAAGGTACATTGAATGGTTTTGACTTTATATGTATGAAATGTTATTAAAATTATTTTAAATGGAAGCTGTTTGAAAAAAGATTATTTGTAATTTACACATGTGATTTTAGATTTGAAGGTAATGGAGTCAGGGAAGTAAAAGGTTGTTACCCTAATTGACTAACGATGTAGAAAATTTTGAATGTTTTGTATCCTGACAGTTAGAAATATTTAAATATTGGGCAGCACAGTGGCTAAATGGTTAGCACTTCTGCCTGGCAGTACTAGGGTCGTTGGTTTGCATCCCAACCACGGCACCACCTGCCTGGAGTTTGCATGTTCTCCCTGTGCCTGCGTGGGTTTCCTCCGGGTACTCCGGTTTCCTCGCACACTCCAAAGACATGCTGGTAGGTGAATTGGCTCCTGACTATATTGTCCCTAGTATGTGTATGTATGAATGTGAGTTAGGGACCTTAGATTGTACGCCCCTTGAGGGTTAGGGACTGATGTGAATGTACAATATATATGTAAAGCGCTGTGTAAATTGACAGTGCTATATAAGTACCTGAAATAAATAAATAAAAAGAAAACCTTCACTAATAGTATGCCATTACATAGAACAGGGCAAAGAATTTTATTAGCATAAATGTCTATTTAAAGGGCATAAATGAAAAGGTTGGAAAATGTGTATATAGAGGCCACAAAATGGCATCTAGTTAGCTGAATGGTGCAAACCTGAACTTTAAAACTAAAAATGGGGATGTTTTAAAATTCAGCCTTGCTGAAAGTGGTAGACACCTTTGAAGCCTAGTACACACTATACGAAGGTCGGGCGACTGATCATTCGATTTTCCACATCATATCATGATGCAGTCGGAATTGTATTGACATGTAAGAAAATTCTCAGCCAGCAACGGCAAACATAGCTACGTGCTAGCATAGTAGAAGAAGTATAGGGTCATTCTTTCCTTTTGATCATGTGTGTTTTTTTCTCTTTGATAATTTCCATATTTACTGTACACATTACCTGAAAATTGGACGTGGTGTTCACGTATGATAAAAATGTTCTAGCTTGCACCCTTGGTTTTTGTCAGAATCTGCTGTTGAAAGCACTAAGCGGCCAAGCGTTCCTCATATGGAAATTTGTGTACAATTTTCTTATTGTGTGTACAGGCCACAAGTTTTCCCATATACAAGATGAGAATTTTTGGAAAATTTACATAGCTCCTTATTCATATGTTTTTTAACCTTGGCGTCAAATGATATAATCACTCTCCACTACCTAAGACAATCAAATGGCAGATTCACATGGCTTTTAAAGTCAGTTCACAAAAATGTAAGTAATTTAAGTCCCATTTTTATTTTATCTCTGATGTTTTACTCCTCTATGTGCATCATTATTTTTACTATACACATATGAAATTGCACAAACAAAGTGGCAAATATAACATTACAAATGTATGTTGTATAATGTATAATCAATATTATTTCAGCATTCACTTTCTGGAGCAGCCAAAGCATCTTTCATTGCAAGAGACAAGTAAAGACCCATCTTGGTTAATCAATTCAAAGCTGCAATGTTTAGTAAAAATTAAAAAAGGTGAGGAGTTAGTACCTTCAGGCAAAGACTAAATTGTGCAAAGACACAGACACAAGAACAATGTGTAGTACAAAAGAACAATGAATGCTAGAGACTCTAAAATTAATTTCTAGTTCAGTAATAATAGACACTTCTCTAGTAGATTGTTATAGGCTATAGCACCTTTTTACTATATCATTTTCTCTCATATAATTTCAACTCTTAGAAGTTGCTTCTTCATCATTAGTTGAGTAAGAGGTCGGTATAATAGTCATTGTACATGCAGAAGAATACTAAAGTACTCTATTAAACACTGTATCCAGACATAGAATTTTCTGAACAGTATAAGCTTAACACATGGGGAAATCCTTATGTTGTGATCATAGAGCTTTTACAGATTAATTTGTGACATATATAAGTAGCAGGTGTTCACACCACAGGTTACCCATTGGCTAATTTCACTAGGTACCCCTTTCAATGGTATTCAAACAAATGGAAAAAAGAAACAGGGTAACTAGCAGGCAGGTGGGTTGTAATGTTTTGTCTGGTCTTCTGTTCAGAGATGAATAGGCTTCATCCAGAACTACCCATTACTGCCATAAAACATGAATATGGGGATTGATCGAACCACATGGAGTACTGAATGTGCAGAAGGGCTACAGGGGGTCTCCCCTCCTTATTATAGAAAATGTGCTCCCTACATGTATGATTAAATGGCTTGATAAAAGTTGATAACTATTTAGAACACAGAAACTTCCACCTTGGGAAATACTGTATGTCCAGTCTACATCACACATGTAAACTGAACCATACCATACCATATAATCTGTGCATGATATTGATCTGTTTAACTTGGAAGAAATCATTACATGAATAAACCTTGGTCAGTGATGAAACGTTGGTCAAGAAAATATCAATTTGAGTATACAATGTCTGTGCACTTTAGTTCAGAATTGCCAACAGCTACTGTATGTAGTGTAAAGGTCTATGGGACAATTTATTCAATTTATATTTAATGAAGTAGGCCATAGTACTACAGTACCAGTTATTTTGTTGGAACTATAGGAGATTGTACAATCAGATTGTAATGCATATGGCCAGCTTTAGAGAATTAATCTATATCCTAGATTGTAAGCTCGAAAGAGCAGGGCCCTCGATCCCCTCATGTTTTGCATTGTATTGGTATTGTTCTGTCACATTTTCTGTCCCCCTTTGTAATGTACAGCACTGAGCGAACCATTGGCGCTTTATAAATACTGTATAATAATAATAATAATAAATAATAATATACACATTGACCTATAATGATCCAAGTCTAGACTTTTTAATGCATAAGGATAGCATGGGATCACTGAGTGATTCTACTGATGCCCTTATAAAGAGACTATGCAATTAAAATAGTAAAGCAAGTAAATAATATTGCTATAGATAGTAAATAAAATGCAGGCAAAAAACAACCCTCTCTTCATTATATGAAATGTTGCATACAATAATGTCACTATAACCTGTAATATTGATATTAATATTTTCCAAGGTGGACAAGAACTACTCTGGTTATAAAGGAGTTAAAGCAGAAAACATGTAATCATGTATTTTAGACCTGAAGTAACAAGTGAGGACAGCGAATGAAGATGAAACAGGCAGCTGGATTTCATTGAATGGATTTTGTTTAGCTTTTTATGGCCAGGTGTTTTGCTCTACCTGTCACATAACATAAAAGATCTCAAATGTTTTGTTGTTGCTTGTAATCCTGTCAGCCTTGAAGCAGTCTGTTGAACATCACAGACTTCTGACCTTTTAAGCACATAGAAGCGAATGAATATCTAATTACAGCAGTGCATTTCCTTTCATTAACAGGTTCAGTGCAGTAATTAAACTCAGCACACACACAACATGCATTCGGCTTCAAATGCTTTCCTTAGTACCTAGCACACCAATATTATTCTTCATATTCACAAAAGTATAGGTGCTAATTGTCCTTGGTTGACAAGGAAAAGTTGCCCTTGGAAAAATTCTTGCTTTTTTAGTACAGACACAATATAGGTCTCTCATTATATATGATGAAAAAAAAGCCAAGAGAAATTTAACAGATCACAAGAGGTGAACTTAACAAAGAAAATATTCTATACACAAAGGTAAAATAACTGGAAAATTATAATTATTATTTTTTTAAAGCAAGTTCATTTCAATGAGATTTAAAAATTATAGCCACATGGCTGAAAATTCAAATCGTTGCCCTTTTGTAAAGCTTCATGAATTGAGCTTATAATTTTAAAGAAGCATACTTATACTCCAATTTTCTATATGTAATTGTTATTAATTGTTAAAAGCATTCCAATTTTCTATGCGTAGTTAAATAATTTTCATTATGTAAAAATGTAATACTGTGAGTAATAAATTAATAAAATGTAAACTAAGCAAAAGCAGCTTCATACAATTAAATAAATATGACTTAGGTACAAGTTATCTTGTAATGTTATACATCTGTCAGACTAATTAAAGTTAATAATAAAAAATTTTAAGTCGCCTGAATCTTACCTTTATAGGACAATCGTAGCCGTGGTTGTGTTGTGTCAATTGTCAGAGAGCCAGACATGTGAATTCCAAAGAGAAGTAAAGCTTTAATCAGGTAAAGTGCCATGCTGGTTAAAGTCAGTTCTAAGTAGTTCTCCTTGCTATGTACTTCTGCTTTCTGCTGGTGTTTAGAGAATTGCTCTCTTTTCAGTGACTTCAATATCTCCCAGAGGAATCCCCTCTTTTCCTAGTACACATTTCCTATTTGTCATGCTTCATTACAATGTGTAACATAGAGTGGTCTCTTGCCAAGACATTTGTTTACAGTCTGCCTTGTCATTCCCAAGTCTTGCCCAGTGCTGTGCTGTCTCTCAGTCCTGAGCTCACTATTGCCAGGCAGTCGGAGAATCCAGCTAAAGAAAGATCATTCAAATAAAAAAAAAACTCCTCCTTGCTGCTGCTGAACCCTGCTACAAACCCTTTCCTTGCTGAGACTTGCCAGAGTGTTCCTTTAATTCACCTTTCATAATTAGAAGCAAAAAGTATTTTTTTTTTAAAGGCACTGTTAGATCTTAGCAGGGATGCTGGTTTTGGGCTGTCAGCCGATCTCTCTAGCAAGAGAGCAATGAAGGATGAGGGAATATACTTCACTACTCAATTGCCAGGCAACTCCTACTCACTGCACAGTAGCTATTTGTGTCATTGCCCAATTACTGTTTTTGAAATGTGCCTTTCATGTGTCTGAATAAGCTGTGCTTTTAATGATTGATTGGAAGAAAATCAAGCCATATGGTTGTCATAATTTTTTAGCACAGTAAAGTATCTTAAAAATCAAATTTGATATTTTTATATCATAAATGGGATTTTAGATCTGATAGATCTACAGAAAATATTTGGATTTGCACTGTATTTTATTCTGTAAAGTAAAAAAAAGACCTATTCTTTTGTGTAAGAAGAAAAATGCATCTAGATGAGATAGGTTAAGGTCTAGGTTGCCAGAAAAAGCACTTTTACTTATCTGATTCTCCATTTGCACAGGTTTAACCCATGCTGCTGGGCCATTCCCCACAGGCTCTTCTCCGTTACATTCTGGTGGTAGTGTAGATTTAACCTCATTGCCCATGTAATGCATATGTGTGGCAGCAAACAGGGTAGGCTTTAACACCCTCATACAACACAAATACGTCCATGCCCTGAGCTTTCTGCCCTGAGAACAAGCTCCCAGCACAATTACTGAGTTCTGAAATATAGATCTTGGTCTTTAATAATGATTGGGGGTCCACAGGACCAGCTCCCCTTCAATGCAGCACTGTATGTTAGCCACGTTATAGTGACCATGTGTTTGCCAATCCCATCCCACCCCGGCTAGTCCAGACCCTATGAAAGTGATGCTAGATGGGAAGGGGTTACATTTCTAAGTACTCAGACAGTTCAATTTATCCCGAACTTAGAGTGAATGCAAATTCAGTAAGCAGGGGTGGACTGACAACTCATGGGTCCCCCGGGCAATAGGGGATCATGGGGCCCCTGTGTCCTTGCCCAAACTCAAAAAAGCCTATGAAAAAGGTACCAGGAGCATCTCAGGGGGCCCCTACTGACCCCGGGCCCTCGGGCAGTGCCCGAGTTTCCAAAAGGTCAGTCCGCCCCTGTCAGTAAGCACTTTCCTAGTTCTGTTTGCAAGGAAAGTAAGCACACGTAGATAAAAATAAAGGTGACGTTTAGACAATTAACTAAATGAACAGTACATACACATTTGTGACCTGTTATGTCTGCCAAAGGATTTGTAAATCAGTTCAAAATCTTTGGTGATTTATACACTGCTGCCAGATAACACAATCTCAAGTGTGACACCATTTTCTCTGTTAGGATTTAAGCTGAATGAGGAAGTGGAAAAAAAATTCTCCCTTGTAGTGGGACTGCCTCTGCACTGCAAGGGTTATATGTTCATTTAGGTCCAGGGTACCGGGAAAAAACACTTTTACTTATTCCCTCAGTCCCCCATGTTCTCTCCATGCTACTTGACCAGCCCCTGCAGCTTTTCCTTTCTTGTGCTCTTGTGGTCCTCTGACATAAAAAAGTACACCGCAAAGCTCATAGACCTGCATTTGATATGAGAATGTCGAGGGACAGTCCACTACTGAAAGGGAGGATTTGTGTTTTCCATTGAGATCAGGTTTAGGGAATATAGTACTGTAGCCAAACCATTTTAAGCCTGGTGATTGGACAATGAAGGATCAGCAACATTTTAAATAATCAACTCTACTAGCTCTGAACTCTCCTACTCTCAATGTGCTTTCTGTCAGCACATGTGCATGCAGGTAGCACTTGTTAGCTAAACGTTCTGCCCCTCCCACTCCATTATGAGTGCTTTTGTCTAAAGGATGTCAGGAACCTCATATGAAGACATATTCAGCCATTCATGCTGTTTCTATGTGAACATACAACATATTTTTCAAAGAATACTTAACTTGTACTTTTTAAATATGTGCTTGGAGGCAGCTTTAGGGATTATCTGTATTCCAAGATAGATTGCCCTAGAGAGGTCAAAGCTTTATTTTTGCCTGTAAGCTATTGGAACAAATATGTTTTAATATGACAACAAATCCTGAGCTGGAAAATATATTGCTATTATTGGGCTGGTATAAATTCTGGTGGGTTTACAGTAAAAATTTCAGCTAAAACTAATAGAAAATTCACTCAATTTAGCATACATAGGAGCCCTGCTCAACAGTGAAAGCAAGCAACTCCTTTTTTCACAGCTGGGTCTGCATCTGGAAATCTAAGACATAGTGAAAAAAAGACGGGATGCTCTGTGTTTTGGATTTCTTTTGTCTTAGTCCAGCACTGCACCCACATAATTAATGGACACCTCCAATATTGTCAAAGGGAATGAGCCAGAACCCACAGGAAACTGGCATGAGATAGTAGGCAACTAGGCCAGTCAGCTATGACCATGGAATTCCTCACCAAGCAGCTTGTAAAAAAGGGGTGAGGATCCTAGTTGCACCAATGACCTAATATTGTCACATGGCCATAAGTGTGTTATTTCCACTTTACCAACTCCAGAACACTACTACAAGCACTCCACACTGCACCAACAATTAACAAATGCTCTATGCCCTGTAGTGTGTTTACTGCAGAAAGCACTTGTCGAAAGTGATGAAAGTTGTCACATGACCTTAAAAAAGTGATGTGACAGATTTCTTTCTCTCCTGCTAAACTTTATATTTTTTCATTCATTAAAATAAAAGGGGCTTTGTTTGCTGAGTTTCGATGTAAGTAAAGTGCAAAGCACATCTATAAAGCACACTGCAGTATTTTATAAATGTACCATAACAGATTTTAAAAGACAGGCAGCAGTATGTTTGTGAATATGTAATACCACTACTGTATAAATTGTTTTTCAAATGACTAGTCATGTAGTGGTTATACCTTTTGAGCATGGAGGCTAACAAGCCAGGTAGCTCTAAGAAAATATTAGTCATGGGGATTGTAAGAACTTTGTCTTACCTAAATATGTTTTCTCCAGATAGGGTTTCAAAATACTTTGAAGAAATGTACATATGGTATCATTATGAGGGATCAGTCATGGTCCTCTTTGCATTTGCATGTAGCTTTAAAGCGACATTTTTCTGCAATGACAAAAAACACACAAACTAATGAAGCTTTGTACTTATTAATACATCATTAGATGGATTTTTTTTTAAAGCAAGCAGTTCCTATATAACAGAGATGGAGTGTAAGAGGAAGAAGCAATCCAAGGAATCAACCAGTTCATGTCCTGAATTGGAGCACGCTGGCAGGATCAGAAATCAGGAGCTCATCACTGTGTTGCTTCTCCTTTCACTGTCCAGTAACAGGCTTGGCTTCCAAGGACGTTGATTGAATGATACTGGCCATCAAAGTGAGCAGGGCAAACGCTGGATTGAAGGTACGGTATATGTTGCAGAAAAGGCTGTTTTTGTTATTTTATCTGTAAATATGGGACAGCACAGTAGCTTAGTGGTTAGCACTTCTGTCTTGCAGCACAAAGGTCCTCGATTTGAACCCCAACAATGATATAATTGCATGGAGTTTTGCTTGTTCTCTATATTATTTTACTGGGTTAGTTTAAGCTCTAGGTACTGCTCTGACATTTCAAAGACAAACTAATAGGTTAATTGTCTCCTATCTAACTTGGTCCTAGCATGTGTATGTATGCATTTGAGGTTGGGATCTTAAATTGTAAGCTCCTTAAAGGCAGGGGCTGAATTTGCAATATGTTAAGTGCTGAGTAAATTGTCAAAGCCATATAAATACCTGCAATAAATAATATAGGTCTGATTTAATTACAAAAGCATGTGTAAAGTGTCTGCATTGACCTAGAGGAGCTCTTTTTGTGCCTGAATACTGAACAGTTTATGACTGAGTAAAGTTCCGACAATTTTGGTTAGTTTTGGGGCTTTATTGATTTGTCCCTCCACCACATATTTTTACTGAACCATCACAATGATTAAAGGCCAAATGGAATGTGTAGGATGTGGAAGGGGATGGGCAAGCTACATTACTACCAGGAAGTGTTGGAGTTTTGCCAGTTTAGTATGGCATTCAGACTAACACAGACAAGTCAAACTGTTGCAGATGTATTCAGGCACCTCTAGGCCACGTTGTTGAGATTTTCCCCTGGTATGAAGTGAATTATGCAAGGACTATGCTGTTACTTCAAGTTGTATACTGTTCTACACATTAGACTTGTTTTTAACCTTTATTCTAAAGTGTCAAGCTTCAGTGTCCCAACCACAAGAGGGTACGTGTCATAAAGTTGCCCTGGCTGTAAAGGGCCTGCGGCTATTATTGTCAAGTAGCTCTAAAATGACTTTCTTGGTATTTTTGCTATTTTTTCCAGCCCTAATTTTAAATAAATCATTGTACACCAAGAAGATTGTCTCATAGACTGAATAAGCAAAATCTACAGTAAAGTAAATCTACTGTTATGTCCACAAATGACTATGCATTACATTTTAGTCTGATTTAAGCCCTGTATTTAATTCCTAAATTTGAAATCTCTTACATGGCATTAAGGAGTCAAGACACGTGGGTTTATCTCTTTCAAAATGATTTGTCAAGAAGAGGAGAGGCAAACTGTGCTTTATCTGAGAGCTTCTACTGAAACCTAGATGACTTTGCGTGCAGACCTGACATTCATAGCAAATATGATTTATCTCCACTGCAGTTTACCGTGGAATTTTAAGCAATTCAATTAATCATTCATATTGCAAATATATTTTTCATTTATTTTAACAACCTTTAAACTTGCAATTTACTTGATATTGTAGTGTGATGGGAAGGACACTAATGACAGGTATATGCAAGTCACTATACCTTTTATCAAAAAGTGAATCTTTAAGAACACAAATGTGAGAGTTGACATGAATTTTAAAGGTTAAGACTCCATTGCTGTCATCCTGATCCTTGTTTAATTACTTACTAACTTGCTGGGCTGGAATGCACATGCAGCATGGTAGCTGAAACTTTCCAGACTTCTTCAGGTTAAGTCACTAGGTAATACAGTTAAGTAAGCAATAGCAGCTCCCATATTTCTGTCCTCACATGTTTCACGTGATATTGTTATGCAGCAGTTATAGCTATAGAGCTCATTCACATGGATGTAAAAAACACTAATTTCAGATGTATAGTTTTGTACACTTCCAAATAAAGCACTAATGCAGCTTATGGGCTCATACACACAGATGCATCTTGCAGTGTAAATACGGGCTGTTTGGTAACATCAAAAAAGTATGAGCCAATCAAATATTTTACAGGCAGAAACTGCTTTTCCCACCAACTGTCAGAGTGGACCTGATGGGATACATTAAGGGTGGAGTCAGAATAGTTTTACAGTGTTGCGGTTCCCCATCAGGTCTGCTGTTGATGACCAGTGGGAGGGTCATTTCTGCTTATGATGAATTTGATTAAGTGAGCTAATCAAATGTCACACAGACAGAATTGGCTTCTTCCACTGGCCAAAAGAGAAGACCTGATGGAGACCTGGCTGGCTGCTTGGAGGCAGGATTGATATCCTTCATTGCTAGGATGCAGGCATTAAAAGCCATCTGTGTCCTAGCATTTAGCTAAGCAGCAGTTGTGGCCAATAGAAGCTGTACTCGTTTAAAAGTTGATAAAATGTAATATTTGTACAGCATACAAAGTACTGTTTTGAAGAATCTTGATGGCAGCTTCTGGATTCAAAATCCTGCATTGAAAATGGCAGTCCCATGTGAATGAGGCCTTATCATGTGACTTGTCAAATCCACGTGATTAACATCCTTTAAAATCACAGAGTTCGCAGAAAATTAACTCTATTGTGGGTTAAGCGTAGCAGCCTGCATTTTATTAATGGGCCATAAAATGTGGGCTGTCTTGTAGTTATATGTTTGAGAGACATAGCTGCAAAGAAGGTTACAAACCACTTATCAGCATGTGCTGATACATTCGTATTGAAGACTTGGGGAAGGTGAAAAATCTCATTATGTGTTATAGATAGTTGGTGTCTGTAATTCACATTTATACAATTTGTTGGAGACACTCTTCTTCTCCAGATATTGACTGCAAACTTAAAAGGACATATAAAATATATACTACTTTGACAAATAACACATGTAAAACCAAAAATCAAACAAAGTAGATAAAATGGATTTTCTCTTTTTTGTATTTGTTTACTACATGTTGTGTTTTAATAATGCTTTTTTTTTTATTTCAAACAGTAATAAGAGGAGTAGTCCAGTGGTAATAAAGAGAAAATCTTAATTTACCATTGACTGAATTATATGTATTAACTCTTGTGGAATATTAGGACTTTTTGCATCGCTGTGTACATACAGTAACATTTTTTAAAATTGTACTGCACATGGTTTTACATAGGCTTATGTCTGCATGCATATTGTTTCACATTTTAAATACATGTTAATACTCTTTCATTACCGATGTGTTGTACAAAGTGTTAGATGCACACTCAAGATTAGATATTTTCCATAGTGCAGATGCATTAAATATTCGCAAAAATACATTTTTAAAATTTTTCTATGTATTTAATATTTATTTAGTGGGCCTACACAGCATGTGCTATAAATGCTGCATGTCCTGCTTTGTTAAACACGCTGAGTTGCAGCCACACTGTGATGAATGGGGCTTCAGCTTGGAAGGTATTTATATACAGTGCACTGTGGAAAAACAAGTGTTAACGAGCAATTTAACTACTTGTTATCCATCTCATTAGTAGCTTTGATTTCAGTGCTGCACATGAGGCAACTGGCAACAAACAAATTTCCTTGCTCATGTATTCCTAGGTTAAGGCCACAAACAAGCAATATAAGCAATCAGGATACCTATCTCAGCAATCAGACTGTTTAAAAGGGTAGTAACGAGCTTCCTATTATCAGAAATGATCATTACTAAATAAACAGTTTAAAGCATAGTGTGTGTGTCTTTTTATTGTAATGAGGATAATATAATATACTAGGAAAAATATATAGGCAGAAATATATAGATATAGAAGCTATAGGCTGCATTAACATAGGTATATTACAATGAAGCAATAACTGCAAGCACACAAAACAATGAACATTTCACATGGGTGTTGGGGTTCAAGCCAACATTGGAAATCATAGGGCCCATACAAACTACCAGGCAGGGCCTCCCCACTATGCACTATACAACAGCATGCTTTAAGTGTGTTGGCACAGTGTGGTGCCATTCATTTTAAATAGCAGAATACGGTGCCATTCATTCATGGCAAAGCACATTCATCAGGAATTTTGGGGTGCCATTCATTCTGGCACCCCAAAACTCCTGATGAATGTGCTTTGCAGTGCAACACACAGCAACACAGTAGCACTGCACATTGCCAGACATTGCTCTGCTATGTACATCCATCAGAAGATGCGTTGGGGTGAATTACACCAGTGTACTTAACGTACACTGCTGTGTGTTGCGGCCAATCATTAGCACAAAAGCATGGTGTGAATGGGCCCTGACTGGGATACAATAAACCATTCTATGAAGTCAGTGTAAGAATGAGCATCTGTGTCAGAGAGGTGGCTGATCATTACTGGGGGGGGGGGGGGCACACCTACATCCTTGCACAGGATGGCTTCTTTCTGCTAGTTCCAGCTGCTCTTCATTACTTACTGAGACATTATGAGCTGCTGGGCAAGAGGCCAAGGTAGGGCCCCCAAGAGTCTGAGGGACAGTGACCCATACCAATTGGAGCATGCAGCTTTCTCTCCCCACTGCTTCATGCTGAACTTGGGCCCACCTGATTAACCAATGGAGCCCAGCCCTGGTGTGAAACAGCTAGCTGTACCCCCCAGTCAGCAGCCCTGGTGGGGAAGCCCATGAAGACAAGGTCAGCCATTTCTATTTATTCATGCAATATTATTTCTCTGTTTTTCTTTTGCTCAGTGTAAGTACAACAATGCTGCTCTTTACACCTTGAATTTTTGGTGTAGTGAAATGCCTTTAAAATGGCACACAAAATGTAAAATGAAACCTATGCCACTACAGTCAAAGTCACTAAAAATGCATCAATGTCAATGGGGCCATTTACTTTATTGGAACAAACTTTAAATGGGGTTTAAGTCTGTGTCATTTATAAAGCTACTAACTCAAAATATCTAAATATCAAGTATTAAAGTATTAAGGCTGAATTCCAGGCACTTATAAAACACAAACAGAAAGCTATAGATGTAGTGAGCGCTTTCTCCTAAAAAGCAGCTATGCACTCAAAGCAACCAATATATGCAGTAAATCAAATAATATAAATTAATGCAGCGCTAAAATCATATATAACTATAAATAAATTCAAACAACGTCCATAGAGTCTATGAAATTGTGATCGAAGAAATTAGTAGGTACTGGTGGTGCTCCTTGGGAAATGATAGAAATTCGCACTCAACAGAAATAAGTAAGTTATGAGCGTTGTATAAAATCCCTCATCAGAGGTCTGGTCAAAGGTCTGGTCACCTTGGGCAATCCTCCCTTCCTTAGGAGGAGCCCGAACGTCGTAACGCTACGCCGCCGGAGCCACGTGGAGGCCCAGCGGCCACCTTTTATATTCACAGGGTTAGTTCACACTATACCTGGATGTTATTTTACTACTTATCGCAATTTGGATACCTTGAATGTTTACAATAAAGTTATTTTGATGCACTATGGGCATCCTTCCCTAAACTCCCTGAGAGGAGTATTTATTTTCAGACCCAGGTACCATACCAAAAGGTGGAAGATTTCCTGTAAACAGGCAGTTCCTTCCAGCCAGCCCCTTTGAGGAAACCTCTGGTTACCTGGATCTTGTTCTTCTTCATTGAGTCCTATCATCACACAGAAGGGAGGATTGCCCAAGCTGACCAGACCTTTGACCAGACCTCTGATGAGGGATTTTATACAACGCTCATATCTTACTTATTTCTGCTGAGTGCGCATTTCTATCATTTCCCAAGGAGCACCACCAGTACCTACTAATTTCTACGATCACAGTTTCATAGACTCTATGGACGCTGTTTGAATTTATTTATAGTTATATATGATTTTAGCGCTGCACTAATTTATATTACTTATAAAACACAAATGACTGCATCTCTGTATTAATTTTTACATTGTTGTTTGTATTTTTTTTTTCATGCAATCAGTGTACCTGAATTTGATTAGTATCTGTCTCTTGTAGTTCCTGCTCAGCCATGAAGAGGTAGAAGCATGTTATTAGGAGGCTGAGAGTAGGAGAGAGCAGAGTGACTGTAAGATAAGCTTAGGGCACCACTTGTCCCTTTACTGTCCGGCTGGAAGCAGGGCTGCTGTTAGAAATCATAGGGCCTACCTGGCAGGGCCCCCTCAATCACTCTCGTTGGGGGGGTAAGAGGTTTGTTGTTGGGGGGGAGCCATTCACATACACCTGTCATTTCAGCTGCAAGAATCCACTGATTTTTACCAGTCAAATCTGGTGGATGCAGCTAAATGGCTCTGTGAAGGAGGCATTAAAGCAACATTAAGCTCAGGTGTGAATGGGCTGAATCATTGAATTCAATGGAAATCCTGGTGTCGAGTGCTGAACCTCTTTTAGGCCCCTTTCACACTGCCCTGTTGTGGTTTCCCCAGAGTGCAGGTGCAGCACAGTGTACCCGTGGTTTGTGTGCAGGTTGCCTGGACTTGCCCATAGACTTCTTTTAGATCAGGTGTTTTGGTACATTTTCTGAAAGCGAACCAAAAGTCTTGCATGTTGTATTTTTGCACTTTCAGAAAACACACAAAAACCCCCCAATCTAATAGAAGTCTATGGGAAAGCCCATGAAAACCATGGGTACACTGCACTGCACCCGCACTGCGGAAAAACTGCAGCGGGGCAGTGTGAAAGGGGACTTAGGGAGGCCTAAAGTCCAACTCTGGGAAACTTGAAATTATCCTTTGCAGTTGGGTTGATTTTTTTTACCTGATCTTCTGGTGCCCCAAACTCTGGTGGTGGACTGTCTCTTGGTGTCATCAAGTCCAATCCAGGGTTACAGACCTCAGGGAGAAGACACTGCAGGAACTGGTCTAGCAGTGCAGACGAATGGAGGATCAGGAATGTAAATCTACTGTAAGAAGACCACTAGACCTAAATGAGCAATTAACCCTTGCAATTGGGGTGAAGCCCCACTGCAAGTTATACTTTGCAGGTTTTTTCAGAGTTGGGCTTTAAAATCACACTTCAAATCTCTCAGGTGTTATAAGATTCAAGTCTTACATAGCCCAGGGGGTGATCTGTAGGAGTGACTCTGATAATATATAAAAAAAAAAAAGACAAAATAAAATTGATGCAAAAGAGGAACTGATATGTGTAATGTGTGTCCAAACCAGGAGAGCCCAGCCAGCGCTCAGCCCAGTCAGTGCTGTCCCTCCAGCAAGGGGTGCCAAAAAAACACTCAGTCTGGATTGCAGAACAAGGATGCAGAGGAACAGATGCATCTTTGTGGAGTACAGCAATATTAAGCAAGCCACATTATCATGGTGAAGAGGAGTACCAGCCTGAGCCACACGGTTCACCACTGTGAAATGCAGACTGTAGAGAGGAATATGCCTACTCAAACACAAGCCCAATTATTATGCAGGTAATGAAGAAGCTGATCCACTGAGCCTGACCTGCTCCTACTCCCTTCTCACCTTGCCCAGTTAACTTGCCACTGTCCACTTTCTCTGACAGCTGTCCCCGCTGATGGATCAGTCCTCACAGTCCTGTCTGTCCTTGACAGCGGATATCATATGGTGCCCTCTCCCACCTCAGCACTTACATACTGAAGCAGGAAGGCAGTGATATCACTGCCAGGGACTGAGGCTGTTGGCTGGGACTTTAACTATAGTATTGGCAATTGCGGCTCTGGCTTTTGTTATTTTGCCCTTGCACAAGAAAAAAAGAAGTTCCTTCTCTGCTCCAGCCTTCTGGGCCCCTCTGATAAACTGGTGGGACCAGGCAAATGTAATAATTCTACTGAACCACCTGCGAGCTACAGGGGAAGCATATACACTGTTCAAAAAAATTAACAGAAAACTCTGAAAACACATCAGATGTCAATGGGGAAAAATATCATGCTGGATAAATATACTGATATGGATTGGGTAATGCGTTAGAAATGTAAGGATGCCCCATCATTTGATGGAAATGAAAATTATGAATCTACAGAAGACTGAATTCAAAGACACCCCAAAAATCAAAGTGAAAAAATGATGCAGCAGCCTAGTCCATTTTGTTGAAATTTAATTGCAGCAACTCATAATGGTACTCAGTAGTTTGTATGGCCCTCACGTGCTTGTATGCATGTCTGACAACATCAGGGCATGCTCCTAATGAGACAACGGATGGTGTCCTGGGGTATTTCCTCCCATATCTGGACAAGGGCATCACTGAGGTCCTGGACAGTCTGATGTGCAACCTGGTGACGTCGGATGTGCCGAAACATGATATCCCAGAGGTGTTCTATTGGATTTAGGTCAGGCAAGCATGGAAGCCATTCAGTGGTATCAATTCATTCTTCCACCAGGAACTTGCCACATGAGGTTGGGCATTGCCGTGCACCAGGAGGAACCCAGGACCCACTGCACCAGGGTAGGGTCTGACAATGGATCCAAGGATTTCATCCCGATACCTAATGGCAGTCAGGGTGACATTATCTAGCCTGTAAGAGGTCTGTGTTTCCCTCCATGGATATGCCTCCCCAGACCATCACTGACCAAACACAAAAAAGGTCATGCTGAACGATGTTACAGGCAGCATAACGTTCTCCATGGCTTCTCCAGACCCTTTCCGCCTGTCACATGTGCTCAGGGTGAACCTGCTCTCATCTGTGAAAAGCACAGGGTGCCAGTGGTGGACCTGCCAATTCTGGTGTTCAGTGGCAAATGCCAATTGAGCTTTATGGTGCTGAGCAGTGAGCACAGGGCTCACTAGAGGATGTTGGGCCCTCAGGCCACCCTCATGAAACCTGTTTCTGATTGTTTGGTCAGAGACATTCACACCAGTGGCCTGCTGGGGGTAATTTTGTAGGGCTTTGGCAGTGCTCATCCTGTTCTTCCTTGCAAAAAGGAGCAGATACCAGTCCTGCTGATGGGTTAAGAACCTTCTACAGCCCTGTCCAGCTCTCCTAGAGTAACTGCCAGTCTCCTGGAATCACCTCCATACTCTTGAGACTGTGCTGGGAGTCACAGCAAATCTTCTGGCAATAGCACGTATTAATGTGCTATTCTAGAGTTGGACTGCCTGTGCAACCTCTGTAGGGTCCAGGTATCACCTCATGCTACTGTGTAGTGACACTGATCCTAGCCAAATGCAAAACTAGTGCAAAACAGAAAAGATGACTAGGGAAAAAATGTCAGTGGCCTCCACCTGTAAAACCATTCCTGTTTCGGGGGTTGTCTCATTGTTGCACATCTAGTGCACCTGTTTTTAATTTCATTAACACCAAAGCAGCTGAACTGATTAACAACCCCCTCTGCTACTTAACTGACCAGATCAATATCTCAGCAATTTATTTGATTTGATGCTATACGCTGATTAAAAAGTGTTCCTTTAATTTTTTTGAGCAGTGTAGAAACTGTCTAGGCTGCACATGTAATGACCCCTAAAGCTGCCTGGGCCCAACTGCTAAATTGATGGCTCCTGCGCTCCTTTCAGGAGGACGGGTGGTACCCCCTTATCGGTGGCCCTGGCTGGAAGAGAGGCAGTACCTGTAACTATTACTTTACCGCAGCAGAAAATAATGGGCCAATATCTGACAAGGCTGGGCTGTGAGTCAATAGTTGTTAAAAGGTGTAATTTGCCAGAAAAGTAAATTAAGCAACCAAGAGAAGTATTTCCCTTTCACTCCAGTGAAAATAAGCTACATCAGGTTTAGTCAGGTCAAAAAAGGACATCTTTAGGCAACAGTTAAAGTAAAAAACTTTTACTCTCTTTGAAAGCATGTGTTTTAAAAGTTCTATATAGCTTTCATAAGGAATGTGACTTGATTTAGAATATGTTGCATACAAATATAAATAGGTCATTACTATAGGTAAGCAGTGATATAAATGATATTACAGTAAAGGTGCATGAAAATGGCATTGAATAGGCAAATTTGCAATCCTTTTATAAATAAGCTCCTTTTAGAAATCTAACCTTGTTTTATTCTCTTAACTGAGCATAATCATGTAACCTGATAAATGCCGAGTGTGAGTCATTTGGCTGCTCTGTCTGTACAGATGATTATTATGACATAAAGGTAGTAGTGTAGTATAGCTCTTACTCTTATCTCCTGAGAATATTTTAGCTACCAGCAATGAGACACAAGTATGTCAAATACAATATAACCTACGTAAAGCAGAATAGATAATCCCCTGTGCATTGAGCCTAATTATACCCAGGGTTGTGGTACATGCTTTAACTAGTTTTGGCAGTAAGATAAGCAGTTTTAATTGCTATAATCCACCTGTTTTTCTGACTGCTCTTATTTACACATTAGGCAATACCCATAATTAGGCAGTTTTTATTCTTCATCATCTAATTCTGCATTTTGCTAAGATATTTCTTGCTTTAGTTTCCTTTGTTTACATTACTATGAATTGTCACTATACAAATGAAACTTATGTAGGTGTAACTTAAAGAAATGGTACCCTACTGAAAAACTGAATAAGCCTTCTTACATGTCATACAGAAATCTCAACAGTCTTGTTCAGTTCTTAAAGTGGCACCTCCCTGACCCTTGATTGGATAATAAGGGTGCAACACTGTCACTGTCATAACTCTGCTCACTCTGTTCTCTGCTCCTTTCAGCATGTTCTTTGCTAGCAAAAATACACTGCAACACACCTGACTCTCTTCTGTTGCATGCTCTTGTGTGTCCCGGTTTGAGTGCTGCAGTACAGAGAATTACAGCAGTCATTAGTCAAATTTAGATTACATTTTAATATACAGTAACTGTTAAATGGGCAGCACAGTGGCTAAATGGTTAGCACTTCCACCTGGCAGTACTAGGGTTGATGGTTCGAATCCCAGCCACGGCATCACCTGCCTGGAGTTTGCATGTTCTCCCTGTGCCTGCGTGGGTTTCTTTTGGGTACTCTGGTTTCTTCTCACACTCCAAAGACATGCTGGTAGGTTAATGGGCTCCTCTCTAAATTGGCCCTAGTATGTGTATGTATGAATGTGAGTTAGGGACCTTAGATTGTACACCCCTTCAGGGTTAGGGACTGATGTAAATGTACTATATATATATATATGTAAAGCACTGCGTAAATTGACAGCGCTATATAAGCACCTAAATAAATAAATACATAAAAGGACAAGTGTGCTTTCAGGCTAGGTTCACACTGTTGCTCTGCGAAAATGAATGTGCGCCAAAGTGCATTCTTTACCACGTTGATGTGCATTGTGTTAAGTCATTGTATCAAAAAACATGCATGTACTACTTTTTGTAACAGAAGGCACCTGAAATGCATTACTTTGCATTGCTGTGTGTTTTGGTGCACTGTAGTGCTGATCCATTAGCCAGGTGTGTTGCGGTGCCATTAATATTGCATGGCACTACAGTGCATAGATGTGCAAAACAATTTTTTTTTAGGTGTTGCTGTAACATACATGTGATGGGAGTCACTTTGGGTGGGGGGCCCATGGAACCCATCTTACTTTGGAGAGGTGGGAAGACCCCTGTCTCAGCTCCCCATATTCCTCTTATGTGTAAATCACCTTGTGCCTGTTAGGGGTACTGGGTGATCTGTCCTAATATTGGGGTGGGGGGTTGTTGATTGGTTAATGCTATGTATGTATGTGTTTATGTGTATTAGCTTAGTGGTGGGGTGTCTCCAGCAGCCCTCCTTCCTGATGGGACAGTCTGCTGGTGTGAATTTTGAATACCTGTTTGTCTCTTGTTACTAAATATAGATTTCCCCACCCTGTGTCGTTATTCAGGGAGGGGGGACTGTCCCCTGAATGTATATATCTTGTATCTGTGTAGAAATAAACTAATCTACCTCCTGGTTTACTTCAAGACTGGTGTTGTCTAGTCTTGTATGGTCAGCTGTGGTGTCTGTTGTCGGTGTTCGGATGGGGAAGCGGTAGTCTAACGGAAGTACTCAAACGCAGTCTGGGTAAGTTCCATTACAATACACGCTGTTGAACATGTTACCACAGTGCAACAGTGTGAACCAAGCCAAAGAATGCATGATACTACAGCTCATCAATGCATAAAACATGCTCATATGCACAGCATGTGCAGAACAGTGCAACAGTGAGAAGTGAGCCTTAAGTCTGGCATAGGTGGATCGAATCTTTACCGGTTTGGCAGAGACCTGCCGAGGTTCGATCCATCTATGGGCAGGCTGGTTGTACTAAAGTTGATCCAACAATCAACTTCTGTACAACCCACCTGTTGGATATGTTTGTATGCAAATACTGCTGGTGGCTATAGCTATCAGCAGTGATCACTGTGTTCTGCTGGTAAGGAAGGCTCCCTGCTGGCAGAACACAATAGCGCTTGACTGTGTTGATGGGGGGATCAAGTGATTTTCATCCCTACAACCTGTGGTTGCAGGAAAGAAAATTGCGTCTATGGCTTTCCTTAGACAAAGTACACTTACCCAAAGTACACTTACCAACACTACCTAGTTTCCTTTACATTAACTATCCCCCTTCCCTACTGCTCAGGGCTCACTACATTGGCGTGACAAGTTGGAAAAGGAGGGGGGTTGGGTTGGGTAGGGTAAAGAATGTGCACTTATCTTTTAAATTATGTATTTGATATCTGTTCAAAGTGGTTAAGGGTCTGGCATGATTTTTGAGGGGAAAGCCATGCAATTTTTGCAAACAGAACTAAGCTGGTTCGGAAATGTTCTTTTTTTTCCTAAATATCACTTTTTCAGAAGTGCATTGGACAGGTATGCAATGTCACATGCAGGATAAATGCATCCCAAACCTGTTATTTAAAGGATTTGCATATTTTTTTATGTTGCCCTTGAAGCTGCATTAGAAGACCCACTTTCAGCTGTACTGTACTTAATTTATTTTTCCATTGGCACATATCCTCCAAGGTAGTGCCTACCTTTGTATGCCATTTTTAACAAAACTTGCAAATTGACCTTGAAAAAGGCCAGAAAAATAAGATTCAGCTCCCACAAGCTAGAAAAGTGGGTTTGAACGCTGCATTCAGAGTTTGCAGATTTCCTTCTCCTGATCCTGGTAATATATTTGAAGTTTATTGTGAAAACTTTATTTGATTTGTACTAACCATTTCTTGAATCAAATACAGTGGAGTACTTGAGATGGATGTGTGAATCTGCCCAAGTTCAATTTGTGTTGGTTGTGGCAGAAACAATTGAGTACTGTCCGTGATACTTTTTTTATTTGCACTAACATATAATTTTGAGGACAAGCTTTCGGGGAGTGTCCCCTTCTTCAAGGTCCAAGCAGTACTATACAAAGTACTGTTTGGACCTTGAAGAAGGGGACACTCCCGAAAGCTTGTCCTCAAAATTATATGTTAGTGCAAATAAAAAAAGTATCACGGACAGTACTCAATTGTTTCTGTTGCAAATGCACTAATACGGCTACAATCACCTCAAGCAAAATGTTGGTTGTAGGGAATCTTGTTTGAAATCTGGCGACCCTGAACTTAGCGCCAAACCACATTAAAGTCTATAGTGTGGGAGGGGGGTCCTGTTGGTTAATTATGGCCACTTTAGAGATAATAAAGAAAACATTGTATTAAGGGCATTGGAAGGCAGGCACTGCCAGGGAAGATGTACAAAATAAAAAACAGCAGGGTGCGGTTGAGACTCCATGGGGGGAGAAGAAAGCTCTAGAGTGAGTGCTGGAGAACAGATTTCAGAATATACATTCAAAGTGTAAAAAGTTGGGGGTTGTTTAACTCAATGGTACTGCAAAAGATTGAGTTTACTCCACACCAGAAGTTTCTTTTCAGGGTTTTTTCTGCCCACTTTTATTTAAAATGGCAAATAAAACTTCAACACAACACATCCATTGCCCATGCAGGGGTTTCCACCATTAAAATGAACAAAATAGTATTCAGCCCCCTGGCTCTCTTTGCAGCTCTACAGCTCAGGCCTCATGCCTTGGTCCTCCAGACCATCTAACATGCATCCCATTGCTCGTGCACAAATGCTGTACCTCTGTAAGCTTCTTGTCTTTCCTGCAACTCCCTGCTGCTCTGTCTCTCCCTCAGGCCCGGGCCTCTGTCTGTCCTGTCCTGGACAGCATGATGCAGATATGCACCTTTCTTCTCCCTTATAGACACACACTCTGACTTTCAGGAGGGGGGAGCACTGAACTCTGTCTCTCCTAAAAAGCCCTCACTTGTGCTATCAGTGTGCCTGTTTTCTGCAAAACCTGGCCCAGACTGCCATTGTACACAGTGTCATGGCCTCACCCTGCCACAAAAAATACACGAGACTTCCAGCACTGGGATCTGTGGTGGCTGCAGGAGGCTGGGGGCAGTATCTTTCCCTGTTATGAGGACAAATATTTATAAACTTTTATAAACACTATTTTTTATACTTTTTGATACTCTGAGTATTGTTTACACACAGTACCAGTGGCAGGTTCATTTGGTCATGATGCTGCAATTTAAGTGTTATAAGGTTATTTATCCTGGGTTTTCTAAATGTTCTTCTATCTTGAATAATGTAACACCATATCCTGGCTTTGTTTTGTTGAAAAGGATTTTGATCAAATAAAATGTGGTAGAATGTTTTACTTTTGTACACAACAGAATATTTAACTACCTTAAGAGGTGATGAGAAGGGGATCCATACACTTCTGCCTTTGCCTTTACATATTTGAGCATTGCTTAAACAGATGGACAAAACAACTTCCAGGGCAGATTTCTGCTCTGGTTTCTTTTCTTGACTATTTTGCACAGCCGATTTTGCTTACTTTGTTCTATTTTTCCCTAACATGCTATGAGAGTTAGCCCTGGTTCACATCTGTGCCATCGTGTGGGCTGTGATTTACACAGGCACTGGAGCCCATTCATTTGAATAGACTCCCATGCCCCAGGACATGCTGGGAAAAGTCCCTGCACTACTTTGGAAATCGCAGCCCGCACAGGGGCCTCGGTTCTCAGTGTGATTGCGATTTCCAATGCAGGCGGCGTGCCATTACTAGTGGTTCGGGTGCAGGTATTTGTGCGTGTCCAGCAGCAGCACCACCCACACAGATGTGAATCGAATGTTAATGTTTAGGATTTCAAGTTATTACCTTTAGTTCAAAGATATGTGAAAATTATTCAGGAAATCCGAGATTCAGGGGTGTCATGACCAGAGAAGTTATAAATATCATCGGCAATGTAATGCGCATTTGTGCTCTTCCATACTGCAGGGAATGCCCCTAAAATTAGGATTCATTTTCAAACCAATTGCCAGTGGTTTGTTTGGCCATACAAGAAAAAATGTCGACAAATTACACCCTTGAGTCATGCCATTTTGAATAACAACTGATGTAGATTTAAGGCCTCTATAAGAAGCTTAGGCCATGAGAGGGTTATATAATATTGTATATATTTGTAAAAACATTTTAAAGACTGATGGTTAGGTAAAAAAATATCCCAAAGATAATTTATTAAATGCTTTGTGTAAATCAATAAATAAGAGCATGGCTCAGAGGTTAAGGTTTGAATACCAATTAGATTGTGATTACAGTAAGATACATTGAGATACAGTAAGTTCAGTAGCTTGCCTAGTCTGATCTGGCACCTTTTGATTCCTAACATAACCTGTTTGGTCCCTGTGACTATAATGCTCAGGAAAAAAGTTCACGTACAAGGCTAAAATCTTGGTCATAATTTTAATTTCACAGTTGATAAGAGGTATTGAAAGACAAACACTACACAGCTCCAGGTCTGTCCACCTCAATGTTAGCCCCCTTATCTTCTCCCACCAGTAGGTGCCAGTCCAGTTCGAAACTGTGAAGAGTTGCAAGGAAAAAGGTGGACCGCACAATGCACAAGTTTTATCGTATCAATCCATAGTTACAAATATTGCAGACATACGAAGACAAGAACAACCATAGACGTTTTCACTTTTTCTTTGTATGGCTGTGACAAGTATTACAAATAATGAGAACTAAAATCACATTTTAACATTTTCCTTGTCCATTTTTAGCCCAGGGTTGTTATCTATACCATATACTGAATATAATCCTTGTATGTCTTTAAAAGAATGTAAAAAGTATTTAGATCAGCTCTAGAGTTAATGCAAATATAATTGATGCATACGGGTGCTAATAAATTTGGCCTAACCTTCATCATAACTGGTCATAAACTTGTTAAGCAAGGACTTTCTGCCTATACTGCAGTTAGTTTGTGCACAAAACATATTTTCCACATACAGTATATAAATAAAAATTCAAATACCACTATGTTGGAGGGGATGTGGGGGAAGGGGGACACTGGCCCACATATGATGGGAGTGTTCAAAAATACAGACATAATTCAATATATACAGGAGATTTTGGGGATAACTATTCAAAAGGACCCGTGGGGGTGCCTATTCTATAGGACAGAGGTGTCAGTGAAACAATATAAAAATAGTATATTATACCATCTAATCAGTGCTGCAAAAGGTTTAATCCCCAAATTTTGGCAGGCATGGGACCCTCCAACAATGAGGGACTGGATAGAGAGGATCGAGTATATAAATAAGATGGAGGGGTTATACCATATAGATGAATATAGAATGGAAAAATTTAAGAAAGGAATGGAGTAGGTGGTATGATTTTAAGACATTTTAAGACATCTGAAAAATACCTTGAAGCGATGGGTGCCCCGGTAGTAGAATTGGAGAATTAAACTGAATAAATGGACAGCTGCAAAGTGAAGAGAGAATGTAGGGCTTAGACTGAGATTGGTAAACAGGGTAGGAAAGAAATGGAAAGAATTATTTGGACAGGGGTAATTTATTGGGGAGGGAGGAATAAGGGGGGGGGGGGTGGACATAGCAGTAAAGAAGGTATTCGGATTGTATGTGATTTGATCATTTATAATATTGTTGATCTATGTATTGAAGTAAAATGTAATAAAATACATTATTAAAAAAATAAAAATTCAAATAAATTGATGATTACTAAATGTCTAGATTTTGTAAATGAACAGATGCATTGACATTTAATACTTTATTTTTCCTTCTACTTTTTTAATTTCATATCTCTGTTAGGATTGTTAATGCAGTTTTTATTTTAAGTCATTTGAAATACAAACACTGTTAAGTGCAGCTAAAATATATGTCTTTATCGCTATAATGCTGAGCAAACATAAAGCATCCAAAAAATCTATACTTTTCATATTGGAAAAAAGCACGTCCACAGATTTTTGGCCTAAATAGATGTTTTGTAGAAGCTTGAAAATATTTCTGTGATACATTGACAAGACTTATCCTATGCACGATAGCCATAGAAGACAGAACAGTAGACATTGATTTGGAACAAAAACATCTTTTGTCATCTCCCAAGAAATTTGAAAAAAAAAAGACAAGTTCATGGGCTGGGGAGCAAAATCTGTTCTGTTACATCATGATAATGAAGAGCTAATTTAACCTGTAGATTTGACCCATACCAGAAACTATTATGTCATATTAGGGTGTGATAGAACAACTACATTTCACAGTGATATCATTACAAACACTGGAATGGGTCACATCTGCATGACATTGCTTTGATATATGAGAAAGTTTAATTGTGATTGCAACTGCATTGTAAGAGATTAACAACAGAATAACAGAGAAAACCATCATGTTTAAATTAGATGCATACCAGAAAATCATGTAATAATAAAAATGTTCCTTTCTTTATATTCCGCAGTGGTTTTCTCAAGTTAAAACATTTACATCCACATTTATGCACCCTGTCAATTAACAATTTTTATTAACTTCCAATATGCAATTGCTCATTGTACTTGGTTACTGGCCATGTTTAAAACACAGAAGAATAAGCAGAATTGTACAAACAGAAATATAAATAAAAGGCAGAGAATAGTTCCAGGAACTCCCCCATTCTGAATCACTTCTTGTCTTTGCCCCCCTACCCACTTCCGAGCACTGTCCCTTAGTTCCACCCACCTCCCAGTACCACTCCTTATAGAGAACACACAGCCAAGTATCATCTTGTGGTGCTATGTAATTTACATGGAATTTGTTAATGATAACAAGGAAAACAGTAAAATAGATCCCCTGTAGCCAGCAGCAATAACCCCCCCAAGCAACAAAATGCCACCCCAGAAACAATAGACCCCCAGCAGCAACAACAGATCCCACAGCAGCAGCCAATAGACCCCTCCCTCAATAGTAGATCCTTCCAGCAACAATATATCCCCCACCAGCAACAATAGACCTCCCCAAAAACAATTGCCCACCATGAAAAAGCAGATCCCCTCCAGTGACAATAGATCCCCCAGAAGCCAGCATAAATAGATCATCCAGCTTACCCCAGCACCCCATGCTATTACATACATTCAGTACTGGAGGTGCTGGAACTGAGTTCCCCCCGCGTTCCCGATGAAAAAAATCCCTGAAAACCGGTTACATAAGATATTATGAACTTTTTCCATTCTCAATTGAAAACTCCTTCATGAAAAAAGCATAACATAATGAACATCATAAAACTGAAAATGTCTATCATGAGAGTTAAGTAAAGCTGTCATTATAGAAATACAACCTTTTCAGGTCTTGTCTTTTGGAATCATTAAAACGCTCTGTCCCTGCGGGTCTCTGATGGAGGCTGCAAGTGAATGTTTTAACACACATTAGTCCTGTTTTTACAGCCGCTGTTTTTGGCTTTTGATATTTTTTTCTACAGCCAGTAAACTTCCCAGCATGTTATCCTATGTGTTCCTGCACACAATCAACGTTTTTTGGCAGGGACTTTTTTGGCTGAAAAAAAACCCCAGGACTAGTGGGTTTCTAGGTGAGTTTTTAAGCTGTAAAAATGCTCTAGCACTAAAAAATGCAGCAAAATGTTGTAAAACGTGGTAAATCGTGGTAAATCACGGCAAAGCAGCGTTCTTGGACTTTTTTTGACAAAAAAAAAAATTTTTTTGTTAAAAAAAAATCTAAAAACTCAAAAACCCACAAACATGAAAAAACACAAGAAACCGCAGGAAAACGTGGGAAAATACGGCTAAACACTAATACAAAAATGCTAAAAAATGCTGAAAAACTCATGTTTTTAACGTGACTTTACACAGCTAATGTCACCAGCGCTATTAAAACGCCCAGTGCACATGGAGCCTTACAAAGGAATTGTCATTGTTGTCACTATAAGGAAGCTTACCAAGTAAATACAGATGCAAAGGGGTAGATTTACTAAAACCAAAAAGGCTGTTCACTTTGCAGGGCAAGTTGCACTTTACAAGAGCAATTTCTCCAGAGGTTAGTGAATTTTGGTACATTTCAGTTTGCAAAGAATACCCAGTCACATGCCAAGAAAAAAAAAGCAGCTTTGCTTGCAAATGATTAGGTGGTGGGTGTCAGCAGAGCTTCAATTCATTCACTAATCTCTGGGGGGAAATTGCCTTACAAAGTGCCGCTTCACTAGCAAAGTGAACATTCTATTTGCTTTTGGTAATTCAATTGCAAAATGGCTGCTGGCACTGAGCAGCACCAACATGCAACAAAGGATAATTAAACATTTATTTAAAAATATCAGTCAATGAGACTCAAGTAAAAGTCATTTTTTTAGGATTTATAAACTGTTCACTCCTTCATTCATTTGTATTGTATATGTCATTTATTTAGGGTTTATCAACAATTCATTGATTTCAACAACAATCTCCCTATAAGATTACACATTGTGTATTTAACATATTTAATGTATTGTATGTTATTGACCTGTAAAAGCTTTACGTGTGCAGGCACCCAAAAGGCCTGAGACTGCTGTTGGTCATCACCTTGGAGGTGATGTGGGCAACCCCAACAGACTGAGAACTCTCACAATTGAAACTCTATTGTATTCTTCTCTACTTCTTCAGTAGTTAAATAAAATATTACGTAGAGACGTGGGGGGGATGAGTTTGGCTATCACAGAATGTAATTAGACACTTCCAGAAGATTAGACCGTGATATGCTTGGAGGAAGAGAGCTGTGCTTGGGAATGGGCCCTTTCTAGAGTAGTCCCATTTTTTTAACAAGTTCAGAGACACATTGCAAGTGAATAAAAAATTGTTCATGGAAAGAAAAAAACTGCCATAAAGGTAAGATAAATATCCACTATTTCTAAGTATAAGAGAGCATGCGGTAGAGAGAGAGTTCTCATGCTTGTGTTAGCTCTGACTATTGTTAGTGGAATAAAGAAAAGGTGTACATATACACTGCTGATAAGTAGACCTTCATTTAAAGGAACTTGCTTTGTCCTGTGAAGGCAAAGGGAACTATAACCAGAACATTGTTTATAAGAAATGCTTACTTGAAAGCTAAGGATGAGACTTATGTAGTTTTTTTATTTATTTAACTGGGTCATAGATGCTCTTTGATCTTTTTTGTAAATTTACATCATACATGGAATTTTTAGTGTTTTTATGCTCTTTCTTTATTAAGGTCAGCAATAATAAAAACAATCAAAATACGTTCCTTTCCTGTCAGATCTGGGATATCTCCTGTAAGCCAAGGGAAAATTCTCTTGCAAAGTAAACAGTCTTTTTAACTTTAGTAAATCAACCCCAGAGAGGCTTCACTAAATAGGTTGGGAATCATTTTAATTGGAATAATCATATTTCACTTGTGCGGATGCTTTCCTCATGGTTGGATATAGAAAGTGAATATTCACAATTTTTTTTCAGTGAAATTTCTCAACTTCTTTAGTAAATCAGCATTGTTAAATCAGTTTACATCTTATGCACCTATAGCAAAACTATCAAATGCATCTAAAACCATTATAGCTTTTCTTTAAATACAATGAATAATGTGATTGTAAGAAATCATGGATCTAAGTTTACTTTCACCCAAATAATTTATAGGGTGGGACACATGATTAAAATACATATTTTAGAATTAACTGGGTGGGGTAGAGACAAGTCAGCCATAGACACTGGATTAATTTTGAACATTAGGAAATGATTCAACATCCAATACATCTTTTTTACCAGGTGCAAAAACACATGCAAGACTCATTATACCTTAGAGAATAGACCTTTTCATGCAGGAACATTAACACCAATCTCGATAGTTATTAAGGAAATGCAAAGATCATCGGTGATATGCTAAGTAAAGTAAAATAACAAATTTCAGATCACTGCAGGCAAATAAGTGATACATTATTATTATTATTATAATTTTTTATTATAATACAGGATTTATACAGCACCAACCGTTTACGCATCACTTTACAACATAAGAGCAGAAAGTACAATTACAATACAAATTAATACAGGAGGATTCAGAGGGCCCTGCTTGTTAGAGCTTACAATCTAAAAGGGAGGGTCGAGAGATACAAAAGGTAATAAATGTGGGGGATGGGCTGATGGACAAAATACATGTACATTTGTTAGGTGGGGACAGTATAGGTCTCCCTGAAGAGAGTTTTCAGGGTTTGTCTAAAAGTGGACAGACATATAGATAGTTGGACGCATTGGTGAATGGAGTTCCAGAGGATGGGAGGGGCTCTGGAGAAATCCTGGAGGCAAGCATGGGAGAAGATGACAAGGGAGCTAGAGAGCAGGAGGTCTTGGGAGGAATGAAGAGAATGATTTGGTTGGTATTTTGAGACCAGGTTAGTGATGTAACTAGGGGCTGAGTTGTGGATGGATTTATAAGCTGTTGTAATTATCTTGCATTTTATTCGTTGGTTGAGCGGGAGCCAGTGGAGGGACTGGCAAAGAGGGGTGGCAGATACTGAACGGTTGGTAAGGTGGATGAGTCTGGCAGCAGAATTCATGATGGACTGAAGGATGGATAGCCAATGCAAAGGTAAGTAAGTGAGGAGGGAGTTGCAGTAGTCAAGGTGGGAGATGACCAGGGAGCTTTGTGGTGTCATTGGATAGGAAAGGGCATATCTTGGAGATGTTGTGGAGGTTGAGGCGGCAAGCTTTGAACAGCGATTGGATGTGGGGCTGAAAGGATAGTTTAGAGTCCAGGATTACACCTAGCACCCTGGCATGTGGGGACATGTTGATGGTTGAGCCGTTGATTTTGATAGAGAAGTCAGTGGAAGGGGCATGAAGGGGAGTAAATATTATGAGCTGAGTTTTGGATGCATTTTTATTGGTTGCTATGTGTTAATGCATTTTACAAAATTTTTCTTTTTTGCTTTACTATAAATAAGAACTACGTATACCTCATTATCCTGCATTTTCTATATGCTCTCTGTACTTAGCCTTAGAAGAAAATGAAATTCAGTATTTTAAAGTGAATGCTTTGTTGTATTTTTAGCATATTGCATGATGTAAGCTTTTTTTTATCTAAGCTGATGCAGTGATGGCAAGTTTAAATGTATATTTAATTGCTACAAATGATTTTAGAATTGCAGTTCCACAACAGTTGCACTTTTGCGAATTAGTATAAACCAGTAGGAGTCAACTTGCTTGTTATAGGAGGTTTAAAGTATGCCAAGGCCCAAACATTATATTTAGTATGTGAAATTATTAAAAAAAATTAAATGTATGTGTGCATGTAGCACATATAATTGAAATGCATGGTAAGGGCAGCTTTGACAAGACCTTTATAGTATAAACTAGAAATCATACTCATGTAAAAGAACATGCATCACATATTTTGATCTATTGCAAAGCTTGGATCAACAGCATTAGGCTGACTCTAATTCCTATGTTTTAACATTCAGTGAACCACAGCTTACCAATCAGTGTTCACATTGCACGTCTCCTGGAAATTGGACATTGAACAATGTAAAATTGGTTGCCATGGTTTACTTTCCTGTTCCCCATACCTTTGTATTTTCAGGTCATATTCTATGTCTTGTAAACCCACAGGTGAAATAATTTGTGTATTTCTTTTAGACCATTGCTAATGAAAATTGTCCTTGTTCAAATAAACCGTGCTTGAACTAAAGAATACCGCTAACCGACTGTTGGAGCAATCAGCAGTTAAAAATAACGTCATAAAGTAATACAGTATGTCTGTAAAAATGGGCCGATAAAATTCCTTCCCCTGGCTAGCTTCCCCATTAATAATAGATGCTGTAAAATTGTTTGTTCATAGTTATTACAGTACAATACTGGAGCTTACCAGCAGTGTGCTCACAAAGCAAAATTAATATTTATTTGTTTGTTATTTTATGTTTTTTTCTATTTTTGTGATTATACAGCTGAAAATTGTTTAAAAAAAACAATAATAGGAATAATGTTGCGCAAAAAATGTATGGCACAGTATAGACGTAACATGTCCTTTTTTTTGCTACCACTCCTCAGACCTCTAAGAGCTAATAATCAGAGTAGTAATCTTTTAAATCATGACAGAGAGGCAGGAATCTCTTTGGTAGTGTCACCTTGTTGGAGGGTTATCTTGCACTTACTACATGCTTCCTTAAATTATAGGACTTAAGTGTGCCTATTTGAAAGCTGTTTCATACATCTACTCCTAATAGCCTGACACTTCTTCTTTGAGTTTACTGTTCTGTATCTTCAAAGTGACCTATTACGACCTTTTGTCTGGCTGTTTTTTCTTCTTTCAATGCCTTTTTTTATTATTGCTCTGAGCTCTTTAACTTCTCTGTTAATCAAAATTCCCATTCATTGAATAGTTATCCTTAGGGCAAAGTAAAATTTACTGCTCCTGTCATCCAGTAAACTACATCTTTTCCAAACACTGTCTACAGATAACTGAAATTTTATCATTCTAAGCATACTGGAAAACTGCTATGACTGTGACTAGATAGCAGTCACTCTCTTTTCTCTCTAGGAAAGGCAATGACCATCATGTACTGTATGTAGTGCATAAAACTCTGATAAAATTGTTTATACAATTCTGACATGTTCAGGGCTATTTTTTTATATAGTCTGAGATGCATTAAGGATGTGTTTTTTTATACGTGCATTTCACATGTGCTGTATCACGTGTTTGCTATACTTTCATTTTGACTTGCATGGAGCAGCAAAAGTAAATCCCCAACCAGTGTTAAAGTTTTTCTAAACCCAAGAACAAAAATGTAGTATATTGCAGCTTAAATGTGTTTACTCCACTGGTGGAGGAAAAAAATGCTTGATTCCCCCATCAATACAGTTTGTGATGCTGGGAAAATCCCTCCTACAGCATTGTGTTCTGCCAATGAAAGCCTTCCCTCCCAGCAGAACACAATGAATAGTGTTTCCAGCTATTGCCAGGGGCATTAATCATTAGGGAAAAACCTGACAGGCTGGTTGTACACAATCAATCGATAGATCAACTTATGTAAAACCAGGGTTCCCATATATGGATCGAAATTCAGACGGTCTCTGCCGAACCAGCCAAATTTTGATCCACATATGGCTGGTTTAACTGAAGTTAATAGTCTCACAATTTATAGTGTTAACATTCTCAACTTCTTTAGTACATTAAAGGAGAAGTACAACCAAAGCTTGTTTCGCTGTACTTCTTCTGTGGATCACAGGAGTGCAGTTTGGTTTGCACATCTGTGACCCATTTTCAGCCAACAGCGGGCTAAAGTCTGCTGTTGGCTGACTTCACAAAGCCGGTCCAAGCTGGGGAAAGATCCCAACTTTAAAGTTGAGATCCACCCAGATCCCTGGACCAACACCTGACTCCGCTGAGAGCCTGAGTCAGCCATTATCGCCCCCTCCACAGCTCAGCGCTCAAGTGAGAGTGGGGGGGGCAGAGCAGAGAGCAATGTTGGACAGTCACCAGCTCTCTGCTCATGGAGCACTGAGAACTGAGTGATGTCAGTCTTAGAGCCAGCAGGGGACAGATGCAGCATCGGACTGATGCTGCATCCACCTAGGTAAGTATGATTTCTGAAAAAAACTAACAAACTCAACTTCTCTTTTAAGCCTTTATGTGTTATCAAACAGCTAATATTTTATCTTTGCTGACTGGTTAACCAAATGCTGACATGTAAGAAAGTGATAACTTTCACTTCCCTGTCCTGATCAACACAAACCTCCTGGTTTCTGAAGATGTACTGTTGTAATGGAAAGCCTCAAGAAACAGAGGGTGTATTAGCCATGCAATACTGCTGTTACAAAAGGGGTAAAGTGGTTTAAAATATTACAAGTTCAGTGAGAGAGGGGTACTTGAAACACACACACACACACCTTCAGCAGTTAAACATATTGCCAAATCTAGTATTCCTTTTCATAAATGTAGACTTAAATATCATAGCTGCTCTTTGCACTTATAAATTGTACCTTATCAAAAACGTTTTACCTACAATAGCTGAAACTACCAGCAGTGTGGGAGACTACTATGTAAAGGTGGAGCCAGATGTAGAAGTTGCTTTGCCTTGGAACTAGCACTCCTTCAGGGAGATGTGGCATAGTCCATTTCTTATTGTCTAAAGGATGCTCTCTTTAAAAAGGTTTACGGCCTGTATGCCTGTGTGCATGGTTTATATCCTTCCAAGATGGAGGAGGCTTATTTTACGATAATGGAATGTAAACTCAAACTGTCAACGGAGAAAATCTAAAGAAAATAACTACATTTATAATTATACCTGTACTTTTAAGTGTTCTGGTCTTTTGCTGGGCATTAGACTATGTCTGAATATGCAACCAAAATTAAATTCACTGTTTTTGTATTTTTTGTATGTTGTTGTTAGCAAGCAAATGGAAACTTGGATGTGGTTTGGGTCTGAGCTCACGTAACCAATATAAAACATCACTTCTGTGTTCAGGTAAATGTAGACAATTATGTATTGCATGGGTGGTGAGCCTACATAGTTTGGCAACATACAAACTATCTCTATTTATTTTTGTGTGCTTTGGTAGCATCCCAGCTGCTTAATAAATAGCACAGACAAAGGAGACTGTGGTTAAGTGTGCAATCAATTAAATTCAATGTTACTGTTAGCAGGCAAAGAGTACCTAGGTGTGGGTTGGAGACCAAGTATAGGTAACCTATAAGAAGTGTCAGTTTCTTGCATGTTTATAAAAACAAAATGAACTTAGCATGGAAACAACAGTAGGTTCAGGTATGTGACTTGCAAATGAGATTTTGATGCCAGTGATGTTTAACTTAAAATCACAACGCAAGCATTTCTCACTCTGCCCATTATAACTGTATCATCTCATCATTGAATTCTCTTATCCTGCTAAGATTAGTTAGGAAACATTCCATTCCCTTAAAGAAACCCAAGAAAGAAATAGCAAGCTCAAAAAGCTCTTTATGTTACCCTTGCTAAATCCATTCTACAATTAAACATTTAGAGTAAACAATGTTATCATTTATAATGTGTAATTAAAGTGAATATTTGTATGTTCTATGTATGTAAATACATTCATTATATATGAACATTGTGAAGTGAGTGAGTAGATGGGTATAGGGAATTTCAAGTATCTGAATGAACTGTTATTCCTAATGAATTCTTATCCAGCTTCTTCTTATCTCTTTCAAAGCTCACTTCAGCTTGACAAATAAGCCTAATTATGAATGCAGTTTAGAACAGAGCTGTTTTGAATGGTGCTCTGTATACATCTTGCTATCTATGATACACATCAGTCAGCACATGGGATGTCAGAAAAGTTTATTTAAAAGGTTACTGCCAGAATAAAAACATTTTGAAATGAGCACTGGTTGACAGACCTAATTTAGATGTCAAACAATCAAGAATCCAAGGTTACATCATGTCAATCAATAGTGATAAGAGATGGCGGATATAACTAAATAAGATCAAAATGGTACTTGATCAAAATATTATGACTTATTGATCAAATACAATGTGTAAGCAATACAAGCTGCTTTTAAAGATCCACTCATTACATGCATTTGTAAAATCTTTTTAGGAGACTTCTTCAGTAAGTCATGGAGATGTTCAATATATATTAACCTTAGAAGCAACCAGTAAAAAGAAACCTTTTATTAATTTAAATTACTTTTAGAATTAATATTTTGCTTATTTGAATTTAAAAAAACTGTGTGTTACTATATTTTGCACAAAATTGCATTTTTTGCTGTTCTACTGAACAATAAAATAACAGGGGTAGATTTACTAAAACTGGAGCACTCAGAATATAGTGCAGCTGTGCATAGTAGCCAATCAGTTTCTAACTTCAGCTTGTTCACTTAAGCTTTGACAATAAAACCTGAAAAATGATTGGTTTCTATGCAGAACTGCACCAGACTTTGCATGCTCCAGCTTTAGTAAATAACCCCTACAGTCTCTATTAGGTTATATAATAGAAAACATGCCTCTTATAGTGGATAGCGGTATTCTGTGGCTACTAAAAGCATGTATGATCAAAGTGACCAGGGTTTTTTTGGGCAGCTTTATCATTATTATTTTTTACTGTATGATAAGTGCTTTTCCTGTTTATATGGAGAGAATAATAACAAGTGATACTGCTTACACTCTACCCAAGGCTGGTTATATGCAAGGACATGTTCAAGGAGAATGATGGCCAATGAGACATATTATTCATCTTTACTGATTTCTGCACTGCTAGTATTCTCCATTCTTTTCCTTGATTTGGGATATGGGGCAATAAAGTTATGAATATTAAAATAAATAATAAATAAGAAGAGCACAAAAGTTGGAGATATTTCAAACTCTTTTTATTTATTAAACAAAAATGTAATTGTCCATTATGAACCACAACTTAAAATGTTATTTTTTCATGATTTTTTTCCACTTTAGATGTTACAGTTTTACTTTGGAGTACTTGTTCATTAAGACTGAATGACCATAGTAATATCCACTCCTTATATACTTGCAGATCTACAACACTTTGTGGTGCTTCATGGAAGACACATAAAACACTTTTTTAGAGCTTTACAAAAGAGAACATTATTAGTAGCTTGAGGTCTAGAATTAGGAAGTGGAAAGCGATCCTTGATTATATTTGGACTAAATGGCCAAGCTAGTGCAGAACAATGCTGAGATAGGAGACACTACAGAAGTAATTCAGTAGCCTTCTTTGAGTATACTGTTTAAGAAAGTACACCTATTTACTATGTTTGAACAGTTTGTTTTATGTGATTTTCAGCACCTAAAGGATTGATCCACTATATAAACTGGATTGAATAAAGCATACTTGCATTTGTAGACATGTGACATTTTTGAAGCTCCATGCGCAATTATAGAAGAAATGACTTCATTTTCAGTCTTCCACAAGAAAGCTACTGAGAAGAACACATTTTATTAAGTAATTCTTCACCAGGTGCAGAAAGACTGTTTATATTTCACCCAAACTCAAAATCATTAATTCACTAATGCATTCTCTTATCTCAGATAAAAGTGACAGATTTGGTGTTGCTGTGATTTTGAATTGTCATTAGTCTAGTTTTCCCACAGGCTGAAGAGCACTTATTTTATGATTAAGTCAAAATAAAGCATCTAACAGGCTCTCTGCTGATTTTCAAACCATTGTAAAAATATACTACTAATGTATTTAAATAACAAATACCAAGCTTTGTTAGAGGCTGTGTTTGATTAACATTGGTGGGAGATTAACCACTTTAGTCCCAGTGCAGTTTTAAAATGATTTGATAGTGTTCCTTTTCAGGCCCGGTTTTATTTTAATAAAAGGTTTTGGTAGCCTACACATTCTGTAAGATTCAAATCTTGAGCTGCTTGGTGTCCCCCCCCAAAAAAAAAACTGAACCCCAATGTTTTGTACTTCAAAGCCTTTGTTTATTATATTTTGGGGTAATTTGGGAGTTAATTTAGGTTTTTCTAACTACAGTATATACATTTTTTCATCAAATAACATTTTATTCAAAACATTTCATTTATGGACATACATGAATTAATACAATTACAATGGTCCAGAGTGAATCATGCAAACACTATGGGCATGCAATAACCATGACGCAAGCCAAGTATTTGGAAACAAAAGGTGAGGGGGGGAAGTAGTTTTCCACTGTTGAGATACAGCTACCCTGGCTGCTAGTAGTCAGTGCAGCAGGATGCCCCCTTTTTTTTTGATAATTTATTTTGTCCTTTCTCATCATAAAAAACAAACACCAACAAACCATACATACAACGCTTGCTATGCAGGGTTTTTTTTTTTTAAAAAAGAAGAAAACCCCCACAAAACCCAAAAACAGAACAAAACAAAACAAAAAAGGTATAGCCCACCCAGCTGTCATAACAGCTTTAAAGCATTATAATATAATAATGGAGAGCAGCAGCCATAAAATAACTAAGGGCAATTTGTCTTCGAGCCACAAAAAGTGCCCACAGAATAGTAGTCACCATCGGGGGTGTGTGTATAGTGAAGAACCTACATAGCCCAATAAAATTCTGAGTGGTTCGAAAGGAATATTCACATCAAAAAGCCCATTAAGTGTACCAGCCTCCTCTGCGCAATATCTCTGGAGTTTAGGCACCGCCACAAAAGATGTATAGGAGTACCAGAATTACCAAATCTAGCACAAGCTGGGTCAGATTTCGGACCTATGGTGTGGGGAAATTCAGGAGTTCTATACACCCTATGAAGGATAAAAACCTGTGTTAATCTATGTGATGGAGAAAGAGACACCAAAGGGAAAGACTGAAGAATCTTCCCCCAGATCTCCTTTGAAATGGAACCAGTATCCTGTTCCCATCCTGCCCTGGACAGAATTAGGAACTTCAATAAAAATGTATTTAATAAATCTGAATAGATGTCTGAAATGATGTTAGCTGATGTTGCTGGAACTGGGGTGGGGGAAAAAAGCACTACTGTAGAAGAAAAATTAGCTAATAATGCATGACAAAGTTGAAGAAACTGATAAAATAACCTTTGATGTAAAGAAAACTATCCTCAGCTGCTCAAACATTTTGAGAGTTCCATTATTAGTTCCAGTAGAATTGTGAAAACCCCTGCTCTTTCCCATCTCAGAAATCCCTGAAGAACAAGAAGTTCAGGAAGCTTATCATTTCCCCATAGTGGAGTATAACTAGTAGGGTTAGAGATCCCTATCATTTTCTTAGTTTCTTCCCACACCTTGCACATTAACGCCAGTGTAGGCATGGCAGATAATGAAACACCCCCAATGCCCCTTCCAGGACATGCAATGGTGGATGGTCCTTAAACATATGAGAAAATAGTCGGCAAGCAGCCCCAGGAGGTCTCTCAGATTCTCAGCCTGCCAGGTGTTGCAATTGAGCAGAAAAAAAATATAGCCCTGGTTAGGTACTGCTAGCCCTCCAGCATCACTGGGATATTGTATTGTCTCTAATTTTATACGGGAGGGCTTCTTGCTCCAAGTTAAATCCCTGAATCTGCTATTGATCTTAATAAAAATCTGCAAAAGTATCCAAACAGGGGAATTGTATAAAAAATATAAGAGTTTGTGCATCCAAATCATCTTGAGTAGATTAACACGGCCTACGAAGGAAAAATGTAGCTTATTCCAAGTTTTACTTTGGATTTGAAATCTAGAAAACAGTGGGGCAATATTGTCTGAAATGAACGCCTGAAATGAAGTAGATATTATTACCCCCAAATTCTTCGTTGATGATACAACTCTTAAATAGGAGAGCATGGATGGTAAGAAAATTGACAAAGGATCCAGTGGAATTAACATTGATTTCTCTCAGTTTATGCCAAGGTCTGAGAATTTCCCAAATTCATCAACATGTTTCTTTACTGCTGGAAGAGATATTTGGATATTAGATAAAAAATGGAGGACATTATCTGCATACAATGCAATTTTTTCCTTCAAAGACACCTCTGACCAAGCCAGTCACATCTATTGAAGCCCATATAAGACAGGCTAGGGGTTCTACGGCAATGGCAAAAATCAGGGAGGACAATGGGCACCCCTGCATAGTGCCATGAAAAAGTCAAAAAGAAGAAGACTGAAAGAAATTACCTCTGATTGAAGCCATAGGAGCCGTATACAGCAATCGGACCCAATGACAAAAGGTGGAAACAGCCGAATTTTTTGAGAACGACCAACAAATATGGACAGTTGACACTCTCAAAAAGCCTTAATAGTGTCTAGCACTAATAAGGTGCAATCCGTGTGATCCAAAACTGCGCATTTAGGTAGACCAGCCTAATATTAATAGCTGTTGACATATTAGGCATAAATCCAACCTGACCAGGGTAAATAATGTGCGTAATGACCTTAAATCTATGAGCTAATACCTTGGCAAGTATTTTAACATCTATAGTCAATAGAGAAATTGATCTACAAGACTCTGGATACAGAGGGTTCTTAGGTATGACTACTATGACAGCTTCACCCATAGAATCTTGGAGTCAACCTTCAGAAAGAGCCTCAATAAATGCATTAAGAAAAGTTGGAAGCAATAATGTACTATATTTTTTATAAATCTCCATAGGGAAACCATCAACCCCCAGAGATTTAGCATTGGGGAAACTATCTACAGCAGCTTCCAATTCGTGTAGAGTAAACGGAGCATAAAGTGCTTCCTGATCTACAAGCGACAGAATAGGAGAGTTGACAGTAGCAGTATGAGTGGTCAGCTCAAGCAGTGTATAGTCAGTCTTGGAAGCATATAGATTTTGATTAAAGGACTAAAAAATAGACACAACTGAGCCTACCTGAGTATTATTATTCCCCTCCCTGTTCTTCAAAGCTGAGACATAAGTGCGGTTAGATTGGGATTGAACTATTTGAGCTAGTAACCTACCATTTGCCTCCCCCTCAGCCTATATCAACCTCTTCCAAAAAAACTTTTTATTCCTGGCCCCATCCTCTAACAGCTCATTGAGCCTTCTCTGTAGAGAGAGTCATTCAAGTCTTTTGTCTAAAGTAGGATTCAAAATATAGTTAGTTTCTGCCGCCGAAGTCTCCGTATTGGCAAGTTCCAATTCCCCACGGGAGGCAGTTTTGATAATACTGACTTGTTGGATAAGAAAACATTGAAGGAAAGCCTTATGTGCATCCCATACTACCCCTGGGGAAGTGGAACCCATATTGAGGGAAATAATACTTCAATAGAGGAAGGCAGAGGATCTTCTTTGGGGAACAATTCCAGCTAGGAAGGGTTCAATCGCCATGGCATATTGGATTCTGGACGGCCAGATGTTAAAGTAGCTAACAACAGACAATGGTCAGATATTCCTCTGGATTCTATATTGACCTCAACTAGAGCTGGAATAAGCTCCATAGAGCATAAAGCCAAATTAATTCTGGATAAAGATTTATGCGATATAGAGCATGTATAGACACTTTCACTTTCACCTGTCTCCATATATCTTGAAGCTCCAGTTCCCTGCATAGTCTCCAAATGGGGATCGAGGAGCTGAGATCTATCCCAGATCTATTGCATTTTTAAAATTCCAAAGCACTAAGATTGGTACTGAAGGAGAGACCCCCCACAATGGAGACTAGCTTGTGCAGCACCTCTGAATTATAAGGGGGAGGTATATACACACCAGCAAGTGTCAATTCAAAATCATATATCTTGCACAGGCGGAAATCATATTTGCTATTTCTGTCCAGGGTAGGCTTCCCTGAAGAGGTGGGTTTTCAGGGTGCGCCTAAAGGAGAGTAGGTGATAGTCTGATGGATTGGGGTAGGGAGTTCCAGAGGATGGGTGATGCCCTGGAGAAGTCCTGGAGGTGGGCATGAGAGGAGGAGACCAGGGAACTGGAGAGTAGAAGGTCTTGTGAGGAGCAAAGAGTACGTGTTGGGTAGTATTTGGATATCAGGTCGGTGATGTAATTTGGGGCAGTATTATGGACAGCTTTGTACGTCAGGGTAAGCATTTTGAATTTGATCCGTTGTGCAATCGGACAAAAGGACATGCCCTTATACACCAAAATAGACATGTCCTTTGAATATGAAGTATACAGGGAGTCATAAGCCTCCTGTACAGTGCAGCTCTGCAAAAATCTAGTAGTATCACGAATGGCATGTGTCTCCTGCAGACAGACCAAGGATGGGCGAAAAGAGGCAATATACTCAAAAACGGAATGCCTTTTCAAATCATTATGTAAACCCCTAACATTATATGAAAAAACACTAATATATTGATTTACCATAGTCTCAAATAGTCACTAAATATACCAACTGGTCCAGTTATAACAATAAATATGTCCCCATGAATAAACATAGCTAAACCAAGATTGGCTCTCCATATAGCAAAAGTAGGAAAGAAGAAAAAAAACCCCAAAACAACACAAAAAACACAAGAAAAGAAAAACACACACAAAAAAAGAAATACCCACAATTTTTTTTTAAAGTAGTGGCCACCTGCTGGTTGAGCTGCCACCACCTAAACATATAAAGAAAACGTTTTTCAGTCAACCGTGCTAACAGACAGGGAAGAGAGAGGAAAAAAAAAACATCCCAAAGGATTCTTTTCTTTTATTTGACCTCACCGAGGTTGTCTGACCCTTCTATAGAGGTAAAGGGATAGAGGAGGTAGAAAAAAAAATAATGATGAATAAATAAATAAATAAAAATAGGTGAGAGAGAAAAAAAGAGAAGAGGAAAAGAGAAAAAGAATAAAGAAGGAAAAAAAAGGGGGATTCTTTATCTATCCCCTCTCCCTCACCTCCAACACTCCTCCCTCCTCTGCAAAAAACAGTGAATATCCTCAAGACAATAATCAAAAATAGGCCTCAAGATAGCCATCCATTTAGGAATTAAAATGACAATCCATCCAGTCCTGCGTCGCCTGTGGCGACTCCAAAAATTGCATACAGCCACCATGAACCACCTAGAGACTAGCAGGATACAGCATAGAATATTTTAGACCCAGGTGCTGTAGGCATTTCTTAACATCCTGAAAATGGGTCTGGCTTTTCTGTACCTCTGGTGAAAAATCAGGAAAACACATTATTTTTGATCCATTATATCTGATATCTTTCAAGACCCTTGTCCTCTGCAGCATATTTTCCTTGTCTCTATAGTTCAAAAGACGAATAAGGTAAGGCCGTGGGGTATTTTCAGGTAGCATTGGCCTATTAAGGATCCTGTGTGCATGCTCCCCTGCAAATATTGACAAAATATTCTTCCCAAAAAATATCCACAAGCCATCGTTCAGCAACATTAACGGGATCGTCACCCTCAACTTTCTCAGGGAGGCCTACTACCCACACATTATTGCAATGTACATGATTTTCCAAATCTTCCACTTTAGTAATAGTACTATTCAACTTGCGCTTAACTTCTTTTACATTTATAGCAAGTGGGGAAACAGTATCCCCTACATCACTGACTTGATTCTCAAGAGCTGTCAGGAGTTCCCGCACTTTTCAAGATCATGATGAATGAGGGCTACATCTTTGCGTACAGCCTGCACTTGCCCATTAAGTAGAGAGATAGAGGAAAAACATTGCTTTACTAGACACATCCTGCATAGTGGGCTCTTGCTCCCCCTCAGCTATCTTCCCCCCTACCAATGGAGTAGAATCAGCAACAAATGTACTCATGGCTGGCGGGGGAAGGCAAATCCATTCCATGTCCCCGACCTGTGAGACCATCCGAGCAATAGATTTGTCTGACCTATCTGGCTGAGACTGGTATCCCTTATGCTGATGGTCTTCCACTCGCCACTCTGTATCACCTTGACCACGCGACTGTACACTTTGTCCCTCCACACTAGTCATGGCTGCACCCCAGGCCCTCTCTCCCCTTGTTAGGGCCCTCAATGGAGGAGGAGGCATCGTGGTTCCTGCAACCTCCTGCCTACCTAGATCCATGGCAACTGCTCCTCCACCCTCCCTCCTCCTTGTCATGCTTAAAAGAAAGCTGCTTGTGGGAAAGAGCTGATGGACAATCACCCTGCCTGACAGCGGTGAATCCAAAACCTGTCCCTGCTGACACCACTCACCATGACAAAGGGCAAAAGGCAAACAGGCAGGCAGACTGCAGGAAAAAGCACAAAGACATTCACAAGGCCCCCTGGAAGACACCAAAGGACCGCCGAGAGAAGGAAGCAGCGGCTGAAGCGGCGAGTGAATAAGCCCCAGAGAGGACCAGAAGCTGGAAGCCAAGAGGTAGAAGGATGGGCTGGCCACGTCTGCACAGTGGCCCACATAACAACGCAGCACAGCGGAATCAGGTTAGTCCATGATAGATGCTGGAGCTTAACACAACTCAGCTGTTAGCATCCGCTCACATGACCAGAAGTCTCCTAAAATTAGGAATCTAAAAGGATGCCCTTTTTAATTCTGGAGATGGACCCAAGGGTCATCAACAACATGGCAACAGCTGGAAATGGTCAGATATTGGAAATACACATTGAGTTGTAAGAGGTGAATATAGTCTGCAAAATGGTGTAGACGGCCACCCCACAATATATGAAGGCAGGAATCCTCAGATTTTCACCATCTCCAACAAAGACTAGAGGTGGCGGGGTACATTCAATGTACATCAACTGGAGTCTGGTACCATAGAGACACATTTTATGGTACATTTCATAGAGGCCCCAACTAGGAATGATTCTCTACTGGACCTGCTAATCTCAATCCATGCAGAGCTTATTATTAGTGTCCATATAAAAGAATATCTGGGTAGCAGTGACTATAACATTATTTAATTTATTGTTAGCTGTAAACAACAAGCACATATGGGAAAAATAAAAATGCTTCACTTTAAGAGAGGCTAAGAGCTGCTCTGTAAGACTTAGGATGGGTGGGAATATTGCCACCAATGAGCACAACACAGAAATGGCAGTTCATCAAAAAGACTGCATGTGAACACACTGCAAAATATAATCCCTTGGGCAGCACGTTTAAAAGGCTAAAAATCAAACCTAAGTGGTTTAAAGGAAAAGTTAAAATAGCTATAAATAATAAGAACTGAGCTTTTATTAAATATAAAAATGAAGGAAAACTTTCATTGTTTAAACATTACAAAGAATATAACAAAATATGTAAAAAGGAAATCAAGGCCGCAAAAAGTGAAAACGAATGACAGATTGCAAAAGATAGCAGGACAAACCCTCAAAAATTCTTCAAATATATTAAAAGTAAAAAACTTAGGTCTGAGCATGTAGGCCAGGGGTCCTCAAACTACAGCCCGCGGGCCACATGCGGCCCACTGAGGACATTTATCCGGCCCGCTGGCAGGGGCGTATTTGCCACGAGGAAGGGACACTAAGTACAGGGGGCTGCTGTATCTTACCTGGCTCTTTGTCCCAGTCCCACGACGATCCAGTCCAGGAAGTGCTGCTCCTTCATTCACTCCGGCCACTCCCTCACTCAATGTTCGCGCTGCTGCTTGGCACCGGTGATTGGGCGCCAGAACTGTATCTCAGGAAAGGCACACAGGCGGCCAATCACCTGTGAGGATGCGGAGCTGAGCGGTCCCACGAACATCGAGTGAGGGAGAGGCCGGAGTGAAGAAGGACAGCTGACAGGTAAGTGTGCCGTGCAGATGGTGCTGCTGCAACCAGGTATACTGGCTGCAGCAGCACCATGCTGGAACAGGGGTCAGCAAGTTAAGTGTCATTGGTGTCAGTGGGAGGAATAGTGCCCCATCATTGGTGTCACTGATACTAATGATGGGACATTATTCCTCCCACTGACACCAATGGTGGGGCACTATTCCTCCCCCCACTGACACCAACGATGGGGCACTATTCCTTCCCCCCCACTAAACACCAACGATGGGGCACTATTCCACCCCCCACTGACACCAATGATGGAACACTATTCCTTCCCCCACTGACACCAATGATGGGGTACTATTCCTCCAACTGACACCAATGTTGGGACACTATCCCCCCCCACTGACACCAATGACGGGGCACTATTCCCCCCCACTGACACCAATGACATACTATTCCTCCAACTGACACAAAAGATGGGGCACTATTCTTCCCACTGACACCAATGATGGGACACTATTCCTCCCACTGACACCAATGAGGGAACACTATTCCTCCCACTGACACCAATGTTGGGCCACTATCCCCTTCCCCCACTGACACCAATGACGGGGCACTATTCCCCCCCCCACTGACACCAACAATAGGGCACTATTCCTCCCCCCACTGACACTAATGATGGGGCACTATTCCTCCCACTGACACCAATGATGGGGCACGTTTCTTCCCACTGACACCAATGATGGGGCACGTTTCTTCCCACTGACACCAATGATAGGGCACGATTCTTCCCACTGACACCAATGATGGGGCACTATTCCTCCCACTGACACCAATGATGGGGCACTATTTTGCCCCATAAGACACACTTGGGGGGAAATGTCTATGCGTCTTATGGAGCGGCCGGCCCAGTATTCCCGCCGCCGTTGTATGTCCGCAGTCTCTGGTGATCTCCTGTACTGTGTCCGCATTTGTTCATATTTTTTTTTTTAAACTATAATCCGGCCCTCCAACGGTCTGAGAGACAGTGAACTGGCCCCCTGTTTAAAAAGTTTGAGGACCCCTGATGTAGGCCCTTTACAAAATAATCTAGCGTGGGTGACTGGGGACAAAGAGAAGGCAAGTTTATTAAATACCTTCTTCAGCTCTGTGTATACAATCCTTTGTATACACAGAGCTGAAGAAGGTATTTAATAAACTTGCCTTCTCTTTGTCCCCAGTCACCCACTCTAGATTATTTTGTAAAGGGCCTACATCAGGGGTCCTCAAACTCAAGCATGGGGGAGCTCTTGTCCATAATGGGCATGGTATTAGAGGGCTTTTTCTCTTAGGGGAGCCTATTGGGGGGAAGAACGAGAAACTGGAACCCAGAGCAGTTTGTCTCATCCCTAATTTCAAATTGCCTGGCAGTTTTGTTCCTAAAATGAATTTACAATGAATGAATCTGAATATTTATGTACACCTCTCAATATAGTACCAAAAGAATGAATAAGAACATTTACTTAACTGATCATAGATGATGGGTTATGAAATGGTAGTTGCCAGTCTTGTCCATTCCTCAGCACAGACTAGGCAAGCTGTTGAGTTTCAATAATCATGATGGCTTTCTCTCATCAAAGTGCCACCTGGAAGGGTGTGAACTCCTTATTTATGGCACATAGGTCATGGCTCAACAGCCATTCAGTGTATTGTGACTTCCAAATCTGGACTCCTTCAGCAGCTTTACTCAAGAATCTTAATTTAACACAGAGCTATGTGGTCAGCTACTTCCTATTTTTGGGGGGTCAACCCACTGGAAGTGATCCCTTCCTTACTCCCCATGGAACCATCTACTAGCTACTAGTGACCAATAAATTAGTCCAGCATGGTCTCCAGCCAAAACCAGAGCTTTTCAAGAGGAATCCACAGTGGCAGTGCCCATACTGCTGTAACAACATTGTGCTGTGCAATGCTTTCTAAAGTGTACTTTTGCAGTCTGAGAATACACCACTATATGTTTATTTGTCCACATTCACTCAGAATACCTAAATTTAAAACATATTTATAGTTGATTGGAGGAGGAAGAGGCCCTGAGAAGTCTGAATGAGAGGAAACACAGTCTGCCCCCACTAAAAAAGAGGGACTCTGTTCCCCCTCATTAAAATATAGTGTATTTGCAAAGACAGACAGTGTTCAAATCTAGTTTACAACTGACAATAAGACCTGTCAGCACAGCACAGATAGGGCTCATTATGGTAAACCTGTAATCCCAAGCCCACTATATGTAGCAGTGGAAAACTTCAGTTCTGGAATTTTCAGAAAAGAACAAGTAAAATGTAAGCAGAATTTCTATGCTCTTATGCTGTGTGAATAAGAACATTTAACAAATAAATGTTATCTCAATTTAGCTGAAAAAGTGGACAAACACTTCAAGGTACATATTAATTGACACCTGGAAAACTGTGTTTCCATGGTTTGAGCATGGGTTTGCTTTATGACACCAATATTTGAATGATTTTATTAGGATGGAATGTATTTTTGTAGTTAGATAGGAGGTTTCCAACTCTTGTACTAAAGAGATATAATGTTATAAACACTGGTTTAGTTGTACAGATGGGGGCTTATTTATATCTGCTTTCTGCAGGACAGTAATTTTGCATTTTGTTATTCACAAAAAGCAGGCCATGATGTGGAGCCTAACTTTACCAACTTAAATTATTTCAGTATGATGCTGTAGAGAGATCTGTATTATTGGTTGAGAGACAAGTCACATGACTTTGCCAAGTCAAATGATGTAGATCTCCACTTGCCAGTTTGCTTCAAAATCCTGAAGCAAGTAAAGTGCAATACAAATTTTTAAACCACATCATTTTGTTGCATGCATACGCCAGCACTTTTTTTAATGTTTGTGTGGCCACAGTAAGGCCACTACTATATAAATGGGCCCTTATTGGCTCATGAAGTTTGGATTTGGGCACGGGATTACCATATCTATTACAGGATCGGTATTCTTCATCCTTCTTCTAGTAATAAATGCTGGGTGGCCTGTTTTACCTGCCTAGCCTGAGCAAAAATCATGTAAAGGCAAGATTTATTTTTACAAGTTAGAAAACATTTTTTAATTGCCAACAGTCAGTTGTTAGACAGAAATGCTTTCTTCCCCTTACTATTTGTTTGGGGGTTAAAATCAGACACCCAAGACCCATTTCAAGTTTAAACCAATCATTCCCAAACCTGGGAATTTTAAAACAAAATTGAGAAACAATGCTTAATACAAATAAGTAGCTATAACAGCCTGTAGAATAATGTAGGATTCCACACTGCAGCATCTATTTCTGTCCCGAGTGCCCCCCCATAGAGGAGTGATGATAGCTTTCTCATCATGGGATATAGGAAGCACAAGCACTCGGTCCCAGCTCTATATTGTATGAGCTCCACATTTACTGACATAACTACTTTACTATTAGGCTCCATGCACACTCACATTTTTTTAGAACTGTTTTGAAGAATTTAGGAGTGTTTAGCAACATTAGTGTTTTATTAGTGTTTTTACAGTACATGTAGGGGAAAAAAAGCTAGAAAGAAACTGCTAGGAGAGTTTTAATAGCGTTTAGGAGCGTTTAGCATTTTTTTTTTATGCTGAAGCTTGAAAAATGCTACTAGTGTAAAATAGTGCACATGGACACAGAGGATAACACCATTTAGCTTCTAGGAGCAGAAACAAAAATGCTGATAACAGCTTCTAGGAGCGTGGAACCTTATACATCCTATCCCTATATAGGTATGGATTGGGATTAGTAACATTTTTTGCAAATTAAAAAAAAAATTGACCAATGAAAAGTTTTAAGATTAACCTACATACCGTATGCCCTTTTTACAATCTGCAGGTAACCGTGTACCATTTTAATTTTAATTGCCCAGTTTCCTGATTCGTTTGTAATTTTGTTCAAAACGCTCAATCTTCTAAATGTTAGAGGGTTCATATCAAATCTAGAAATGCAAAGATTTATAACAAAAAAATAAACAGTCATTTTGGAATTTTTTAGCATGAGCAAATGATTTTCAAAGCATAAGTAGCAGAATCGATTGAGAATAACATGATAAATTCCAGTGCTCATGAGCAACCTGTAAATGATCCAAATGTACCTTTTGTGTTGTGCACGAGTGACTATATGTCAAAAAATGGGGGGAAAGATTTGTATCAATGATGCCATTATCACACACTTGTGCGATAGATCTTTATTAAATGCAAACACATTTTCGAAAGATTTTCTACTCATTTATGGCCAGCCTTACATTTTTATCAAGAAATTTTGCATAAGTATCATTAGCAAAAGTCCTACTGTAAATAACTTCTTTGACTGTTTCAAATGATAATTTGTAAAATGTAAAAAGCCAGAACACTAACCGTAATAGCTGAAAGTATTGGGTCTTGTTACTGGAAAGCTGTCATGCAGTTACAACATTTTCTTTACAAAAAAAAAAAAAACTGAGTTAGAACAACATGCTGGAAAAGGCATACCCCGAAGATATTGCATTTCTTTAGGATCAGCAATCGCTACTTTGTTGCTGGGCACATTGTGAAGCACTTCTATTTGCAATATAAACAGTTGGTTCATGTTGTTTTGGGAAGCAAGCCATGGAAATTCTACTGTCCTTAAAATGTAGGCATAGTTGTGGGTCAGTGAAAAAAAAGAAACAGCCAAAAAAAAGAGCTTTTCTTTTCATGACTTTTGCCAGTGTGATTGTTCACAACAGAAAAAAGTAAGTTCAAATCAGGGCAAGAATCACAAAAGGTTTTTGTACTGACATTTACTATCTAATCTCTACTTGAAATCAGTAGACCCAGATCACCTTGTTATGGCAGTAGTTTAGTTTCCAGTGATTGATTAAGGGTGGCAGTATTATTTCCTTGCAAGGATGTAGAGAGACATCGCCTGCTGTACTTAGTGTTTCTCAGGCTGTGAGAGTACACTCTTTTGACATGTGTGAAATTCCTGACATCTTCCACAGTCTCACAGGCCATTGACCAGATTCTTCTTTAACAATCAAGAAATTCTCAACTCATTTTTGTGCATTAATGAAGCCCACATGTATTATCAAAAGATAAACTTTAAACAGGAATCCTCACCCACGTAGAGGTTGCCTGACCAGGATTACACACAACTCTAAATAGTAACAATTGTTTCCAGATGTTTTAACCTTTTTTATCAGTAACATTTTTAAATTATACTTTTTACCACACGGCAATATACAGTAGTATTCATTGGCAAATTGATTTATCAGTGTTGTATTCAGTATTTGTATGCATCTCCTAAACATGTCTATAGAAAATAGTTTTAGTGGTTTAGGCTGCGGCTCCAAGAAAGAGAACAGAATAGAGGCATAGTTGGATTTCTGTAAAGTGATCGGCTATCATCAGAGCTGAGATGAGGCGAAAACCAAAGTACCAAAGTAACCAAAGAGCACTTACTTTTTTCATATGCACATATTATAATAAACACTTTTTTTTTTAATTTCAGATGCAACTTTTTTACAGAAAGGTATAGTATAAATCCTTAAAGTAACTTTAATTTAATACATTTTGTGTGATAACAGGCATATTTTTTATATATACATTTGGGATCCATTTGCATCAATGTGTTATGGTATGGTGCAGTAAAACATTAAAACACAGTGTGATGCATTTCATCTGTTTATCCTTCCACTTTCAAGTTTGTGCATTTTTATTGCCACTTCAAATGCACCCACACGGCATAATGCACTTGCATTGTAGGGCCCCACTATCCATGGATGTGAATCATATGTGTGTAATGGTGTTGCATAGTTTTGGTGGCCTATCGAAACTACATTTCCTTCACTCTCTGTCCCACCAATAACACTAGTAAATTAATAGAATTATCTTCAAGATAAAGGTAATTCCTCTATTAGTCAGTTGCCATTGCAAAAGATGCCCCCATTGGAAGAGTTCCCTATTGCTTGCTGCAGTAGCAACTGCAAAATGTTGGATTTCCCATCACTTTTTGTCCCTGTGACAGTGATCACCATGGTAAACAAGATGGGGTAGTCTCTGCAGTGGGGACACAGCGATAAAAACTTGACAACAGTTCTAAATGTTCCCCATGCTATCCAAAACTAATAAAATATATTTTAGCTTTAGATACATTTTAATTATTTGCTCTGAGTGCATATAAACCCTGTAATAAGTCATAAATTGAGTTGTAGTCTCAGGTCAAACACCTCTTTTATCCAGGCCTGAGCATGGCGCAATGAGCAGCGTGAGCTTCAGTTGTCTGCCATGATTAACCTCCCTAGCGGTCTGATTATGTCCATATTTCTGTGCTGAAAGCGGTACATTTTTTTACATCGAAATATGTTGTTTTTTTATTGTAGGCCTGTCATTTTTAGGAATAACTCACTGAAATCTGTCCGAACAAGAGTCTAGTAAATATCCCAGGTATGATAAAATTTTAAACACAAAATCATAAAGTATAATATAATAAATATTCATAAAAAATAATAATATAATAATAAATTTAATTCAATAATATAATCAAACCAAAAACACTGAAATTTGAAATATAGCGCCAAATTTGCTCGTCACTGAGCAAAGTCGCAAAATTGTTTTCAGTGTCTGATGACGAACTTCCCCACAAATCATTATCACTCAATTCTGCAAGTGGTTCTGATTTACTATCTCTGTATTCTAGCTGGTCTAAAATCGCTTTTGACATAAAGGGACACTTTTTGGATGCCATGGACTTTTCTTAGTTTCCAGGCAGAAAGAACAGTAAAAATGCAGGCAGGGCACAGGACAAAGCACTAGGGACAAAATGTATGTGAAATGCTTTGAACAGTAATGTTTTACTATGTGATTTTAGTGTATTTGTGAATGTCACTTTTTAAAATTTTTACATTTCCCACAGGTTCCGACCCCCGTACGTCCCGACGCTCGCAGGGACCGGAACCCGGAAGATGGATGCTGGCATTGACCGGAGGAGATGGCCGGTGACGCTGCAGGGGACACATCGCTGGAGCACAGGACAAGGTAAGTGATCGAGGGAATCCCAGAGCAACGCTGCAGGGTAATCCTGAGCGTAGCTCGGGGTTACCGCTTTTGGCACTGATAATTAACCCTGAGCTACACTCGGGACCGCCAGGGGGGTTAAGTGAAGCACGCTCCCTGACTGCCTTTACTACCCGTACTCACCGGAGGAGCCCCGATGGGCTAAGAGCAGGAAATGACCACTTTTGGTTGGGAGTCGGACAGTCCCAGTAGCCAGGGGCGTATTTACCACAAATAAAACAGGGCATTTGCCTAGGGCAGCATTTTTTCATGGAGGCAGCAGCATTTTTAGGGGGGCAGCGGAATTTTTTAGGGGGGCAGCACCGCCCCCTGAAAGAAGGGATGGAAGAAAGGACAAATGCAGCATGGGGACCAGGTGAGATCTGAGAGAGGCTGCAGGCTGCTTCATGGTGTATGCAGAGCCTGATTCTTGTTCCCAGGGATGTTCGGATCTGTGAAAGTGAGTGTCTTCTCTCTCACCAGGGTGGGGGGGGGGTTGCCAATGTGTATGGGGCAGTGGTAGTGCAAGGCTCTGTCGGGTGGGGGGGGTTTGCTGTTGGTCAATGTCAGGCTCTTATCGTGGGGGAAGGGGGTGTTTGTCATTGTCAAGTTCTCTCCATGGGGTGGGTGGGAGCCGATTTTGGTGTTACCTAGGGCAGCACAAAACCTAAATACACCACTGCCGGTAGCAGCTGGCAGGAGCGGAGGACCTCCCTGAAGCAGGGTCCCGGAGCAGCCAGAAGGTCTGTGTGTGGCAGCCGCAAGGAGCCCTGAGACTGTGGCAGTCCTGAAGCAGGAGGAGGAGATCTGGTAACCCTGGTGGCAGAGGACCTCCCTGGTAGTAGGGGAGTCTTAAAGGTCCTAGAAAGCAGGGAGCTCTACAGACAAAGAACATATTGAGCTCTGGAAAGACACCCCCCTGGGATGAGACACCAAATATACAAGTCCTAGAGACCCCCCAGACCACCAGCAATGCACAGAGTCCCCCCACATGTGCACTCGGAAGTTTGACATGGCGGTTGCGTCGGGTGTTAAGAAGCAAACGGAGACTGATCGGTCTTGAGCGGTCAGCACGGAGGGTGATGGTGAGTTTCCATGAGCAATGGCAGGACACTCTGTTTGTTGTTATATCTAATGCTTATGTGACAAATTAAATTTAAATGCTTCTGAGTGTTTAGGGGTGACAGAGGGCTATTTTGAGGGGGCTCTCTTAGACTCTCTTAACCCATTCTGGCACCCAGATAAATAGAATAGGGGTGGAAAAAACTATTAGAAGCAAAAAAAAAGGGGCTTTCCCTAGGGGGATGACTCTATTGCACTACAACAGAGAACCCAGTGTGGTGACACCCAGGTGATTACTTAGCTGACAGTTACAGGAAGCCCGAGACAATAAGAAGAGTAACAGGAGAGATGAATTAGGAATGAAGGCTACTACAATTATAAACTATATGCCCATTCAGGAGAAAAGCCCAGAGAATCAAAGTCAGGAAAAACATCAAGAAAGAATTAGAAAGTTTAATGAAGATCATTCCAGACTGTCAGTGGGGTCCCGGGATGGGAATCTAACTAATGAATGGATAAGTGTGGAAAGTACTATGGAACAGAATGTCACGGAACAACAAGGAGCCATGTCATAAATTCCTACACAAAATTGACATGGTGGAAATGTTTGCAAAAATGGAGATGTGCCTGAAAAATGAGTTGGGGGTACTACAAAATGACCTGGGCCAGATACTAACATGAGTGGAAGAGGTAGAAGAGAGAATGGGAGCACATACTCAATTAATTAATACATTGGAATTGCAGGTTGGGGAGATGCATAGTGAACAGAGAAAGCTCTCATATAAGTTAGAGGACCAGGAGAATCGCGCCAGAAGAAAGAACCTAAGGATCCGGGACCTCCCAGAAGAAGAACAGGCAGAGGATCTAGAGGAGAAAATAAAGAGAGTGTATAACCCAATAATGGGAAGATCAGTATCAGAAAACCTGCAAACTGAGAGAGCACACAGGATCAAACAGCCATTAGGAATACCAGGGGATAGCCCCAGAGACGTGATAATTCAATTCCATCATTACACAGACAGAAAAAGACTTTGGAAATGTCTAGTGGACACTACCAAAATAAAATACAAGAAAACAAAGTTGCATAACTTTGCTGACATTTCCTCAGAGACTCTGGCAAGAAGATCTTTGAAACCGTTACTGGAGTATATGAGAGAGAAAAAAGTTTGATATAACTGGGGCTTTCCAGCATGCCTGATTGGCTGGAAAGATGGTAAATGGGCAAGACTGAGGTTCCCTGAAGGCTTGGTTATTTCTGCAAGCTAGATTTACAAAAAATAGAACTTGAAGGGAGGTCAGAGGGACTTAGTAGGAGCGGTGGAAGGGGGCAGGAAAGTGGCAGCGGGTAACTAGGAAGAAGAAGGGAGGCATGGTGTAGCAGGGCCGAGGGGGCAAAGTCAGAGAGTGGGGGAGGAGAGTCCCTAGGTATAGTTTGGAGTGGGGGATGCTGTTCATCTCTCCCCCCATTTTTCTTCTCTTTTTTTTTTTTTTCTCTCCTGCACCTACCAGACCTCTCCCAATTGTGGCATGATTTTCCTACCCACGGTCCCTCCCTGCCTAGGTGTGATGATGGTGTGGAGGGACGGAGTGGTAAAGAAAAATCTTTGTTTGGATGGGCTGCCCGGAGGTTGGACATGCTTTCAAACTCCAATCTAACTAATGTCACGAACTAGGGATTGGAGTGAACGTGTGTGCTCTGAGTTTCACCCCAAATTAGGAATCACAAATTATCCATGACAAATTCCAGGGCAATATGTATGCCAAGAGGGTACAAGGGGTAGGGGGAATGGGGGGGGGGAGGGGGGATGGTAGGACTGTTGGGGGGGGTGGGGGAGAGAGGGGAAGTGGTGGTGGGGGTTATAGGAGGGGGGGAAGGTCCATATCTTAAGATGTCTATATTTATGTCACTGTGTTGAGCAAGTGGATAAGATAGAGAAAGAACATCAGAAATGAGCTTGATCAAGTACATGACTTATAATGTAAAAGGACAAAAAGACATAAGATACTTAGGGAAATATACCAACATTCCATAGATATAGTGTTTCTACAAGAGACACACATACCTTATGATACAAACGTTAAGTTATACTCAAAGTATTATCCAACATGGTATTATGCTGATTTCCCAGTTAAGAGAGATATAGGCGTAGCAATTGGTTTCTCAAAAAATGTCAGCTTCACCTTGGAGGGGAGACAGGAGGACCCTGAAGGTCAGTTTTTATTCCTGAATAGAAGATTACAAGGAATTGAATGAACATTAGCTAATATCTACTCTCCAATAAAAATACAGTAACATTTTTGGAGGGGACGTTGAGAAAAATCTCTGAATATAAAAGGGGTAGTCTGGTTGTGGCAGGAGATTTTAATTTTAAGAGACCTTTTGGTTCCTAAAATGTGTGGTTACATGAATGCAATAGGAGAGAAGATGCAAATGAGGGAAGAATCATTGCAAGCACATATAACTATCATACTCAAAGAAGGCAACAATAGCTCACAGTGTGCTAGCTATAGACCCATATCCTTACTAAATGTGGATACAAAATTGTATGCTAAGGTTTTGGCAACTAGACTGAAGGAGCTGATGCCAGAGTGGATACACCTGGACCAGGTAGGATTTGTCCCTGGAAGAGAGGGTTGGGACAATGGTCTAAGATCATTGTTCCTCCTGCAAAGAGTAAAGAGAGAGAAACAGCTGACAATATTTCTGTCGATAGATGCCGAGAAGGTTTTTAACAGGGTTGACTGGGGATTTATGTTCGATATGTTAGAAGTCTTAGAATTAGGGCCCAAAATGTTGAGGTGGATAAAAGGGCTTTATAACAGTCCGTCAGTGTCAAGGTCAACGGATCCTTCTCCCAGTCTTTTGAAAATGTATAATGGTACTAGACAGGGATGCCCACTATCGCCATTGTTGTTAGTATTATCATTGGAACCTATCTTGGCAAGAATAAGATGATGTATAAATATAGTGAGTGTAAAGATGGGGGGTGGGGCATACACAGACGATGTGCTATTTTATATAGTAAATCCTAGAATAACGTTGCCTAATCTAATTAGACTATTAAAACAATATGGTGAGCTGTCAAATCTGAAGATAAACCCTGCAAAGTCAGAAATCTTAAATGTTAATATTCCGAAGTATGAGAACTTGCGTCTTCAAAAAGAGTTTCCTTTCACGTGGAAGGAAAAGGAAATAGGCTATCTGAGAACAAAATTAACACCTTCAATAAAAAGCTTATGCCAGGCAAATTACATCCCCTTAATAAATTACTTAAAGAGTGAGCTGGGGAGACTTTCAAAGGAAGGAGCTTCTTGGATAGGTCGTTTAAACCTGGTAAAGGTGGTGATAGTTCCAAAAATTCTTTATAAGTTTCATATGTTCCCAATTAACTTGCCAGGATCTTTCTTTGGGGTAATAAAGAAGTTGATACGCAGGTTTATATGGGCAAATAAGAAACCGAGAATCAGTTATAAAGTATTGTGTAGGGTTAAAAGGAATGGGGGACTAGGGTTGCCTAATTTTAGGAAATATTATTTAGCTGTGTTATTATCACGAATAGTAGATTGGACATTTCATTCACAAGGGAGAGGATGGGTTAATATAGAAGGAACACTAAGTAAGGCACAGTTAGGGATGATAGTATGGATACCACATACATTTCGTACACTAGATGAGAATATTAGTCCTCTGACAAAAAAAGGTGTTAAGTGTGTGGGATAGAATTTATTAGCAGAAAGGATGGAAATATAATTCCGTTCTGACTCCTTTGGTGGGTACGGAGTATTTCCCCCCAGGGAAGGATATAATCTCGTGTAAATGGATTAAAGATAAAAACGCATGTTTGAAAGATATCTTGCATAAGTGGAAATTACACACATATCAAGAGTTAAAGGAAAAACATATTTATTTTTTACATTAGATAAGTGGCGGTATGGACAATTGGGACATTTTGTTTCATTGTTCCCTCAACCACTGAGGACCTCGGAGGAAATATACCCATTTGAAAAAAATATTGAATGTCAATACAGTTCTGAAACAAGCCACCTCCAGGATATATAGGATCATGATAGATATAGAGGGAGTTGATCCTCCTGGGTTCTTAGAAAAATGGGAAAGGGAGCTTGGAACAGAATTTAATGAGCAACAAAGGAATAAAATATTTAAATTAACACATGGGGTGATAAATGTGAGCACAGTAGAAATTATAATTATATAATTATAAATGTTTGACAAGATGGTATATTACACACAGTGTAGCACATAAACAGCAAGTGGATGTTTCACCTTTATGTTGAAGAGGTTGTGGTAAAAAGGGCACAATGGCACATATATGGTGGGATTGCCCAAAAAGACAGGATTGTTGGAAGGAAATGAATCACTGTATCCAAGAAATTAGTGAGATTACTATATAAAAGGACCCATGGGTGTGTTTATTTTACTCTGAGCTTATAGGTAGACAATATAAAAACAAGGTATTTTATCATTTAATCAGGCTAATCCTAATCCCCAAGTTTTGGCAAGCTCCGGAGCCACCAAGAATAAATGACTGGCTAAATAGAGTGGATAATATTTTCAAGATGAAGGAGTTCTGTCATTTGGATGAGGACAATATGGAAGAATTTAGGAAAATGTGGAGTGGTTGGTTAAACTTTAAAACATCTAAAAGATACTCGGAACTGGTCTGGAGCTTAAGGGGGAAAAGTTTGGAGAGAGCCTGATGGAGAACCTAAAAGTGAAAGAGGCCTACGAGAGGGATGGGGACATAGATATGGACACATAATGTATAAGAGGAGGAATAATTTAGTTAATTAGATATGGACAGGGGTATTTTTTTTTTTTTGGGGGGGGGGAATAATGGGAGAATGGGAGGGGTGGGGGATAAGATGTTGTAAAAGAGACTTAAATACTTGTGAATGTGATGTATTTCACTTATTTTGGATTGTCATATTGTTTTACACTGGAAAGTTTAAATAAATATATAATAAATAAAAAAAAGTGTTACTAACCCCCCCCCCCAAAAAAAAAACCACCTCTTTTATCCCAGAATAGTGACTAGAAGGATGACAAACATGAATCACCATAACAGCAAATAATTTTTTTGGATCCCTCCTCCTTTTCTGTTTCAATGATAATGATCACAGGATGAAAAGAGGGTTGAATCTCCCATGCTGGCCAGCAGTAAAAATGTGAAAAGTTATAAGAGTTATACCCCCTTATTTACTCTATCCAAAATTAAACAGATTATTTTTATCATTAGATGAACTTTAAAGGCTAAATCCATATTAAAAAAAAAGTAATAAATGTGCATATATGTACTTTAACCGTTTCAATACCGTGCAATTTTACACCTTCCTGCCCAGGCCATTTTTCACGTTTCAGCGCTCTCACACTTTGAATGACAATTGCGCGGTCATACAACATTGTACCCAAACTAAAATTTGATCATTTTCTTCACACAACTAGAGCTTTCTTTTGGTGGTATTTAATCATCGCTGGGGTTTTTATTTTTTGCTAAATTAACAAAAAAAGACCAAAAATTTTGAAAAAAAAACACATTTTTCTTTGTTTCTGTTATAAAAGTTTACAAATAAATAATTGTTCTTCATAAATTTAGGCCGAGATGTATTCTGCTACATGTCTTTGGTGAAAATAACCCAAATTAGGATGTATTATTTAGTTTGTAGGAAAGTTATAGAGTTCACAAACTATGGCATAGATCTGAAAATTGATCAATCCTGAAGTACTGACAGCCAATCTAATTTCTAGAGGTCCAAGAATGTCAGAATAGTACAGATATCCCCAAATGTCAGGACAGTATAGATATCCCCCAAATGTCAGGACAGTACAGATATCCCCAAATGTCAGGACAGTACATATATCCCCCAAATGTCAGAATAGTACAGATATCCCCAAATGACCCCTTTTTGCAGAGTAGACAGTCCGACGTACTTCATAAGAGGCATGGCGAGTTTTTTGAAGTTGTATTTTTTTTGTCATAATGTTTCGGAAAATGAAAAAATTAAGAAATCTATTTTCACTATTTTTTTTTTTACATACCGTCACCAGTGCAGTACAGCATCATCATATAACTGGCATGGCGGTGAACAGGGACACTGACTGGTGACAGTATGAAAAAAAAATATATATATATATTTTTTTAATTTTTTATTATTTTTAATTTTGTATTAATTTTTTTTATTTTTTTTTTAAGATTTTTTTTTCATATTTTACTATGACCAAAGTAGTACAATGTCACCATAGCAACATTGTACTACTTTGGGGAAGTGATCAGTATTTTGTTTTTTTTTTACACAATTTGCTTATAGCAAAGAATTACTTTGCTATAAGCAAGCATTTACCTGAATGAAATCGATTCATTCAGCTTTTTTTTTTTTTTTTGTGCTTAGCTGTGATTTGGTCACAGCTAATCACATGACATGTGCATGTGATTAGCTGTGACCATTCACAGCTAGGCACTAGTATACAATGGATGGCATGAATGAAGCCATCCATTGTATACAACTGTCATGTGACCTGCTGTGATTGGTCACAGCAGGTCACATGGTACCTGCAACGAGGGCCGGTACTCAGATCTGTCATCGGCCGTGTCCGAGGTATGCGGCCGGTGACAGATCGCACTGCTGCGCCGCTCTGCATTAGCGCAAACTGCGCATGTGCGGGAGCACGCCAAATGGCGTGCACCCGGAATACAGCAGCACATTTGAAGCCGCCAAACGGCCATTGGCCGGGTGGCTAATGGTTAAAAAAGTGCATTTATTGTTTGTTAAATCAGCTTGCAAAGCATGTAAATCACGGTCAGTGAATAGTGGGTGTAATGCCAGGATCCTCCTCCAGTCTTTTCCTCCAGCTATCTGTCCATACTGAAGTATGAGCTTTCATTTGCAGAGCCAGAGGAAGTGTCGATGGGCTATGAGTTCAATGATCATCACATTTGTGTACCATTGGGAACTACAAATCCATCTGTGACAGTGGAAGATGGGACCTGTAGTATATACATTCACAGATCTCTGCAAAAATGTCAAATGTTACAGCTGCTGTGGGAGAAAAACCCTGTCACGAATGGCAGTTTTGGTTTGAGAGGTTTCATTTACATCATGTTAAAAGGTTACACCCTAAATGTGGTTATAATAAGTAACATGGTGCAAAAGTTGGGGTAAGCCTTTGAAGCCCAACTCCAGGCAACATCATCCTGTTTCTGTGAATGGTCAAGCATAGATGAGGTGGAGACATGACACTGGCTCTGGTGATGTGATACACATAGTGATGACGTCAGTAAGGGACCAGAAGTACAGCAAACGTTGTACTATCCAGCAACACTAAAAGCAATGTTTGTAAGCAGGCATGAGGTTTAGGTTCACTACTACCATAGGTGTGTGGTGGATCCAGTGTGATCAAAATTTAGGGGTCTATACCTTCTCTACTCTACCCAAAACTAAAAAAAATGTTTTTACATACACATTTGGTCAGCTTATAAATTGGGACAATATATAGGCTGCATAAAAGCTACAGTATCATCTTCAGGTTCAAATCACTGACCATTTCTCCTAAACCAAAAAACTAGATTCATTTGTTGTCTGATCCTTCCAATATCACAATAATTCAGAGAGAAGTGTGCTGTGTCTGTGCTGACCTTCAGCCTCCACTTTCAACCTGGTGGAAGATCAGAGATTTCCTTTAAATTCCTTAACGTATTACAAATTTTTCTGAAACTGCCCTAGGTTAAGTGGTCAATTTGGATTTCTATAATGTTTAACAGAGTTATAATTGAAGAATGTTTTTAGGGCATTTGGAATAAAAATATATGAGTTGTTTGAAACGTTATCATAAAAATAGTTTCTCTGTTATTAAGTAGGCACAGTAATTATATAAATAATTTTATGTGCCTGGTGTGTGTATATTGTAAAGGGGATACACTCAGCTGATATTGCCAAAAGTAAACCATGCACAAAACAGGGACAGTCAAGAAGGTTTGTCATGGGCTTTCATTTAGTGAGGCAGTAAAGCATTGCGTTAACGCAGGTGTCCATACTATGAAACAAAATAAAACATTTGCTTGTTAGGAATGAGCTTAAGGTTTAGCCTAAACACAAGGAGGCACTTATAATAGCATTATTACTACCACTATTATAAATGACAGCTTCCTGCTGTCAATGGTTGTTAAGAATGCTGGCGAGTGCAGGCACTGAGGCACTGTCAAGTCCTTAACAACCATTGGTGTCACCAGCCCCATTCTCTTATTCTCTTGACATGTAAGAAAAGGATTTGGACTAAAGTAAAAAAGAACAGCATGGGGGTTCCCCTGTAATTAATACTAAAAAAATGTTGTAAGGCCCCCCAATTTCTATGCCAGACCTTTCAAGTTCAATATGGATTTTAAGGGGAAATGTCTACACAAAAAAAAGAAGGAAAAAAAAGTTTGGGCTTTGAGGATCATGATTGACATGAATCCCCATTGCTGAATGATGTGATTGATGATAGATGTACATCATGGAACTTTTTTTTTAATTAAATGACTTTTCTTACATTTTTTGTGAATGAAAAGGGTTACTCATTCCTAAAAAATGGTTGTGGGGAATCACAACATCAACATGGGGACACGGTGATTTGCCAGGGAGCTCCCCAAAACAAGGAAGCAAACTTCACGTGTACCTTTTTAGTGTTCTGGCAGAATTTAGTCTTTTCACACAGCAGCATGTTCCCACTGCAAGGAAAGAGCGTGAGATCATCAGTCAGCTCACATATACAGTATAAAGGCCTGTGTACATCTGAAAATAATTGTGTTCACACTGCCAGATAAGATATGGACCCAGGAGTAGTTCAAAGATCTAAAAAGCCTCTGGGCTCAAGGACCCTGACATCAGATTCTTTTCTCAAAATCAGTCACAAATCCTGACCCCCAACCCCCCCATACAGCAGAGAGAAATCTAGGCGACACATATACAGTACCTTCCACAATCCACAGCCAAAATGTATTTGTTTGGGATGAGTTTCAGGTTTGGGTTGAACATGAGTTCAAATCAAACCCAAGTCATTTGCAGTTTAGTAAAATGATGAAATAATGCAGATGTTCACCTATTTAGCAACCAATTACCAAAAATTCATTTCCAGACCTTTGAACTCTAAAAAGCCAGAAATATGGGATGGAATTATGTTGCAGCCTCCTCATTATGAATGTCAGGGTTCCTAGCAGCCTTTTGGCACTGTGTGCTGGAGACTTGGAGTACACAGGGAAGGCTGACCATGGTGTCCCTCTAAAGATTCATAAAATATTTTTATCCAGACATGCAGACTGGCTAGCCATGAAAGGGAGAGGGGCAGTGAGTGTGCACCTGTCTAAATGATACCAGTCCACATGTCCTCAACATTGGGAAGGTACATTGCAAGGTGGAGACCCCTTACAAGGCACTTTGTGCCGATATTTCTGGGGCCAGGGGCTTATTCCTCACATGCTGTCCCCCAGAAGGTATGTGGGAGTCAGAGGGACTTATCAGATTCTGAAAGGCCCTGTTTGAATAAGGGAACCCTCGGATATCCTCCCCAGGTTATTGTGTAAGGGGTACAGACTAAAAAAATTCAAATAGTAAATAAAAGCCCCCACATCATGAAAAAACTCCTTTACTTAAAAATCGCAAAAAGTCAATAAATAAACATGCCCCTTCATGTAAATGAATGTCGGTCATGGATGGACTGTCATGAAGTGTGCAGCAAGTCCTACAATATTTCTGGCTATTTTTAATTTTATGCTAAACCTTGCTTGTTCTCTGAGGTGTAGAGTCTTATGAGCTACTATGGTGTAGGTGCTAATAAATATTTAAATGTTCAAATGATACTAAAATTGTGATATACAAATAAAATTATGTATAAAACGGTGAAAAATGTGGTTCGCTTACCCATACTCATACCATTGTGTCATATAAAATAAAATAAAAAATAGTGTCACTCTCCACTATCAATTGCAAAATTTATGAGTGAATATATATTGAATAAATAAAAGTCCAGCATAAAAAAAATATATGTCACAATATCACTGCAATTAAATTGCTGCTGCAAACATGTGCTGTGATGCGAGATAATAACCGTGCAGTTCACCAAGCATGAAAAATGATATATTGTGCACCTTCACCAGATGTGCTCTCACTTAGTGTATATGACCAAACCGTTAAGTGAGGTCATAAAAAACTTGTGTCCCTTTAACTGGACTCGGTGATAAATGGATTGGATTATCCCTCTTTCCCTGGGATGGATGGATGAGCAGAGTGTTCCCTTCTCCCAGCAGGGGGTCCCCTCGCCTCCTTATGGAGTTTCCTGCAGCAGAATGGATGGACAGAAATATCCCTCTTCCCACTACGGGGTCTCCTTGTTTCCTTAGGGGTTTTTCTCCATAGGTATATTGGCCATGAAATGTAATAGAAGAATATAGTGCCTCATCCTTTTTAAAATGTATTTATTTACATAAAGTAGTGCATTCACATGTATTACAAGTTAAAACCGCATTGAAAGTTAACATTTGAATCCACAGTAAAGTTTTTCCAATGTGGTTGAATACTTGCTGTATGTAGCTTTAAGCAACAGGGAGGGGCTCAGACATCACGACTCTGAAATTCTAGTCTTTACTCCATAATAAAACTTGCCTTGTCTTTCTTTTTTTAATTAAGATTTAATAAAGATGCTTACATACTTTGTATCACGTCTGTACAAAATATCTGGCTGTTATCTCTGTGATTTTTATTTTATGATAAAACCTGCCTTGTCTCTCTTTATAAATTGAGACCTGATAAAGCTGCTTACATACTGTGCACAAAATATCTGGCTGTTATCTCTAAAATAATACACTCATTTTTATTTAATGACAAAATCCGTTCAGTCTCTTCATCTTAGGTTTCAACCTAATAAAGTTGCTTGCATATTGTAGAGTTTGTGCAACACTTCCGGCTATTGTGAAATAATACACTGTAATTATGATTTCCTGATAAAACCTGCTTTGCATCTTCCTCTTATATTTTGACCTTAGAAAAAGATGCTTATATACAGCACATTGACTTTAGAAAATGTATGGTTATTGTCTATGAAATAATATGCTATTTTTATTCCAAGATAAAAATGGCCTTGTATTTCCCTTTTACATTGCAATGTAATCAATCTGTGTCCATACCCTCCAATCGCTGCAGGATGTGCGTGGCTATTGTCTCTGAATTAATATATGCTAATTGTTACTTCAGGATAAAATCTGCATTGCCTCTGGAATGTAGGGTTGTGGTTTTGAATTAGTTTATTTTATTATTTCTCTGTGTTGACATAAATGTTTTAAAGGATTTAACTTTATTTTAAGAGTAATCCTTTTATAGCATTAGATCTGTCATGGCTGCTACATCCATTGTTCAATTCAGGCAAATTAATCTGTATAAAATTTCAGGTGCCTCAGCAGAAATGACCTAAAACATTTTTTTTTTCAATTTGAAATGAATCAGATTGAAGAGATTCTCCTGTTGTGTTTAAGGCAAGAAACAATATAAAAATAAAAAAATGATTACACATCCAAAATATGTGATATCAGCAAATGGTGTTGTTGAGGCTGTCTGTAAGAATTGTACAATGGAGAATTGTTTTGTATCAACATGTACAGTACAGCATGTACAAAGATATTTCCTTAGGCTAGGGTTTGTGGACCCTCTGTGCAGCCTGCACACTTAATTGCTGCTCCGGATGTGGTGAGTCTGAGTGTGCTCAGGGCGCAGAGTCTAAAGAGCATAATTGTGGACAGTGTAATGTGTAACCTAGATTTCTCACCTACAAGTGCTCCAGGGTTGATGACATGGAAAAAAGCAAATGTGTTGTTTTCTTGGATTTTTAGTCCTGGGTCAAGAAGCCTGAAGGATTTGAAGAGCTTTGGTCAAGCATACATTCTTAGATCCACATCCTACCAAGCAGCCACACCTTGTTATTAGTCTCAGTTGTGTGTAGGTTTTTATATGTGTGAGTTTACTGATGTAAAATGATTAGTAAAGCCAGTGTTCTCATACCTGCAGTGTGTCTCCAAATCTTGTATGTGTTACACTCCTATACCAGAGCTTCCTTAGCCTAGCCAGGAAGAACACTGGATGTACTAATCATTGTGACCCATATTTATTCATGCTGAGATACATAGCACTCTGGGTGTTTATAAATGTAAGTGTGGATTTTACTATCCAGAGAGCACCATTGTGGTACCATACTATTTTTGCATGTGATGTTTCCAGAGTGATGAATACTGAGGAGGAAGGAGTGAAAGGAATAGCTGATGCCACATATGCCCATGGTGGGGCAACAAGTATGTTATGACCTTGATCTGTATTGAGGTCCATTGCACAAGGTGAGCGCATATTGGGTGTTTGTATATGTCACAGAGCTTGAGAAAAGAGGAAGGAAGAGATAATTCACATCACGGTGGTGGAAGAAATACAGCTTTATTGGATATTGAAGGACTATTATATGGATTTGAATTAAGTACTGCCACATTATTTAATGGGATTGCACTGCATTGTGGAGGACAGTCTCCATTTTATAGAAGTGTGGTGAAAAGCTCAAATTGATGTGTCAGCAGCAATCACTTTTTATTTTATTTTTTAGTTTATTTTTCATGCATTTATATTTTATTTTTCATGTGTTTATGAACTTTTATTTCTAACCGCGCAGATTGTTTACATTGTTTTACTGATGCAAAGAGCTCTTTCTCTTGATCTTTCTGCTGTGGGATCCAGATGCTGGGTGAAAATACTATTAACTGACAGAACACTTAAAAGTATGTTCTGGCTGCTTTTTGGGAGGAGAACACTATTAGTAACTCTCTGGAGTTTATTTAGTAGCTCAGGGATGTTTTGTTTGATTTTTGGTATGTACATGCTGTACAATACTCTCCTGCATTAAACCTGTTTGCTGCATTCTTGAATAAAATTGCTGGATAAACCTACTTGAACTGTTCCCGAGTGCCCATGTCCCATGCAGGATTTACCGCTGACGATACCAGTTGAGCCTGTCCTTATTACAGTATAGATATGGACAACTCAATATCACACATCTAATGTAAATTTTAAAAGGTTTTAGGTTTAAAAATTACAAAATGCTTGACATAATCGTAAATACATATATATTAATTATTTAATGAACAAAAACATTTCAAGTTTCAATAATCCTTTTCTAATTCAAGTACAATATGTCTTGCTTGATGCGCAAATGAAATTGAATGTTTTACAAAAAATAATTGGAGGGTCAAAGAAGACAAAACAAGCCCAGGTGTCTAGTAGTAAATAATTGAGCACCATGTGGTATATATGGTGCAAAGAAAAAATTATGACACACTAAGTATACAAGTGCAGATAGTACCAGGTACCATATGGAGTATGCCAATGGCTGGATATAAAATATCTGTACTGGTGCTTGGAGCTAAAGTAAAATGTATGTGGATGATAGTTCACAATGAATGCATGGAATGCTCAAAATAGTAGCACATATTTAAACATCCTGACAACATGATGTTAGGGAAAAATATAGTGTATTTTCACTGAAAATGTATTTTGAGTTACTACAGTAGTACTTTAATTTACCCCTTTCACTGCCAGGGCATATTTCTGCATTTTTTTCACACATGTTAAAATGCACATGTAGATTAATTAAAATCCCAAAAATATTATACTATATTTTCTCAAAGCAGAGACCATTGAAAATAATATAGTGGTAAATGCAAATTTTATGTCACATGATATTATTAGATACATATTAAAATACACATTTTATAGCACAAAACAATATAAGAACAATTAAAAAAAAATACAGGTTCGCTTTAACCACTTGCCTACTGGGCACTAATACCGTCTTCCTGCCCAGGACAATTTTCAGCTTTCAGCACTGTCGCACTTTGCATGACAATTGCACGGTCATGCAACACTGTACCCATATGACATTTTTATCAATTTTTTTACACAAATAGAGCTTTGTTTTGGTGGCTTTATTCGCCGCTGGGTGTTTTATTTTTTGTGCTATAAACAAAAAAATAGCAAAAAATTTGAAAAAAAAAAGTTTTTCTTTTTTTCTATTATAATATTTAGCAAACAGGTAATGATTCTCCTTCAATGATGTGCGTTGATGAGGCTGCACTGATAGGCAGCACTGATAGGCGGCACTGATGAGGCACCACTGATGATGCTGAACTGATATGCAACAATGATAGGCACTGATAGGCGGCACTGATGGGCAGCACTCATGGACACTGATGCGTGGTACTGACTGACGACACTGACTGGGGCACTGTTGGGCACTGACTGGAGGCACTGTTGGGCACTGATGGGCACAGATGGGTGGCACTGATAGGCACTGATGGGCACATGTGGGTGGCACTGATGGGCACTGATGGGCACAGGTGGATGGCACTGATGGGCACTTGTGGGTGGCACTGCTGGGCGGCACTGGTGGGTGGAACTGCTAGGCACCGATCATCAGGGCTCTGATCATCAGTGCCCTGATTATCGGTGCCGATCTGTCCTCTGACCATTGCCGGTTTTCGGCAGTACTTTCCTCACGCTGTGACAGCATGAGTAAAGTGCAGCCAATAACTGGCAACTGCATTTACCGGTGATCTGCTGTGTTATTGGACACAGCTGATCACGTGGTAAAAAGCCACTGTGATTAGTCTTTTACCACATTACATGATCAGCTGTGTCTGTAGGGCACCGCGATCATGGAGATCGCATGGTGCACGCCGCCGGGGGTGCGAGGGAGGGCGCATTCTGGGAGGACGTCATATGATGCCCTCCCGGGACTGGATAACCACACTGTAGCCATCATTCAGCTATAGCACAGTTGCCAAGTAGTTAAGGAGACATCAGGGTCTGTTAAGGGTGCATAGATGGATTGAATCTCAACTGGTTCAGCAGGACTCAGCCAAGATTCAGTCTATCTAATCCATCAATGCACACCAAGATACATGGCTCTTACATTTAAAAAATTAACGCTTATCCTGGAATACAACTTTGTAATTTTTTATGTCATGCTTTTACAAGCTTGGTGAATAAATGAACACCGTGTGGTCATGTATTTTATTAAAGATTAACTCCAGGCAAACAGCAAAATAAACAGTTTGAATACTTATTGTATATGTTTACTGTTTTCCTGCCAAAGTATTTGTTATTCTGTGCAGTCAATATTGTGAGTTACAAACCTTTGCCATGCTGCACAGCCAGGATAATGATCCCACTATTCCCTTCTTCTGTAATTTGGTTTCCTGTGTCATCTCTGCACCTTAAGGGCTGGTTCACAACAAGGAAATGCAGTCCAGATGCGTTCCGGATTAGTTTCTGCATGCATATTTTTTATGTGTTTTTGGCACGTTCTGGTGCATTTTGGATGCATTTTTGACGTGTTACAGTGTGTTTTTGATGCACTCCGGTTTATTTTTTTTCCCCTCTCCTTTTTTCAATTTAAATAGGGACATGTGCATTCTAGTGCATTTTTGGGGCATTTGGGTGAGTTCAAGTGCATCTTTTATGCATTTTACCTCATTCCAGTATAGTTCTGTGCAAGGAAAATGCAACCTGTTCTTTTTTTCCTGCAACCAGAACGCATTGGAACTGCAAGCATTGATGTGAACTATGACATTGACAGCCATATAACCTACTTTCTGTACATTTTTGGATGTATAAAAAAGCACACTGGAATGCATGTAGTGTGAACTGGCCCTACGTCAATGTCTAAATGCCATTGAAACTCCCTGAAATGTTGGCATCTCTATAAATACCATATATATGCACTAAGAATCTTGTCCTCTCACCTGTGTAGAAAAAGCTATCTTTCCCAAGCCCTATGCTATTTTGCTTTCATTAATAATATTTTCTCTACTATTATAGCTTTAAAACACTCTACAGCAACAACAGTCCACTTTATTTTGTCAGGAAGTATATGGGGAAAAAAAGAATGTGTAATTTACAGACAATTATCTTCCTTAACCACTTCAAATCAGGACATTTTTACTCCCTTCCAGTCCAGATTAATTTTCTGCTTTCAGTGCTGACATAGTTTGAGTAACAATTACTCAGTCATACAACACTATAACCATACCTTTTTATAAGTTTTCTTGAGACAGATAGAGCTTTCTTTTGGTGTGTTAAATTACCCCTGAATTTTTCATTTTTTTGCTATATAAATAAAAAAAAATACAGAAAATTTTGAAAAAAAATTGCTTAGTTTTTGTTATAAACTTTTGCATATATATAATCTTTCTTCTTCAAAATTTATCCTGCTACATTTTTTGGGTAAAAATAATCCCTAACAGTGCATATTATTTAGTCTGTGTGAAAGTTACAGAGCCTACAAGCTATGAGATATATATTTGAAAATTGATCAGTTGAGACTCTAAAATTCGGGACACTGGTATTCAATATGGCAGTGATCAGGTTGCTGGTATGACATGTGGGGTGATAAGAACACTGGTATGGAGTATGGTGGTAATCAGGACACTGGTACGGGGTATAGCGGTGATCAGGATGCTGGTATTTGATACAGCAGTGATAAGGATGCTGGTATGGGGTATGGTTGTCATCAGGATGCTGGAATGGGATACGGCAGTGATTAGGATGCTGGTATGAGGTATGGAGGTGATCAAGATGCTGGTATGACATATGGAGTGATCAGAACACTGATATGGAGTATGGTGGTGATCAGGACACTGGTATAGAGTATGGTGGCGATCAGGACACTGGTATGGGGTATAGCGGTGATTAGGATGCTGGTATTTGATACAGCAGTGATAAGGATGCTGGAATGGGGTATGGCAGTGATCAGGATGCTGGTGTGGCATATGGGGTGATCAGAACACTGGTAAGGGGTATGGCGGTAATCAGGATGTTGATATGGGGTACGGCAATGATCATTGTGCTGGTATGATGGTGATCAGGACATTGGTATGGTGTATAGCAGTGTTATTGTGAGCACTCTGATATTGGGACAGGTGACAGGTGCTGGTATTGCTTAATGTTTACTACATTGGGGGCAGTGACCAGGGACACCGAGGCTGGCTGGCACTGCAGTCTATAGTGTACATGCACTGTGACAGACCGCTGCACACTCACAGGCTGCAAATACGGTTCTCTCTGCTCTTACAGCTGATCTGTGTGAAAGCAGAGAGAAGCAATCTTTACTTTTGGTTTGCCATGTTTACAATGTGTTTGCTGTGATATGACACACAAATCACATGGTAAAGCACCATGTGATTACCCGGACACATTGTTAATGTGATCCGCTGTGTCTGGGTGACTCACGGATCATAGGACTCCCGGGTGTGCACTCTGTGAGCTGCACAGGTGCTGCCAATGTGGGCTGATGTACAGGTACATTAACCGACATTGCAGCTTCTTGTCAAGTATGACATATTTGTCATCAAAAGCAAAAATGTAAACATGTCATACTTACCTGCTTTGTGCAATGTTCCTTCGCAGAGCAGCCCCAACCCTCCTTTTCCCACGTCCCCCACCAACACTCCTGCCCCCCCAACAAGTGCCCACTATAGCAAGCTGCTGGCTATGGGGGCATTCGTAAAGGCTCGCTCCAAGCTGTCTCTGTGTGTCTATAAGACGCACAGAGAAGGGCTCGGTCCTGCCCCCCACTCTCTCCTTACTGGCTGTGTTTGACAGCAGCAGGAGCTGCAGTGTCTGAGCCAATGAGGAGGCAGATAGCTGAGAGAGCCTCTGCTCTTGTGCATATCACTGGATTGAGATCCGGGCTCAAGTAAGTATAGGGCGAGTGGGGGGGGGGGGTGCTGCAGGGGAAGCTGCATGCAGAAGGCTTTTTACCTTAATGTGAGAATGCATTAAGGTAAAAAAAAATTCTGCCTTTAGAACCACTTTAATCTTTGCCCTTGTAATAGAACCTTAAGCTGAATCAATTATCTATAATGATAAACATTCACGCAGCAACAAGAGCAACATGAAAGATCTTACCAAAAGCTACAATTTGAGCTTCCATAGACGTACTGGAAATTATACTGTTTAAAAAAAGATTCAGCTTTGAAAAACTGATAACCAGATATACAATTTCACATTTTCTTTAGACTTTCATTACTTGAATAAAAATGTCTTATCTTGATACTAAATTAATAAAATGTGTCACTATTTTTGCCATTTTCTCACATACATCATAAGGCAAAACATCACCTTAAAAGATGACAACATGACTAAATGTCAACTCAATATTTCATATTCCTGGTATGTTCTGGCTGTACTATGTACTTGTATAAAAATGTATCCTGTTCTCTTTGTCTTTGCCAGTCCTTTTGCTTTCCTAGAAAAAACTGACCACATTAGGCAGGGGAGCGCTGTGCTGAGAAATGATCAGACATTTGGTTACCCCCCCCACCCACACACACAGCCATTCACTGGGAAGATCAGTGTGCTGCTGCTGCTGCTTCTCCTCCCACATCTTTCGACCATCCTTGTGCACCTGAGAACAGAGGATACAGTGGGGCAAAAAAGTATTTAGTCAGCCACCAATTGTGCAAGTTCTCCCACTTAAAAAAATGAGAGAGGCCTGTAATTGACATCATAAGTAGACCTCAACTATGAGAGACAAAATGAGAAAAAAAATCCAGACAATCACATTGGCTGATTTGGAAAGAATTTATTTGCAAATTATGGTGGAAAATAAGTATTTGGTCAATATCAAAAGTTCATCTCAATACTTTGCTATATATCCTTTGTTGGCAATGACAGAGGTCAAACGTTTCCTGTAAGTCTTCACAAGGTAGGCACACACTGTTGCTGCTATGTTGGCCCATTCCTCCATGCAGATCTCCTCTAGAGCAGTGATGTTTTGGGGCTGTCGCTGGGCAAAACGGACTTTCAACTCCCTCCAAAGGTTTTCTATGGGGTTGAGATCTGGAGACTGGCTAGGCCACTCCAGGACCTTGAAATGCTTCTTACAAAGCCACTCCTTCATTGCCCGGGCGGTATGTTTGGGATCATTGTCATGTTCGAAGACCCAGCCACGTTTCATCTTCAATGCCCTTGCTGATGGAAGGAGGTTTGCACTCAAAGTTTTGCGTTTCATTTTTATTTTAAACTGAATGGGTTGTTTTAGAAGATAAGGGTACACATATACTTTAATATGCAACATTATGTCTAAATCATCAGTTTGTTCAAATAATTAATCTAATACACCATATACAGCAATTCCTTAAAGTGTATATCAATCTAAAAAATTATATATTTTTTTAGCTTTAGATAGAGGGGATAAGCATTAGAACCCTTGTCTACTTTGTACTGCTTTCTGTCCTGGTGAAGGTTTCACCAGGCAAGAAGTGCAGGGAATTCGTCAACATAGGCATAAACAGAAAACAAATCTGCAGGGATTCTCTCTTTCCCCTGCTCCACTAATTAAACATAATTATTTCTGTCTGTCTGTGTTGCTGTTGGCGATTTACCTTACCTCCTGAACACTTAAAGGTTGTCAGCAGGACTGGAAGTGAGGTTAAATATCTCTAATGGAACCCTGGATGGCAATAAAAACCCAACAGGGATTCTAACCCTTCCCCCACTCTGTCCAAAACTAAAAACATATTGGCTAGGCATACACTTTAAATGATGTCCAAAATGTCTAGGAAGTGTAGGAAAGTGGGCTCTCTGAATACATTATTATGGAATTTTAAATTAATTAGAGTTGTCTAGAATTTTTAGTCTGTTTGCACCCCAAAACACCTATCAGCTCTGAACAATTCATACAATGCATTAAGACATTTTTACATAGTTACAATAGTCCACCTTCTAATATAACTATGCAAGTACCATACCTCTAGGATCCCACTAGAAGTTGGAAATCGCTGTAGCAGACACTGCTATTCCAGTGATCTCCACCAGGTTCGGGGGTCCCATGGCAAATGGCTGATCTGCTGCATTGTGAATAGAGGAGGTTGGTTGATAGGGTGTCATTCAAAGATCACTTTGATTTTCCTCAATGAATGAAAATCATTCTCTGATTGGAAGAGATGGGGAAGTGAAGTGGTGGCATCACACTACCCCTCATCCAATCAGAGAATTTATTTACACTAATTGAGAAAATGCAATGCATGATTTTAATGACACTCATGCTCAGCAGCAAACCTCCTGTATTCACAATGTATTAGGACTGCCACTTGGCCAGGGATTTGGGAGCAAGTGGAGATCACTGGAGTAGTAGTGTCTGCTACTGTGATTTCCAGCTTCTAGAGAGATCCCACAGATATTAAATGTGCATATTTATATTGGTCCAAGCTGGTCCAAAATGATTGGAACTGCTGGTTACATAAACCTAACTGTCTAATGTTTTCCACATTTTATTTTAAGTCTAGCTTTTCAACTACAGTTTCCTTTATAGTAGTGGTTAATCCCATGTGGTTCCATGTCAGGGTCTCTTACCTCCCATAGGCTGTAGAGATTAATACCCAGATGATGAAGTCTTTTTTTTCTATTCACTTTTTAATCCATCTCTGGATAACACTGATAATTTGTACCATTTGCCTCTAGTGCTATTATCACATATTTTGTTCTACACCCAACCCAACAATCCCTACTCTGTCTCAGGCAATCCTTAACCTACTTAACCACAATATTTCAGCCTCTGATTATTTCAGCATATCTGGTTGACAACCCCAACATTTACTGAACTGTAGTCCTCCTTAACTAATGTAACCCCACCAACTTGCTAATAATGTTTTATCTCTCTGAGTGAACTATTGGCGCTTTATAAATACTGTATAATAATAATAATAATCTCTTTTTTAGTATTACATTTTTTTTAATGTTGGCAGCCAAAACCTAAATCAGACACATCACGGATACACCATAATTAAAAAAAGCAAAAATCCTGCACTTACATTCAATTCCACCTCCGTCTAATAAAACATATTTCTCCTTTCTTCTTTAATAACGCACTTATATTATCAACCATGTGCAAGAAAAATATTACCAATACAACATTCATAGGTAAAAAGTAGATGCTTTATATATTTTAGATTAAAAGAGAACATAACCTACATACAATGCTCAGCATAAATTAGTACACCCCAACAGATTTGTCAGAAAGCCTTTACTTTTCTCTCAAAATGAACATTTTCTATGGGACACTATACTACAAAATACTCCCACAAATGCAGGCCATTGATTGCAAACAAGATTTGTTAATTTGCACACACAAAAAAGTATTTTTCCTATCAAATCAATTCAAGACCATATTGCAAAAATGAATACACCCCAATGAAAGTCTTAGGAGCAAAGCTATATTTTAGATAACAAAATCCTAATTAACAAGAGTTCAACTACAGGTGAATCTAATTATTAATTAAAAGAGGTGTCCAGAAGACAGTTGATTATAAAAGGGTGTTACTTAACAAAGAAAACCCCTTCCCATTTAATAATGTCAGCAATGGCACCACACGGAAGAGAAATGCCACAAGGCCTGAGAAAGAAAATAATTTCTTTACACAAGAAAGGTGAAGGTTACATGAAGATCAGCAAAGCTTTGCTTATCAGTCAGAATACTGTAGCAAAAGTGATACAACAATTAACAAAGATGGAACTGCAACCATCTTACAAAGACATCCAAGCCATCCACAGAATTTACCACCTTGACAGGAGCATCTTCTGATTAGAAGGGTTTAAGAAAATTGACATGCAAGTTCACTACAGTTAGCTAAACAAGTAGAAAGCCGAACTGGGGTGATTGTTTCCTGTTACACACAATACGGCATACACTGCAAAGGAATGGCATGCATGGGTGTCATCCACGAAGGAAGCCTCTCCTAAAGCCCATGCACACGAAAAACCACCTAGAATTTGCCAGGGCCCATGCTGAAAAAGAAGACGATTACTGGGACTCTATACTCTAGAGTTATGATACCAAGATAAATCTTTTTGGAACTGATGGCTTCAAAACTATATGGCGTCACAAAGGTGAGGAGTACAAAGAAAAATGCATACAGTGCAACATGGTGGTGGCAGTGTCCTTCTTTGGGGCTGCGTGAGTACTGCTGGTGTCGGGGAGCTGCATTTCATTCATAGTATCATGAATTCATAGATGTGTTGTTCTATATTGAAAGAGAAGCTACTACCTTGGTCATCATGCATTTCTCCAACATGACAATGATCCAAGACACACATCTAAGGCCACTGTTGCAATTCTGAAGAAGAACAGGGCAAAAGTGATTCAATGGCCAATCGCACACTTATGGAGAATTCTGAAGAGACAGGTTGAGCATCACTCTCCATCCAGCATCCAGGCTCTAAAAGAGATCGTTCTTGAAGAATGCAAAAAGATAAATGTTGCAATATGCACCAATTTGCTCATTCCATGCCTAGAAGACTTGGTGCTGTCCTTGCAAATCATGGAGGTCATACAAAATACTAGATGAAGCAGTTTTTTTGTGGGGTGTTTTGATTTTTGCATCAACTAATTTGAGTAAAACTGAAGATTTAATATAATGAGCTAAACAAATGTGCTATAAAACTCTAAATTTTGGAAATTGTTCTTGTGTTCATTGAGATATTGATTAAAATCTTATTTTTCAAAATAGCTGTACTCATTTATGCTGAGCATTGTAATTTGCATATCAGTTACCCTCACAATCTGTGAATTCTAACATGTCCACATGATTATAAAACAGGCTTTTTTAAAAATAAAAATGACTCAATTGCACTGATATCTATTCTTCTTATTTGAGAGCCAATCACTAAAGTATTAATCAGTAAAGAAAAATGTCAGGATTAGGAATCTATGCTCAGCAGTTTAGAAAGTGAAAAAGAACAGTGGCAACAATACCAACAGATTGTATTACACCTCTGTGTTATTTTATAGGAGGTGCTGAAATTGAAACTGAAATAACACATTATATTCATGTTTATATTACTTTGGAATCCACTCGTAAAACAGATGTTGGAGAATATGTATAGTTACTTGTGTGCTGATTTTTGTGGTTACTGAGTGTTGTAATGGTTTCATATTCACTTGACCTAGTGATAAATGTTATCTTAGCCATAGATAAACTTCTTGTAGAAAAGTTTATTTTAGGCACACATTTGTCCAATTAATGCACCTTTAGCAGATCCAAATGGGCATTTTTTTTTTAAATACATAAATAATGAACAGTGAAATGCATTGCATACACCAAAATGAAGCATAGTTTGGAAAATCTGATATATATGACTTTACTCCAGAAATATTTTGCATTTCAGTAGTGTTTTTTTTAGTTTGGTTCATTTGTTTTTTCATTTCTTAAAGTAGATGTAAACCTAGTTAATGAAATTTCATAAAATGTTTAACATGATACAGTATATCATTTCAAAAGTCATTTTCAGTTATTTTTTTAATGTGCAACTTTCATTAAAAGATACATGGTGATCATACAATGAAGGTTCTTATTCAAACATTTTCTGTTATCGGTTGACAACACTCTGTCCTTGTCTCCTAGGTGTGTTCCTGTGTTTGGTCCACAATTGTCACTGTGAATAAGCTAGTCCAGACCAATGATGAGCAACCAATGCTGGGGGTAGTGCACATAGAAAGGAAATGGCTGAAAGAGACTGAAGGAGATCAGCAACACTGAGATGCAAAAAAACAAGTATGAAAAAGGTATCTTGGTATATAATAATGATGGACATAACCATTAGAGAGCAGGAAATTTGAATGCCAGACCTGACTGCCCTCAGGAACATAAACATGATCATGCATATCTATTCTATGGAGGTGGGAGTCATTGTCAGGCATGACCCACAGTAATTAGTGATGAGCCAAATGAATCTGGGTTCTGTTCAAGCAGTGTTTGGCAAACATACGTTTGAATACTGAATCCAAACCCAATGGCAAACCCAAACCCAGAGTACTAGGTGTCATTCTAGACTCCAATCTGTCTTTCCAGCCTCAGATCCAATCACTGACAAATTCATGCAGACTCCACCTCCGCAACATCTCCACAATACGTCTGTTTCTAACTCCAGAAACTACAAACCAACTCATTCACTCCCCTATCATATAACGACTTGACTACTTTAACTCCCTCCTCGCCGGCCTACCCCAATACAGTCTATCCCCACTTCAGTCTATCCTGAATTCTGCGGCCAGACTCATCCACCTTACCAACCGCTCCATATCCGCCACCCCCCTCTGCCAATCCCTCAACTGGCTTCCGATTGCCCAACGCATAAAATTCAAAATACTAACATTGATGTACAAAGCTGTTCATAACACTGCCCCAAATTACATCACCGACCTGATATCCATCTACCACCCAAAACGCACTCTCCGCTCCTCACAAGACCTCCTACTCTCCAGTTCCCTGGTCTCCTCCTCCCATGCCCATCTCCAGGACTTCTCCAGGGCTTCCCCAATCCTCTGGAACTCACTACCCCAACCCATCAGACTGTCACCTACCCTCCTCACCTTTAGGCGCACCCTGAAAACCCATCTCTTCAGAGAAGCCTACCCCGCCCTCACCTAACTGCTGATCTCCTCCGCTCTCCCCACCACTCCATCCTCCACAGCTATTTCCTCCTGTACCACTCTCCCCTTCCTCCTAGATTGTAAGCTCCAGGGAGCAGGGCCTTCGAACCCCTCGTGTATTTTATTGTATTGTTACTGTACTGTCTCATGTATTGTCTCCCATTGTAATGTACAGTGCTGAGCAAACTGTTGGCGCTATATAAATACTGTTTAATAATAATAATAATAATAATAATTATAATGGCAGCTGAACCTGTAAAATCAATAATAGACATTTTCTTGGCTATTAGGTTAGGGATTGCCAAACAAATAGCATGGGGGACAGAACACTGTCCTGAGGGACATTTACAAATTAAATCTTTTTTTTAAAATTACCGTATTTTTCGCTCCATAAGACGCACTTTTTTCCCCCAAAAAAGGGGGGAAAATGTCAGTGCGTCTTATGGAGCGAATGTAAAGCGGCTGGTCCGGTATTTCTGCCGCCACCATGTCAGAATATCGGGCCGGCCGCTCAGCTCTTCTCTCCTGCAGGACCTTACCTATTCCTCGTTTCAGCGCTGCAGTCTTCCCGCGGTGGCTTCTGTGACAGCCGGGTGCCCACTGCGCATGTGCGAGAAGCGCTGAGCTTTGTGAATGGTCTTCTGGGACACATGACAGGTCCCAGAAGACTCCGGGCCATTCACAAAGTGCAGCGCTTCTTGCGCATGCGCACTGGGCACCCGGCTGTCAAAGAAGCCGCCGCGGGAAGAAGGAAGTACAACTCTGCGGAAGTGGGAGCGGGTACCTGTCAAATTCAGGTACCCGTTCCCCCTCCCTCCCCAAAGGTCCGCAGTGTCTGGTAATCTCCTTTACTGTCTGCAGTCTCTGTCAATCCCCTGTACTGTCTGCAGTCACTGGTCATCTGTACTATGTCCACAGTCTCTGACACTGACATTTACAAAATACAAAAAATGCTTTTTAAATGCTGGTTAAAGACAGCTCCCTAGCAGATTGTTTGTTTGTTTTACTTTGTGAAAAAAAATGGCATGGAATTCCCTAAAATACATAGCAGACCCTTAAGGATCTGGTACGTATTTTGAGTGACTGACAGTGAAATATCATTAATCAGCAATTTAAAATGTTTTTTTTTTAAATTTGACATTTGTTATAATACATCCTACAGCGAGAATGACAAAAAAAGGTGTGGGGTCTCTCCAAAATATATACCAGACCATTCCGATCTGGTATGCATTTTAAAGGGAAACCCCAGGCAAAAAGAACAAAAATGCATGAAGCCCCCTCGAAAGCCATGTCAGACCCTTACTCTAAGCATGCAGACTGGCTGGCCAGGAAAGGGAGGGAAGAATAAACATGCACCCCGCTCCTGAACCATATTGGCCACATGACCTCAACACGAAGGGATGTTGTGCCTTTTTGTAGCCCTGGGGATCACACCTCTTACAAAATTTGCAACTTTGCATTTTCATCTATTATTTTGTCTCTGAGGAACTGAATAGGGTTTGACCTGTAAAATGCAAGCAATGCTGACTGAGTTTATTGATATATAGCTCTGTCAGGTAGAGGACTGTCATCTAACTGCTTGAAGAATTGTGTGAGTTGTGGGTGTATCACAGATGTAAGGGTAGGTGGGTGGTACTTCCTCCATGTTTCCCTCATGTGACCCTCCAAGTGTGGGTCACATGAGAGGCATATCCTGGGGTGAGTTCTTCTGGGCTATGCTAGGCACCTTGGGCACTGTGGCTCACCTGACACATAGAGTACCTTTATTTATGCTGTGTTCACCAATACCCTGGGACAAAGCAGGGGGTCGCTTTCAGGGATAAATTAAGGGAGACCTCCAAATTTAGAGATGGCCATACACCATGTGCACTTGAACAATAAACTGTCCTCCAGTTAACTCTCTTGTCCCTGTGTCAATATACACCTTCACTGTAACTTGTTGAATTTAGGAAGGACAGACTGAGCCTATGCCTACTCCACCTGTCTTGTGTATCTCTGCTATCTTACACCAAGTAACAGAACTGAGTCACACTGAGCACCTAGTGTGGACTTCATGTATGCTCTGCATTAACGCTTCCTCTTCCATACCTGAGCACAGGCCAGGAAGCCCTGGCTAATTTGCCCCCATTGCTCTTGGAGAGAGTGCCGACAACAACTCCCTCCTTGCTAGAGGGCATCCCACCTCTAACAAGTACACACTTTATGACAGGCTGCTTGCTAGACCTCTGTTACCCTTGGTAACCATTTGCTTCATATGCCAATGTGCTTTACTGACTGACGTTGTAGGCTCAGCACAGAATGTGCCGGTTGCTTGCATACACTCTATTAGTAACTCCAGACCAGGCAAGGACAAAGTTTCAAAAGCTTTACTGAAAAACCTGGCCATTCCAGATAGCAGTCCATAGTTGGTAGAGTTCATGGTGGTATACTTCCGGACCAAGACCTTGTCCCTTTTTATATATATCACAGGACCAGTGGATCAGACCCAAAAAAACCCACCAAAACAAAGATCAGCAGCAACAAAGAAATAGCAGCACGATTTTAACGCCAACCCTGATGGCCTGCGTGGTATGTAAATTGACTAATAGTGGGCAAGCTGCCTACAGAGGCATTGTGAATTTTCATGCAGGAAAAATTAATGTACAGAATAACAATCTAATGTGTGCGTATACTGTATTTTCAGTTTATTATTCAGAAAATGTAACATAAACTGTGTATTAGTTTATTTCTCTGTCTTATACCATATTGACGTGCAATTATAATTACTGTTACTAGGTGGTTAAAAAAATCTAACCTGGATCTTAACCGTATAGCCTTCCCTTTCCACTGCATAATTGTAATTATGTGATTCTTCTTTTAGTTTCCTCATAGGAAGTAGTACTTCCCATAACTCTTCAACTGACTCAGAGCCCATTGAGAGTTTATAAACATATTATTGATCCTCCTGTTGTTTCAGCTGGATTCTAAATCTTCCTTAGTCAAAGGGGAATATTGTACTAGCAGATGGACATACAGTACACCTTTGAGAGGCATCATACGTGTTAGCATGTATTTTCATTTTCCTTGAATAATAAAAAAGTGATTTTTTTTTAGTTATTATAGGGCTGGAATTTTACTTTTCTGCTGTAAGTTACTAAAACGGCTAATAATTGATATTTTGTAAAATTGACACAGAAATCATAAGAGTATTTTTTATATGAACTTGACAAAGGGAAACAGAAAGGGCACTGATAAATAATTTTATGCTTCTGGCTAACAAATACTTTTATGGAGCAAATATCTTAGCCAGTTTTACACACTATTAGAGTAAATCCAAACTCCAGCCAAAACTTCTTCTGTATGTTTGTATATATTTTTTTTAAAGAAGTAGGTGAAAATGATGGTTGGGTCCATTCTGAGTAAATTCCTTTTATCATCTTCCTGTTCTGTCTGACATCCATTACCTGGAGAGGAAGAGGTTCTAAATTATTCTTACCCTTGTAATACAATGCTTTGATTGCTCTCTCTGAGGATGAGCTGAATTGCCTTGGGTTTGTCTTAAGCAGGGTTCAACTAATTTCAAAGAAGTTTGGATTCAGAACCCCGACCTTATTGAGATCAACAGGAGCCAAATCTGTCAAATTATGAACGCTAATAGGCAAAGGGATGGGCACTACCCTGAGAAACATGTACCAATGCAAAAAAAGAAAAAAGTTTAAAATTCCATATGGCCAGGAGCAGTGATTTTTAAAGGCTTAAAGCGCTAGTAAACAGCCCAAAAAAAATAAAAAAAAATGATCACCTGCAAAATAATAGCTTAATGTGCTAGTATGCATCTCACACTAGCATATTATGAAAGACTTGCCTTAGAACTTAGCACTTTAGCAGCATGCTGTCACCACTGACAGGGCTTCCATCTTCACTTGGTCATCCTTCTGAGTTTATGGGCTTCGGCTGTTTGACTGGCCCATGCGCATGGGAGTCGCGGTTACAGCACGACTCTTTCAATGGATGGCTCATCGTCTATTGAGAGCGCAGAGAGATGTGATGTCACCAGCTGCTACTATAGTAAATATCTCCTAAATGGTGCATATTTATTGTACCTACAGGTAAGCCTTATTTTAGGCTTACCTGTAGGTACAAGTAAACAAGATAGATTTACTACCACTTTAAAGTGTTACTAAACCTATAACAGTAAAACCAGTCTGTGTATGCAGTAAAGCATGCTTTTTATACTCACTGTGGAACCTAAGGGGTTAATCTTCTGCCTTGTGTAAAAATTATGTTTGATCTTTTGTTCTCTGATCTCCCCCTACTTCTACTGTCCCCGATTAATCTGCTAATAGAACAGAACCTTGGGGGCAAGCTGCACATGTTAAGGTTGATCTGTATTGCTAGAGAGTTTTTTTTCTTGGGAGAGTGCATGTGATCAGCTTAGGGCCAATCAGTGCTGTCAAAAAGAGGGTCAGGGGTTATGCAGCCTCATAGGACAGACATGAGAAAATGAAAACTCCTCCTACAAGCTTTAACCAGTGCTCTGCTGGACACTAATAGAAGTCATAAGACTGCACTAACTGCTGATGAGTAAAGGAATTTAGCAGTTCATATTTACTAAAATAATTGCATTTCCATGCTCGGTGTATTGTGGGAGACCAGATATAATGAATGCAGGGTCCTGGGCTTAGTAACATTGTAAAGTGAAACAAAAAAAAAACACAGACCCCATCAAGGGTCTGCTATATATTTTGGGGGACCTTTTGGAGGGATTTGTGTGCTGTTATTTTTTTTAATGCCACTTTTGCTGTAGCTGAATAGCAAGAATGAGTCTGCCCACAAAACTGGAGAGAGCTCTACATAGAAACCAATCAGCTTCCAGGTTTTTTGAAAAAGCTTAATTGAACAATCTGAAGTTAGAAGCTGATTGGTTTCTATCCAAAGCTGCACCTCTAGTATAGATTTTAAGGGAGGCACCACATAAAAAATACATGAAGTTCCCTTAGAAATCCATTCCAGATCCTTAACACAAGCATGCAGCTTGGCTGATCAAGAAAGGGGGGGGGGGGGTGAGCATGCTCTTCCCCCCTAAACCATACCAACGTTTTTCTTTGTTTCTATTATAAAATTTTTCAAACAGGTAATTTTTCTCCTTCACTGATGTGCGTTGATGAGGTTACACTGATAGGCAGCACTGATGGGCTCTTATAGGCAGCACTGATGAGGTGGCATGGATAGGCAGCACTGATGGGCACTGATAGGCTGCACTGATGAGGTGGCACTGATGAGGCGGCACTGGTGGGCGTTGATGAGGAGGTTCTGATGATGCTGCACTGATAGGCAGCACTGATGGGCAGTGATAGACAGCAATGATGGGCACTGATGGGCAATACTGACGGTGGCACTGACTGCCCTGATGGCACTGACTGGCGGCACTGATGGGCGGAATTGATGGGCACTGATGGGCACAAATGCTGGGCAGCACTGCTGGGGGGCACTGATGGGGGGCACTGATGGGTGGCACTGCTGGGCACTTCTGGGCACTGGTGGGTGGCGCTGCTGGGCACTAGTGGGTGGCACTTCTGGGCACTGGTGGGTGGCACTGCTGGGCAGCACTTCACGGCACTGATCAGGGTACTGATCATCAGTGCCCCGATTATCAGTGCCAATCTGCTCTGTGACAGCTGCCAGTTATCGGCAGTACTGTCTTCACGCTGTGACAGCGTGAGGAAAGTGCTGCCGATAACTGGCAACTGTATTTACTCGGTGATCTGCTGTGTCATTGAACACAGCTGATCACATGGTAAAGGCCACTGTGATTGTCCTTTTACCTGATCATGTGATCAGCTGTGTCCGTAGGACACTGTGATCATGAAGATCGGCGGGTGCACGTGGGAGGTCATGTTCTAGGAGGACGTCATATGATGCCCTCCTAGAACTGGACAACTGCGCTGTAACCGTCATTCGGCTATAGCACAGTAAGGATGTGGTTAAAAGAGTTTTTATGTACTTTATGTACTTTTTTGAATGCAATTAATTAAAGAGAATTGATTTTATTCATATATACTGTATTGGGTACCTTAAAAGTCCATCTACTTTTCTTCAACATGTTCCTCTTGTGGTACCTCATATTAAATTACCCATCTTCCAAATAATACCCATGTTGATGAGGACAAGGGCCTTTTGCCCAGAATCCTTGCTGGTGGTTGTAGGGGTCTGCTGGCAGGAAGCGTATCAGAATCTGGAAACCCCTTTATTAATAAGGAGGCCCCCAGATATGGCCCGGAATGTGTATGAGGTACATAGTACCCCTACTCATATACAAAAAAAAGATTTCACCTAGAAAAAAAAGTCACCCAAGTCCTTTATTTGAAAATACAAATGCTGGAAAGAGTCCCTCAGTGTAAACACATCATCAGTTGTGATGCCCGTCACCAGGACTCATAAAAAAAAAAAAATGATGACCTGACACACAAGACTTATCTCAGCAGTACAAATACTCAAACGACAGCTTGCAAAGCTGGCATCAGATATATAAGAATGGGGTAGGGATAGTGGTGACATAATTTCCCAAATATGGCCATGGTGTAACACTCCTTTGTTAACCAACCATTTGCTTTTGTGACAAGAGATACCTGGCCATGTAAGTGAATGGGCTGGGTGATATCAGTGGTTGGTAGGGATGCAGCAGGTGCTTAACAACCATTGACAGCTGGAAGTTAGCCCATTCATCCATGTCAAATGCCCTAAATGTTTGGCATTTGGATGCATGTCTGAACAGATAGTGTTCATTCCAAAGATACATTTGAAATTAACACTGAGCTCATCTCTTGTCCTGTAAAACTTATTGAAAATTGAGAGAAGTCTACCAAAGGAAAGCAATAAAAAATTAAGAGGTTCTCACCCTTTTACACACTCCGAAACAAAAAAAGCTTAAATGTCAGTTTTTTTTTATCTTTCAGGAAAACAATTGCACCTAAACATTCCAGTTAATTTATGAAAGAAAAAACAACCGTTCACCACAGAAAGGAATTTTCACTTAGCTCGGTGAATGGGATGAAAATTCACTTTTCAAAGAATTACAATCGGATGGGGGGGGGGGGATTAAAAAAGAAACAACTATATTTTTGCTTGCACATGATTAGCTAACAGAGTCAGCAGAGCACCACCTTATTCACTAAGCTAGGGAAAATTCCATAGACATGGCTAGTGCAAGCCATGCTTACAACAGGAAACAGGGATCATCTCTAAAATATCTATGCCCTGTTTCCTCATCAGATATAGGAGGAACTACATTGATACACATATATAGACTTGTGGGTTTGGGAGTAACTGATTTCTTTGTACATCAAATAGTTCCTCCAGTGAGAAACATACCAAACCTGAGATTGAGTCAGGTTCTTTTTAGATATTTAAAATAACCAAACACTACCAAATATTTAAGTATGAATGACTAACTGTGTCCTCAGTTGTAAAGGTTCAGTATACAGTATCAATACAAAATGCCAATTGTTTTTCAAGATTAATTTACGAAGATTAAAAATAGCTGTGACAAAACATTTTTAAGAGGTTAATTGAAACTACTAAACTAAGATAATTAGCAAAAATCTAAAAAATACCTTGGCTATTTGAAATGTTTATGTGCTTTTGGTACATTAGTTCACTCACATTAGAATTATAACACAATGGAATTAGGATTAACACAATGGAATTTTTTGCATTTTGTTTTATGCCTGCATCACCATGGCCCATGTTTACTGCCAATCTGGTATGTTTGTTGGCTAAAAGGATGGCAAATATAAACATTGTGTCAGTGACAGTTCTAAATACACTCACCGGCCAATTTATTAGGTACACCTTGCTAGTATGGGGTTGGACCTGCTTTTGCCTTCGAAACTGCCTTAATTCTTCATGGCAAAGATTCAACAAGGTGTTGGAAATATTCCTCTTAGATTGTAAGCTCCAAGGAGCAGGGCACTCCTAACCCTCTTGTATTGAACTGTATCATTGCTGTATTGTCTCCCTTTATCTTGTAAAGTGCTGAGCAAACTGTTGGTGCTATATAAATCCTGCATAATAATAATATTCCTCAGAGTTTTTGGTCTATATTGACATGAGTTACAGTTGCCTTTCTACCATCTCCAAACAGGCTGCCCATTCTTCTCTGACCTCTGATCATTTGATTGGCTGATTAGCAATTTGCTTTACCAAGCAATTGAACAGGTGTACCTAATAAAGTGGTCGGTGAGTGTATATGTATAATTGTTTAATATATACCTAAAAGAATTGTGGAAAATGCTCTAGATCAATTAGCAAACTGCATGTTGTCTTTGTCTCTCTTTTTGCAGACATGCATTTTTCTCATGCTTTAATGAATTCAATTGTAAGCCATGAACAGAGGACCAATAATTTACATTGAAGTGCAACAAGTGATTTGTCCATGTTCGGCAAAAAAATGTATGGTACTTATGGGTATAGTGGAAGCATGTGACAGTTTCTCTCATATGGGATGGTGCTTAGCATTTGGCTACTCAGACACCAAGCACTGTCACATTGGGGTGGGTAGAGAGTCCTCAACTTTGTAGATGTTCCAACTCAAAAGTTGAAGCTTGCTGAGTGCTTTATCTCATCACTCTCCCAGGCACAAGGAGCAATGTATAAACTACTGCAGAGATAGTCATTAAAGAAAACAAGCTACTTTGCATTGAACAATTACAGGTTCACTGTAAGTTTCAGTGTAGAAAACCCAAACCCATACTTTTAAACTAGCCCCTAATCTTCACACTAACCCTAAACTTGAACTCAACTTGAAACTCTAATACCTAACTGTATGTTGCTCAAAAAGTACTGTTGGCTTAAACGTAGCATTCTAAGGTCTGGATTTGTATTGCTGAAGTCCATAGGCACACATCTATGCATGGATGCACCAGTTGTACAACTGCACAATTGTCTCAGGGAATTCATACTAGATTTGGGTCAGAAGTGTAAAGGAACCTCTTGCACTGTTATGAAGTCTTAGATACAGCTTACTTCTCTCTAGTCATCAATCAATACACAATGAATAGGTGTTTTACTGGACCAATATGAATAGGGGGTGCCCAAAATTTGGTCTTGTACAGGGGCTATTTGGTTACTTTGTCCACTATTGCACACAACTTTTGGTGCTTAAAAGGAATTCACAGCTCTCACCTTTTTTTGGACAGGCATTTTCTTTTTTTGCTGATTGTAATCTTAGAATATTATGACATGACATATTATTTTGTGTAAACAAAATAACTTCAGATTACGATCTTTCTACTTAAGATGTGAAAACAGTGTGACTGATAATTATATACAGTAGGGAAAGGCCTCTTTGCCTCTTACACCTATAGGCACAATGCTATTGTACCTAAAGGTTAATGTGGCTCAGAGCACAGTGAATGCATATCCAGCAAAAAACATATGCCAAAAAGAACCTGTGTTATAATTTGTCCAACATGAAAATTTGTAACTGCCAGAATATTTCAAGTAATTAGTGCCCAAGAAAGCATGATGATATGATTGTATCAACTACAACTGATTGAAACACTAAAATAAAAAATAAGAAATACCAAATTCATATTAAAGAATACAAAAAGTATTCAACATTTAAAAAAGGTTTCAGAAAGTAAGACGTTATATGACTGAAAAAGTATTTCATGCCTAAAACCTTGTCAGTGGTCCACTCAAAGTAAAACATATGAAACATGGATACTGACTTTGAAGAACATTGTAGATCAGATGATAAAAAAGACTATACCATTATTTATTGATGGGTAATCTACCTTATTAGTTAAAAAGGTCAAAGGGTAAACACAACTAAATTTTCTATTGTCTATTCCAACAAGTGAAAATTGCCCTTAAGCCTTAATATACTTCTTTTCAATGAAACTAGCTGTTGAGAAAAAATATGTTCAAACATGTAAAATGCTTCCTGTTGTTATAATGATTGTCTATCTAGATTTTAACAACCACAAGCTGCAACATAATTATTCTTTTCCAAGCGAGACAAGTAAATTATAGCACATACCTGCAATTGAGAGTTCTTCAATGGGATCAAACAAGAATACTTAAAATAAATATAAAGGTTTCTCTGTGCAATAAAATATTTTACTTACTTTACCCCGTCTTCAAATATCTTAATACTAGATGCCTATTAGTTACTTAATAGTTGCAGTTAATTTGTTGATAAAAATGTTGCAAAGTAATTTTATTCTTTACCAGTAATCAGTGTTTTAATGTGTTGCAGATGTTTACAATATGCAGCCCCATTTCATCAGCAGTGATTACCATATGGTCTGTTTTCTTTTTTCCTGGTTCACTTTATTTAATGACCACACTCACTGTGCTGGTGTAAGTTAGTTGATTCCAAATTTGCACTTGAATTTTCTTTGTGATGCATGGCACAAACTTTGATTGAAAATCACTTAAATGTTGTACAATTAAAAATCACACACACACACACACATTTTTTGCCTAACAAATATGCAACTGTGAAGTTTCCAGAATTTAAATAAAACTAAAAAAATTTAATCCATCACTAAATGGCCCTCATCATTCATATCTTTTATTGCTTGTATGTACTGATGTTAGTAATTAAGTGGCATAGCTGCTATTATTTTCTTTATTATTCTATTTTAAATATACTCCTGGTCTTACTTGTCATTTTACTTAAATGCTGTGGTTCATGTGCTTCTTTGGAATTCATGCTATTTCAGGAAACAAGATGTTTCAGGTTAAGTGTAACTGGAAAACATTTTATTTCAGGGAACATGGATAGTTTATGAAGTTATCTGTCATTTGACTCCAATTGCTGTAATATTTATAGAAAATTGTCATCAAAATGCAAGCCAGTATGTTTAAAATTATAGGTGTTTGAACTTTGTAGTATACTGAATTAGTGGTAAAAGGTTTGAAATAATGCGCCTATTTTTTTTTTCTGGGTAATTTGTATTTGATAATCTACATTTGTCTGTTCTGTTGCTGCTCTCACTAAATAGATTTAGACTAGAAATACATGGTGCAAAAACGACAGCAAAACCAGCCATTGGGGAACTAACACATAAGAGCAAACTCACTTAATTGACTTGAAACTAACCTGAATTGTGTCAGTTTGCACACAACATATATCTAAAAATCTTTGATGGTTTGCACCAACAATTTTAGACCAATTGTCTCCACCATGGCCTTTGTATAACCTTCCAAGAGAGTGCAGCAGTCCCCATTTTTTGAGAAATTTATCCAAAGTAGGAAAAATCTCATATTATCCCTGGAACAGGTTCTGGGATTGGAAGATTTCACCTCATTTCCTGTTCCTGCAGCAACTGTAAAATTCTGGATTTCCTACCATTTAGTTTCCAAGTCACCAGGGCAAAGAGAATGGGTAAACCTTCCCAGTGAGGACACTGATAGCAGCAAACAATCTTCTAAAAAAAGGTTCTAAACCTTCCCTTATACTAAAATGGGAAAAAACATGTTTTTCTTTAAATATATATCATTATAGTACAGCAGAACCTAAACAAATAATAAAATATATTAAATATGAATAATATAACCCAATATTATCCACACCATGTGCAACTAAAGTGAAGTCCAAATAACACACCAATTATCAGATGGACGCTCACCTTAAGTAAATGACCCCTGCATTACCCCTGAATTCTCCCTCTTGGGAAAACTGCTCTAGATGTGAACAGCAAATCCTTCTTCCCTCAACAAATAAGTAGCTCAAAAAGGGCAGGAGTACATATGTAGAAGCAGAAGGCACAATCAAGTGTTCTCCATTTAAACCACAGTTTAATAAAAAGCTAACAAACACACTTACAATAGTTGGCACTAAAACCAGTGCTACTATGGGATTGCACCTATTCACCAGCAATACCCCGGAAGGCAAGATGGCTGAGGGATGACGTCAAACCTCAGGCTCCTCTCTGCATAAGCGTTACATCCAAGGCAGGGACTTCAGCAGTGAGAGTGGAGCCATGCCGCATACATTAAATAGAGAATGACACCTGTATCTAGGCAACATCTAAAAGCATTCCAAAGTTAAAAAACAGAAATCACATTAGAACCCACGGAAACCACAATATACTGGCACAAATATAAAGGACACTTATAAGATGTACCTTGAAGCCCGACTCTGGGTACAATAATTCTGTTCTATGAATGTTTAAGCATAGATGGGGTGAAGACATGACACAGGTGTCTATCATACATGCAGTCTGTGGGAGGTTGTAATTCCAGTGGGAAGTCCTTTTCTGTTCTTGGGGTCAAGATGGCTTGACAAAACACTTTCCATTAGTATCATACAAAAAAACGACAAACTTCACAATGAAGAACAAGCCATTTTTGTGAAAACCACATCCTATACGAATGGCTGACAGTTTTTTTTAGCACATTTCTGCTGTCTTTTTGCTGTCATTGAACACTAATCCAGTCATGAAGTCCTTTGCACTTTCCCACTCCTGTAAGCCCACCTAAATTGTTTGTACTTAGTTCCTCCAGGTCCAAAAAATATTAGGGTAACCACATTAGTACAAGCTCACTTGCTTCACAGTATTGGTCCTCCAGCTTCCATTATTATCTGTGTTCAGAGGATTATGAGTGTTATTATAAATCAAGATTGGAGGCAATTGTAGCATGTAAGAAAGATCACAAATAACCTTAGAGTATAATTATACGTTTATTATTAATTACACATGAATACATGTCTCTGCAGCATCTAAAAAAAACAATTACCTTTGCTGAAAGTAACCTCTGTTATCTGTACTGACTTCAATGTTGTGGCTCATCCTGCCTTCCTAAGAACACGCTGCACCTGGAAGACAGGCGTTTCTCGTTTTTTCTAATGTACAGCAAGTCTCCCATCAAAGATGTCTTACATCAAAGATGTAAACACAGAGCAAGGCCATGCTACTGGAAAAAGGAATTATTTTAAAGCAGAAATAAAGTCCGCAGATACACACATTGAATTTACAGCATGTCACTGTTAGATCCCTTGCCAGTCACTGACATCTCCTTTCTGGACTTCTGGGTGCTCAGTCTTTGGATTCTTGATTAGCTGGCAGGGGATGACAGGACCCCCAGGCATATGCACGAGAATCATTCATTCTGGCACTGCTGTAGTATGTTGGGAATGTCTATTGAGCTGTGCATGTGTAAGTTTTTCTTATTGTAGAAGAGACATAGCATGTTTGCAGGCCCTTGTTGGATCTATGGGTTGCCAGATGGAAACATCAGAATTCCTCTGACCTGTCACATTTAGGTCCTGAGAAATGGGAAGGGACGCAGTCTTTTTCAGTTCTTTTTTGCCCAAGACACCAAATCTCCACCAGCCTATAGACCAGCATGGAGATTCTGATCAGGTTCACATGAAAAATTGAGAAAAATGTGTACTCCATCAGAAAGCCCAAGTGTCTAAAACCTGGCTCCCAGCCAGGGTTGCAGGGAAAAACACCAAAAAGAAGTGGAATGCAGAGGTGGTCGGGACTTAAAGTGGTTGTAAACTCTTACATTTAACCAATGAAGTGACTATCCTCAGGTGATACACAGAGATGAAACAAATCCTCCTATATAAGTTGCTCCTGTCTATCTGCAGTCTTCTCTTAATCTGTTCAAAGTGCTGAATTTATACACTTTTTGGAGAGTTAAAAAAAAGAGGACAAAAAGATTAAATTACACTCTGCAGAGCTGACTGGAGGGAAGAGTCATGGAAGTCATGGAAAATTGTCAGAAAGGACTCTGATAGCAAAGGAACAAAGCAGCAGGCAGAAATGACACTTAGTGCTCTTAGTTGAGACAAGTAAACACTATAGAAGGATATGTTTTGCTCATAGTTCATATCTGAGGTTTACAACCACTTTAAGTGGCTTGGCAGGTGAGTCGCATTACAGCACATCGATTAAGGAGCAGCAGATCACTCTGCCGACAGCCAGTAATGCAATTACTGCTGTGTTGCTGCACTGTAGAAAAACACTGGTCTGTTTGAGTAGAGATTTAATAGCGGGTATTGAACAGTTCCAACTTTCGATTCCTTTGGGAAACAGTGGGTGAGTGATAATACATCCTACTAACTTTTTTCAAGAGACTAGTAAGGCAAGAACAGATTAGTAATTAATATTGAAAGTATACTTACAACTCAATGTTTATTGAATGACGCTTACAGTGTAAGTTTCCCTATTTACTTAGTGTACTCATATATAGGTAAAACATTTTAAAATACATTTTGTTATTACTGATTTTTCTGTATTGCTTGCCTTAATGATTGTACTAAAACAGTACTGTATATTCTCTGTATCTTGAATTGTGTTTGTGTTTGTGCAGTGATCATGTGGAAAGCACATAATGTACAGGTAAAACTCGAAGAATTAGAATATCGTGCAAAAGTTCATTTATTTCAGTAATGCAACTTAAAAGGTGAAACTAATATATGAGATAGACGTATTACATGCAAAGCAAGATAGTTCAAGCTGTGATTTATCATAATTGTGATGATTATGGCTTACAGCTCATGAAAACCCCAAATCCACAATCTCAGAAAATTTGAATATTACATGCAATCAATAAAACCGAGATTGTACATAGAACAATATCGGACCTCTGAAAAGTATAAGCATGCATATGTACTCAGTACTTGGTTTGGGCCCCTTTTGCAGCAATTACTGCCTCAATGCGGCGTGGCATGGAAGCTATCAGCCTGTGGCACTGCTGAGGTGTTATGGAAGACCAAGATGCTTCAATAGCGGCCTTCAGCTCTTCTGCATTGTTCGGTTTCATGTCTCTCATCTTTCTCTTGGCAATGCCCCATAGATTCTCTATGGGGTTCAGGTCAGGTGAGTTTGCTGGCCAATCAAGCACAGTAATCCCACGGTCATTGAACCAGGTTTTGGTGCTTTTGGCAGTGTGGGCAGGTGCCAAGTCCTGCTGGCAAATGAAGTCAGCATCCCCATAAAGCTTGTCTGCGGAAGGAAGCATGAAGCGCTCTAAAATCTCCTGGTAGATGGCTGCATTGACCCTGGACTTAATGAAGCACAGTGGACCAACACCAGCAGATGACATGGCTCCCCAAATCAACACAGACTGTGGAAACTTCACACTGGACTTCAAGCATCTTTCAGTGTGTGCCTCTCCATTCTTCCTCCATACTCTGGGTCCTTGGTTTCCAAATGAGATGCAAAAGTTGCTCTCATCAGAAAACAGGATTTTGGACCACTGAGCAACAGACCAGGTCTGTTTTTCTTTAGCCCAGGTAAGATGCTTCTGACATTGTTTGTTGTTCAGGAGCGGCTTGACAAGAGGAATATGTCATTTGAAGCCCATGTCCAGGATCCGTCTGTGTGCTGTGGCTCTTGATGCACTGACTCCAGCCTCAGTCCACACCTTGTGAAAGTCCCCAACACTTTTCAATGGCCTTTTCCTGACAATCCTCTCCAGGCTGCGGTCATCCCTGCTGCTTGTGCACCTTTTTCTTCCACACTTTTCCCTTCCACATAACATTCTATTAATGTGCTTTGATACAGCACTTTGGGAACATCCAACTTCTTTTGCAATTACCTTTTGAGGCTTTCTCTCCTTATGGAGGGTGTCAAGGATGGCTTTCTGCACAACTGTCAGGTCAGCAGTCTTTCCCATGATTGTGATTCCTACTGAACCAGACTGAGAGACCATTTAAAGGCTCAGGAACCCTTTGCAGGTGTTATGACTTAATTAGCTGATTAGAGTGGGACACTTTGAGACTAGAATATTGTACCTTTTCACAATATTCTAATTTTCTGAGATTGTGGATTTGGGGTTTTCATGAGCTGTAAGCCATAATAATCACAATTATGACAAATCATGGCTTGAACTATCTTGCTTTGCATGTAATGAGTCTATCTCGTATATTAGTTTCACCCTTTAAGTTGCATTACTGAAATAAATGAACTTTTGCACGATATTCAAATTTTTTGAGTTTCACCTGTATATTTTGCCATATGGAAAATACAGATTCTGAACCTTGAGTCTATTTGTAAATTCATAGTTTTTGTCTGTTTATAAAGCTGCCTTGGGCAATTTCTCAGCTAATATTTGCTTATTTGAGTAAGATGGAAACCTAATTTTAAGTAGAATAACCAATATATAAAGATTCTCCACAATTTTTAACAAAGGATATAATTAACATGCATGACAACAATCTCTGATAGTCAACTAGTGTCAACTAGAGCTCTGAGAAAATGGATGCATCCCCAAAACATATAAGCTTTCTGATATCGCCAACATTCTTGTCACTCCTTGCCACACTGGTTGACCATGGTAGATTGTTGTTGGCTATTTGGTTTCTTAATAAATCTTGGGTAATGCATTAGGTATTTGCACCCTCTGTGCATTCTTTTTCAGTATATGGTTGGATTCCCCTGTCTGAGGAGGGCTGCACTGCTTTCCATGGGAAATATAGACCCCTCACGTTATTCTGGTCTGGGGTCTGCCCTTTTGAGTGCTGGAGTAGTTGTTTGTTCTCATCAGACATGTGTACCTGTGCTCAGAATGTAGATATTTCAGGGTACCCAGAGGCCATCCGTGAGAGCCAGTATGTAGCATGGTAGGAATGTGTTGACGCTGAATTATGCTTATGTTTCTATATACTTTTTGGCTTATACAGGTTTTCGCCATTATTATCTTAAAGCTAAATTCCAGGCTGAAGAAAATATTATAATTATAGTAGGGCCCCCTCTGCACTACAAGGGTTAAATGTTTGTTTTTTATGGGTGATGAATACGGTGGATTCAAAATGTATTCTTCATTCAACAGCAGTGTAGCGAGTAGCCAGTGCTCGCATCCACTCTTCATTGTTCCCAGGATGTGGGCCGGCCTGCATTGTATGTGATGATGGAGATTTGGGACCAGTTGAGCTGTGAAAAGGGTGGCTTCACCGGACCAGTGTTTAAGTGGAACTGGAAAATTCTGAGCAGACAGATTTTTTTGCAGAAAAAACATGCTATGTCACTTCGGCAATAAAAAAACCACTTACCTATCCACTCTCTGTTTTCTACTGAATGTACTCTGCGCATTTGCAGCTCAGTGTACATTTCAGGCACATTCCATGTTGTGTTGGAATGAATGACTGACTCCTGCATGCATGTGTGGATTTCATCATCCCCCACCAGCCAATCAAGAGACTGAAAACTTGGGACCCAGACAGAAGACAGTGGCCAGTGAGGCATCGCTGGAAGGTGGAAGTGAATATATTGGGGAGTATAGTGTCACTTTAAGGATAGGAGGAAGCTCATAGTTGTGAGAAGGGTAATTGTTTTACCTTATTCCTGTTCCCATAGAAAAAAAAATAATTTTAACCTATGAGATTCTCCACTGACATCCGGAAAACGCCGAGAAAAACTAACAAGGGTGAAGTCTGTATGTAAACATTACAGATCTCTCCCCTGTCAGCACCAGCAGAGCAATACAAAGCAGCATGCTTACACAGTAAAACAGCACACAGCACATAATGTGAAACACACACAGCACACAGTTAACCTTTTGATCACTGCAGATGTTAACCCTTTCCTACCCAGTGTCATTAGTACAGTGTCAGTGCTTTTTATTAGCTTTTTATTAGTCAATTCCCACCTAGTGTCAGAATGCCTGCTGCAGTCCTGCAATCCGGTTATATGTTGCTGTTCGCCACCATTACTAGTATAAAACAAATTCCAGTATATATACCTCCATTTGTATAACTTTCATGTAAACCTTTTACCTTTTACCAAAGACATGTAATAGAATACATTTTGACGTAACTTTATGACACAATTTGATTTTTAAACTTTTTTTATTGAATATGTTTTATAGCAAAAAGTCAAAAATATAAATTTTTTTTGTCAAAATTGTCAGTCTTTTATTTTTGTTTATAGCGCAAGAAATAAAAAATGCAGAGGCGATCAAATACCACCAAAAGAAAGCTCCATTTATGGGAAAAAGAGGACATCAATTTCATGTGGATGCAACTTTGCATGACAGCGCAATTGTCAATTAAAGTAAGCACCGCATCACAAAAAATGGCCTGATCAGAAAGAGGGGCAAGTGGTAAACAAATGCATTCATTGGTGTCCTAATGAATGCAAAGCTGCATTCACCTATTGTTATATCTACCCAAAGTTCAGTTTCAAGCATAAACTAGGTCCAATCATATACGGCTTGGTATTTGCAAGCTTTGTCAACAGTCCAAGTCACTTTGTAACAATAAAGAAATGTGAGGTTTCATTTTTGAGCTGTATAGACACATGCAAATGCTAGAATTGCTTATAATTGCAATAGCTGGAAAAGCATAGAGCTCTGGTCATTTATGGCCAGCATAACTGAATTATGTGGTTTAGCAATTTGTGCATACTGTATTTCAAGATTGCATCAGAGCTGCGCAAAGAAACTTCTTGGGCTCACTTGTTTGTTTATAAGCCTTTGTCCACAATGTCAGAAAAAGCTGTAAACACAACTCCTAAAAATGTCCAATTTTATCCAAAACCAGCTGCAAAGGACATCTGCCAGTGTTACTGCAGCCGTAATGGTATGTATAAAACCAACATTAACGATCCTAAATGTAGGTTTCATTTTGGGAGTGATTTGATAAAACTGGTGCACACAGAATCTAGTGCAGCTGTTCATAGTGACCAATCAGCTTCCAGGTTATATTGTCAAAGCTTAATTGAACAAGCTGAAGCTAGAAGCTGATTGGTTACTATGCGCAGCTGCACCAGCTTTTGTGTGTAGCAGTTTACTGACACAATGCTACAGGCAAGCTTTAGTGAAACAACAGAACTGTGAGAAGAATGTTGTTTAATAACAGAATGCTGAATTTTCCACATTCATCATTACAGAATGCTAATGAATTGTTACTAAAGTTCTTATTACAGAAAATAAGGTATTTACAAAACATGGTTAGCTACAGTATATGCACTCCATTAAATAGGTAGGTTTCCCTAAATTTCCCATTTGCTGTTAATGTCGCCCCAGTGCTGATGCAATGCAAACTACAGCCCCAGAGAACATGAGTGATGTAGTTGACTAATTATGGTTATGACTATATTATATTGAAGGGAAATTTTCCAACTAGCTAGTTCAAGAGATGTCAATCATTAGATCAACTTCTCTGTAATGGGAATGGCCATAGATGGACTGAAATTCAGCCAGCCTAGCTGGTCTTTGCTGAATCAGCTGAATTTTGATTAATCTATGGCCAGCTTTAAATCAGATCACATGACCTGGTTGTCCTGTTATTATCCTGTTCTATGTCAAAATATGCAGCCTTGAAGAAGGGATTGTTGCAGATTCTCTAGCTGACAACATGTAATACAGTCACATGGAAGCACTGGAAGGAGATTCGCTTGGAGAATCGTAAGCATTAGACAAGGTGGTAGTAATGCTGCAAATCATCGTCTAATGTCAGAGAGAGAGGTAGCAGATGTCACCTGGAGCTTATTCTGCTGTTGTGGCACCAGGAGTGCTGTTATTTGATTGACAATATTGTTCTTTGGAATGGTTAGCAGGTTGGGAATGAGATCCTAGATACATCAAGAATTCTGTCTGCAGAGTAATAATGTAGAAGGTAAGGCACAGTGAATAAAGGAGTAGTGCAATTGAAAATAAATCTGCTTTCACTTCTACTTTAAGTAAGGCAACACAAACATCATAGATCATGAGTAAAGTAAGCCTTTAAAGCAGGGGTGTCCAAACTTTTTTCAAAGAGGGCCAGATTGGATGAAGTGAACATGGTGGAGGGCCGAACATTTTTCCGAACATTCTTTGAACCATTACAATTAAATGCAAATAAATTATTTTATGCCAAGTTAATTGCAAACAACATACTTTTCATTTCATAACATTAAGATCAACTGACAGCTGAGTTTTCACAATGTATTGAAAATAAATTTAAAAAAAACTTACCTGCACTAATGTGAAAGGTGAAAAAGGTAGCTGGAGCTGAAGTCTCTGCTCGGCAGCCGGGAAGGGAAGAGAAACACACTTCACGCTGGAAGCCCGGCCCTGACGTCACCGCCCTCTGTCGCTCCCAGCGTGGCGCAGTCACGCATGCGCACTGCTCTCAAGCAGAAGACTGTCTGCCACAGAAGGAAGGGCTGTGCGACAGCCGCATTTACACAGACCAGGGAAAACGCACTGCAGTCAGGCATGCGCACTGCCCTCTGCTCTCAAGCAGAAGACTGTCTGCCATAGAAGGGAGGGCTGTGGGAGGGCCACATTACACAGAGCAGGGAGGGCTGTTGGAGGGCCATATTAAACTGACCCCCGGGCCGTAAATGGCCCGCGGGCCGGACTTTGGACATGCCTGCTTTAAAGCAACCACAAAGCAAAATATATTATTATTATTATAATACAGGATTTATATAGCACTTTACAATATAAGAATGAAAAAAAACGTAACCTATTTTAAGCAATCTAAACAATCGATAAAGACACTTGGCATTGCTCCAGTCGACCTGACTAGAAAACAATGCAATCTATTAAATAAGCCCACTCATGCCAAAATTATGTGTAAAAACAAGTGTGGGTTGATTTACTGAAGGTAAATAGACTGTTCACATTGCAAGAGTGACTGAGCAATGCAAGGGAATTTTCCCTGGGGCTTAGTGAATGAGGTGCATCTTCACTTTGCAAAGAATACCCAATCACATGCCTGGAAAATAAAAAAATGAATGTTTGCTTGCACATGAACACTGGGGAAAACCCCGTTGCAAAGTGCAATTCTCTAGCAATGTTAACGGTCTATTTGCCTTCATTAAATCAACTTCTTAGAATTCCTTGGGTTCTACTTATAGAGAAATGAAAATAAATTATGCACTTGCGCACCATGGGATGCAATCTTTAGATCATGGAGGGGGGGATTTTTATATAATTTAAGATTTTCTGTATTGTTCTTTACACCAGAATTATTTCCCTAAAGAATTTTTGCATTTATGAACTTAGCCTGCTTGTACTAGCTAAATGCCTCATCTCCAAGAAAGAGCACAGACTGGAAAGAAGCAAGACAGTGTCAGCCAGAGATGGTGCAGAGAAAAGGGAATGGTGGAGAGATATAAATCTGATGGAGCCTAAGAATGGCAGCACATGGATAGCAGAAGTCTCTTTGTGTTTAACAGGTAACATATGTTATACATCTGGATTCAGCTATCCAAATGGAAAACAAAACTCTAAAAGAGGGAAAATTTATACTGAAAACATTGATGCTGGCAGGAAGAGCTGGTGATTTGGATGAAATAGAACCATTTGTTTCTTTGGTTTAAACATTGAACATTTTGCATATGCTGACCATGCGGTGATAAAAAAAGCACACAGAATGCAACTATAAATACTGTAACAGGCTACTGTGGTTTTTATGCCACTATTGTATCCGATATGTTTTTTTAAAATGCATTATGAAAGACACAACACATGATACAGAAATATTTTTTTATTTTCTTTTTTACTGTGTCAGATAACATTGTTGTAGAACAGAATAGCAGTTGCCTGTAAAAAAGTAACCTGTCAGGAGACCTCAGTATGCTTTAAATAAAGCTGGTTTAAATAATAATAGTAAATAGGAAACATTTTGACTGATAACAAAAAATGCATATTAATTTACCAACCTCTCCTGAAATGGTAATTGTTTGCTGTGACTTATGCTTTTCATTCACCCAGGATAGCTGGCTAGGGATTAAAAAAGAACCCACACCACTCGTGTGACAATTCCATAATGTATAGCATAAAAAGAGACTTTAGATATTGGGACTGCCTGGTAGTATTCTACATCCAATGCATCAATAATACACAATCCTATGGTAAATTCCACTAATACAGCTTGGCAATATGATAAAAGTGCATTACACTTGTCCATGCCATATGTATGCTCTCAAGAACTTGATTCAGATAGGTATGCAAAGAAATATAAAGAAACAAGAAAGAACATGAAGAAGCAACAAAAATACAAAGTAACAAATTATAGGCTTCTTATATAACAATACATACATTAAATACACCAAGTGAAAAATAAAACATATATAAATGCTCGATGACTATAATGATCTAATGTATCTCATTGCAGATTAATATGACTAAAATCATGCAACTGACTGCCCTGCTGGCCTCTGTATACTTCCTGTGGACCCCTATTCTCTGTTATGCTGGCCTTCTTTTATTGTATTCTGTATTCTGCCCTGCTGACCCACTTCCCTTCTGACACCTGTACACTTTCCTTCTGACCCTTGCACACTTTCCTGCTAACCCATGTACACTTCCTCGTTCTTCCTCTGCCCTGCTGACCCCTGTACACTTCCCTGTTGATCCTTGCACTCTGCACTAAAAACTACTAACCTCTGTGCACTGCCTTACAAACTTTTGACCTCTGTACACTGCCTTACAAACATCTGACCTTTGCCTTCTGCCCTAAAAACTGCTGAAACCTCCTTACAAACTTTTGACACCTGTACTCTGCTCTACTAACAACTGATCCCTGTACACTGCCCTACAAACTACTGGCCCCTGGGCACTGTCCAAAAAACTACTGACCCCTGTACACTGCTATACATCCTAATGTATCCTAGACTCTGCATTAAAAATGTATGACCCCTGTACTCTGTCCTGCATACTACTAACCTTTGTACACTGCTCTACTTAATGCTGACCCCTGGACACTGTCCTACGTACTAGTTATACTGGCCAGAGCTCAATCCAGTCAGTCAGGCCAAAAACCAGACCAAACAGCCATGCCAGAATTGAGGCCAGCCAGACCTGACAGGAATCAAGGAAGTCATCTTGCAGTACCAGTTGTTCTGTCTTCATGGTGGTCTCCTGCATCAGACTTGGAATGGCCAATCACTCTCCAGACATGGGAAAGTGTGAATGAAATGAAATGCCAAGTCTTTCACTGAAGTTAACCTTGCATACAGGTTTGTTTGCCAGTGATGCCCTTAGGCAATCCCTGCACCTGGAGGATGATGGAGCCTCCAAACACAAATACATTGTGTATTCAAGTAACTTCAACAAAAATGTTGCAGATAATATTGTAACCCAACTCTTGAAGAAAATAATTATCAGACTGTATACAAAGATGACACAGGATATTTGAATAGTAAGCCTCAACATCCAATGAAAACCAAAGGTATGAAAAAGAACCACTATGCCCTAAAGTAATGTCAATAAATGTGAAATATCCATTATGTACAATGATAAATGACTAGCACTGGCTAAAAAAATATGTCTAAATAGGTGATGCCTTTATGTGGGCAATGAACCAAGATTGGTGTGGGTTTAAGGGTCTGCCAATTCTGACTATAAGGGATCCTTTAATAAGGGAGCTTTAAATACAAATACATTGTCTGGAATTGTCAAACACATATGGGGTTGACTTACTAAAGGCAAATAGGCTGTTCACTTTTCAAGAAAATTTCACTCTGCAAGGGAATTTTCTCTTAGCTTAACAAATGAGGTGAAGCTCTACTGACTTCCATCATCCAATCATATGCAAGCAAAAGTAGTATTTTTTAATTTTATTTGCATGTGATTGTGTATTCTTGGCCATGCACAGAGTTTCTTTTGTTTCTACATAGTTGTCCTAAGAGGTTTAAAGGTTTGATATTAGATGTTTACATTTCCTTTTGTACTGTATGTCACTGTTAACCACTTGCCTTCCTGAGGATTTACCTCCCTTCCTGACCAGGCCATTTTTTGCGTTACTGTGCTGTTATTTTAACTGACAATTGCGCGGTCATGCAACACTGCACCCAAATGAAATGTATATAATTATAGCGTTTACAAATGGTGGTATAGATATTGAATTTTTTTTTTTTTACTATTAATGGCAGTGATCAGTGACTTATAGTGGGACTTCCGGACTTTGGTGGGCATTCTGACACTGGGGGGAACTGACTTGGTGTCACTGACATCCCAAGTGACACCAATACAGTGATCAGTGCTAAAAAAAGCACTGACACTGTACTAATGGCTCTGGCCAGGAAGGGGTTAAAGTGGGGGTGATTAAAGGGTTAACTGTGTGCTGGGAGTGGTTTACTAGGGGGCGGTATGTTGGTGCTTCACTGTAAGCACATTGCTCTGGATGGCTGTGCTGTGCACAGCCATCCAGAGCAGTGTGACCAAGCCGACAGGGAGGAGGACTGTTAGTAAACAAAGCAGCCCTCCTCCCCATCAGAGATCCTCGGTATTCTCCGGGCACCGGCGGGTAATCACCAGCTGGGACCCGGTAATTAACAGCCGTGGCCGCAAATGGCGGTGTGGGTAGGGTGCACACGGCTCACGCGTGCCTCCTACCCAGAAATGCAAAATCACGTATATATACATGATTTTCCGTACCCCTGCAACCCTGTAGCAATATATCTGCTACAGGGTGGCAGGGATGTGGTTAAAATGATTCTAAAGGTCATTTTATATTTTTGGAAAATAAACATATCTATACTTACCTACGGTGTGCAGTGGTTTTGCACAGAGCAGCCTGGATCCTCCTCTTCCTGGGTCCACTGCAGGCTCTCCTGGCCCCTCCCTCCTGTTGGGTGCCCCCACAGCAAGCAGTTTGCTATGGGGGCACCCGCTGCTTCGTGTGTCCATTCACAGATGGAGCCACAGCTTGTCCCCACCCCCTCTCGCTCCTTATTGGCTGACTGACTGTGATTGACAACAGTGGGAACCTATGGCTTCCACTTGCTGTCTTAGATAATGAGGAGGCAGAGACCTGGGACAGCTGAGGCTGTCATGCACATTGCTGGATCGCGATAAGGCTCAGGTAAGTATTGACGGGGATGGGGGCACTGTTGCACAGAAAAGGTTTTTTACCTTCATGCATAGAATGCATGATGGTAAAAAACCTTGAGCCTTTAAAACCAGTTTAAATATACCGTAGATGTCATTTTTTTCTTCTATTCTGCAGTTGTCAGCATAGTCAGGAAGTTTGAGGTATCAAAGAGCAGCTTTTCTTCTAACTTATTACTGGATTTTGTGTTTGGCCCATAGTTCCAACTTCTGCATCTTAATAATACAATTAAAGATGACATGTAGATTGGGTTGCATGATACCACAGATGATCCTTGGGTTGATTATACTCTTGTGAACATTTAGATCTATGCAGAACTTACATATGAAGAGGTGTCTTTATAATCGTGTATATTAAATAAATTTAGCTTCATTAAAAATTGGAAGTTTTACAGCATACACAAACATTTTTTAAGGTCAGTGTTTGAAGTAGAATTATACATCATGTGTATAATATAAAAAAAATGCTGCAATTATCTTGTAATTTATAAGAACAATATGTGCTTAGCTCATAGGTTGTTTTTTTTTTAATTCAAGGAAGGATTATCTCTCCTAAAGAGCCATGCACATGTATAGTTGAATGGAACATAAAGGTTTTCATGTGTACTAGCTCCAGATAAAATGACTCGACAAATGTATAAGTTTGTGTATTTATTTCACTAAATGGTAGTCAAACCTTTTTGTCACTACCCAGATGATAGTAATATAAGACATACCATTTGCCATGTATGGTAAATCTCCCAAATAATTAGTTCGTTAACTTGTGAAGTTGTTCACTTTGATCAACCAATCATATGTTAGCAAAAATCCTGTTTTAATAGCTTCCCTCATACATGATTGAGTCAAAGTGAACCAGTTTCATAATTTTTGCTATTCTTCCCTTTTCAAAATGAACATACGTTTTTAAATGTGAACATTCACTTTGTTAAGTGGACAGCAACTACTACTTTAGCAAATCAACCCTAACAAGTAAGTGTGTATGTAATGAACAAAAATGTTTTTAATAAAAACAGAATTATAGATCATTTTTCCAAAGCACTAGCAAAATTAAGAACACACTCTTAAACTCATTATAAAGATTGTGAACACTTTCACTTTCAGGTATATTCAACAAAATGGTGCAAAACAGAAAAAGTTATAATAAAAGGACCTACTATTACCAAATATCATCTGTGCTTTTATCATGGTCAACCAATATCCAATTGGTTACAGACTGGTTACTGAAAAGGCACTTTATTTTTGCTTTTTATACTAATTTTTAAATAATCTTGGTTCAGGATATGTTTAATTTTATGATTTTATTACTCTATACCTTACTCTATTACTTTATACCATATTTGATGTTTTGGACCATAATTTAAAATTATTAGTGATTAATATGCCATCTTGTGTTAAAGTACAGCTGATACGTAGTAAACATTGCAGAGGTAAGTGGTAAACTTTATCATGTGTCTTTAGGAAAAAAAAATGCTCATTATTTCTTTTAAACTAAAGTTAGTATAATTAGTAAATTAGTATAATTAGTATTAGTAAACTAGTATAATTAGTATTAGTATAATATTTATTTACACTTACAATCCTGCTAACTAGAAAGAGAGTTTTAAAGTACTAAAGTCATGCATCTAGCTGTACTTATCTCCTATATATCACAGAATTTGAAAAGCTGTCACACTTGTCCAAATAATGAAAACTAATAACTGTAACACCCTGTTTAGGTAAAATATATAATAAAGTGCTGAGTAATAAGCTTCTGTCAAATCAACTTATCTTTTCAATCAGTATGTAAACCTGTTCACGGCTCGTAAATATGTTTAATCAGATAAGATACAAACGCTCTTTGATCTTGGGAAAGGTCTTCCAAAATGGCAAAGGTGTCTAATAAATGGTAATCCAGTGACCTGAACTGTTAAAGATGTTTACATAGCTCAGCTTCAAAGTGGGCAAAATGTACCCTTATTTATTATAATTCATTCCACTAAATGGTTATAAAACATGCAGGACATTTAATGACTAATTACAACAAACACATTCCTTAAAAATCATAAAAATCACATGTAATTCTGTGCAGATATACAGTTGGGATGGAAATAGAAAAAACTCTAAACATCATTTATAGATGGAGCTCACATTATTTAATTGTCTTGACAAATTCAGTATTTTGTTTGTTGTGTGATGATTCCATAAATTAGTAATCCATAATAACAGTAAAAGCTCCTTTATAATGCTATCATATAACTTATTTTTGTTATTTTGTAGGAAGGGTAGCTGTTTTGTGGGTTTCTTGTTCAAGTTTTTGTGTTGTGCATTACAACTTACAGTCTCAAGTGAAACAAAATTTTAGCTATGTAGTATCATCTGAGTTCAGCTGAATATGATCCACAACTGATTAGAATGTCACTAAATATAAACTACTGCACTTTCCCTTTTCTTCAATTCTAGCAAGTTTCAAGGGGTTCAGATACATGTATTAACTATGAGTTCTATTCTAACAAAAACAACAAAAAAAAAACAGGCAAAACTCTTTCATAATTAGAATTTCTTAGAAGAATCTCATAACCAGACCATTTTGTTTAATAAATGATCAGGATCCCTCTGGGAAAAAGGGTATAACCATTTGTAACAGTGGGATAATTATGCATTGTAAACTGAATCGCTAATCAATGGTTTCAAAATTACTACTGTTTTACATTTTGCAAATGTTTATTGGCTAAATAGAAAAATGTCCAGATAAATAATAAAAGCCAGGCAGAAAATTGAATAAAATAAGTAAGCAATCTGAACTGGAACTCACTACTTTATAAATATTATACCAGTGGCAATTTAGCTGTTCCCATTTAACAGTGCTAAAGCTAGACATTGGACAGCAGACATATGTATACATGATCCGAATGCACAGATACTGAAAAAAACTACATTTGCACCCCCCATACACACACACATGCACACACATTGCAAGCATTAAATGCTTACTATCTCTATGGGATGAGGTATAAGGTGTAATACTTGCCTTTCTCCTAGATTGTAAGCTCGAAAGAGCAGGGCCCTCAATCCCCTCATGTTTTGCATTGTATTGGTATTGTTCTGTCACATATTCTGTCCCCCTTTGTAATGTACAGCGCTGAGCGAACAATTGGCGCTTTATAAATACTGTATAATAATAATAATAATAATCCTTTGCTCCAGCAGACTCCCACTAGTTTTGCAGTTCCCTAAAGCCTCTTCTATAAGGAGCAAATACCCACCAAACCAATACACCAAACCTGTGTGTCGCTAGGGACACTTGCCATTGGCTGTCCAGTGATGGGATCTTATTTTGCCTACAGAAGATTGTAGCAGCATGATGACAAAACAAGGTTCAGAAGCAAGACCAATAATGGCCAACCATAACTGCAGTGTTGGATCTCTGGTACCCACTGCCTGAGGAGGTGATGGACAAAGATGAAAAACCCAAGAGAGTAAAAAAACAGCTGTACAAGAGATTTGTTGTAAATGGGTAGGAGTGGATTGGATAAAAGATATGGCTTTAGCCATTTTTTTTTAGCCAGAGATCTTTTGATATGCTAATATTTTAGCAAAGTGTGGCATAAACTATACACAAAGTGTAAACTTTCAACTTCTTTTTATCTGAAACTACTAAAAGGAAGTAATTTTATTGGAAACGGTTTAATATTAAGCCTATTCAATTGGAGGAACAGCTTATCCAATGAATCAGAACATTTATCTTTATATGAAGTGTAAAGAAACAAATGATAAAAACAAATCTCTAAGAAGTATTTAATGATAATATATACAAAGAAATGTAGTGAAAGAGAAATGTTTATTTGAGTTTAAGAAATTGCATTATGTTAAAAGTATCCTGGCTATTAGTATGTTATCAAGGTTTTTGTTCCATGTGTAGATAAGTTTAACATACAAGGGTTCTCGTATGGGTAAGGGTTACTGCTACCAGAAAGGGACACTTATAAGGATTATGGTAAGGGTTCCTTTGCTAGAATCAAAAGTAATAGTAACAACTAGAAGAGATTTTTAAACTTGTGGAATCCCACCACTATAGAATCTTATCTAATTTACTTCTCTTCATAAGCAATGGAACAGATTTATTACTGTATATATACTGCCACCAAATGTTGGTCAAGGCAGATGATGTGTAGCAATTTATGTGGTGCTGCTCCATATACGATAGGCAGATATGTCATCTCGTGTCAATAATTTTGAGAATGTCCATATTGTATAAGAATTACGCACACAAAAAACTACATTGGAGTATACAAGCTGGCTGCACTATACTCTATAAATCATTAGTTTACAATTGTATAGCACCCACACTAAGCAAGCTATCTAAGAGCATCAGCACCATGTTTTATGGCAAAAATCTAAAAATATAAAAGTCTTTGGCTTAGCAACATGACTTTGATTTTTAAAAATATCAAAGGAAGATATTAAACATCTGAAGAAAACAACAACTAATTTTTCAATAAGCACGCTTTATGAAAAGCCATTTACAAAATTATAGTAAAAACATAATGACTAGATTAAACAACAGATATAGTGTTTTTCTTTTGAATTATAAACATCTGCTTTTTTGTTTGTATTAGTCATTTTAACGTAATTTTAAAAAGAGGCTCTATTGTCAATACATCCAAAAAAAGTATTCTTTTTGGCATATTTGATCCCCAAACCCAAATTATTGGACCATTGTGTATGTATTAATTTGCTACATACTAATGAACTCAAAGATAATGGGTTGCTAGAGAGCTTGGCAGCTATCTGTTTACAATAGTTTATGAAGTATTCTAAGTGTGTAGCCATTGGCAAAACTATCAATACAACAATATGATTTCCACAATGATGATGTTAGTTTACTTGCATTGCATTAACTGTTCAGTATATAACAAAAGACACAAGTGAGGAAAACTTAAATTAGTTATGTTTGCTAAAAAGTTAAAGCACCTAGAGAAATGACCACAGCTAAAAATTTTCTCTGAGGGTAATTGGCTGGACCCCTTAAGCAATCATATACCTCTATTCAGAATCTAAACCCCATTTTGTTTAACACAAATGTGGCCATTAGTAGTTTTAAAATAGTTTGGTCCTTATAGGGGGCATTAATATAATTCTCTGGTGGTCAGGGCACTAGTTATTTCATGGGAAGAACTAATTTCTGTGAGTGCTGGTTTTATCCTTCCTTCTTTTTTGTTGAAGAGCAAAGGATAGCCATGGGCACTATTCTTATCACTGAGTGAGGTTCATGTAATTTCCTGCTACTCCATAGACCTACTTGAGAAAGGACAGTTAATCTCTCCACTTGTTGCTTTCAGGTAGTTATCTGTCTGTCTGTGCCCCTCCTCTCCCCAATTAATTTAGCTTTATGACAAACATGATAGTCATGTACTTCCTGCTGTATTTTTAGTATGAATGCACTAAAGGGCTTCTTTATGAATTTTGAGCTATTGTTAGCTCATGCAGCAAGTATGATCAGCATTCACTCACTAACTAGATTAGTTTTTTTTGGCTCATTCATTTCTATATACTGTGCATGCATGTGCATTCACATGAACAAGCTTGGCTATCCTTAGTAGTAAATCACTGGGATGTAGTTTACCACAGACGATCAACTAAAAAAAGTTTTAGAATTAATTCTGGATAATTTCCAACATAAAAAAGCTGAGGCATGTCTTTTTTAAGTTTTAGTTAGAGTGGTGAAGGAATAGAGGTGAGGGGAAGATCTGCAACAATACAGAAAAATAAAATGTTTATACCGTTGGGGATAGCTAAAACCACTTCCAGCTTTTTTATTGATGTCTTTGTCCCTGCTGCATCTTTTTCCCTCTATGGAGTAGCAAGAAAGTCTAATAAGACTGTTGCTGCCCAGGGAATAAATGAAGGGAAATGTATCTAACAGAGCCTCAAATAGCAGTAAAATAAATCGAATAGCGCTCCTCTGAAGCAATTTTCTAGCAATTTTACAGTGAAAGCCATGCATGCATATAGTCTCACTTTGGGTGTAGACATGCACTCAAGGCACTTATGAACCATGTAAATCAGACGCTCAGAAGAGTGAACTGAAAGTCTTATTAAATCAATATCCCAATAATTGAGCAGGAATGATTAGCTTAAAGCCAAATTTCAGACAACATGATAAATATACAGTTATAATAAATATGTTTTATTTACTAAAAGAGTTTTATTTCTGCCCATTCGTTCCTGAGGTTTGCACAGTTCTGCCATACAGCATGGTCAGCCTGGTGACCTGTTTTCTTTCTACAGCAGTTACACAACACACCTTTTTGCCCCCAGTCTTTTTATTGGACAGTAAAGGAGCAACATCAGTCTGTCTTCTCTCTGCTGTGTTCTTCTGTCTGCATCTTCTTCTTCCTTGTCAACAAATTTGAATTCTGTGCAGCTGATTGGCCCCAAGCACTGTCACTTTCTCTCTCAGTATGACTGCTGCTGTACAGGGGTTTACAGCAGGCTGAAATCTAGTCAAACTATGGTAGTTACATTAGTTGCATCCAATAAAAACATTCAAAAACGTTAATAGATTCATAAAAGCATTCATTGGTATTTTTATATCTGTATTTAGGTTGGCTTTGAAAACATAATAATGAAAGAAAGCGCAAGAGGATTGAAAATAGTGGTGTTTCTTTTGATGTGCCCCTTGATAGCACTAAAAGCGTGAGTGCAACATCATATCTGTTAGTTTTTAATACTTTTATTAAAGGTTACTGCACCAGAGCCGATGCACTCCCAGCTGCAAGGCTGGAGCTAGTACCCAAGTTTTCAATCCAAGATTGTTTTTAACATTTTGCATTCCAGCTGTTGGATGCTAGCGCAAACACTAGCCTTCTTTTCTTTGAACTCTTCAGGTTGGCTTTGTCACTTTAAAAACACTGATAGCAGCTGACAGCCATGAAGTGCAGGCACCCAGTCCGAGTGTTCTGATCAGGTAAATATCTAACACTTCTAGAGGAGAGTTTCAATTAATCTGACAACAGATTAATCGAAACTTGACATGTGATTATTGGCAGCGGCTATAGTTGTTAGCAGTAATCATTGTGCTCTCCCGGCAGGGACAGCTCTGGGATTCGCCCATCAACGCTGACTATGTTGATGGGAGAATCAAGTGATTTTCTGGTTGCTGGAAAAAAATTGCATAGTCTATGGCCTGCCTTAGCCCTGATCAAGCATTTTCCTATTAGCCCACCAAAGTAATGGGGTTACAAGAATGTATAAAATGGGGAAGGGGGCGGACAAACTTTACTACTTTGAGGAGGTAATAAACCTTTACCCAGACAGACCAGGCTCGTATTTGGTCATATCTGGGGATATGCTGCTAAAGATATGTGAAGGTACCTCTGGGTGTCTGTAATTTATACCAGCCAGAATCTTTCAATAAACTTTAACCACTAGCCTACAGGGCACTTATACCCCCTTCCTGCATAGGCCAATTTCCAGCTTTCAGTGCTGTTGCACTTTGAATGACAATTGCGCGGTCATGCAACACTGTACCCATATGAAATTTTGATCATTTTTTTGTGACAGATAGAGCTTTATTTTGGTGGTATTTAATCACCTCTGGGTTTTTTTTTTTTTTTTTAACAAACCAAAATCAACTGAAAATTTTGAAAAAAACATTTTTTCTTAGTTTTTGTTATAACATTTTGTAAATAAGTGATTTTTCTCCTTCACTGATGTGTGATAATGAGGCTGCAGTGATAGGCACTGATAGGCTGCATGGATAGACACTTATAGGTGGCACTGATGAGCACTGAAAGGCAGCACTCATATATGGCACTGATAGGCAGCACTGATAGGTGGCACTGGAATAGGCGGCACTGACTGGCACTGATAGGTGGCACTGACTGGCACTGTTAGGTGCCACTGACTGGCACTGTTAGGTGCCACTGATAGGCAGAACTGACGGGCACTGATAGGCGGCACTGAAGCACACTGATACTGACTGGCACTGATAGGCGGCACTGACTGGCACTGATAGGTGTCACTGATTGGCAGCACTGATAGGTGGCACTGACTGGCATTGATAGGTGGCACTGACTGGCACTGATGGATAACACGGAAAGGCAGCTCAGATGGGCATTGATATGTGGCATTGATGTGCACTGGTAGGCACTGAAATGTGGCATTGATGTGGCACTTATGGGCACTGGCAGGTGGCATGGATGAGCACTGACAGCTGGCACTGATGGACACTGACGATGCCCTGATGATCAGTGTACATGTCCCTTCTGAGGGATGCCAATTACTGGCTCTCCTCTCGAGCTGTCAGCGTGACAGCTCATGAGAAGAGAAATGCCAATACGAAGCCAACATCTTCGGCTCTTTCCGTTGATCGGTGATCCGCTGTGTCCAAGGGACACAGCGTACCACCGATCGCCGCACTGCGTGCTCCCAGAGCTGCGTATGTGTGGTTAGAATGTGAGGACATCATATGACGTCTTCCCAGAACGAGGGAACCGCCTTGCGCCCGTCATTGTACTATATGGCGGACGGGAGGCGGTTAAGGGACAGAGTTTAACTTTCATTTTTAAGCTTAATATATTCCAGGTGTATTAAAACAAAAGGCATAGAAATTCTTGTAAGGTGTGTGGCCAATCAACAGAATTCGATCATTTGATCTGTTTTTGTCAAAGGAACATGTAGAAAAGATCTCCTCAATTAGCAGCTGCAGCCACTGATCAGTGCATTTTAACAACAGAAGGTACTGCTGACAGAATACAATGACATTTATTCATAACAGCTTTGTTAACATTGTGGTCATGTGATTGCAGAGTGATCACATGATCCCCTGATTGATCAAAGCATCCAGTTCTGGTATCCAGTAAACACATCGGTGGTGGCAGTGGCATCTTGCGTGCCCCAAGGAGTGCCCCAGTGCGCATGTACTAAGCTACATACAGACTGCTTGTGTCGCCACCCTGCAGTACATGTACTTTGGGTGGTCCAGAAGTGGTTAATTTAAAAAAACAAAAGTTCATCAATATAAATCCACCATCAATCATATCTTCCGGGAAATGCAGATTTGTATAAACCATGATGCCCAATGCCTGTTGACTCACTGAATGATAAAAAAAAAACACTGCCCACCCACACATTACAACCCTTAGCTTGACTCAAATGGTATCTGCTGGTCTCCGCCATCTCAATAAAGGCAAATTGGTGGGCCCGACAGGTGATATCATTACTTATTTATTGATATTACTATATTTGGCCAATTACATCATTGGGATTTCCATTGAGCCGGAAGTTCATTCGGCAGTTTGCACAAGATTCTCCTTAGACTATACACAGTGCAGACGTCTCCCTCATATTATTTCCTCTGATGGTCAAAACATCTTAGCACATAGTGTTAGGCTATTTAATCTGTTGGTAAATGTAAACACTCATGGTCAAATGTTTTTATAGTTATTTTTCTATTAGGACCAAATGTTAGGAAATGTTACATTTGCCCAGTGAAAGACAACAAGGAAAAACTTTTCCACACTTTTCCACATTACAAATATTATAGGTATTATTTATTATACCAGCAATTATGTTGAGACATTCGAAAAATATATTTTTAGAACTAGACCCTTTTGTTTTCCATTCAAATTCAACTGCATGCCTTCAAATGGAAAATGCAGTTTGTCCAAATTGCCTATCAACATGACATCTTAGGGACATTTTTCAATTTAGATAAATACAGTATCTATTAGCTTTTAGTCATTGCACACTAATCCTTTTCATCTAACTCATCTTTATATATTTACCAACACATTTTGTAGCACTTTGCATTAAATAGAGCCATAGACCATTCTATCAGTAATTTGTCTTGAAGCAGTTTACACTGTTGTGTCACTTCTACAATCTCATACACGCATACTGTTAGCAGTTTGATATTTGATATATGCTATTTTTGGTTTGTTAGAATTTCAGAGCACCTGAAAAAAACACATATAAACCCGCAAGTTTGCTGATGAATGTAAAATGTTTTCTATTAATCAAAAGTAAAGGCCCCAGTATAAATATATTGTTCAATAAAGAAAATCTAGGCACGATCCTTGAAAATGTTCACTTATAAAAATTAATTGTAAATGTATTATAAACACCTCTTTTAAAATCAGTTGGCTTGTTTTAAAGCTAAATTCTGGGAAGATATGAAAGATACACATCAATTTGGTTCTGGAGACATTAAAGGCTATGCTTACCTTTTAAAAAAAAAAAAATAAATGCACGTGATTTTGCAGTTACCAAAATGTGAAATACCAAGCTCCTGCAGACACTCATTGCAGCTGTCTGCCCATACCTCCATACAGGCAGACAGTTAATGAAGTACAGGAGTAGTCAATGAACTATGAGGGCACTCATCAACACTCTCATAGTTTGTTGAGAGCTGTCATAGTGGCAGATGGAATTTGTAATTCATGCATTCACAGATCTCTGTGAATGAATGGTATTACTGTGTTGGCTGAGGCCCACACAACCACGCTGTTTTTAAAATGTGACAGCGGGCATGGGCGGATGTGGTTGGTGTGTGTGACTACTCCAAAGCAATATGTTACATGTTGCTCCTTAAATACAGGTGTAGCATCCTCCTAGATAGGTACTATGATGTATATAATTGAGCATAGCAAAAAATGGTCTTCTGCTTTACTGGAGATTGTTAGGTATATTTAGTAGCTCTCTCTCTGCTTAATAGAGGAGCTACAATTGTTTAGCTAGTTCATCCCGTATGACTGGCAGTGCTGCTGCATCCAGGTGAAGGTTCATCCGTATCCAGGTAACCAAAGATAGTTCTGGAGTGACAGTATGGGGCCATGCAAATGAGCAGTATGAATATGGATGCAGCTACAGCCAATTACAGGAAGTGGTGCCCTTAAGTATGCTGGTTGATGGCATTTATACTCAGTGAGCACATGGGATTTAGGTTATTCCTCTTCTCCTGAGAAGGGAGTTCCAGCCAGGGTTGAAGTGGCTGCCTCCCCTGGCACATACTGCCAGGAGGCCTCGAGTGGGAGACCGAAGTGCCAAAATGTTGAAACCCAGAGTGTTTCTGAGACCTGACTGAGGGGGATGTCTACAGATCCTGTTTGGTATCATGCAGAAAGGTGACCTGCAGCAAGGGCCTTGTGAGAACAGACCATTCAAAAGGAATCCTGGGACTTGTGCTGTTTAACCCCCTTAGGACCTACATAGCCAGCTGCTGGGGGCAAGCTAGAGAGGACACCTCTGGTATCCAGAAGAGCAGCTGTCCATTTAGTTTCTACATTTCTACAAAAGAACTTTGCTCCATCCTTTGTACAGTCTGATACACAGTTCTACACAAAGAAAACCTATAGATCCACTTAGTGAAATCTGTCCTCAATTGTGAAAAGTTCAATTCAGAGTATCCCACTATATCCCTTTCACAGTTCTACAACAAAATGAAAACAACAAAAACTACAACCCTTAGACTTATCATTGGAGTAACGAGCTGAAGTTGTGTGCACCTGGCTATAGGAAATACTGTGTGCTTAGCTGCAGGTGAAGATTTGGGGGAAGACATGGGAAATATACAGCTGCTCCTGCGGGAATAGCGCTACATGGGTGTAACATATAACATGTTACATAAGGTGAACTTATTCTTTAACATTATCCTTTAATATCAACTGGTTCAACTGTGGGTATAGGATTGTGCATTTCGGATTTTGAATAATTTATTTTTTCCTATCCATTGGTTGAACTGTATGGACTTGTGTAAATTCTTCTATATGAATGGGTAATAGCCTCTTGCAGTTCCTCTACAGTAGAGCAGAAGAAGAAGAGGAAAAAGCAGCAGAAGTTCATGTATTTGCAAGGAGAACACAAAGTGGCAAAGAGATAAACTCATCACCATGCTGCTTCTTCACTGTCCCGTAACAGGCCGGGACAGGTTTACGTGACAGCTATATGGGCTATTCATTTTCTTAGTATGATTGGAGTTCTGCTTTAAATCACTAAACCATTCATTTTCATAAACAAAAATGGGGGTAATTTGTTGAAAACTGTATTTTAAAAGCAAATAATTGTTTTCTTTACAATAAGGATAATCTGTGTCAAAACTGTATTTCATTAGTATGGATAAGTCATTAAATATGCACTTGCCTATTAATGAATGATCATGGCCATGAAATATATTTTCTTCATGCAATATTGCCCTTGGCACTGGAAAATTTCCATCCATCCATTCAAATTATTTTCAACCTTTTTATAAATGTTTCTGGTGCTAATATACATGTCACTTGGCATAGGAAGGCATCATAATCATAATCTTTAATATTGGAAAAAGGTATTTCACTATTTTGGCAATCTACATTGCCTTATTTAGTTATTCGGTTACTGTTATTGTGTAGAAGAGTCAAAGTTTATGATTATATTCTATAATATAATGCATCTCATAATAATTTAGTACAAACATAGAGGAAATACTAGCATTTGTTTATTTGGAAGCTTTCAAAATGCAGGAGATTTTGAATAGTTTATATAAGATTTCCCAAAAACGAAAGAATTTCTGTCAGAGTTTACTGCTCCCATCAAATGTTACCCCCTAGGCTGTATGTGTTGTGCTTATCAGATGTATTTCTGATCAATGTAATCAACAGACATTGTGGCTGTGGGAAGGAACATGTTTAACTGATATGGAGGATATATTAGAATTTGGATGTTTTATGATTTCAAGAAGAGTGTTTTATGATTTCATCACTAGCAATTTAGAATATGGGAATCCTAATTGAAGAAACATGAAGGTATTTTTTCACAGTTTTGCTTGGGTTCCCCTCTGACAGCTGAATGTAAACAAAACAATTGCTGGCAATTAAAAAATACAGAAAAAACAGTGTGTGGGCCCCCCCAGTCCATACCAGTCCCTTCGGGTCTGGTATAGATTTTATGGGTAACCTCACACCAAAATTTAAAAAAAAATGGCAGCTCCCCTCCCATAAATCCACACCAGACACTTAGGACTAGTATTGATTTTGAGGGCAATCCCGTGCCAAAATGTTTTTTTAAATGGCGTGGGGGTCCTCTCAAAATCGATACCAGACCCTTATTTGAGCATGTAGCTAATCAGGTCAGGAAAAGAGGGATGGGGTCAAGGACCACTTCCCCACAACCCTGGCTGGTGGTTGTAGGGGTCTGTGGGCAGGAGGTTTAATGAAATCCGGAAGCGCCCTTTAAGAAAGGGGCCCCCAGATCCCTCACCATGTGAATGAGTAGGGGTACATTGTATATATTGTGCGCCTACTCATTCACCTAAAAAGTGGTAAATAGGAGTAAAAATGCAACAACGGTTTTTGACAAGTTCTTTATTAAAGAATAAAAAAAAAATTGCTAAAAAAAATTGGTAGATCCAACTTCAATCACGATGAACACTGGCCGCCAACCAGAAAAAGAGAGAAAAAATAGGTCCAGTCCCGACGAAGGTTCTCATTGAAAGACAGCTCTGGCACTTCTGCCGCTAAACAAAGTAAGGAGCGGGGACCCAGTGACGCCACCGACCAGGCATGCTGGGTCAATGATCACACCAGATGGCCCTGCCACTTGAGTTATTTAATGGCAGGAAGCATTTTTACTCTTTTTTACCACTTTTTTGGTGAATGAGTAGGGTTACTATGAACCCCATACTCATTCACATAGGGAGGAGCCAGGTTCTGGGGGCCCCTTTTTAAACGGGGTTGATTCTGATAAGCCCCCCGCATGCAGACCCCCACAACCACCGGTCATGGTTGTGAGGAAGAGGCCCTTGTCCTCATCAACATGGGGACAAGTGTCTTTGGGGGATCCCCCCTGCCCCAAAGCACCTCCCAATCACTTGTCCCCCCTTTCCTATCCTATCAAGCTGCATGCTTGGTTAAGGGACTGTTATAGATTTTGGGAGGACCCCATGCCATCTTTTTTAATTTTGGTGTGGAGTTGCCATCAAAATCCATACCAGACCTAAGGGCCTGGTATGGATTTGCGGGGCCCCCAAGCAGTTTTTTTGGTGTAGGGTTCTGCTTAATATCCATACCTGAACCATAGGGCCTGGTAGGGATTGGGTGGACACCCACACTATTTCTATAATTTTTAATTGTCTGCAAATGTTTTGTTTACATTCAGCTGACGTGGCGGCTGCCCACTCCTTGACAACCATGACAGTTACTGGTTGTGAAGGATGCTGACTGCTGCTCACTCCTTAATGTGGTATTTACTACTGTAAATAAATATGCCAGCTGCCATTGGCATTAAATTACAGCATGTTTTCACTATGAAAATATTGTATGACTTCTTAAAATAACTCATATTTTAGTAGCATTTTTTAGTGAATGTCAAAAAACTCAAATACTCAGATGCAGTAAGATATCGCTTTGTGAATGGAGCCCTATGTCACTCTAAATCAACCTCACTATAAACAGTTTGGCTACAAGCTGTACTATGGTTTATATGTTATGGGTAGAGCTTAACGGAAACCTTTTCTGAAAGAATGACTCTGCCAGTATTGGAGCCAGTGGGTTAACAGAACTGTGAAGCATGAAGTGTTATCAGAAATATATCCGCAAGGCAAGCCTCCCTATTTTTTTTTAGGAGAGATTTACTTTAAATCTGTCACAGTTTGAAATTTTAAAATGCTGGGGGTGTGTTCTGGTGGTAATAAACACAATTGATTAACTTGGATTATCAGGCTTTGTGGCTCTTTAACAGTCTTCATGCCAATAGTTTATGTTATACAATGAAGCATATATCTAGAAAATGATTTGTTTACTTTTTTTCCTAAAACATAATTAACTCCGCTATATTCCTAAGGTGATTGCATCTAAATTAAATCCTGATTAACCGCTTGCCACCCTGCCACTGTATATATACGTGTGCAGGGCGGCAGTGGAGCGCAAAAGCACGTTTTAAAACGTGCTCCACGCTCCCGACACATTCGCGGGTAGGGGGCGCGCGCACGCGCTCCCGCCGACCCGCGGATGACTCGATTCGATCCAGGAGGGATCAATCATTAGATTTCAGCCAGTGATTTCTGGCTGAAATCACATGATCGGTCCCTGTCCTACCCTGTCCTGTGTTGACATTTACACAGGGCAGGATATGATGTCATTCTTCTCTGCCTGGACACATTCCGTTCCAGACAGAGAAGAAGACATCCAAACAGTGAGTAAAACACTACACACTGACGGTTAGAACACTCTAGGTCACATTTAACCCCCTGATCGCCCCCCCCCCGTTAACCCCTTCACTGCCCTGTCACCAGTGTCACTGATCAGTGAAGCGATTTTTACTGATCACTGTATCAGTGTTGCTGGCGACTTCCGATAGAGTTAGCGCCCCTCCCAGATAGCGCCAGTTTGCCCGCTAATACACCAGTAGTCCCGTCTAACCCCTTGATCGCCCCCAGTTAACCCCTTCACTGCCCTGTCACCAGTGTCACTGATCAGTGAACCAATTTTTACTGATCACAGTATCAGTGTCGCTGGCGACTTCCGATAGTGTTAGCGCCCTTCCCAGATAGCGCCAGTTTGCCCACCAGTACACCAGTAATCCCGTTTAACCCCTTGATTGCCCCTCCCAGTTAACCCCTTCACTGCCCTGTCACCAGTGTCACTGATCAGTGAACCAATTTTTACTGATCACTGTATCGGTGTCACTGGCGACTTCCGATAGTGTTAGCGCCCCTCCCAGATAGCTCCAGATTGCCCGCTAGTACACCAGTAATCCTATTTAACCCCTTAATCTCCCCCCCAGTTAACCCCTTCACTGCCCTGTCACCAGTGTCACTGATCAGTGAACCGATTTTTACTGATCACTGTATCAGTGTCGCTGGCGACTTCCGATAGTGTTAGCGCCCCTCCCAGATAGCGCCAGATTGCCCGTTAACACACCAATAATCCCGTCTAACCCCTTGATCGCCCCCCCCCCCCGAGTTGACCCCTTCACTGCCCTGTCACAAATGTCATTGATCAGTGAACAGATTTTTACTGATCACTGTATCAGTGTCGCTGGCGACTTCCGATAGTGTTAGCGCCCCTCCCAGATAGCGCCAGTTTGCCCGCTAGTGCACCAGAAATCCCATTTAACCCCTTGATCACCCCCCCCGAGTTGACCCCTTCACTGCCCTGTCACCAGTGTCATTGATTACAGTGAACAGATTTTTACTGATCACTGTATTAGTGTCATTGGTGACTTCCGATAGTGTTAGCGCCCCTCCTAGATAGCGCCAGTTTGCCCGCTAATGCACAGGATTTTTTTTACCAAAAACATGTAGCAGAATACATTTTGGCTTAAATTTATGACTAACTTTAAGTTTACGATATATTTTTTATAGCTGAAAGTAGAAAATATTGTTTTTTTTCTAAATTTTCGTGTTTTTGTTGATTATAGCGCAAAAAATAAAAAGCGCACAGGTGATAAAATACCACCAAAAGAAATCTCTATTTGTGTGAAAAAAAGGACGTAAATTTCGTTTGGGTACAGCATTGCATAACCGTGCAATTATCATTTGAATTAGTGCAGCGCTGTATAGCAAAAAAAGGCATAAATTACAGTATCTATACCATAGTTTGTAGACGCCATAACTGTCACACAAAGCAATAAATATACACTTATTGGGATTTTATTTACCAAAAACATGTAGCAGAATACATTTTGGCTTAAATTTATGACTAACTTTGAGTTTACGATATATTTTTTATAGCTGAAAGTAGAAAATATTGTTTTTTTTCAAAAGTTTCGTGGTTTTTTTGTTTATAGCGCAAAAAATAAAAAACACACAGGTGATTAAATACCACCAAAAGAAAGCTCTATTTGTGTGAAAAAAAGGACGTAAATTTCATTTGGGTACAGCATTGCATGACCGCGCAATTATCATTTGAATTAGTGCAGTGCCAAACAGCAAAAAAAGGCCTGGTCATTAAGGGGAGTAAATCCTCTGGGGCTCAAGTGGTTAATAGTATCTAAGTAATGTTTGCTTATAACTTATAGCAGGGTTCCAGTCAGTTTTGTGTTTATTAAACGTCAGCAGTTACAAAACCTGTAGCTGCTGACTTATAGTAAACATACACTTGCTCACCCATGCCATCCCTTCTATTCTTCTTCTCTCCTTGTCACCGGCATCACAACTGTGGGCACCAGGCTGTGACAGCTTGCCGCTTCTCAGCCGGGTGCCCACTGTGCATGTGTGAGTCGTGCTGTGCATTCTGATTGGTTTGGCAGTCTCCTGGTACCTGTGAAGGTTCCCAGGAGACTGTGGGAGGAAGAAGGGGGCTGAACTTCCGTCTCACTTCACCGCACAGAGAACTGTGCCAGAAGTGGGAGTGGGTATCTGTCAAAATCAGATACTCACTCCCCCCAAAAGGTGCCAAATATGGAAGTGGGGGGGGGGGGCGGGCAAAGAAGCGGAGCTTTCACTTTTGAGTGGACATTGTTTTATGAATGCAAACCATGTACAGCTTTCTTTTTCTTCTTTTTTTTCTTTCCTTTTTTCCTTCATAAATTGCTGTATATTCCTTAAGTTTCTTAGTGTATATATCTTAGGTTATTCTGGTGTCATGTACTTTTATACCATGGCTAGACACAGTAACACAAAAAAAGTAACAGGTGCACAACTTTGAGAATGAATTATGGAATATAAATTCTTGAAATTTCTAACATACAAAATTCCTATTTATACATCAAAGCATTAAAAAGAATGCAAGTTTTGAAACTCTTTTTGGCTCAGTTAGAACTGTTGAAAGACACATAACTGTTCGTGTTTTTGTCATTCGATAATGTGCTGTCTGTTGATCATGCTCAAGATCATGTTTAAGATAACTGTGTAGAACTTGGATCTTAGTGTGGTGTAAAGTATGCTTGGCTGTTTAATAATGACATGACTATTGCAGATGCCTCATCAGTTAATAGAAAAGTATACTTAGTAACGTGGAACATCATTTTTTAAATTTTAGTTCAAGTGTAGTAAACAATAAGAGAGCTGGAAAAAGTAGTAAAAGCCTCCTAAGCCAGTTTTGGATTTATTATTGTTAAAGGAGAAGTAGGGCCAAAGCTTTTTTGGCCCTACTTCTCCTATGGATCACAGGAGTGCAGTTCATCACTCAGCCAGTCCAGGCTCTGGATCGATCCCAACATTACAGTTTGGATCCACCCAGATGCCTGAACTGGCAGCTGGCTCAGCCTCTCACCAAGCTGCTAAGAGCCTGAGCCAGCCGCTCTTACCCCCTCCACAGCCAGGTGCTCCAGTGAGCACTGGAGGGGCAGAGCAGAGAGCTGATGACTAACAGTCACTTCTCTCTGCTCAGAGCAGAGGGGAGAACTGAGTGATTAGCGATGTTTGATCAGTCACTTTTCAGTGCAGAGCCAGCGGGGGACAGATGCAGCATCAGACCGATGCTGCACCCACCTAGGTGAATTTAATTTTGTTTAACCCAATCCCATACTTCTCTTTTAAACTGGAAACATTTACTTGCACTACAACACTATACTGCATTTAAAAATTACAATATCTTTAATAGGTACCGCCCTGCTATGTCAAATAGCTATGTAGTACTGCTGAATTTCCTTGATTTTACTATTTATTATTCAGATAATAATGTACCTGGTACAGCACAAATATCTTTGTACTGCAGACCTTGACAAGCTAGCTCTTCTCCATGTATGGCATCTCTCAGGCAGTCCCAAACAATGAGATAGGAGGTTGCATACCTATATGCATCGAATACACCATAAGGAGTCATATGTTCTATCTGTTAAAGCTGAACTCTGGGATAAACAAATATTGTGTAAATACAATATTCTTACTTGAATGTTGGGGTGCTTTGTGTATTTCTTCCAGATGTGTGAAACTCTGTGCAGGAAGTTCCTGTAATACAGAAAAGTCACTGCTGCTCTCCCTCCTTGTTAGGGTGACTGGTCTTGTCTCCACCCCCTCTTGTAGTTTTCTGTAGACATCCTATAGTGGGTGGGGCCTGCTGGACCCCTTTCAACATCTCTGAACAGTCTATTAAGGAATATATTGAAATGAATGTTTTGTGTCCAGAGTTTATCTTTAAGGCATCAGTTGTATTCCTAGAAATTAAACATTACTGATTCCTGTAGCATAACTGATCTATTTAAAAAGCCTATGCAGCTCTAACCTCAGCATACAAAGGTCCTGTGATCAATGCTCTCTTTCTAGAAATCACCACAACCCCTTTACCTTAATTGAGCATATTAGATTTAGATAGCATCTAAAAACTGCTCATCCTAGTTTGTTTCTTTTGCATTTTTGTTGCTAGAACTAAAGCTACTTCAATTTTATTAGCTATTGTTTATCTGTTAATAGATGGTAATGAGATCTTGATTAACATTATTAAGTCAAAAGAAACAAAGCAGAATTAGCCTCTGGTGGTATAGCATACTTCCAACTAGAAGATTAATGGTCTTTGAAGTTTTCCTTCTTTTCCCCTAAAAACAGATGTTTATTTTGAAGATAATTATCATTTTCTTGTTAACCTTGTCTGGTATTTTTTCAGGTTTTCCAGGCTTGTTTGAGCGATTGTAAAGTATGTATATAGCATGACCTTTTTGTGGGAGGTACAGGCATATTACAGGATATGGGATTTCCCAAACTTTTAACATGGGTAAGAAGATACTAGTTTTAAATGTTTATATTTTTGTTAATTATTATATGATATTTTTTAGAAATCCAATTGTACACACTATGTTGCAATGCAAACTACCACATCTCAACACCAAACAGAATGAAATGTCACTTGGGACTTTTCAATTAGGTTAACAAAAACAAAAACAAATAATGCGATGCACCATAATCAAAGCATCAGCATGTGTTCAGCATGGCTTGCTGCTTTGTTGCAGCAAAAAAAAAAAATAACAACCATAAGGAATATGAATATAACATCAGCATTTTATTTTTTATACAATACATAAAAAAGATTTGACTGAGATAAAACATAGGAAAGACAAAGCAAAAATGTTGGCGTCGAATGTATAGACACATTCACAGTATGAAAATTTGCAAATGAGATTTTCCAGTGGGCAGACATGCAGCTCTTCTGCATGACCATAAACCTGTGTCCACAGCTGTTATTCATCTATCCTGGCCTATTTAAACACCTTCAAGATTACTTCTTCTCTTGCAGTACTTTCTTTCTGATTGAAAACTTACTGCGTGAAACCCACAATGGCAGGTAACTGTCTAAGACTCATCTTCCAAAGATTGACTTTTTCTTTCCTCTGTTGATGTACTTTATATCAGGTTTTATACTTAGATTTAACACTCCCTGCTGAAATCTTTCTGGTGATTCCATCTCTTTTTCCCTTGTAGCTTTTTTGCAAGATCCCCAAGACATGGTTTGATATAGGTAATGTGTCCTCACTCATTAGTATTTAATGTTCCTATTCACTATAAGATATGAGTGCTTATACATGAATCCCTTTTTTCTTCTTCTGTGTAGACCTTGCTGTGGCTGTTGGCCTCCTTGGCCGGCTTCGGCATCCCATCTTGGCTCTCTGTGGGTTCTTTGGCCAGTCACTGTGGGAGTGAGGGTCCTAGAGGGCAGATTCTTTTAAAATATGTATTATTATATATTCTTTACTATGACAATGAATGTAAGTGATCTCTGATCTTTTGATCTTCAGTCTTTGATAAATATTCTTTGCCATATATTTGTTTAGTTACCTAGGCACTTTACCACTCTCCCCTGATGAATACTTTTTGATAGTTGAAACATGTTGGGAACTCTGTGGTGCATAGAAATATTGACATATAATAATGCTTCCATGCATACTATTTTGTAAAATGTCTGCAGGTACAGAGACCAGAGCTTTTTATCTCAATCAAATATTTTTTATATATTGTATAATAAAAGTTTGATTTTATATTCATATTCGTTATGGATGTTATTTTTTTGGCTGCAATAAAGTCTTAGGGGAGATTCATATTCTTCTTTGGCACAATTTTAAGGGATGGAGCAGCCTTGTACTCACAAGCAACTCACCCTCTCTGATAATTAGTGGCTATATTAAATATTTGACACATGCTCATTTTTGGCTTTTTCAAAGTTAATTATTAAAATATAATCACTCCTTATTCAACATGCAACCAATGTATTTATGAATGCATCAATAAAGTACATACATTTTGTATATTAATTTGAGCATGTATTGCTTTCCATGAGTGGACCTTGTTAATGAGGCCTATAACCGTCACTACAGAGCAGCACAGTGGCTAAGTGGTAAGCACTTCCACCTAGCATCACTGGGGTCATTGGTTTGATTCACAACCACAGCACTACCTGTCTGGAGTTTGCATGTTCTCCCTGTGCCTGTTTGGGTTTCCTCCAATGTTGCAAATACATGCTGGTAGGTTAATTGGCTCCTGTCTAGATTGACCCTAGTACGCGCATAAATGTGAGTTAGATGGTAAGCTCCTTGAAGGTTAGGGACTGATGTGAATGTACAATATACAGTGCTCAACATAAATGAGTACACGCCTTTTGAAAAGTAAGGTTTTAATCAATATCTCAATGAACACAAGAACAATTTCCAAAATTTTGACAAAACTGAGTTTTACAGAACATTTTTTTAGCTCATTACATGAAATTAAGGTTAATAATATTACTTAGATTACAAAATCTTCAGTTTTACTCAAATTAATTGATATAAAAATGAATACACTCCTGACAAAAACTACTAGATCTAGTATTTTGTATGACCTCCATGATGTGTAAGGACAGCACCAAGTTTTCTAGGCATAGAATGAACAAGTTGGCGACATATTGCAACATCTATCTTTTTCCATTCTTTAGGAATGACCTCTTTTAGAGCCTGGATGCTGGATGGAGAGTGATGCTCAACTTGTCTCTTCAGAATTCCCCATAGGTGTTCGATAGGATTCAGATTTTGAGACATACCTGGCCACTGAATCACTTTCACCCTGTTCTTCTTCAGAAATCCAACAGTGGCCTTAGATGTGTGTTTTGGATCATTGTCATGTTGGAAAAGTCCATGACGACCAAGGGCACGGAGTGATGATAGCATCTTCTCTTTCAATATAGAGCAGTACACCTATGAGTTCATGATACCATAAATGCAATGCAGATCCCCTACACCAGCAGCAGTCATTCAGCTCTACAGAAGGATACTGCCATGTTTCACTGTAGGCACCATGCATTTTTCTTTGTATGCTTCACCTTTGTGACACCATACAGATTTGAAGCTATCAGTTCCAAAAATGTTTATCTTGGTCTTATCACTCCAGAGTAGAGTCCCAGTAGTCTTCTTCTTTTTCAGCATGGGCCCTGGCAAATTCTAGGAGGACTTTTTTGTGCATGGGCTTTAGGAGAGGCTTTCTTTGTGGACGACACCCATGCATGCCATTCCTTTGCAATGTACACCGTGTTGTGTCATAGGAAACAATCACTCCAGTTTGGCCTTCTACTTCTTTAGCTAACTGCAGTGAAGTTGCATGGCGATTTTCTTCAACCCTTCTCATCAAAAGATGCTCCTATCGAGGTGTGAACTATCATGAACAGCCTGGACTTCTCTGTGAGATGGTTGCAGTTCCATCTTTGTTAAATTTTTGTATCACTCTTGCTACAGTATTCTGAGGCTTAGCTGTTCTTCTTATATCCTTCTCCAGGCTTTGACACATTTCCCTTCCATGTCGTGCCATTGCTGAGAGCATTAAAAATAAGAAGGGGTTTTCTTTGTCAAGTAACGCCCTTTTATAATCAACTGCCTGCTGGATAATGAAAAATTAGACTCACCTGTAGTTGAATTCTTGTTAATTAGGATTTTATTGTCTAAAATTTAGCTTTGCTCCTAAGACTTTCATTAGGGTGTTTTCATTTTTGCAATATGGTCTTGAATGAATTTGTTAGGAAAAATACTTTTTTGTGTGTGCAAATTAACCAATCTTGTTTTCCATCAATGGCCTGCATTTGTGGGAGTAAATTGTAGTATTGAGTCCCATAGAAAATGTTGATTCTGAAAGGAAAGTACAGGTTTCATGACAAATCTGTTGGGGTGGACTCATTTATGCTGAGCACTGTATATGTGTAAAGCACTGTGTAAATTGATGGAACGATATAATACCTGTAGTAAATAGAGATATGTATTTAAACACTGTGTACAGTATTAAATACAGAAATAATATATTTTCTACAAACGTCATTTTTATTTTCTCTGCCTGTGTATATATCTTGTTTCTGAATTCTTGATGCAGCACCACTAAAACAGCGCTTTGCTTGTTTAAAAGTCTTGAAAAATATCTTCGTATAAGTAACCTGTCAAAAGTGTGGGTGAAGGAATGTGAGTGGTCTTTTTTTTGGCAGATGTGTGGTGGTTTCGTTTTGCTTCATCTTTGATGTAAAGAAGAAAAGAGGTACTTATCACTGAAGCAGATTATGCAAAGCCAAAGTTTGACTTTGCTGTAGAGCCACCTAGTGGACAGTGTACATAATGTAGGTAAAACTGCTAAGCACTGAACCTATTTTTAGAAGTTTCTAAATACATGCTTTTTTATTACAAATTATTTATTTTATAATTGAATGTTTGTCTATTAGTCATTTGATAATGTGTACAGGTAACAAACATTTGTTCCATTTTGTTAGTATAATATAAACATTTTGCAATTAAATAAAGGTTTTGGCTTAAAGTGTTACTAAACCCAGGACCCTGCATTTACTATATCTGGTCTTCCACAGTACACAGAACATGGAAATGCAATTATTTTAGGAAATATAAACTGCTAAACACCTTTTCTCATCAGCAGTTAGAGCAGTCTTGTGACTTCTATCAGTGTCCAGGAGAGCACTGCTTGTAGGATGAGTTTTCTTTCTGCTCTGGGAGGATGCAGAACCCCTGACCTCTGTCTAGAGAGTGGTGATTGGCCCTGTGCTGATCACATGCATTCTCCTAAGAAAAAAAAACCTCTCTAGCAATACACACCAAACTAAGCATGTGCAGAGTGTCTACACATGATATGTCTTATCAGGAGATAAGATGGGGGCACTGGAAGAAGGGGAAGATCAGAGAAGTCAGGATAAAACAGCCTTTTTACACAATGCAGAGTATTAACCTCATAGGTTCCACAGTGAGTATAACAAGCATGCTTTACTGCATATACAGACTGCTTTTACTGTTGTGGGTTTAGTAACACTTTAAAGGGCATGCAATGAGCAGATGAAATAAGAAAGTATACAACTTTTCATTACATTGTTAGCAATGAGAAGTTCCAATTGGGCACTGGTTGTCAAAGGAAACGTCCTAGGGAGATTGGAAGGGGGGGCGGAATAGGTTTCATGGGTGCTGAGCAACAGGAAATACAGGTGTAAAACATATATCAGTCAGAATTCACTATGAGATGTTTATGTAGTCAAAGTGGAAACGGTCATTTTTTAGAAATAAATATATACATCAATAGAAAAAAAAACCTCAAGGCTGTCCCTACATTAGGAACATATAAAACTAGCATACAACTATAACAACCTTTACCATCTTGTACCTTGCACACCTCCAAACTCCCTGCCTATTCACTCTTAGTTTATAGAAGTTTGCATAGCATGTTAATACAAGAGTTGCTTAAAACCATGACTCTTTGGAGGTCAGGCCGTGCTTGTATATCTGACCACTGTCTAATGTTGGTCATTTTCACTTTAGATAAACATGAAATAAACTGATTACATTTAAAGAGGTATACGTAGGTATTCAATGTATTGTCTTTTTAGTCATATTATATTTCATACTGGCATACTTAAAAAAAAAAAAAATCAAAGGGCTGAATTTACCTTTCACAGCTCTGACTGCAGAAAGTTGGTTTGCTATGAATTACAGTACTTCACGCTGCTTTTATTATACAATTTGGAGTTGTCACATGCATCAAATTCACATTTCACCAAACACCCTAAACTGCTTTGTGAATGGCTAATATATATGTGCTTACAGAAATGGTTTCTATAAGAATGAATGGTGGAGGGAATTTTCCAGATGTTAGAAAAAAACAGTTACCATTCATTAGCAGTACGTTTGCAGCAGTTTTCTATTCTGCAAGAGTGTCAGTGGACATGCCACATGTGGCATACGCTTTAATTCAAATCTGAAGTTAAAATAAATCTGTTATATAAAGTTTTAAGAACACCAAGTTGTACAGCAGACTGAGATAGTGTAGAAATTGAATTTACTTTTTAACCCCTTCCTGCCCAACCAATAGCAGATTGGCGGCTGGGCGGGCCTTTCGTCCCTCCAGATGGACGTCATATGAGGTCCTCCCCATCTCACCGCTCGTGCGCACCCCTCTGATACAGTGCATCACTGATAAGGGTTAAGAGTCAATGACAGCGGCTCTTTACCAAGTGATCGGCTGGGCCCAATCATAGATGATCGTGTGATCTCAACAAACAGCGGCAATTCACTGTTACCAATTCTCCTCACACACATCCTCTGTGTGAGAACAAAGCTTTGATTAGTGTAGCTGTCACAGCAGCAGCCATCAGTGTACCCTGATCAGTGTAGCTGTCACAGCAGAAGCCATCAGTGTACCCTGATCAGTGTACCTGTCACAGCAGCAACCATCAGTGTACCCTGATCAGTGTACCTGTCACAGAAGTAGCCATCTGTGCAGCCCTAACCAGTGTACCTGTCACCACAGTCATCAGTGCAGCCCTAATCAGTGTAGCTGTCACACAGCCATCAGTGCAGCAATAATCAGTGTACCTGTCACCGCAGCCATCAGTGCAGCCCTGATCAGTGTACCTGTCACCGCCGTCATCAGTGCAGCCCTAATCAGTGTACTTGTCACTGCAGTCAGCAGTGCAGCCTGTCAGTGTACCTGTAACCGCAGCCATCAGTACAAACTATCAGTGCACCTGTCACAGCAGTCATTAGTGCAGCCTATTAGTGTACCTGTTACCGCAGTCATCAGTGCATCCTATCATGACCCTGGAATGCCTGAAGGCACTCCTAGGATGTTGGGCCTCTCTATGTGGCTAGGCTGTGAAAAGGTCCCACACATGTGGTATCCCTTAGGAGGAGTAGCAGAATGTATTTTGGGGTGTAATTATTAGTATGTATTTGTTGTGTGTTATAAATATCTTATAAATTGACAACTTTGTGTAAAAAAAGTAATTTTTCGTTTTCTTTCCATATTTTCCAAAAACTTGACATGTTCAAAAGACTCATTATGCCTTATAGAATATATGTTGGGGTGTTTCATTTCCAAAATGGGGACATTTTTGGGGTCTTTCCATTGTCCTGGTGCTCCAGGGCCTTCAAACGTGTGATAGGTAATCAGGAAATTAGATGTGTAACATATGTCCCTAGAATGCCTAAAGGTGCTCCTTGGATGTTAGACCTCTCTATGTGGCTAGGCTATGAAAAGGTCTCATACATGAGGTATCACCATAATCAGGAGGAGTAGCAGAATGTGTTTTGGGGTGTAATTGCAAGTATGAAAAAACATTACTGAATTTCTTAATTTTCCAAAGAATTGTGGGAAAACATTACAACTTCAAAAAACTCACCATGCCTCTTACTAAATACCTTGGACTGTCTATTTCCAAAAAGGGGTCATTTTGGGGGTATTTGTACTGTCCTGGCATTTTAGGACCTCAAAAAATGAAGCTGTCAGTACATCAGGATTGATCAATTTCAAAGATGATATGGAGCATAGCTTGTAGACTCATAAAAACTTGAAAACACATGATTTGGGTACAGCGTTGCATGACCGAGTAATTGTCAAAGTGTGAAAGCGCTGAAAGCTGAAAAATGGTCTGGGTAGGAAGGGGGTGAAAGTGCCCTGTATGGAAGTGGTTAAACTAATAGTGCCAAGTAATCCATTGTGGATTATTATTTGAAACTGAGACCTATGAACAAAGAAGTGTAGAAGCAAGATAGATGGACATGGACACTGCAGATATTTTTTTTAAACTTGTATCTGTTCAAAGTGAATTTTCTATTACATTGTATCTTTAATCTGGACATTGACTGTCTCAGAGGAAAACATCTTACTTCATATATTTAGTGGACTGTCCAAGTCCAAGGGCAGTTTTTTGCAGACACTGACTTGACAACTTTAGTTAATCATCCCCAAACAACATATTGTGAAAATACATTTACAAATAGTGAATTACTTGATCAAGGGAGAATTTCACTAAAAATAAGGTGCAAGGAATATATCAGTAACTGCAAAGAGAGGGTCTCTGTGATTAGAGGAGACATCTCTGAGGAGACCAAGCAGAGGGATTTAAATGATAAGCAACACAGAGGAGTAGAACATTTAGTAAAGAAGGATATGGTGAAAAAGGTGAAAGGCATGAAAAAGTGGTAGTGGTTTGAGATATTTCAAGGTTAAATTCAAATTAAGGTAAAAATAACAAGATCACCATCTTCAGATCCTGTCTGTGCATCTTGAAGGAGGTGCATTACTATTCATTTTGTTTCTCTTCTGTTTAATTCTGTTAACCTCTGCTGGACATTATACACAGAGAATATATCAAAGAACATAAATTCACTTTCAACTATATATTATTGTATATATTAAGGGTTCTTTAGGGACCCTATTCTATTATGCCATGGATATTAATCTATGTATGTATTGTATAAGATCCCCAAACTCTACTAGATATACATTGTCGGGTTGATTTACTAAAACTGTAGAGTGAAAATCTAGTGTATGGTAGCCAATCAGCTTTTAACTTCATCTTGTTTAATTACGTTTTGACAAAAAAAATGTAAGCTGATTGTTACTATGTGGAGCTACACCAAATTTTGCACTTTCCATTTTTTAAAAATCAACCCCTATGTATGTGTAGTGTCAAGCTTATGAAAACAGGCATGGCACATTTTTTACCTTGAATATGCCAGTGTTAGGATTTATGATGCTGATGCCATCATAGTGCTTTCACATATATAGTTTGAATGCTGGTGCCTTGACTAATGCTGAACTGCTTGCAGATTCAACAACCTGAAATTTGCAAAACCTCCAGTATCCTGGATACAGTGCTCCCCAACTGAATCAACTACTCAAACCCCTACCCCCAATCCCCCTGGGATTATGGTCACCTGCATCAATATCACCCCCTAGACTTGAATGCTTATCTCCTGAACACATACAGAATATTAATGCCCCCATAAACTGTATACCAGAACACTCCTTGGACTCAATCAGTTGATTGCTGAAGCATTTGGACACATAACTATCTTACCAGATGCATGCCTCCCTCTTCCCACCTCACAAGGACCACTCACCCAAGACCATTTGCAGTACACTTGACTAATTTGGCCAGCATGACCCACATTAAACTGGCAAGCATTGACGTTGGCACCCCCCCATTAACTGACACCCCCCTGCTAACACTCACAGCACTTTGCAGTTTTTCATGACTATCTTAGGTGTGAGTGATCCAAAAATTCCAATTCAGCCTGATCTGATGTAATACTTCCAAAAGGTCTGGGTAGGAAGCGTTTCTGTTTCAATGGTTTTATTAAAATTAACATGCAAACAGTTAACGAAACAGCCAGAAGCCCTTAATGGCCGTGCCGAATGGAACTCGCAATGCAGGTGAGACACAGAGGGAAAAAATAAAAGTAGTATACATTAACAATGTGTAAATTAAATGCAGCAAACAAAAATATCCCAATCACCCTTGAAAGGAAAGTACCAAAGAAAATAAAAAACAGGAATAAAAAGATGTAAATGCTGACTCTACAGGAACAGCCCGAGATCTACTCCACTTTGTATCATGCATGGGAAGAATAGGGTGCTACACAGTTTGTCTTTAAGTCATATTAGGACATTAATCCATCAAAGGGTGAACTGAGGAAAGAAGAGTAGGAGAGAAGAAAAAGGGAGTAAGATAATTAAAGCAAAGGGAGAGACATAATCCAGAGAGAGAAAGGATTTGTTATTAAGATGTAGTCTGTAAGCAACTAATCCATAGGCTCCAGATTCGCTCAAACCTGGTAGAGGTATCACATAGGATGCTGACCATTTTCTCATTGACCATGATCCATGAGACTTTTCATCGATGCAAAGTCCACCACTGGACTCTTCCAGGCAGTTGAAATTGACATTTTGGCTGCCAGGAACATAAAATAGATGAGAGTCTGAGTGGATATGGAGACTACAGCTATGGGTTCATTAAGCAGCGCAGTTCTAGTGTTTTTATGACATTAGTCATGGTCACTGTGAAGATCAGGAAAAAAAATTGTATCCAGTACCTTCTAACTTTTGGGTACTTTAGGGTACGTCCACCATACGTGGAACATCGTTCCTACTTGCCCACATCCCCAAAAACAAAGCGAGGAGAAGCCAGGGTACATTCTTGACAAATGGTCTGGGACCAAATACCAATGAGAGAGGACCTTATAGCCTGCCTCTATGAGGGAGACATTCATAATGCTTTTATGTATTCTAAGAGTCCAGTCCCTCCAGTCCTCCTCACCTATGTACCTTTCTTAGGCAAGCATATACGGAAGTTTACTTGAAGTGGAGACAAACAATTTATACAGGCTTGAGATGCCCACCTTCTGAACTTCACTGCAGAAACACCTGCTTTCAAAAGCTATGTGTGTGGTAATGTCAACAGTGTTTTGTTGTAAGGAGAAGAAAAAATGGAGAATTTCCTGCAAGAGGCAAAATTCAGTGTTGGGCATCCCGAGCTGTTGTGAAAAATATGTAGTGGGGTGTATCCCCCTATGATCCAGAAAGTGTCCCACACGATATAGGCCTTTATTTATTTATCCACCATTGGAATTCCTCTGAGCAAAGACCAGGGGGAAATTCTGGGTTGCCAAAAAATGGCGCTAAAGAGGAATGGGGGAGTGAAGTTCGGCCAGTTTGTGGGAAGAATCCCATAAATGCAATAAAAGCGACAGTGTAGGGCAGTGGATTGTTCTCCGATTCCAAAACCCACATTAAAAGATCGATAGGGAGAGGTGCGCAAACCTGTGCCTCCAAGGCACTCTGGTCAATAGGAATTGGAGTACATGTGGGTCAATTGGGTTATCTGAGTTGCCCTATAGTATTTCTTGGGACCCCATCCTACCAGAGTCTTGTAAAGTATATAGCATTTGACGTTGCACTGTGTGACACCTAGTATCCCAAATAAAGTGCAGTAATTTGTTTTTGAACCTATGAAGGTCAGTGGCCGGAACTGCTATGGGCAGGGCATGAAAATAATAGAGGATTTTGGGTAGCAATACCATCTTAACTGTGACAATCCTACTCATCCAGGACAGGGAAGCAAAGGATGACCCCATCTCAACATCCCGCAACAAATGTGTGCATAATTTGCCTTATAAAGTGTTGCTATGGAAGAGGTCAGCTTAATTCCTAGGTACGGCAAGGAGCTTGTCTGCCAAATTAAGCTATATTGGTCTTTCAGACTCTGTAAAGTGTAAGTTAATGTTGAGTGCCTTAGACTTCTCCCAGTTCACGGCCAAACTGGAAATATTCTGAAATTGTGCCAATGTGATCAATGAGGGATGGAAGAGAGGTGAGTGGTGAGGTAAGAAAGAGGAGTAAATCATTGGCAAACAGAGCGCATTTATGTTGTTTATACCCACTGTCTACACCTAAGATGTCAGGTTGGGTCCGGATGGCTACAGCCAAAATCTCGATGGTGATGATAAATAAGAGATAAGATCGAGGGCAACCTTGACGGTGCTGGATGCTATAGATATAGGATTGGAGAGGTATCCCCTCACTCGTATTTGCTCCAAAGGATTACAATATAGTGTGTGGAGGAAAGTCATAAATTTGGGGCCGAAGTGCAACCTGGAGAGGATCTGAAATAAGTAGTCCCACGAGATGGTGTCAAATGCTTTCCAGAAATCCAATAAAAACAGCAAACCTCTTTGTGAACTGCCTCAATCCCAAGAAGACTGTAAAATAGAGATGAGATCAACAGCTTTCCTAATCTGAACCTGATCCATGTGGGCATAGTTTGTGACTAAACCATTCAGCCTGGTAGCATACATTTTTGGCAAGAGTTTCAAGTCAGTGAAGCTGGCAGTTTCAAAAACAGAAATACATGAATAAATTGATTTTGGAGACTAACCATGTTTAACAGGATGCTGAATGTCAAGCCAAGTCATATTTAGAGTAAGAGAGGAAAATTGCTGGCTACTTCCAAAAGCTGTACCAATGAGTAACAAACTTAATTTATCAGGAGTAGATGCCAGCCACAATGCCTGATGGCAGTGACCCACCAGCTAAAACATAATGACCCATGCCACTACGATCCTTTTCCATTGCACACACTTTCCCCTCCCCCGCTCCCAAACTGGTTGCTGAATGTCAATAAAATGTCAGTGATATCACCTAGGATGTCCATTGGCTTGTTTACAGTGTGAAACAACACTAGTGGGTGGCGGGAAGCTGTTATTTAGGGGTGGTAGTAATACAACCACTAAATAAATGACTTCTAGATGCAGCAGCAGGAGGATCAGGCAGGGGAACTTGGTGAATCTGGCTATGCAGTTCACCTATTTTGGCTGTCTCGTGGTCTTCTATATTGGTCAACTCATGGTTGGCCTAAACCCGAAGCTCATCCTTAATGAGGATCTACCATAACACTGAACCAGACTTAAATCTGGTGCACTTGAGTTTCTCCACGTTGCATTGCTGAATCACTGAAAGATGGCACAGCATACCTCTAGGAGGTAGCAAGAGGCAACAGAAATTAGAGAACAGAGGAAAGCTGAAGAGATAGAAACAGTTCCAACTGTACTAAAAGGTGTTCTACATGGCTGTATTACTTACGTTACATAGATAATCATAGTTCACTTTTTCCATGTATAGTTTGCAGATGAGTTAGTAAATCTCACCGAATAATGTCACCCAATCATTTGCAATTCATTATCAAAGGACCATACAGTATATCACTGCATTAATAGTTACATGATGGGAGGAATTTACTAAAACTGGAGTAGCTGTGCATGGAAACCAATCAGCTTTGATTTTCAAAGCTTAACTAAACAACTAAAGCTAGAAACTAATTAGTTACTATGCACAGCTCCTACACATTTTGTCTGCGCCAGTTTTAGTAAATTCCCATCTATGTCTCCTTAACTTCTTTAAATACTGTATATATATATAACTTTAAGATACCGATCTGTAAGAGACGTTAGGAATTAGGCTTGCAGAGTAGAATCAAATGCTTAACTGCAGAAAATGAGGTATTTGTGTGCAGATGGTTAGACCGAACAGCAGGAATATTTCCTAGGACAAACATTTTTAGATAAAAGTTCTCCAAAACCTGGAAGTGTCCTTGGAAATCAGGAGAAGCCTCTAATGCTGAAATCATTTTTTCAATAGTATATATTTCAGCTATGTCTCTATAGCTTAAGTGTTCTCTCTACATATATTACTGGTAAATCTTTTTTTTGGTACCGTTTGTGTTTTGAATAGATTTATTGTACTTAGCACAGCATTTAAATTCAGTGCTGTGGTTTTGACTAAAAATGACTTCTGAGTGTAATCTGGATATTTGTCCCTAAAGGGCACTGTAATTTACCAAAGTGAAAATATATATTAAATTACCAGATTAAAAGGAAACACATATGGTGCTTAGTGAACTTTTGACACATTTCTGGCTAGAGGTGAACATGGTTGAGATGCTTTCAAAGCTATAAATCCCTAAAGCTGACAAACTTCACAATATATTTCTTTTTTCTCCTTCTCATATGCTGTTCAGAGTTACTATATGGTGTACAGTTCCTTTCAGCTTATGTTATCTTGCTCTTCTAAGTACAAATTCTATGTGTCAAAAATGAGAAATAAAAGCTTACAGGCTTGGAAAGTCAAATATGTACTCTACAGCATTCAGAACAAGCAGCCTAAGTATATACAGCATATATAATATATATGTATATATATACACACACACACACTATGTAGTGTAGGCGTGTGTGTGGGGGCTTCCTATACAGAAGTCATAGCAAGCCTACCTGGAGGTTACCCCATTAAAGAGCCAATAAATAAAAAAGTAAAATAATTAATTAATTGGCTCTGGCCTTCACCCATACAGCTCAGCAAACGTGGACCTAATTAAAACCTATTTTAAAATACACAAAATACCCTAGTTCTGCATTAACAACTATACATGTAGAAGTATTCATTGGGCAGTAATCAGCATCAATAGCTATGGCCACTGAGCAGGTAGGTGACACAGGAAGCTGTTAAGCTGAACTAAGAAGTAATACAGTCGTATCCCGTGTTGTGTAGTGTGGCAGAAGTATGTGAATTATGAGCTTCAGATTCACATTTCCATTATGTGTACATTATAAATTACACACATATTATTATATCTAGTTTGACACTGTAATAGCATCTCAAAAATAGCTGAACAAATAAAAAGTTAATAGCTGTGCATTTGAATAGCTACATTTTGACAAAACAGATGGCTAAAAAAAAGTTAAAATAAAAAATAAAACATAATAACCGTAAGGTCTCTTTCACACGAGCGATCCAATTAGGTCCACCTGTCAGTTTTTAGGTGAACCTGATTGGACCCTCGATTCAGCCCTATGGACAGGTGGGTGTAAAGGAACATGTGTCCATTTACACCTGCCTACCTCCAATCTGATTTGGTATGCAAAAAAAATAAAAATAGAAGGGGATCCGTTCTCTTCCATCTTATCAGAAGGCAGTTGACTGTAAAAAGACAGTGGATTCCATTTACACCTGGCCACCCATAGAGCAGAGAGGGCTCTGTCCGTGTCTGCTCTGCAGAAACTGAGCAGACATGGACCTGTAATCTGCTCGCTTTGCTCTGGTCAGCAGGGGACCAGCAGACAGATCCCCTGCTTATCAGTAAGAGTTCATCCTATGTGAAAGGGTCCTAATGAGGTAAATAACTTGAAGCATACTGTACGTGCATTATTTTCATTACTTTACATGATTTGCTGAACTTTACTATTAAAAAAATATGTTTTCAACTATCTAAAGGTGAAATCACAGTTTCATTTATTGCATGCATGCTATGTTAGCTATGTTTTTTCCATCTTGTGTACAAAAAATCTTTTGCAAAGGCTGCACCATATTTTTTTCCTTTTGTTCTTGCTTCTGATTGGGAAATTATTATCAGTTTTCATAAATTGTCTATAAAGGAGAACCAAAACTGAGTTACTTAAGTTGACAATAAAATACAAATTATTAGAACTGGAAGTTTTGAATTAATTCACATTTTATCATCAAAGAACAATGTGCATTTACACCATGATGACTGTGAGATAAAATAATGAACCCAGTTAAAATAACTCATACAGCTTAGAGATTTGACCCCATTAAACTTATCAAACAACAATGTAATAAAGAATTTGTTTTATACAGTTTCCTGGAATGTAACTTCTAGTTTCGAGGCCCGCTTACATAATATAAAACTGTAAATGTAACTATCATCATAAAATGTAGAGCCCGACTGAAATCTGAAATAAATATTTCCTATGCAGTCTAGCTTCATAAAATAAAATAAAATGGCATTTTTTTATTATGCATTAGTTCTCAATAGTGTATGAAGCTGCCCTGTTTTGGGAACAGAACATGGTAATCATACAATGTGCAGCACTCCAGATCTCCAATGTAACAAAACATGCCCCTTGTACAGTGCTCTAATCAACATAGCTTAAGGTCCCTAAGCAGCACTCTTGATCAAAGCACTAAATTGTGAGGTTTATTTACTACAGCTGATTCACACCACTTCACCACGTGAGAGTAGAGGTCCAACTTTCAATTATGCTGCCGGCACAGGTCAGTTTCATACACTGGTAAGTAATAAGCACAAGCACATTCAAAATTCCATATTCTTTTTCAGTAGGACAGCATAATATGGTAAAAACTTTTCTTCAGTTGGACTTTATTTAAAACGCTTTTATGGTAAGGGAAAGAAATATTGGGGAATTTATTACTGGCCTCCAACTGAATGTCCTAGTTGTCTGGAAATCATGGTACTGCTCCAACTTTATTACTTTAGACACCAACAAGCAGACAGAAAAATAAATCAGTGACATCAGAACTCCTGATCTGCATACCTGCATTCAAAAAGTGCCAAAGCCATTAGATCATCATGACAGACAGAAAAGACGACTAACATTTCAGGCAAGCTCAGTAATGACAAATATTGTATTTTGTTCAGCACGGGTTGCTTTTAAAATTAAATCAGTTATTTGCAATGCTGTGTATAATCAGTGCTTTCATTTTTCATATACATGATTCATTTTCTTTGTTTTTACAAACCTCTAGTAATGTGCTGAAAAAGCACTAGTAGGTCAATATGTATATAAATACTTACAAATAAATTACCATATTGGAGAAATACCAGAATAAACTGTATTGATATGTCACATTAATTTTTAGAATATGATTTAATTCCCAAAGGAATTGTGACATATCCCTGTCACGTGATAGTAATGGCCTTCATTTCTAGGTATATGTTAGATATTGTTATGTTATTATCTAGGTTGACAAATTTCCATGAAGTTTGGCCTATTTTAAAGCAGATTTGGTTTAGATGAAGGCAAAATAAAAGCCCCAGGTCAACTAAGGTGAGTCTTGTCATACAGGTCAAAAAAAATCCATTCTCTCCAGTGATCACAAAAGGGAAATGGATCAGTTCCCTGGATCAAAATATTACCAGGTTTAAAATGATTTTCCTGATGTTGCTACTGTTGCCAAGTGTGGAAAAGCAATTTGTATGTAGATGGTAAAATCTCCTCCATACACAATAATATCTTTTTGTTATTTGTACAATCCGTGGATGAAAAGTTTATCTGTCAAGTCTTTATACTGACCTTAAATACTATGTATTGTTAGCGTTAGATCCGGGGTCAGCAACCAGTAGATTGTGATCTACCAGTAGATTGTGGCCAGGTGACTGGTAAATCGCAGTCTGGGCTTGCTGATCTCCCATCCCAGAGCATCAAACATGATGCAATGCAGAGCGACTACTTGGAAAGTAAAGTTGGAGCTGTAATAGGGAGCAAGAGCCGCATACTGTAAGCCGATGCCTCCTCTGTAGTCTTGGCTTCTGTCCCATGCAGAGTGATGCCAACTGCACTCCACCTTTTATCCTTGCTAGCAGTCTCCAGAGTGGTGCCAGCAGCAGTACAGAAGAGATCTTCAGGTCAGTGTGAAGCAATACACTGGGCATTATAGGCCATAGACTTCTATTATATGCTGCTGGTTGGGTGCACTTTCTGAAATGATTAATATTATACAGGATTTATATAGCACCAACTGTTTGCTCACCGCTTTACAATATAAAGGGAGACAATACAGCAACAATACAGTTCAATACAAGAGGGATAGGGGGGCCCTGCTCCTTGGAGCTTACAATCTAGGAGGGAGGGGCCAGTGATACAAAAGGTAATAACTGTGGGGGATGGACTGGTAGGAAGAGTAGAAGATTTCATTATTAGCTGAGGGCAGGATAGGCTTCCCTGTAGAGATAGGTTTTCAGAGATCGCATAAAAGTGAGCAGAGTAGGCGATAGTCTGATAAATTGGGGTAGAGAGTTCCAGAGGATGGAAACTCTGGAGAAGTCATGGAGACAAGCATGGGGGGAGGAGACAAGGGAGCTAGAGAGCAGGAGGTATTGTTAGAAGCTGAGAGTACGGTTTTGGGTGATATTTGGAGACAAGATTGCTGATGTAATTTGGGGCAGAGTTATAAATGGCTTTATATGTTATTGTTAATGTTTTGAATTTTATCCTTTATCCGTTGGGCAATGGGAAGCCAGTGGAGGGATTGGCAGAGAGGGGTGGCTGATACAGAACGGTTAGTAAGGTGGATGATTCTGGCAGCAACATTTATGATAGACTGAAGAGGGGATAGCCTGCGATGAGGTAGGCCAATGAGGAGGGAGTTACAATAGTCAAGGCGAGATATAACAAGGGAGTGAATAAGTTGCTTAGTAGTTTACGAGGTTAAGAATGGGCGTATCTTGGAGATGTTGCGGAGGTGAAGTCTACAAGATTTGGACAGCGATTTGATTTGGGGCTGAAAGGACAGATGGGAGTCTAGGATTACACCTAGTACCCTGGCATGAGGGGAGGGACTGATGATTGTGTTATTGATTTTGATGGAGAAGTTAGGGGAGGGGGCACGGGCTGGAGGGAATACTAAGAGCTCAGTTTTGGAAAGATTTAGTTTGAGGAAGTGGAGTGACATCCATGCCAATATGTCACTTAGTAGGTTAGTAATGCGAGAGGAGACTGAAGGGGTGAGGTGAGGGGTAGAAAGATAGATTTGTGTGTCATCAGCATAGAGATGGTACTTAAAGCCACGGGAGTTTATCAAGTGACCAAGGGAGGAGGTGTAGATGGAGAAGAGTAGGGGCCCAAGGATGGAACCTTGAGGGACCCCTACAGAAAGAGGGAGTGAAGAGGAGGAGCCAAAGTAACGCTGAAGGAGCGCTGCGATAGGTAGGAGGAGAACCAGGAGAGAGCAGTGTCTTGGAGGCCAAGAGAGTGGAGTTTTTTGAGGAGGAGGGGATGGTCAACCGTATTAAAAGCCGCAGAGAGGTCGAGTAGTAAGAGTATGGAGTAGCGGCCATTGGTTTTAGCAGTTAGTAGATCATTAGTGAGTTTTAATAGGGCAGTTTCAGTGGAGTGTAGTGAGCGAAAGCCAGACTGTAAAGGGTCAAGAAGGTTGTTGTCAGTGAGGTAGGAGCTCAGGCGATTGTAGACTAGGCGTTCTAAGAGTTTAGAGGTAAACGGGAGCAGGGAGATGGGTCTTAAGTTGTTCAGGTTGGTGGGGTCCAGGGAGGGCTTTTTAAGTATGGGAGTGATGTGTGCATGCTTTAGAGGGGAGGGGAAGGCACCGTTAGAGAGGGAGAGATTGAAGATGTGAGTGAGGGAGCATAGGACAGAAGAAGAGGGTGACTGTAGTAGCTGTGAGGGGACAGGATCCAGGGGGCAGGTAGTGAAACGGGCTTCTGAGAAAACCTTAGTGACCTCTTCAGGAGTAGGAAGAGGAAAGTGTTGAGGGGGATTAGTATAAGGTATGCTAAGTGGGATGGATGTCTGTGCAGTGGCGATGCCCCTACGAATTGCATCAATCTTGCTTTTGAAATCTCGTGAGCAGTGAGTGAGGTGCTGGGTGAAGGTGGAGAAAGTAGAGAGTTAAAAGTAGAGAAGAGATGACGAGGACTGGATAATAAGCTATTGATGAGAGTGACAAAGTAGGCTTGTTTAGCAGCATGGATGGAAGAATTGTATGTTAAGGAAGCAGATTTATATAAGGTGAATGCTTGGTGAGATTTGGTTTTATGCCACTATTGCTCCAGCGCACGACTATGTCGTTTAAGATTTCTGGTGTCGTCAGTCTGCCAAGGTTGTAATGGCCGGGGCCTGATGCTTCATGTTGTTAGAGGAGCAAGTGAGTCTAGTGTGGATAAAGCAAACTGTTGTAGACAGTAGTGGCCAGGTGAGGGCAGAACAGGGGAGAAATTCTGTCATAGATTTGGTCAGTTGCAGAGTAGAAAGGAGCAGGGTTCAAGTTGTGAAGGTTTCTGCAGGTAATTGTTTGCTGCTGGGAGGGATAAGTGTTTGAAGATGAGGGCACTGTGAAGGTGATAAGATTGTGATCAGAGAGAGGAAAGGGGGTGTTTGTGAGGTTGTAGGGAGTGCAAAGACGGGAGAAGACAAGGTCTAATGTATTCCCATCAGAGTGAGTGGAGAACTGTATACATTGTGCTAATGTTAAAGATGAGGTTACGTTGAAGAGTTGGGATGTAGCCGGGTTGTTGACATTAATGGGGATGTTAAAATCTCCAAGAATGTTAGTGGGTAGTTCAGAGGAGAGAAAGTAGGGTAGCCAGGCGAGAAAATCATCTAGAAAGCGTGACACCGGTCCAGGAGGCCGATAGATCATTGCAATCCTCAGAGAAATGGGAGAAAACAGCCGAATGCAGCAAGTCTCTAAAGAAGAGAAGCATAGAGAGGGAGGGTTAGGGAGGACTTGAAAAGTGCTCAGTGGGGATAGAAGCAAACCAACCCCTCCTCCTTTCCGACCACTGGGTCTGGGTGAGTGGGTCCAGAGAAGGCCTCCATAGGAAAGTGCTGTGGGAGAAGAAGAATCTGCTGCTTGAAGCCAGGTTTCTGTAATTGCTAGTAGGTTAAGGGAGCGGGAGACAAAAATGTCATGGACAGAGGTGAACTTATTGCAGACAGAGAGGGCATTCCAGAGTGCACATGAAAAAGGGAGGCTGGTTTTTGGGAGCATGGGGATTGATATTAAATTGAGGGGATTGCGGCTATTCCTGGAGGAAAGAGGGTGGCTGGTGTGGAGTTGAGATACTGGAGGACCAGGGTTTGGGGCGATATCCCCAGAGGTTAGGAGAAGAAGAAGGGTGAGGAAAGTAACAAGGGAGCGGGATGTACATGAGTGTAAATGCCTTCCAGTCCTGTTGTTTGGGACAGCAGGTGAGTGAAGTATCAGCAGGAGGTGATGAGAGCAGTAGTAGGGAGATGGTAGCAGTGAGGGTGAGATGTGTAATCTTTGGGGTGGAGCAGAGGGGTAAGGAAAGGAGATTTTGGTAACGCAGGATAGTAATACGAAAAGGAGGAGTAGAGATGGCATATTTAAAGATAGGTGGAGTGGGAATCAGACTTGTAGGAGATGTTTCCCAGGGTGTTTGCTTGCAGTCCATCCAGTGTGCAGTAGAGTTCTTTGCGTTATCTTCCTGCTGCTTGAGTTATCCTGCTTTAGTTCAACTGCTGTGTTCAACTGCTGCTGATTCGCACTCCTGCAAAAACTTCACTCATGCACAAAACTGCACTCCATCTGTGACTGTGCCCCCCTATCTGTGACCTCCCCCCATGAGCTGATCTAAATTTATAGGGAGATGGTCAAATGAGCAACTCTTCTCCGCCCCAATTAAGAACTGATAAGGATCACATGAATTGGGGGGATGTTTCTCAAACACAGACCAGAGTAATAAAAGAAGTGCAGCAAGAGGTGAGAATCTATCAACAAACAGACAAAAATATATACACTTTTTGTTCAGAGATAGAAGTCTATGTGTTGTTGAACTTACAGTTTAGAGTGGAGGTGAGAGCAGCATTTTACCTGTGAAAAAGTAGAGAAGCCAGGATTAGGGTGCTGTGTTCAACTGCTGCTTCGCACTCCACTTCTGAATGCAGGAGTTTTGGTGCGCTTTCAGAAAGCACACCACACCTGCAGCATATAATAGAAGTCTATGGCAAAATGCAGCTTACCCAGGAAAGTGGCATATGCACTATGCCACACCTGCGATGCAGGTAAACCCCAGCACATCAGTGTGAAAGCAGCCTTAAAGGGGGCTCAGAACAGTGAGTGTACATTTTCAGTCTGGGGGGTGGTAAAACCAGATAGTTAAGATGTGTTTTTACTTCCCCTGCCCCAAACCGCACACCCTTTAGCTTCAGTGGCCAGTGGTGTAAACATGTCGCAGCTGCGCAAGGGTTATATGCTTTGTCATGGTTGGAACATGTTGCACCTGCCAACCATGCCCCATTAAAGTGAATGAGGCCACTCTGCAAGTGCCCTGCAAGCTTGTGCAGTACAGCAAACTAGAGGTTAAAGCAGGCAGCATTATGTTGCTTTCTTACTACCTGCTTTAACCCTTTGGACCCCGAAGAAGCATGCAGTAGCAGGGCATTTGCAGAGTGGCTCCATTTACTTGAATAGGTCATGATTGGCAGGTAGTAGCACCCACCAAAAGCAACAGTGGGTTTAATTCCTTCTGCGGCATGTGTACAACTTTGGCTGATGCCTGAGCAGCTAAAGAGGGTAGGGCTTTGGGGCAGTAAAACCCCGACTCAACAGCAGGGTTTTACTCCCTTCCCCCAAGGATTCCATTGCTGAATGCAACTAAGGGCTCATTCACAAGTGCAGCAGAAATTTAAACCCATGATTGCCATGCAATGCACGTGATTTCGGCATAGTACAGTAATTAGAGGTTTAAATCAGGTGTGAGGAGGTGACACTGTGCCCGGTGATATTTGACTACTCCAATGTTGTTCAGGTAGCTCTCCACCTCTTTAGGATTGCCTACCACTGTGTTAGATCATCTTCTTTCCAATTCAAAATCTTTAATTTTAGAGAACTGCCCACCCTTTTGGTAACTTGGTTGCTTTGTGACTTTAGCAAACTTTCTTTGTTACTACAGCGCAAAGCCAAAAGAAAAGTAAAAAATACCGTAAAGCTTCCTAGTGCCACATCCTAAAACGTGTGGTAGTGAGGTTTGCTGCTTTGGAATGTATTAAGGAAAATCCTAGAGAAGGTGACTTTGACAAATACATCTTGCGGTGAGAAGCACGCTGGATATACCTCCTTAAGGCTACCACTTTTCCTGGTCTAAAAGAAACTTTGAGATATAAACCCTTTTTATAACTAGAGATGAGCGAATTATTCAAAAATTCGATTCGGCTGATTCGGCGAATTCGCGGAATAAATTCGATTCGAGTCGAATATATTCGCTGCGAATTTAACTTATAAAAAGGGTGTTTCTAGGCTTCAGAGAGCCTTTATATTAGTGCAGAACACTGTACCTTTAATTTAAATGCCCTTGGAGTCTGCTGGGGAAGAGAAATAATACTGTCAGTCAGTATGACATGCAGATGAGTGCCGTCGATCTTAGAATCACCGCACACTTCACTCATTTGGGCAGTCACGGGGCCAAAACCAGAGTGTGGAGCCACAGTGTGGCAGTGGAGGCAGCAGCAATGGGAGGCCATACAGCACCCTATGAAAAAATGGAACCCACCAGCAGTGTGAGGAGACCTGAAAGTGGCACATGGCAGAGTGTGGCGATGGAGACAGCAGCAATGGGAGGCCGTACAGGGACCCATGACACACTCTGGACCTGGCAGCAGCATGAGGAGGCGGTACAGGGGCCCATGACAGATTACGGGCCTGGCAGCAGCATGAGGAGTCGGTACGGGGGCCCATGACAGATTACGGGCCTGGCAGCAGCATGAGGAGTCGGTACGGGGGCCCATGGCAGATTACGGGCCTGGCAGCAGCAATGGGAGGCCATACAGCACCCTATGACAAAATGAAACTCACCAGCAGTGTGAGGAGACCTGAAAGTGGCACATGGCAGAGTGTGGCGATGGAGACAGCAGCAATGGGAGGCCGTACAGGGACCCATGACACACTCTGGACCTGGCAGCAGCATGAGGAGGCGGTACAGGGGCCCATGACAGATTACGGGCCTGGCAGCAGCATGAGGAGTCGGTACGGGGGCCCATGGCAAATTACGGGCCTGGCAGCAGCAATGGGAGGCTGTACAGGGACCCATGACACACTCTGGACCTGGCAGCAGCATGAGGAGGCGGTACAGGGGCCCATGACAGATTACGGGCCTGGCAGCAGCATGAGGAGTCGGTACGGGGGCCCATGGCAGATTACGGGCCTGGCAGCAGCAATGGGAGGCCCGTAATCTGCCAGCACCCTATGACAAAATGGAACCCGCCAGCAGTGTGAGGAGACCAGAAAGTGGCACATGGCAGAGTGTGGCGATGGAGACAGCAGCAATGGGAGGCCGTACAGGGACCCATGACACACTCTGGACCTGGCAGCAGCATGAGGAGGCGGTACAGGGGCCCATGACAGATTACGGGCCTGGCAGCAGCATGAGGAGTCGGTACGGGGGCCCATGGCAGATTACGGGCCTGGCAGCAGCAATGGGAGGCCATACAGCACCCTATGACAAAATGAAACCCACCAGCAGTGTGAGGAGACCTGAAAGTGGCACATGGCAGAGTGTGGCGATGGAGACAGCAGCAATGGGAGGCCGTACAGGGACCCATGACACACTCTGGACCTGGCAGCAGCATGAGGAGGCGGTACAGGGGCCCATGACAGATTACGGGCCTGGCAGCAGCATGAGGAGTCGGTACGGGGGCCCATGGCAGATTACGGGCCTGGCAGCAGCAATGGGAGGCTGTACAGGGACCCATGACACACTCTGGACCTGGCAGCAGCATGAGGAGGCGGTACAGGGGCCCATGACAGATTACGGGCCTGGCAGCAGCATGAGGAGTCGGTACGGGGGCACATGGCAGATTACGGGCCTGGCAGCAGCAATGGGAGGCCGTACAGGGACCCATGACACACTCTGGACCTGGCAGCAGCATGAGGAGGCGGTACAGGGGCCCATGACAGATTACGGGCCTGGCAGCAGCATGAGGAGTCGGTACGGGGGCCCATGGCAGATTACGGGCCTGGCAGCAGCAATGGGAGGCCCGTAATCTGCCAGCACCCTATGACAAAATGGAACCCACCAGCAGTGTGAGGAGACCTGAAAGTGGCACATGGCAGAGTGTGGCGATGGAGACTGCAGCAATGGGAGGCCGTACAGGGACCCATGACACACTCTGGACCTGGCAGCAGCATGAGGAGGCGGTACAGGGGCCCATGACAGATTACAGGCCTGGCAGCAGCATGAGGAGTCGGTACGGGGGCCCATGGCAGATTACGGGCCTGGCAGCAGCAATGGGAGGCCATACAGCACCCTATGACAAAATGGAACCCACCAGCAGTGTGAAGAGACCTGAAAGTGGCACATGGCAGAGTGTGGCGATGGAGACAGCAGCAATGGGAGGCCGTACAGGCACCCATGACACACTCTGGACCTGGCAGCAGCATGAGGAGGCGGTACAGGGGCCCATGACAGATTACGGGCCTGGCAGCAGCATGAGGAGTCGGTACGGGGGCCCATGGCAGATTACGGGCCTGGCAGCAGCAATGGGAGGCCCGTAATCTGCCAGCACCCTATGACAAAATGGAACCCACCAGCAGTGTGAGGAGACTTGAAAGTGGCACATGGCAGAGTGTGGCGATGGAGACAGCAGCAATGGGAGGCCGTACAGGGACCCATGACACACTCTGGACCTGGCAGCAGCATGAGGAGGCGGTACAGGGGCCCATGACAGATTACGGGCCTGGCAGCAGCATGAGGAGTCGGTACGGGGGCCCATGGCAGATTACGGGCCTGGCAGCAGCAATGGGAGGCCATACAGCACCCTATGACAAAATGGAACCCACCAGCAGTGTGAGGAGACCTGAAAGTGGCACATGGCAGAGTGTGGCGATGGAGACAGCAGCAATGGGAGGCCGTACAGGGACCCATGAGACACTGTGGACCTGGCAGCAGCATGAGGAGGCGGTACAGTGGCCCATGACAGATTACGGGCCTGGCAGCAGCATGAGGAGTCGGTACGGGGGCCCATGGCAGATTACGGGCCTGGGAGCAGCAATGGGAGGCCGTACAGGGACCCATGACACACTCTGGACCTGGCAGCAGCATGAGGAGGCGGTACAGGGGCCCATGACAGATTACGGGCCTGGCAGCAGCATGAGGAGTCGGTACGGGGGCCCATGGCAGATTATGGGCCTGGAAGCAGCAATGGGAGGCCCGTAATCTGCCAGCACCCTATCTCAAAATGGAACCCACCAGCAGTGTGAGGAGACCTGAAAGTGGCACATGGCAGAGTGTGGCGATGGAGACAGCAGCAATGGGAGGCCGTACAGGGACCCATGACACACTCTGGACCTGGCAGCAGCATGAGGAGGCGGTACAGGGGCCCATGACAGATTACGGGCCTGGCAGCAGCATGAGGAGTCGGTACGGGGGCCCATGGCAGATTACGGGCCTGGCAGCAGCAATGGGAGGCCATACAGCACCCTATGACAAAATGGAACCCACCAGCAGTGTGAGGAGACCTGAAAGTGGCACATGGCAGAGTGTGGCGATGGAGACAGCAGCAATGGGAGGCCGTACAGGGACCCATGACACACTCTGGACCTGGCAGCAGCATGAGGAGGCGGTACAGGGGCCCATGACAGATTACGGGCCTGGCAGCAGCATGAGGAGTCGGTACGGGGGCCCATGGCAGATTACGGGCCTGGCAGCAGCAATGGGAGGCCGTACAGGGACTCATGACACACTCTGGACCTGGCAGCAGCATGAGGAGGCGGTACAGGGGCCCATGACAGATTACGGGCCTGGCAGCAGCATGAGGAGTCGGTACGGGGGCCCATGGCAGATTACGGGCCTGGCAGCAGCAATGGGAGGCCGTACAGGGACCCATGACACACTCTGGACCTGGCAGCAGCATGAGGAGGCGGTACAGGGGCCCATGACAGATTACAGGCCTGGCAGCAGCATGAGGAGTCGGTACGGGGGCCCATGGCAGATTACGGGCCTGGCAGCAGCAATGGGAGGCCCGTAATCTGCCAGCACCCTATGACAAAATGGAACCCACCAGCAGTGTGAGGAGACCTGAAAGTGGCACATGGCAGAGTGTGGCGATGGAGACAGCAGCAATGGGAGGCCGTACAGGGACCCATGACACACTCTGGACCTGGCAGCAGCATGAGGAGGCGGTACAGGGGCCCATGACAGATTACGGGCCTGGCAGCAGCATGAGGAGTCGGTACGGGGGCCCATGGCAGATTACGGGCCTGGCAGCAGCAATGGGAGGCCATACAGCACCCTATGACAAAATGGAACCCACCAGCAGTGTGAGGAGACCTGAAAGTGGCACATGGCAGAGTGTGGCAATGGAGACAGCAGCAATGGGCGGCCATACAGGGACCCATGACACACTCTGGACCTGGCAGCAGCATGAGGAGGCGGTACAGGGGCCCATGACAGATTACGGGCCTGGCAGCAGCATGAGGAGTCGGTACGGGGGCCCATGGCAGATTACGGGCCTGGCAGCAGCAATGGGAGGCCGTACAGGGACCCATGACACACTCTGGACCTGGCAGCAGCATGAGGAGGCGGTACAGGGGCCCATGACAGATTACGGGCCTGGCAGCAGCATGAGGAGTCGGTACGGGGGCCCATGGCAGATTACGGGCTTGGCAGCAGCAATGGGAGGCCGTACAGGGACCCATGACACACTCTGGACCTGGCAGCAGCATGAGGAGGCGGTACAGGGGCCCATGACAGATTACGGGCCTGGCAGCAGCATGAGGAGTCGGTACGGGGGCCCATGGCAGATTACGGGCCTGGCAGCAGCAATGGGAGGCCATACAGCACCCTATGACAAAATGGAACCCACCAGCAGTGTGAAGAGACCTGAAAGTGGCACATGGCAGAGTGTGGCGATGGAGACAGCAGCAATGGGAGGCCGTACAGGGACCCATGACACACTCTGGACCTGGCAGCAGCATGAGGAGGCGGTACAGGGGCCCATGACAGATTATGGGCCTGGCAGCAGCATGAGGAGTCGGTACGGGGGCCCATGGCAGATTACGGGCTTGGCAGCAGCAATGGGAGGCCGTACAGGGACCCATGACACACTCTGGACCTGGCAGCAGCATGAGGAGGCGGTACAGGGGCCCATGACAGATTACGGGCCTGGCAGCAGCATGAGGAGTCGGTACGGGGGCCCATGGCAGATTACGGGCCTGGCAGCAGCAATGGGAGGCCCGTAATCTGCCAGCACCTTATGACAAAATGGAACCCACCAGCAGTGTGAGGAGACCTGAAAGTGGCACATGTCAGAGTGTGGCGATGGAGACAGCAGCAATGGGAGGCCGTACAGGGACCCATGACACACTCTGGACCTGGCAGCAGCATGAGGAGGCGGTACAGGGGCCCATGACAGATTACGGGCCTGGCAGCAGCATGAGGAGTCGGTACGGGGGCCCATGGCAGATTACGGGCCTGGCAGCAGCAATGGGAGGCCCGTAATCTGCCAGCACCCTATGACAAAATGGAACCCACCAGCAGTGTGAGGAGACCTGAAAGTGGCACATGGCAGAGTGTGGCGATGGAGACAGCAGCAATGGGAGGCCGTATAGGGACCCATGACGCACTCTGGACCTGGCAGCAGCAAGAGGAGGCGCTACAGGGGCCCATGGCAGAGTGGCGAAGCGTAAGCAGCTTAAATTGAAGGCCATACAGATGCCTATTTTAAAAATAATAACATGTTTGGGGCATGATTCATGGCGGATTTAGTCAGTTGTGTCAGGAACTGGTGGTTTGAAATCCAGACTAATCCACGCCTGATTCATTTTCACAAACGTGAGTCTCTCCACACTTTGGGTGGACAGTCGTGTCCTCCGCGGAGTTACAATACCTCCTGCCGCACTAAACACGCGCTCCGATGCCACGCTACTGGCCGGGCATGACAGCCTTTCAAGGGCAAATTCAGCTAGTTGGGGCCAAAGGTCAAGTTTCGTTGCCCAGTAGTCAAGGGGATTGTCTACCTCGGTTGGCAGGGTGCTGTCCAAGTAGGCCCAAGCCTGTTGTTTGAGGTCCTGCTCCAGGTCCACCTGATGCTGCTGCGGCTGGTTAGTAGTTTCCTCACTGCGCTGGTGAAGAAAGCTACTCATCATCGACTGCAGACTGAGGCAGCCGCTGCTGGTGGAGCTGCCACTGCTCCTACCACCCCACCCCTCCCCTGCTGCCATGGCAGCGGAACGCGAGCGCACAGGGCCCACAGTGTCTGAGGATGGACGTTGGCGCAGAAAGGCAGAGACCAAATGACTACATAGGTGGTTTTTATAGTACGTTATTTTGGCCTCCCTCTCAGCAGGTGTGAAAAAGGCCACCATTTTTGAACGGTAGCGAGGGTCCAACAAGGTGGACAGCCAAAAGTCATCCCTCTGTCTGATGGTTATTATTCGGCTGTCAAGGGGATTGTCTACCTCGGTTGGCAGGGTGCTGTCCAAGTAGGCCCAAGCCTGTTGTTTGAGGTCCTGCTCCAGGTCCACCTGATGCTGCTGCGGCTGGTTAGTAGTTTCCTCACTGCGCTGGTGAAGAAAGCTACTCATCATCGACTGCAGACTGAGGCAGCCGCTGCTGGTGGAGCTGCCACTGCTCCTACCACCCCACCCCTCCCCTGCTGCCATGGCAGCGGAACGCGAGCGCACAGGGCCCACAGTGTCTGAGGATGGACGTTGGCGCAGAAAGGCAGAGACCAAATGACTACATAGGTGGTTTTTATAGTACGTTATTTTGGCCTCCCTCTCAGCAGGTGTGAAAAAGGCCACCATTTTTGAACGGTAGCGAGGGTCCAACAAGGTGGACAGCCAAAAGTCATCCCTCTGTCTGATGGTTATTATTCGGCTGTCGCTACGCAAGCAACCGAGCATGCTATGGGCCATTTGTGCCAAGGAATGCGAGGGACTCCCTGCCTCCATCTCCACAGCATACTGCCACGGTGCGTCTGGGTCCTCTGTCTCCTCCTCCTCCTCTACCAGATGCTCCTGCTCCTCCACTCCTGTCCGCTGAGTGGAAAAACCACCCATTTCACTCAATAATTCCTGAGCACCAATGTCCTCCTCTACCTCCTCCTCTTCTTCCTGTCCTGCCCCCACAGGGGTCATGTGGCGTTGAGATCTGTGCGCCACGTCTACCGCACCCTGACCAGCCATTGTTAACAGCATTTGTTCCAGGACGTGCAACAGAGGAATGACGTCGTTCATCCCATAGTCCTGCCGACTCACGAATAGCGTGGCCTTCTCAAAGGGCCTGAGCAAGCGGCAGGTGTCACGCATGAGCTGCCAATGGCTGACATCGAAGTTACACAGGGGAGTACCTTTATCCGCTTGTAACATCAGGAAATCGGTGATGGCCTTTCGCTGTTCGTAAAGGCGGTCTAACATATGTAGGGTTGAATTCCACCTTGTTGCAACGTCGCAGATCAGGCGATGCTGTGGAATTCCGTTCTGCCGCTGCAGCTCAAGGAGGGTGTGCTTTGCGGTGTAGGAATGGCTGAAATGCATGCAAAGTTTACGTGACATTTTAAGGATGTCTTGCAGTGGGATGGTGGATTTTAGGAACCGCTTGACAACCAGATTGAACACGTGAGCCATGCATGGCGCATGGCACAACCTTCCTTGACGCAGAGCAGACACCATGTTCTTTCCATTGTCGGTCAACATGGTTCCGATTTTCAGTTTGCGCGGAGACAGCCATCTGTCGATTTCTCTGTTCATTACACTCAGAAGTTCCTCCCCTGTGTGACTACATTCGCCAAGGCATACCAGGTGCAGCACAGCGTGACACCGTTGCGCCCTGCACATGTGATATGCCGGTTGGGTAATGGGACTTGGCACGGGGGTGGCGGCTGAGGACACGGCGGAAGAAGAGGTGGTAGAGGCGGACATCTTTGCTGGACCAAGGACGTGCAAACGTGGAGGCAAAAGCGGCGTGACCTGTCCAAGTGGGCCGTAAATGACATGTACTGTCCCTGACCGTAGTTACAGCTCCACACGTCGGCGCTGCCGTGCACTTTGGCAGAGACCGACATGCTCAAAGACTGGCCCACCATCTCTTCTACATGTGAATGCAGGGCTGGCACTGCCTTTTTGGCGAAGAAATGCCGGCTTGGCACTCTCCACCGCGGCGCGGCACAAGCCATCATTTCTCGGAAAGGTGCTGAGTCCACCACTTGGAAAGGGAGGGACTGCAGCACCAGCAACTTGGACAGGAGGACGTTCAGCTTCTGCACCGTCGGGTGCGTGCTCGCAAACTGTTGTCTCTTGGAAACGGATTCCAAGAAAGACTGCTGACGGAATCCGTGAAGAGGAGTAGCAGGAGAAGGAGCATCTGAACGAGCGGAAGATGCCAACGAGCGACAACTCCCCTCAGCAGAGGTGTTGGAGCCTTGACTGGCTGATAGAGGGCGATTGACGCCGGGTGACGGAGCAAGTAACGGAGCGGGTGATGGAGCGGGGGCTGGGGCAGGCAGAACCGCCGTATCTTTATCACGGTTTTCCCAGGCCACCGAATGGCGACGCTGCATATGCTGACGCAACGCTGTAGTCCCAACATGGGCCCCCTGGCCACGCTTGACTTTCTGGCCACATAGTCGACATACGGCTACGTTTACTTCCTCGGGCGGCTTGACGAAAAATTGCCACACCCGCCGAGTAGGAAACTTTGCCCCGCTACTCCTCACTGGCTGACTGCTACTTCCTCTGTGCACACCGGCACCACTACTGGCCATGGTGGTAGGCTGCAGTGGAGCTGGTGCTCTACTCCGTGGCCGTTTGCCTCCACTGACACTGCTGCGACCCTGCTGCCTCCTGGGCAACCCACCGACTGTTTTGCTCGCTGCCAAGCTGGCACCCTCTTCTCCTGATAATGCAGAAGCAATAGCCTGATGACGACGAGGCTGCCAAGTGCGATCAGCCTCATCATCATCAATTAGGGTCTCCGCCTCACTACTAGCCCCCTCGGCTGCGTGTGGGTCAGGAGACAGACCTGTCTCTAGACCGGCTACCGAGCCACTCTCCTCGCCAGTACTTCTTCGCCTGGCTGCTGAAGAGGCGGGTGTCTCCCCCCGTTCCTGACCGCCCTCTGTTAGCTCTTCCTCACTGTACAGTGGGGCTGAGCCCACAGCATGCGATACTTTGCTTGGTGAGGGAACACCAAAGGACAGGGGCAGGTCGAGGACACGTGATTTCAGTGGGCTTGCTCCCGGGCCATGCCAACTAACGGTTGTGTCTGACGTACCCACCGACCGTTGGCTGTAGGTGTCAGAGGTGACCTGGGAAGAGGAAGACGACCGAGCCAAACAATCGATGACGGCAGGGTTGTCGGTGGATGACACCGGGAGCACTGGCCTCTGGCTGCGACTAGTGCTGCCTCGACCCCTTCCTCTGCTGCCACGTCTGCTCGCTCCTGAAACATTGCCTCCTCTGCCACTCCTCTGCGTGTTGTCTGACATACTCTTTAATTCAACGATTCTGTGTCCCTGAGTAACGATTCTGTGTCCCTGAGTAACGATTCTGTGTCCCTGAGTAACGATTCTGTGTCCCTGAGTAACGATTCTGTGTCCCTGAGTAACAATTCTGTGTCCCTGAGTAACAATTCTGTGTCCCTGAGTAACGATTCTGTGTCCCTGAGTAACGATTCTGTGTCCCTGAGTAACGATTCTGTGTCCCTCAGTAACGATTCTGTGTCCGTGGGTAACGATTCTGTGTCCCTGAGTAACGATTCTGTGTCCCTGAGTAACGATTCTGTGTCCCTCAGTAACGATTCTGTGTCCCTGAGTAACAATTCTGTGTCCCTGAGTAACAATTCTGTGTCCCTGAGTAACGATTCTGTGTCCCTCAGTAACGATTCTGTGTCCCTGAGTAACAATTCTGTGTCCCTGAGTAACAATTCTGTGTCTGTCCCTGAGTAACAATTCTGTGTCTGTCCCTGAGTAACAATTCTGTGTCCCTGAGTAACGATTCTGTGTCCCTCAGTAACGATTCTGTGTCCCTCAGTAACGATTCTGTGTCCCTGAGTAACAATTCTGTGTCCCTGAGTAACGATTCTGTGTCCCTCAGTAACGATTCTGTGTCCCTCAGTAACGATTCTGTGTCCCTGAGTAACGATTCTGTGTCCCTGAGTAACGATTCTGTGTCCCTGAGTAACAATTCTGTGTCTGTCCCTGAGTAACAATTCTGTGTCCCTGAGTAACGATTCTGTGTCCCTGAGTAATGATTCTGTGTCCCTGAGTAACGATTCTGTGTCCCTCAGTAACAATTCTGTGTCCCTGAGTAACAATTCTGTGTCTGTCCCTGAGTAACGATTCTGTGTCCCTGAGTAACAATTCTGTGTCCCTGAGTAACAATTCTGTGTCCCTGAGTAACGATTCTGTGTCCCTAAGTAACGATTCTGTGGCCCTAAAGTCTCTGTGGCCCTAACTCTGTCCCTAATACACAGAGGTCTGTCTCTCTTGAATGACCGGAGGCTAATGGAGAATTCTAAGATGGCCGCGATTTATAGCTCCACCATTACACAGTGCTGGCTGGCTGGCTGCTGATTGGCTAATGCGATCACTTGTCATGAATGAATGCATTATGGGTCAGCGCGCCTTGTCTGCGCGCCTTCCCAGAGATCCCCGCTCCGTCGCCACACATGTCGCCGCCATTTTTGGGAAAATTCGATTCGTGCATCCGAAGTTTGCTAATTTTCGGATTCGGCGCGAATCGAATATTTCCTAATCTTCGAAACGAATTCCACTTCGTCATGTTCGATTCGCTCATCTCTATTTATAACCTATTGAATGTTGTAGGTCTGTCATCACATTCAGTATATTACCATTTTTTCTTTGATATTCTGCGATATGGGCCCAATATTGAGCTGTGTTCAGTTTTGTCTATACGCACTTACTTTTGTGTTCCACATATTTTGTAATGTGTTGTAATATCAGTTTGATTTGTATTCTGTATTATGCAACAATTTTGTCATTCCCTTGGGCTTTTGGATCTTTTAGGTGGTAGTGGCTGTGGGGGTGGTCTTGAGGTTGGCATATATGTCCTCCCACTCTCCCAATTAGAATTGTGACAATGGGGCAGTGTGCTGTGTCCCCGGGTTGCCTGGGGGCTGGCCGCCTTTTCCCTGTCAGTGCGCTTGCACCGTTGGTCTTCGGCGCATGTTTGTCACGTTGTCGATGTGACACGTATCTGATGTAATTGGCGCAGCCGCATTTAGGGTGGACATATGCTGTGCCATCATGGCGACTGGCCGTGGTGACACACGTGACTGGCTTTGTTTGGTGCGGCGGGGGCATAGGGTTGCGGGGTTCGGTGACAGACCTCAGGTATGAACTGCTAGATCTCTTAGTGTAGGTTTCATACATATGGTTTTGACTGGTACAAGTGGGATAGAATATTGGCTCCTAATGTGCAATTTATGGTTCTTTTTATAGGGACTGTGTACAAGGACTTGGTGCAAGTACATCACACTGTTTTTCCATCTGGATCACCATTCATGCTCTTAAAGAAGGTGAAGTATTGTATTTGGTAGCATATATGGTGGACTATTACCTTTATGGGTTGTTTATTTTCTAAGCATTTTATTTTACTTTGTGGCATTATAGGTGATATCCTCTACATGCACCATTATAGACGCCACGTTTCTGTCCAATCATAATGTCAGCCTTTTGACTCACAAGGTTACACACTGGAGCATATTCTGTTTTTCTCTTAGACCAGCTTTCTATTGTCATTCTACCATACTAGTAAGTGTGCGGTCCTTTTTGATAATACATGGCTTCAATCTGGTTTAGCCTATTGGCATGTGATTATTCTTCTTAGGCTTATCAATACCTTTATTAGCCTTTTTCCATATTACTCCCAGCTCTTACGCATGAAGTCTCTTTTGTTCCTGCTATATGTGGGCACAGTTGACGGTCATTGTGAGCATTAGCTCATATATTTGGTTTAGGCATCTGTTTATCAGTATACTTAGACTTATAACTGTATACCTGCTGGTGGTGTTATGCATTTCTTTTGATAGGATTCATTTATGTGTTATTTGGTTTTCTGGTCTCTTGCCTATATTCTGCACTCCAGTCTCCTACGTCAGCCTCCCAGACTTTTTACGGCTGGCTGCCATGCTCCTATTGAAGCCCAATAAGTAGCATTTTTTGCCTATTACATGTACTTTTTATGTCATTGTATAATTGATTGTGAATATACTGTCTGTTTTTTCCATATTTTTTATATAGTAGTACTGCTTTCCCGTATATAGAAGTTACGGTCCTGAGAAAGCCAAATGTACAGGCAAAACATGTTGACCATTCTCTGACCTTCTACTCTACTTTTGGAACCAGTGTTCTAGGTGATATATGGCACATGAAAGGGATTAACTATATACTCATTTTTTATTCCCCCTTGCTGTTTTTTGGGGGTTATGCATGTACTGTTTTATTTATTGCTTTATGATTATTTTATGTAAATAAACTGCTGTATTTGTATATGATAGTCTGTTCTCTTACTGTCCTTAAAAAATCCGCTAGTTTGGCCACACTTAATTTGTCTGGCAACCTTTTCCAAAAGAAAAGTAGTTACAGTGTCTATGTTGAGTGAATGGCTTTGAACGTGATTGGATTAAGTAAACTGTGCAAATCAGTGTGGTGCATTTGCGTCATTGCTCATTCAGCAACAAAGAAAATGTCAAATGGCTCTTCATAATTTTATAAATATCCCTGAAGTATAATTGTGAAGCCTATAGAGTTATGAAATGTAAGAGCACTTCAGGTTATCCAAGATCAATACCAGAATGAAAATTAAAGCCAGCCAGAAGGTAGGATGTGTGCATTGAGTTAAATGCCATTTTTAATTTTTATCAAAGTGTAGTAATAAGTGACAAGTAGTTTCACAGAAAGAATTACATGGTGCAACCTGCCACTTCAATAAGCTTAATAGCAAATTTTGAAACATTTCATAGAGACTGCCTAGAATCTTAACGTATATGGAAAACATACTGTATAACATCTATATGACTGTTAAACAGATTAATAAAATAAATTTAAAAACATTGGATTTGTTTGATCCTTTAATTTTGTTAGGCATCTTGAAAGGATGCAGGTTCATAGGGATGTGCTCAGAATATCCACATCCTAAATGTGCAAAGACCTCCCATGATGGAAAATAGCAACAGTCTTTCTTTGCCTCAGTGCACAGCTCTTTGCAAAATAAAGGACATCACTTTATGGTAACTTTATTGTCTGTAAAGACAAACATACACATGACTGCCATTAATCTTGCCCTTACTACACACTAATGTGTAAAGCAGAAATAAGGATGAGGATGTTTTCCAGAGCAGCTTACTGATCCTAACAATAACAATTGCAAAACATGTCGTGTTGCACATGACTGAGTAAAACTGGACCTAGACAATTAGTTGTTCAATTTTAAGTACAGAAATCCTACAACCTAGAGAAGGCATGGCTTGATTTTAGGTCTAATATTAGATGTCTGACAACTTCAGATGGTTACATATTAGATCATTTAAAGTTAAAGTTCACCAGCTGTATGTGAATGTAAAAAGAGGAGAGTCATTAGGAGCATATTAGTTCTGTAACTCTGGGCTCAATTCTCTAAAGAATATCACATGAGATGATTGGATCACGTGACACATTTTTTCTAATTATCTCCTGTGATTATTCAAAATCTCAATTCACAGTCAGTTTATGTGGTATTTGCCGCACTAGTAAAAAACGCACTGTAAATACTGCATAAACAGACTCTAAAGTCAATTCACTAAACAATATAAATTAATAAGTACATTAATATAATAAGTCATGATCTAGCCACACATTATTAAAAGAATTTATTCAATTATCACTGGTTGTTAAGGAGCTGGAACCCGCCAGCATCTTTAACAACCAGTAAATAGGTTGTTGTTAACTAGCAGGTGGCCGCCACATCCTTAACAATCAGGACTCATCTGCTGTCAGTGGGGTTCTGCTCCTTAACAATCATGTTGTTTACTAGTTTTTAAGAATAGCAGCTACCACCTGTATTAAAATACAGCTAGCTTTCTCTACTAAGATACCACATCACTTCATAAAACAGCTCATGCGGTATTTTAGTAGCTTTAGTGCATTGCAAAAAAGTTTTAAAAAATGCTAAGAGGTATTTTACTGCAGTTGTTAAAGTGGTAGATACTGCTTTGTGAATTGACCCCTATGTTATTAGAGAAGTTAAAGCCTTTAGTCCTTCAGTGTTATGCATAAACCTTAGTACAGACTCCAGGTCAGTTGTTTAAATGGTCCTGGAGCTGCAGCTCACCCCCCAGAAGGATGAGACTTCTATCTTCCTCTTTAATAACAGGCTGTGCCAGGGGCGGACTGACAACTCATGGGGCCCCCAGGCAATAGGGGATCATGGGGCCCCTGTGTCCTTGCCCAAACTGAAAAAAGCCCATGAAAAAGGTACCAGGGGCATCTCATGGGGCCCCCTACTGACCCCGGGCCCTCGGGCAGTGCCCGAGTTTCCAAATGGTCAGTCCACCCCTGGGCTGTGCAGTACCTAGCACAATAAACCCTATTAATAAAAGTCTCCTATTTTATGGTCTGCAAAAATGATGGATTCTCCTTTAGAGCATACAGAAAAGGCTGCAAATGTGCCTCAGACCTGTGAGATCCAAGAGCTTGGAGAAGGATGGGATACATAATGTATACTTTAACCTTTAACTGATGGCCATATGCATTGGCTGGACAGGAGCAGCACCAATGTCGCTGGATGTACTCATACATCGTCAGCAATCGGTATCTTATGTGTGCCTCACAGAGCACGTACTTGTGAGCCCAGTTGTCAGAGTATTGACCAGACACAGCGGATCACATGCTATTGTACAGGACCAGTGAAATTGGCCCTTTACCATGTGATCACTGTGTCCAATCACAGCATTATATACATGTAAAAAAAAGTATCATGGTGCAGTATGTGTCTTTCTCTCCTCACAGACTGCTATACACCAGCACCTGACTAGTGCCTTGATCACTGCCATACTGGTGTCCTGATCATCACCAAACCAGTCTTCTGAGCACCACCATATCAACATACTGATTACCTCCACAACAGTGTCAGATCACCATCATCCCAGCATCCTGATCACCACCATACCAGTGTCTTGATCATCGCTATACCAGCAACCTGATCACCACCAAACCAGGAACCTGTCATACTAGTGTCCTAATCACTACCATCCCAGTGGCTTGCTCAATACCATATCCGTGTCTTGATCACTGCCAAACTAGTATCAACAGCATCCCTGAGTGCAATAAGTCCAGGCCGCTATACACCAGTAGCAATATCCTGATCACCACCACACTAGTGCCAGCAGAACCAGTGTCCCTGATTTTGGTAATGCCAGACCATTATACACCAGCACCAGTGTGCTGATCAAAGCCACACCAGTGTCAACAGTACAGTTTTACCAAACCCTGAATGCCATGTCCAAAAAAGTACACAAGTGAGGAAGCATTCTAGATTGTGAGCATGGCAGATAAGAGTAGTAGGAAAATCTCACTGTCAGACTCAGAATCAGAATATGAAGCCATAGACAGCAACAATTCAGTAACCAGTTCAGAGGACTGTATGGGGTTTATTTACTAAAGCTGGAGAGTCCAAAATCAGACTCCCTTCTGCATAGAAACCAATCAGCTTCCAGGTTTCATTGCCAAAGCTTCATTGAACAAGCTGAGGTTAGAAGCTGATTGGTTTCTATGCAGAAGGGAGTCTGATTTTGGACTCTCCAGCTTTAGTAAATAAACCCCTATGTGTCAGGGAATGGGAAGATCGCCGCGGCGATCGAATCTGCACATGGGTAGAATCCTGACAAGACATACAGGCAGGCAGGCACTAGGACCCAGGCGCGCCTGTCACCAATGACGGTGCCAGGCAGGCACTAGGACCCAGGAGCGCCTGTCAGGAGTCGGGCGGGCTATTTAACCGCTTGCCGCCATGCCACTGTGTATATACGTGTGCAGGGCGGCAGTGGAGCGCAAAACCACGTTTAAAAACGGGTTCCGCGCTCCCGACACTTTCGCCGGCAGGGGGCGCGCGCGCACGCTCCCGCCGACCCGCGGGTGACACGATTTGATCCAGGAGGGATCAATCATTAGATTTCAGCCAGTGATTTCTGGCTGAAATCACATGATCGGTCCCTGTCCTATCCTGTCCTGTGTTGACATACACACAGGGCAGGATATGATGTCATTCTTCTTTGCCTGGACACATTCCGTTCCAGACAGAGAAGAAGACATCCAAAAAGTGAGTACACAAGCACTACACTACAGTTAGAACACTCTAGGACACATTTAACCCTCTGATCGCCCCCCCCCCTCCCCCCCAGTTAACCCTTCACTGCCCTGTCACCAGTGTCACTGATCAGTGAAGCGATTTTTACTGATCAGTGTCGCTGGCAACTTCCGATAGAGTTAGCGCCCCTCCCAGATAGCGCCAGATTGCCCGCCAGTACACCAGTAATCCTGTTTAACCCCTTGATTGCCCCTCCCCCCCCCTCCAGTTAACCCCTTCACTGCCCTGTCACCAGTGTCACTGATCAGTGAACCAATTTTTACTGATCACTGCATCAGTGTCGCTGGCGACTTCCGATTTAGTTAGCGCCCCTCCCAGATAGCGCCAGTTTGCCCACCAGTACACCAGTAATCCCGTTTAACCCCTTGATCGCCCCCCCCCCCCGTTAACCCCTGCACTGCCCTGTCACCAGTGTCACTGATCAGTGAACCAATTTTTACTGATCACTGTATCAGTGTCGCTGGCGACTTCCGATAGAGTTAGCGCCCCTCCCAGATAGCGCCAGATTGCCCGCCAGTACACCAGTAATCCCGTTTAACCCCTTGATCGCCCCCCCCCTACAGTTAAACCCTTCACTGCCCTGTCACCCAGTGTCACTGATCAGTGAACCAATTTTTACTGATCACTGTATCAGTGTCGCTGGCGACTTCCGATAGAGTTAGCGCCCCTCCCAGATAGCGCCAGTTTGCCCGGCAGTACACCAGTAATCCCGTTTAACCCCTTGATCGCCCCCCCCCCCAGTTAACCCCTGCACTGCCCTGTCACCAGTGTCACTGATCAGTGAACCAATTTTTACTGATCACTGTATCAGTGTCGCTGGCGACTCCCGATAGAGTTAGCGCCCCTCCCAGATAGCGCCAGTTTGCCCGCTAGTACACCAGTAATCCCATTTAATCCCTTAATCCCCCCCCCAGTTAACCCATTCACTGCCCTGTCACCAGTGTCACTGATAAGTGAACCAATTTTTACTGATCACTGTATCAGTGTCGCTGGCGACTTCCGATAGTGTTAGCGCCCCTCCCAGATAGCGCCAGATTGCCCGCCAGTACACCAGTAATCCCGTTTAACCCCTTGATCGCCCCCCCCAGTTAACCCCTTCACTGCCCTGTCACCAGTGTCATTGATATCAGTGAACCAATTTTTACTGATCACTGTATTAGTGTCACTGGTGACTTCCGATAGTGTTAGCGCCCCTCCTAGATAGTGCCAGTTTGCCCGCTAATGCACGGGATTTTTTTTACCAAAAACATGTAGCAGAATACATTTTGGCTTAAATTTATGACTAACTTTGAGTTTACAATATATTTTTTATAGCTGAAAGTAGAAATATTGTTTTTTTTCTAAATTTTTGTGGTTTTTTTGTTTATAGCGCAAAAAATAAAAAGCGCACAGGTGATCAAATACCACCAAAAGAAAGCTCTATTTGTGTGATAAAAAGGACGTAATTTTCGTTTGGGTGCAGCATTGCATGACCGCTCAATTATCATTTGAGTTAGTGCAGTGCTGTATAGCAAAAAAAGGCATAAATTACAGTATCTATACCATAGTTTGTAGACGCTATAACTTTCACACAAAGCAATCAATATACACTTATTGGGATTTTTTTTTACCAAAAACATGTAGCAGAATACATTTTGGCTTAAATTTATGACTAACTTTGAGTTTACGATATATTTTTTATAGCTGAAAGTAGAAAATATTGTTTTTTTTCAACATTTTTGTGGTTTTTTTGTTTATAGCGCAAAAAATAAAAAGCGCACAGGTGATCAAATACCACCAAAAGAAAGCTCTATTTGTGTGAAAAAAAGGACGTAAATTTCGTTTGGGTACAGCATTGCATGACCGCGCAATTATCATTTGAGTTAGTGCAGCGCTGTATAGCAAAAAAAGGCATAAATTGCAGTATCTATACCATAGTTTGTAGACGCTATAACTTTCACACAAAGCAATCAATATACACTTATTGGGATTTTTTTTACCAAAAACATGTAGCAAAATACATTTTGGCTTAAATTTATGACTAACTTTGAGTTTACGATATATTTTTTATAGCTGAAAGTAGAAAATATTGTTTTTTTTCAAAATTTTCGTGGTTTTTTTGTTTATAGCGCAAAAAATAAAAAGCGCACAGGTGATCAAATACCACCAAAAGAAAGCTCTATTTCTGTGAAAAAAAGGACGTAAATTTTGTTTGGGTACAGCATTGCATGACCGCGCAATTATCATTTGAATTAGTGCAGCGCCAAACAGCAAAAAAAGGCCTGGTCATTAAGGGGGGTAAATCCTCTGGGGCTCAAGTGGTTAAACCCAGCTCTTGCAATGCTCAAGTGCCGTATGGTCTTACCTGTTTCCTGAAGTTCCTGTTTAGTAGATTGTCTTGTTGCCGACCCTGCCTGACCCTGATTTGCTGTCTGTCTCCTGTTCTGATCCCTGGCTTGTCTGACCATTCTTCTGCTTAGCCCTGCACATTCTGATCTCCTGTTAATGAACCTGGCTTGTGACCTGTTTATTCCTCTGCCTGCTGATTTTGTACCATGCCTCCACCACTGTTACTGACCCAGCCTGCCTGACGCTGCTCTTGTGACCTCCTCACATCAGACTCTCACCTGCTATACACCTCCAACGGTGCTTCTACCACAGCTGGGTGAACTCAGGGGCCGAAACCTGGTCTCGGCCTGCTCCAAGTCCATCCCCACCATCAGGGGCCCTGGTGAACAAGCAGGTAGGGACTTAGATTCCGCGCCTTGGGGGAATCCGGTCTGTGGAGCGCTAGAGGCTACCGCTGTAGGATCCCTGACAGTATGTCTCTGTCCCAGAGGCACTTTCAAATCCTATATGACTACCTTCAAATTCAGCAGCACCTGTAATTCCCCCATTTACAGTGCATCCAGTAATTTTTCTATGTATTTTTTACAAAAGATTTTTTTAATTAAATTGTGAACCAAACCAGTATATCACCAACCTACCAGCTTCATTTATGCTCATTCATTTGACTAGAAACCCATCACAGTTCAAAAAGTTAAAGTGTTTCTGGGCCTTGCACCATATATATTCATAGGAATAAAAGAAAAAAACTGAACTGCAGTCTTGTTGGTTCACAAACACCATTCACCATATGCCACTATATTCCTCCAGGAAATGCTGTAAAAAATTATGAGATTTCTACACTTCTGCAACAACAATTTCGTGAACCCTCCCTGAAATCACCCCAAATATGACAAGTTTTCTAAAATGAGGCCACTAATTTATAATTTTACCCCTAAATTTTCTGAAATGTATAGACCTGACAAACATACTGTATATGTGTTCATGTGTCCCTTATCCATTTTACCAGCAGGCTGGGCAGCAAACAATACATCCCAAGTAAACGAGCCAGATACTTGGTGAAGTTTTACAAACTTTGTGAGAGGGGGACAGGGTACATGTATAACTTGTATATGTATAACAGCTGGATCCCTCTGGATGGGGAACAGTGGAAAACTTTTGTGGGACCTTGTATCACCCCTATTCCAACAAGGATAGCATCTCTATGTGAACAACTTTTACACCAGCCTGCCCTTTTTCCACCACCTTTATCTCCAGAAAACTGTAGCCTGTAGTAAATTTCAACGAAATTAGAAGGGCTTCCCACAACAACTGATCGCCACCAAGCTGGAAGGGGGAGTCAGCCAGTTTGTAGAATGAGGAAATATTGGGACTGAAAGAGAAGGGCAAGAGAGATGTATATGTCCTTTTCTCCAGCCAAGAAGACACCTCAGTGGAAATCCAAAGCATGGTCTAATCCAAAAACCTGACTATATACAACACTACAATCAGTTCATGGAAGTGTGGATTATAAAGACCAAATGTTACAGCCCTACTTAACAACCAGAAGGCCCTGCTCTTGAACACCTTTGTTCTGATGCAGTCAGCAGGCTGCATGAAAGACACTTCTCCAATGTTATCCCTCCTACCCAAACAGGCCAAAACCCCCCAAAAATGTTGTGTATGCACCAAAATAAGTAATACCTGATATTATTGACCCCAATGTCCCTCCCAGTCTGTTCTCCGTATAAGAGACTGCTTCCATATCACACTATGGTATTAGTGAAAGTATGGTGAAGATATTTCTCATGTAACTACCTGCCATTTCCCTATACCTGATGTCATGTGTGACAACCATTTGCATATTTTCTCTACTATGTTTCTGCCTGCTGCCTCAAACAACCATTTGCCTGCATACTGACCATACCTCTACCTCCTGCCTGAACTGACCCTGGCCTATTTATTGACAACATTTCTGCCTTCCACCTGAACAGACCTCAGTCTGTTAATCAACCATGTTTTTTGCCTGCCACCTGGAGTGATATTTTGCCTGCTGTGTGGTGAGGCCCTGCTGCTGTAATAGTGGGATTGATGACAACATGAGTCCTCACTTATGCAAAGTGAAGGCCTCCAGAGCAGTGTTTCCAAGGGGAGAAAACTAAGCTTTTGGTTTTCTCTGGGTTTTATAATTCCCGAATCAGGGTCTGGAGTCCAAAGACTTCAAAGAGCTTTGGGTGGGAAGTTCTCACTACCCCTGTGTCTAGGCCTTACCTGACCAAGACCCTGATGTTCTTGCCTGCTGCTTGGACCAATCCTTTGGCTATTTGCTGGCCTTATCTCTGCCTGCTGCCTGTTCTAACCCTGGCCTGTTTATGGACCATGTTAGTGCCTTTTGTCTGGACCACTCATTTGCCTCTTTGCTGACCATGTCTTTGCCTGGCACCAGTAATGACCTATCTCTATGTCCCACTGGCTATGTTAATGCGAGACACCAGTGCCACCCATTCTCTGTAGACAACTGCACTAGTGGAACCACAGGTACTCTTTTGTTTACCCTTGTTTACCCTTTGTTAAAACTCCTGCACTTCCTGGCCCGTGAACATAGCATTGTGCTATGGGGGCACCCACAGTAGGTTAGCCCTGCTTGGCTTTTAGGTACAGGTACTGCTGTAGGTGAAGCTACACTGTGCTATATTCACTGACCACTGACCACTCATACAGAGGCAACTATTACAGTACATTGTTTTCTATACAGTGTTAGCTGATTTTTGTGATACACATGTTGCAATGTCAGGTACATAATCAGTCCAAATATTGGAAAGGTCTTACACATGTGGTAGCAGTAGCAGTCCATGTGTTAAAAATGCATGCCATGTGTTAGAAATATCGTATCAATTGACAACTTAAAAAAATACATTTTCATTTTCCTTCCTCATTTTCAAAAAACTTGTGGCAAAAATATGACATTTCCAAAAGACTCACTATGCCTTTTAGAAAATATGTTGGGGTAATTTATTTCCAAATGTGATTATTTTATGGATAATTCCACTGTCCTGGTTCTCCAGGGCCTCCAAAATGTCATAGATAGTCAGGAAATTAGATGTGTAATTTATACCTCCAGAAAGCATGAAGTTGCTCCTTGTGAAGGTGCTATCTGGATTTATTAAATAAAGGTATGACCTAAATGCTGACTGCTGTGCTCTAAAACCAATAGTTTATGAAGCTGGATTTGACCATAAAATAAATAAATGGAGGCTGGCAAAATAAACATCTAAGTGTAACCACTCAGATTTGCACAAAGGCCTCCTAGCTTTGTATAATGTGTTGGAACTGTTACTGTATAGGCCTTTAATAATGTATCAGGTATAAGTGAAATCCACCATCCAGTGTTATAATCACATCATCCTTGTATGTTTGTTTCTTTTAAGACTTGATGCCAAGGTAACATTGGCAATACAATACATTACAGCTTAGAAACAGGATATCTGTATTAATTTAGAATAACATTTTCTTGATAGTTAAATACCTTTATTTTAAGATTTGGAGAAAGTCTGCTAAGAATGGCTTATGTGAGTATTTATTTCATGAGAGATGCATGCAGTGTAGTAATATACTCTGACAAGCATGAAGAGGCCTGTTAAAGTACTGTTAAATTATTTTAAATCTTCCATGAAGCCTGTCATATATAGAATTTTTCACTGATGATTAGGCATCAAAATACCAATCACAATTGAAATAAACTAAAGCCTTGTTATAAAAACAATCATATTTATCAATTTACAATTGTAAAATATTTATTAGATATATTTTATTTAAGGTGTTCTTGTCAATATGTAGCAAAGAGAATGCTGGAAAGAGTAAGTGCAGGTCAACATACACAATAAAAATAATGAAGAAAAAAGTAAGTACTTTATAGCTAAGAACTTGTTTTACACACATCAATGTTTGACTATGTCAGAATAAAATCAGAATTGTTGGAATTCTGGAAAAAAAACTGAAGGGAGTAACACAAATTAGCACACTGAGAAATGCCTTCTCTTGTATTTGGGAAATAGGTATTTTTCTCTGTTTTTGAAGTGGAGAAAGCACATTGGTTTCCACTTTATCCCCTACACCTGGAGGACTGCCAAAACTGATTTTACCTTAGCTAATTAAAGGGTAAGTTCACCTTTAATAATATTTAGAGTGTTATTAAATCATCTGCCGCCACCCTGACCTGATCCCCCTTTGTGACTCCGGGTGGGAGATCCTTTACCTGCACTTGCTTTCACAATTAAAAACAGTGCAGCTGTCCTAGATTCCACCCACACAGCTGTGTCATTCTTTCACAGAGTTCTGTGAATGAATGAACTACAACTACCATCAGCCATTGCAAAGACAGCTTGCAGTTCTCAAAGAACTACAAGGGCACTAGTGATTTCTCTCATAGTTCTTTGAGCTTCCTGGACCTCAGTAACTGCCTGCCAGTTTCAGAGGTATGGGCAGACAGCTCTACTGAGTCTGCAGTAGCCTGTATTTGCACCCGTGATCTCCTGATCATGGGTGCAATGCTTTACAGGATCCTAAGGAAAAAATAATAAATGCATTTTTTAACTGCAGAAAATGTGCATTTTTTTTAAGCTGAACTCAGCCTTTAAGTATCAGGACAGAGACATTTTTTCCGATAAAAAAACAAATGGAATGGAATTTTTGGAATGGAAAAATGGAATCAATATTTAATTGTACCCAGATATTTTATTGAAGGTTCCAAGGAAAAAGATCAAGTTCCATGAAAGTTAAAAAAATATGTTTGTAGATGTTAGAAATTTGCTGTATTTTGATTGATTTAATCCCTTTTTACCATAACCTTTAGCATTTTACTGCCCCATTGGGTTCCAAGCCCTACTCCATAGAAACAGTCATTTTCATATGCCACATGATGATGAAATAACCTGAAGCAGCTTTACTTAGTTTGGAATAAATGGTTCTATAATATTAGACAATATAGGCACTATATATCAGTGGTTCTGGATATGCATCTAGCCAGAAGAGAGAAAAGCATAGATTTGCATAGCTCCTCCCACTATACTGGAATGAGAAATAATCCTCTAATTTTTTGGGGATATATAATGGAATGAGACATGTAAATATGTTTTGCTTTAAGATGGCTTTTCTGTGCTATCCACCATAACTAAAAATTGTTGCTAAGGGAGAAACCCATTTTTTATACATTTGCTGATGCACGTTCTTGGATTGAAAATGATGAAAGTAAATGTATAATGCTTTGTCAACTGCATCTGAGGTTGCTAGAAGACAACAGTAATTATTTTTCTTTTCTGTGGGACTTATTTGTATGGGACACTGGTGTGTAGAATGGAGAAAGGTTGTCTGTCAGTGTTGTCAGATTACCAACTTAAAGTGGTTGTAAATGTTTAAGGTTTTTTTACCTTCATGCATTCTATGCATGAAGGTGAAAAAAAGTTTTTGTATGCAGCAGCCCCCCTAAAACTTATCTGAGCCCCATCGCAATCCAACGATGTGCACGAGAGCATCAGCTCTCCGGGGACCCTCCCTCCTCAATGGCTGAGATGATCACAGCCAGTGAGTAAATGAGAAGAGAGAGGGGGCATGGCCACGCCGCAGCTCTGTTTGTGAATAGATGCAAAGCAGCGACTCAGGAGCAAGCCTGATTGGGTGCTCCCATAATAAACTGCTGTGAGGGGCACTCAGAAGGAGGGAGGGACCAGGAGTGCCAGCAGGGGACCGAAGAAGAGGAGGATGCTTTGTGAAAAAACACTGCACAGAGCAGGTAAATATGACGTTTGTTATTTATCTACTTTTTTTTAAAAACCTTGCCTTTAATATCACATTAAGGTTTATTTTTTCCTCCTAGTATTTCTGAGGGAAGAGTTAAGTGTTTGGGCATTTCTCTTTTTCTTTTGTAGCACTTACCCTCATAGGAACCACTGTCCAGGTCTTCTCTCTGTAGCACTGCCCCTTGGGACAAGCTGGAATATATTATGGGTCCTGCGCTCAATAGATCCAACCCTAAGCAAACTCAATTCCTCTGGCACAACTGGTAATGAATAGCAAATACCCCACTAAGAAATTTGCTGACACAGGGTTAAATGAAACAAGAACAATTTTATGGAGAATGAAATGCAGTGTAGAGGGGTGGGGTTCCCCTTTCAACTTCAAAACGTACTTTTCTTCTTTTATGCAATGCAGTAAATTTGGTCTGCCACTAGAGGGCTTCACAGCCAAAAATCTCCTGATGGCAGAGTTGCACTTTAAGCAAAATACAACTGATATCAAACAAATAAACTTACTTATGCTCTATCAATGAAATGTATTACCCACACCAGTGTATGATTCTGCTTCTGAGGGGCGTTAGCCAAAAATCACCTCAGAGTCAGAACAGAATGCAATAAAGAGGTACCTCTAATAAAGCTACTAAGCCAGATTCCCCCACTTCAGTCCTTGTAACAGTGGAGCTCTAGTTGGTGCACGTTTAGTCCTTACAATGAAGTAAATAGCAGCTGAAGGCTTCTTTGGAGTTTCAGCTGCTGTGGGTTACATCAGATTTCACTAGGTTTCTGGGCTGAGAGGGTCCAACCTCAGTGTCTAAAAGCGACACAAAGCACCCCAAGACCAGGGGCAGTCGCAGGATGCAATCTCCCAGTATGTGTCAGTCCCCGGGGCAGACAGTCTCAATTACACTGGTGGTGAGGGGCAAAGCAGGCAGGAGGATCTGTGGCTTGCACAGGGCCCCGGATGGGTGAGATCCCAGCAGTGGGGTGCGGATGTCCCAGTCTATATGCAAAGTGTAAATGGTGTGTCTTACTCTCTCCAGTGGGACAGCTCACCAGACTTCGAACACACAGCAGGGTCCCTCTATCCGCGCTGAGTGCTGTAGTGCTTCCTCCTCTTCTTGGACGGGCTCCACGTGTCCCTGTCTTTTCTCCAGCCTCATGTGTCTCCCCCTCTCCTTTTCACTTCCTGCTTCCTCCCCTCCCCAGCGTCCTTTGCTGAGAGCTCTTTGCTGTGTAGTGGATGAGTCATAATGCCCAGGTTTTACAAATAGGGGAGGGAGAGTTAGGACCGACTGCTGAACGTGTGATTCCTTCTGAATCCTCTTGTACAAGGAGCCTGCTACATCTCTATTCGACCTGCAGCCAGGCACAAGGTAGTTTCATAGCCAGTTTTATTATTAGGGAACTTGGACAGGGATGGATAATTTAGTAGGATACTCCAGGATAAGAACTAATTACAGTTGAGGACAGAACTTCCTTAAATAGCAGACTTGAGCAAAGTTCCACTGTTAGGAAGGGGTTAAACAAACAGTGCTCTTCAGGACACCAGCCCTTGATTCAGACCCATGCTGACTATAAAGCACCGGGGGGTAACAAATCACTTTGTGTTCCCAAGATCCCACAGTGTTTGTACTCACGAGGCTTAAATGGTAGCCTCCTTCCAATCCAAGTGATGCCCTCCAGTGATACCAGACAGATCTTTGTCAGACAGCTCCCTTCAGTAAGCTTACTGAAGAACCAGGGTAACTCCCTCTCTCCCTCTTACTTCAGGCCCTCAGGTCTCCCACCTGATGTCACATGGAAGCAGATGCCTGGGAAGGCAGCGGGCCTTCCTCCCAGGTTGGTGGAATCCTCTCGAGGAAAGACCCAGACCTCAGTATCCCCAAAGAATAAATACCCTCTCCCAGCATTTCTCAGGGCTGCACTGCCTGGGATTGGCTGGAGTGGCATTAATATTCATACTGTGTTCTGCATAAGTTCCACCTATACATCCATACCCTTCCTAGGTTGCTTGGATACAGAGGAAGCCAGAAGCAGAACACGCAGCACTTGAATACACTGATCAAGCACCACTAACAATTGCAGCTCTCTGTTAAGCAGAAAGCCTAGTTAAAATTTCCTAACAGTTCTCCCATTAAGCAGATGAACCAGCTATAATCTACTAGTTCTAGCACCTATCTAGGATAGTGCTACACTTTCCTTTAATCCTTTTAATACAGAGCTTGAACATCTATTAATGGCAGTGGGAAGTGATGGCTTTTTGCTCTTCAACATACTGTACAAAAATTTTGTGGTTTAATTTGTGGAAGATGTTACTACATTGTAATTATTTTTCCCTTTCACTTTGAGAATGGTTATTTTGAATTTGAATAGCACCATGGATGGGAGATGCTACTAAATATGGTAATATTTTTCACTTCCTAAGAAAAAATTCCCAGCTGGCTATACTTTGTATATGGGAGGCACATGCTATGCTAAATACAGTATTTACAAAGTATAAATTATACTCATGGTGTACATTTCTGCTATTCTTCATTCTTTCAAGGTGTCGGCGTACTTGTACACAGGCTGATACAGTTCACTTGTATTGATAAAGAGAAGAATCCTAAAGGCAGATATTAATTTTGCTTGGACCACTGTATTGTATTGTATGGTTGCCAAAATGTATATTCCTCTAATGTATTCCAGTGTTGCAACTTAAATGTATATTGAATACACAAAAAGAGTTTATCATTGTAGTATGCTTTTTATAATGTTATATAGTCATTCCTTTCCTGGGCTACAATTCTATAGCTATTTTTCTTCTATTGGTAAATTATTTCAGGGTTAATAGACATATGGCATACAATGCATTTTAGAGGGAAAAATAATCTTGCTGTTCCAAGATGGAATCATATGTATCTAAAAGTAACCTAGCAGCGAACACTCTCAGCATCATTCTATTCATTTATAGGATTGTTTATATGGCTAGGGGAATTTCTGATCATTCTCCATCAGAAAAAAAACATTTAATAGTAGCTGTAGGGACATTTCTACTTTTTAGAAATTAAATACGTACTAGTTAAGATTGTTTCCAGGATCCTTTTCCATTCACCCTGGAATCATTCCACAGCTTCTCCTTTGGTTATCTGGAATGCCTTAAAGGCTTATCTTCAAGGACTTGTGAAACAAATTTTGTCTGTTAAAGCCAATATGAAAACATGGGAGAAGAACTTGATGTCACAAATGAATGGAGTTAAAGAGAAATAAAAAGTAATCCCTCTACTATTTTATAAAAATAAGTGATATTCCATAGTGCAGTTTATAATGTTTTTTATTTGCAATATAGTGAACCCTACAGACAGCCACAGTGGGGTAATATAATCCTTTAAGATGTAATGATTCAAATGCTTTCCCAGTTACTGGTATAGATAGAATTGCACAGTACTGTATATCAGAGTATATAAAGAGCTCCATAAACTGAAGGAGCATTATCATTTGTCAGGAGAAACAGAATGAACCCATTTTAATGCTCATAAAGTTTCCAGATATTATAGGCAATATAGGTTCAATGAAAGTTAAAAGCTGAATTTAGTTTTTTTAAGCACAAGGGATAGTACTTAAATGAGAAGGGTCTCTTGTGCTGGCTGCCTTAGTTGAAATCTTCTGTCCTCTGTCCTCCACCCCCACACCCCCGCACTAGTAATCTTGCAGTGCTAAGGGGATCAACACAGCCATTGAGCCTGCCAAAAGGCACTCATCCAGAGTGTCAATTATTGCTACTCTTTTTGCCGCCCTACTCCTTTCAAAGAACCTGTCGTGTACCTTCCATTATTGAAATGCACTCTATGAACAGAGGAGATGGACCTTTCATTCAGTGCAACACGTCACTATCCACTTGACAAGTCAGAATTGCAATTTTTACTGAAGCCAGTGCAAGAAAAATTAAATATGGATACTGATTGGCATTGCAGACAAGAAAGTTTTCTGTTATCACACTTTTGATACAGTAGACCCCTTACTTTCTGCATTGTGTATTGAATAGGCATATGGCAGTAAGTGGACTTGAATAATTAAACAGAAATATTTTGCAGGCTCTTGATAGAGAACATGTAGTTTAAAAAAAAACTATATACAGGTATATGCTGATTTTGTAACCTCTTGGACATTTTCCACTTGTCAAATGTATAGACGCTGATAATACTGGATATTACTTTTTCCTGAAATGTCATGTGCCCTCAGCATGAACATCTGCAAGCAAACAGAGCAATTAAACCTTGAATATTTGATAATCTACTAGTGAATGTATTCCTGAGTCACATAAGGATAACAGAAAATGTGAATTCTTTCCATATTAAGCAGGCAGTGCCACAAAATGAGACTTCCCAGTGCTTTAAAGATTCATTTGCTACATAAATAATGTGCCTGTCTGATGAATTCTAAGCTTGAAATGCAATTAAGTAACACGTTTAGCTCATGTTTAACTGGGGAAAACCGGTGAATGTGAGTCAGAAAAGTTATGGCTGGAAAAGCTTACATTTTCATTTCTGCATATCATGTAGCAATTAGTGATGCAAAACAATTACCGTGCAAGTGTTATGGCAAAATAGCATAAGACAACCTGAAACAACTTTGACTACACTCCAGAGCCACACCTTCATCATATTGCATGTTCAGATTTAAGCCCAGATTGCAAGGCAAACAAAGTCATTCCTATATGAAACAGTATATGCTACAAGAGGTCCTCCTGGATATTCTAGCTATACTGTATACATATTTGAATCATTGATATTGTTTCCAGGAGAACAAATAGAGAGAAATGTTTCACTTTTTCAGGGCTTAAAATTTCAAGTCTAGACCTACTAGCCAGTCACAAACCTTACTCTCCACCAGTTGCCCCACCCAACCTTGCCCAGGTCTGCCTCCAACCCCACCCCCGGCCAGTCCCCCAACCCCACCCCCAGCCCTGCCCCCAACCACGCCCCCTTAACCCTTTGAGGACCGTAAGATTTTGGAACGCCAAAATTTTTGTTTTTAAAGTTCGTACACTTCAGTTGCTGTAACTAAGCCATTTCATGAAATAATTGGCAAAAAGCTAGATCCATTTGTTGTTTGTTGATAAGAACTAATATTTTGACTCAAACCAAAAAAAAAAAAAAGAGTTTAAGTTCTTAATCAGATGATACACGCAATTAAAAACATGGGACAAATATGTCCCTTGGTCCTCAAAGGGTTAAAGCTTAAAAGTAGAAAACATACACTTGTGCATATCCTGACAGTGTGTAATATTTACAGACTGTCAGGATATGCACACAGTGTATGTTTTCTACTTTTAAGTCATGCATTGTTGTACTGCAGCTCAACCTCACTGAGTCTTTTGATTCTTTTTATCAAAAAATAATCAGTTGCAATAAACTTTTATACCTGTGTACACATTTTTTTGCCTTTCAAAGTCCCAGGGGGATATTTCCATAGTTGTCTGTTTCAATATTTGGGACGTTGGCAACAACAGTGTAAATGGTGGGCCATTGTACCCAATTTCCTAGTCTTTGTAATCTCACCAGGCCAGACACAGACAACAGAAAAATACATAGGTTCTAGCCCTTTCTCTCTCTATACAAAACTTAAAACAATTGAGTGGTGCTCCACTCTAACTGTGACAATGAGTAATGACCTGTAGTGTGCATGCAAGCAGCTCACTTTAATCTGGCCATACAGAAGTCATTTTCCCCCAAGGCGGTGGAGATTGGGCCTCGTGTCCCCCAAGGTGGCGGAGAGCAGGCCTCATGTCCCCCAAGGCAGTGTAGAGCGGGCCTCTTGTCCCCCAAGGTGGTGGACAGCGGGTCTCATGTCCCCCATGGCGGTGGAGAGCAGGCCTCATGTCCCCCAAGGCGGTGGAGAGCGGGCCTCTCCTCATGTCCCCTAAGGTGGTAGAGAGCGGGCATCTCCTCATGTCTTCCGTGGCAGCGAAGAAGAAAAAGGAAGTCAGAAATTGGAAGTCGGCTTCACAACGAGGCTTGGAGCGCAAGTGGAATGCAAATTGATCCCCATGACCTGGGGATTGCATTGCAAACCACCCGCTCCATTGCAAGCCATCTGTGCTCGCCACAAAGGGATTTCCCCTTGCATTTGGCGAGCGGGTGAGCGGAAATTTCAAGCCCTGCTTTTTCAATTATAGCATAACTGATTTTTTTTTTTTTTTGCAAATATGCATAAAAGAAAGTTTATTGTAGCTTTCTGTAATAAATTGTGAAAATTGTGGACCTTATCCAGACAGAAGATCAATATTGTTTCATAGTATATAAAAGGTGCAGCGCTAATATACAAATAAATGAAGATAATTATACATAAAAATTCAAGGTGACATAGTGCATATAGTTAATAAACACTAATGTGTCTGGTAAACGTGAGGAAAGGATAATGTCCAAACAAGAGTTCAATGTGAGGATGTGACTAAACTTCCAAACGTTCTGATACTTTCCAGGCAACACCGACTGTGTGCACGGTGAAAAAAATGGGGGTACAAATTGCGCACTCACCAAATGCGCAACCTTTATGCGCTTTTCTCTCAAATATAAGACCTCCACTCCCTCATCCAGGGTCTGGTCAGATCTGGTCAGGTCCCCTTCTTAATCCAAAACCTTGTAATCAGCCTCCTCCTTTGATTATCACCACTCTCCAGGATACCTGGCTCCCTCAGGAGCTCAGAAGAAAGCAAAGGAGGCCAATAGTGCAGTATGTCTCAAGGATATATTTATTCCCACACATAAACAGCAAATACAGGTATGGAAGAAGTAAAAGAATACTGACCCTATGTGTAGTAACCGCCGGGCCCCTCGTGGTGCCGGCGGTGCATGCGTCAATCAGCTGAAGCCTGACCCAGACGCGTTTCGAGCAATAGCTCTTTATCAACGGGTATTCGGCTATCAGCTGCCGACGCCACTGTGTTGCTTAAATAGGGGAAATGATGCATGTGTAATTACCATGCGCCATTTTCCCGAGGTGAACTGTCCTCAAAACAAACGCCATATTGGCGTAGTCTCTGTTACTGCGCATGCGCGAGCATAGCGTCGGAACAGAGCAGACATCTACCCACCACACGCCATTTTCCCAAAGAAAAGTGTCCTCAAAAGTGGGCACCATTTTGGCGTAGTTCATGTAACCGCGCATGCGCGAGCATAGCGTCGGAACAGGGCGGACATCAGAACACGATCACCGAGGGGAAATTGTTGCCATGGGGACACAGTACACTAAGTACCAGTAAAAAGGACATCATACGTCAGTATAACGATCCAATAGTATATTCCATTACCTCAATGTTAGTATATATACCAAAAAACGGACTTTATTAAGCAGGTCCTTAAATTTCTCAAGTTATATCTCAACACAAGGCAATTTACACCCTAGGTGATCCTTTATGCCCAATATAGCAGCAATATTATTATGACAATGATAAGTCATTATAGATACATCTAAAATACAATCCCACACACCAAATGCAGAATGTTTCACATCCAATTATGGTGCTACCCTCCTGCAACACCATATATGTGGTCTTATATAAAATTACATGATAAAATATTTAATACATAATTTAAAACAAATGTCTCTCAAATATATCTAACTATACAAATAAAACATATGGGAGAATGCCGCACATAAATGGGCATAATCCCAAAGTAATAAAAACTAGCCTGAATTCTTAAAAATACTGTAGACTTCGTCACAACCAGAACTCGGAAGGAAAATGCCAAAATTTGGCATATATATAAATCTCAACATCTGATTAAAATGTGAATACAATAAGGCTCTACTACCACCCAGCAACTAGCTATTATCTATAAAGCAGTTCAAATCTAGCTCTATATTAAGCCCCTTGGGTCGCATAGAGTCCATTTGGAAAATCCACTTAGTTTCCATCTGTGACACCGCTCTCTTCCTATTGGTGCCCCTCCAATGCGGTTGAACTACGTCTATGCCTACAAATATCAAAGATGATGGATCTCTATTATGATGTGTTCTATAGTGCATAGAAAGTGAGTGATCCTTAAAACCTTTCTTCACATTATTCACATGCTCCCTAAGTCTATCTTTAAGTTTCCTGGTCGTGCGTCCAATATATTGTTTTTTACAGGGGCACTGTAAAAGATAAACAACGTACCTACTATTGCAGGAAATAAAATTCTTGATCTTAAAGGTTTTGCCCGTAATAGTAGAGGTGAAATCTTCAACTTTTCGTTTCCTTTTACCATTACAAGTGCATATGATACACTTGTTACATGGAAAAAAGCCTTTAATTTCTCCAAATAAAGATACAGACTGCGGAGGATTAATAATATTTGGGGCAATAAGGCTTCTCAGCGACTGTGCCTTTCTGTATATTATTTCAGGTTTGTCTGGCAGAATCTTAGTTAGAATTGGATCTGCTTTAAGGATTTTCCAGTTCTGATTTATTATTTTAGAAACCATTTTGTATTGTCTGGAGAATGTAGTTATGAAAGGACAGACTTTCTGTGGCTTCTTTAGAGTATTACCCGCCAGTAATGCCTCTCTATCCATATCCGCTACATTATGGATAATCTGGGTAAGATGCGTTTCTTCGTATCCTTTTTCCAAAAATCTATCCTTTAAAATCTCAGCCTGGGATAGGTAGGTATCTACCGAGGTACAATTTCGCCTTATTCTAAGGAATTGTCCTTTTGGTATATTTGAAAGCCACAGGGGGTGATGACAACTATTAACAGGGATATACCCATTCCTATCCACTGATTTGAAAAAAGATGAGGTTACAATCTTATTGTCCAAATTCATTAATGCCAAATCTAAAAAGTTGATGTTAGTCCTACTGTATTCAAATGTCAATCTGATGTTCAGGGTATTATTATTGAGCGTCCCAAAAAAATTAATTAATGCTTGTTCGTCTCCTTTCCATACCAGGAGGATGTCATCAATGTATCGTTTGTAAAAATATAACTCTGGCCAATCTCTGGCATACACGACATCCTCCTCCCATCTGGCCATAAATAGATTGGCCAGACTTGGAGCGAACTTGGCTCCCATAGCAACACCCCTTGTTTGCAGATAAAAGGAACCATCGAACCAGAAATAATTTCTGGTCATGGCGAAATCCAACAATGTCAAGATAAAATTCTGGTGTGAACCTGTTAAAACCGACTCATCGAGATAAAATTTAACAGCCTGCATGCCCTCTGAATGGTCAATGCTGGTATAGAGAGACGTGACATCAGCAGTGACTAGAAACGTATCATTATCTACAGAAAGGTCATTTAATTCTTGCAGGACCTGTTTAGTATCCCTCAGATATGAGGGAGTTTTCCGTACCAGCGGCTGTAAAAAATAATCGATGTATTCACCGACTTTTGAGCACAAAGACCCGATTCCACTGATAATAGGTCTACCCGGGGGATTCTCAGGATTTTTGTGCACCTTTGGGAGAATGTACATTATCGGTAATCTTGGGGCTAAAGGACATAGAAACTCTTTTTCCTTTTTATTTACTATATTATCCCGATAACCCCTGTCTATAATGTCTTTTAGAACTTTCTTGTATACTCTCAAAGGATTTTTTGACAAAGGACAATACGTATCCATTTATGTGCGGCATTCTCCCATATGTTTTATTTGTATAGTTAGATATATTTGAGAGACATTTGTTTTAAATTATGTATTAAATATTTTATCATGTAATTTTATATAAGACCACATATATGGTGTTGCAGGAGGGTAGCACCATAATTGGATGTGAAACATTCTGCATTTGGTGTGTGGGATTGTATTTTAGATGTATCTATAATGACTTATCATTGTCATAATAATATTGCTGCTATATTGGGCATAAAGGATCACCTAGGGTGTAAATTGCCTTGTGTTGAGATATAACTTGAGAAATTTAAGGACCTGCTTAATAAAGTCCGTTTTTTGGTATATATACTAACATTGAGGTAATGGAATATACTATTGGATCGTTATACTGACGTATGATGTCCTTTTTACTGGTACTTAGTGTACTGTGTCCCCATGGCAACAATTTCCCCTCGGTGATCGTGTTCTGATGTCCGCCCTGTTCCGACGCTATGCTCGCGCATGCGCGGTTACATGAACTACGCCAAAATGGTGCCCACTTTTGAGGACACTTTTCTTTGGGAAAATGGCGTGTGGTGGGTAGATGTCTGCTCTGTTCCGACGCTATGCTCGCGCATGCGCAGTAACAGAGACTACGCCAATATGGCGTTTGTTTTGAGGACAGTTCACCTCGGGAAAATGGCGCATGGTAATTACACATGCATCATTTCCCCTATTTAAGCAACACAGTGGCGTCGGCAGCTGATAGCCGAATACCCGTTGATAAAGAGCTATTGCTCGAAACGCGTCTGGGTCAGGCTTCAGCTGATTGACGCATGCACCGCCGGCACCACGAGGGGCCCGGCGGTTACTACACATAGGGTCAGTATTCTTTTACTTCTTCCATACCTGTATTTGCTGTTTATGTGTGGGAATAAATATATCCTTGAGACATACTGCACTATTGGCCTCCTTTGCTTTCTTCTGAGCTCCTGAGGGAGCCAGGTATCCTGGAGAGTGGTGATAATCAAAGGAGGAGGCTGATTACAAGGTTTTGGATTAAGAAGGGGACCTGACCAGATCTGACCAGACCCTGGATGAGGGAGTGGAGGTCTTATATTTGAGAGAAAAGCGCATAAAGGTTGCGCATTTGGTGAGTGCGCAATTTGTACCCCCATTTTTTTCACCGTGCACACAGTCGGTGTTGCCTGGAAAGTATCAGAACGTTTGGAAGTTTAGTCACATCCTCACATTGAACTCTTGTTTGGACATTATCCTTTCCTCACGTTTACCAGACACATTAGTGTTTATTAACTATATGCACTATGTCACCTTGAATTTTTATGTATAATTATCTTCATTTATTTGTATATTAGCGCTGCACCTTTTATATACTGTCTATTGGGAGGTCTTATATGGTGCCTTTGGTGTACAGCTGCTGTACGTTTTCTTATGAGGCGCTCGCTTATTTTTATATCTTAAATATTGTTTCATGGTATGTATTAGTTTTACATACATAAGTTACATCATTGTAAATAATGGGAAAAAACAATGTTGAGCTGTGCCACATTCTCAATTTATGGTGGTAGACATTATAGTTTAAAGAGATTGTAAACCCTCACCTTTTAAAACAACCCATTCAGTTTAAAACATGTGTGTATAGATATAAACAATAATATTTTAAATACCTTCTTTCTCCTTTTTAATAGGTGATTACATTCCCTCTAAGCTCATTATGCAGCTGAGAACAGAGAGCTTGGGGGGAGGGAGAGAAACAGCAGTGCATTGACCTTCGGTATAGCTAGAGAACTGTTCTCCTGCCTAGTGTGGTCAGTTTTTTAATAGGAAAGTGGGAGGACTGGCAGGGACACCAGGAATTTCACACAAAGGAAGCAATACAAAGAGATTTCTTTTGTGGCAAATTTGATACAGGTACACTGTACAGTAATTAGTCAACATCATTCATATTTTCCAACTCAGCTGCTCTAAAATAGCACTGCAACAGAATAAGACCTGTCCCTGAGAACTTCCTAACTGTTCATCTGTTTAAAAATTTGTCTCATCTTGAAGAAAATTTGCATCATCTTATGCGGTAGATCTGTGCAAATATGTAATCTTTCAAATTTGCTGCTTAGGATTAAAGATGGTGCAGGGGTTGCAAATATACCTGAAAACTATTGAATAGGCTTTTTCTGAAAAGCAACCTGTTTTGCATCTAAATATGTCACAATTTTGCTTGATAAATCTCTCCTAATAGTTTTTTTACTGTATCCCCTTCTTTGCTTGAAATGATGGACCAGTTTGTGAAGTACAAACCAACATCTTTGTGCTAGATGTCCCTTGATAATTTTTGTGCTAGATGTCCCTTGATAATTTAGAAAGCCTTGAGATTGAAGAGAATACTAGATATATAATATTTTATACATTATGATTCCCCATCAACCACAGCCCACTTCCTGAAGAAGGATTATCCTCTTACTGGTTAATATAATGATATTGCTTTATAGATATTGAAGTGTTTCCTGCACAACAACATATTTTCATTAGCTGGCAGATGCTATTAATTAATCACATTTTACTTTCTTGCTGCTCCATATATCTACAAGACCATTTTAAGTATAAAACAGCATACTATTCTTGTAGTAGCTAATTCCACATCAAACTGTGCAGTCAACACTTATGATTAAAGATATAACAGAAGGAACCACCTGGGGCACATTTGTAAATCCAAGAATGACTGGAATAATTTAAATTATCAACTGCAAATGGTGATTTTTTTTTTCCTAAAAAAAATTAATTTGCATTTGCCCTTTGCAGCTGCCATGCAATATCTATCAATTAACCACTTTCATCATTCCAGGTGAATGTCATATGGTGTTCTCCTGGACCACGCCCTGCATGCGGCCATGCTGTGGCCGCAATCTGTCACCTGCTATGACCACTGGACACAGTCGATGACAGATCATTGTACCGACCCACTGCTGGTAACATGATTGCTGTGACCAATCACAGCAGATCACAGGACAATTGACTGGCTTCCTTTCATGCCATTCATTGTGTACAATTGTGTTGCTAGCTGTGGCTGTGCTAGCTGTGATTGGTCACGCTGATCACATGGTACAAACAGGGCCAATCACTGATCACTTCCCAAAAGTAGTACAATGTTACTATGGTAATATTGTTTCTCTCTGTTCACAGTTTGTTAAAAAAAAATAATTAAAAAAAGAAAAAAATGTAATAAAAAAATTTTGAAAAAAAGGAATTATTACAATTTGTTTTGATACTGTTACCAGTCAGTGTCTCTTCTCACTGCTGCACCAATCATATGATAATGCTGTACTGCACTGGTGATAGTATGTTAAAAAGAAATTGAAGAAAATGTATTTTAATTTCTTAATTTTCCCAAAAATTATGACAAAAAAATTAGCACTTCAAAAAACTAACCATATCTCTTACTAAATATCTTGGACTGTCTACTTTCTAAAATGGGTCATTTGGGAGGTATTTGTACTGTCCTGACATTTTTGAGCCTCAATGTGATAGGCAGTTAGCACAGTAGGATTGAGAAATTTTTAGATATATACTATAGTTTTTGGACTCTATAACTTTCCTACAGACTAAAGAAACACTGATTTGGATTATTTTCACCAAATAAATGCAGCAAAATGTTGGCCTACATGTATGTATAAATATTATTTATTTGCAAAATGGTATAACAGAAACATAGAAAAAAGTGTTTTATTTAAACATTTCCATGCTTATTTAGTTTATTTAGCAAAAAACAGTGTTGATTAAATACCACCAAAATAAATTTCTATTTATGTAAAAAATGTATAAAAATTTAATCTGGATACAGTGTTGCATGACAGAGCTAAAAGCTGAAAGGTGGCCTCAGCCGGAAGGGGGTGAAAGTGCTGGTACTGAAGTGGTTAAGTACAGTTAACCCTTTGAGGACCAAGGGAGGTATTTGTCCCATGTTTGTAATTGTGTGTATCATCTGATTAAGAACTTAAAACTCTTTTTTTTTTTTTTTTTTTAGTCAAAATATTAGTTCTTATCATCAAACAACAAATGGATCTATCTTTTTGCCAATTATTTCATTAAATGGCTTAGTTACAGCAACTGAAGTGTACGAACTTTAAAAACAAAAAAAATTGATTCTTTTGGCGTTCCAAAACCGTACGGTTCTCAAAGGGTTAAAGACATGCACCTACAGTACATGAAAGGGCAAGCAGCAATTGGGATAAACCTAGACATGCCTTAGCTTTATAAATTTACCCTCAAGAGAAAGTGGGAAGAAAGTATAAAGGGTATCATAGACACCCTGTAGATTTCTGTTGATTTACCTTTTAGAGAGCCTGGCACTGTGCTTGGAATGTCCATAATTGACATTCGTTCTCAGCGTTCAGCCTTCCTCCCTTGACAAGCATATGACAGAGACGTTTTGTAGTGGAGTGGGCAGAGCCAGATGGGGAACTGAAAAACTAGTTCCCCATCAGGTCTGCCTCATTGTTGATTGACAGTGCACAGTTCCATAGCTGCGCTGCAGTTAATCAAAAGTTAGAAAGACCTGATGGGGAACTAGTCTTTCCCATCAGGCCCTGGCCAACCCTGGACTCCAGCCATTTCCCAATAATGGGTAATACCATAGATGGATAATGACATCACCATGATTCCTTGCCCCTTTGTTTACATTTAGCAACCATCCCAAAGCTGAATGGGGGTTAAAGATAGAGCCCTGTGTGGGAAGCTGTCACATTAATGACATCTTCCCAGCACATACATGCACTGGCATACCTCTGTATACCAATTCAAAGCTGGTTTTAATTGCCACGTTTCCTAACATGCAAACTGTTGGTAATTCTTTAAAAATATGTCAGTGCCATAGTGACAGGTTCTTAAAATGGAGGAAGTTAGAACAACCTGAATTTGGCGCATGTGGCGGTAATGTTACCGAAACTGGGCAAATGCTTGCCTACATTAGGCAAATAGTTCTAAAGGGAACTACCCCCAGAAAAGTGACTTTTCTGCTTTATTGGGTTCACTTCATTGAGTATTTTCAAACAGTATACGAAGACGGAGTAAGGACTATAACACAATGAAAAAATATTTCCATAACAATTAATCAAAACTTTTTTTAAAAGGTTTTTTTGGCAAACCATACATTTTACCTGTTTAATGCTTTTAATTCCCACAGCTATTTAACTTGATTCATATGGGAGACATTCACCTACTGTAATTATCACAGTTCTCTTAAAGTGTACCTATAATTAAAATGTAAAATCATATATTTATTTCCTTGCATTTTAATTATTCCTAGACTATTCCTATTACTCTGAATGATTTGAAGTTTGTAAATTTGCTTTTTGAAAATCCACAGCCATTTATTTCCTTGAATTCTGTGACAAATATACACTATACCATGTTGATCTGTACTGCCGTGTCACATAATTCTCAGAGCCTGCCTTCTGAACTACAGAGCTGCTGAGATGAGGATCTTCAGGAGGTGAAGCCAGTGCAGAAATTATTGTTTGCAGGCACCAAGGTACCGTGGAATATGTAGTTCTTAGGAATTGAAAGAAAACAGCAGAGGAGAAGCTGCAAAACATATAGGGAATCCAGGAAGTTGTGAAAAGAGATGGATAGCAGACAGGCAGCACTCATAACATGAAAGGGGATTTTTCAACTAAGCTTATGTTGGATTGACAATAATAAATAAATATGTAGTTATAGTGCAATACTTATGTCATACAATGAAAGTGTATGCTGTGACCATAAAGTCCTTTAATTATGCTTCCAATAAAGATTTAAGAATATAGAACCTTAGCCTATCATGAATTTTGGTGGAGAAACACATTTGATAGACTATTTATAGTTATACACCAAAAATCTACGATTTGCTTATGAATGAAGTTTTACAAATGTTAACTGTCAAGTTTAAATACCAAGAAAGAAAATTCTCAGGTAGATTTCCAGCTTGATTAGAGCTGTTAGGAGGGCAGAGTCCTCATCTATCAGGTCATCCAAATACTTGGTGTACAGTATGTGCTCTGTGAAGGAGATCTTTCATCAAAGTTTGTCTATCCTCACTTCTCAAAACTTAATGACTGACAGAAAACAAAGACAAAGTGACAGCGATGTTTATCTTAAAACTATGAAATATATGGAATTTAAATATATATCTTAGTTAAAGGAAACTCTTCATAACAAGTTGTTGAAGCACAAAGACATTTTTTGGAGGAGGGTGATAGGCAAAAGTAGGATGATATCATTTAGGTCTTCCTTGCAAGTACTGTTATAAAATTAGCAGATAATCTGCATTTACCAAAGCTTAGTACTTTACTGAAGTGGTTGTAAACCGTCACATATACCGAGTGAAGTGTAGCCTCAGGTGACACACAGAGAGGAAACAAATCCTGCTACATAGGTTTTACAGAGATGAAACAAATCCTCCTACACACGTTTTACAGAGATGAAACAAATCATCATACATAAGTTTTACAGAGATGAAACAAATCTTCATACAGGGGCGGACTGACCATTTGGAAACTTGGGCACTGCCCGAGGGCCCGGGGTCAGTAGGGGGCCCCATGAATTGCAGACAACTCATGGGGCCCCTGGGCAATAGGGGATCATGGGGCCCCTGTGTCCTTGCACAAACTCAAAAAACCCTATGAAAAAGGTACCAGAGGCATCTCATGGGGCCCCCTACTGAACCTGGGCTCTCGGGCAGTGCCCGGGTTTCCAAATGGTCAGTCCACCCCTGGTAGAAAGACAAGTAAACACTACAAATATTTGTAATTAAAGCATATATTTAACAGATTATGTAACAGTCATGATGTAAAAGAAAACAATTACTTTTCAAGGTAAAAACAAGAGGAAAATACTTGCATTATAGTCTCTAATCAGCTTTCACTAGCAACCAAGGTATATGAAAAGGGACGGGGCAAAAGTCAGCTCTATCTAAATATTATTATATATAATAATATTATATATATATACATATATATATATATATATTATTAAATTAATTGCACATATGACATAATCAGACAGAAATTAAACCACAATCTTCAGAAGCACAGCTAAAAAGCGCTGTTACAATAGTAACATAATCCTTGAGAAGCATAAGATCATGCAGGAAGGCCTTGTGGCCCAAAGACCAACTCGTACTTCTATGGTGGAGTGACCAGAATACATGTACAATGTTCTCTGTTTCACACTTTTGCCCTGGCTTGACGATGTCCCAGAATTTGTCTTCAAGTAATTAAATGATCAGTTCTGGTAATGTGGAAATGCATTTCCTCACTAATATTTAAGTTATGCTAAAAGACAATGCTTGAGGAACCATATGCATCTAGGTAGCCAGGTATAATAAGACAACACAGCACTGGTCTTAAGCAGGAATGAGTTCAAGTTGAACATGAGTTGGATACGAACTCAACATAATCACAGTTCAGAGCATGGACAAAACAACTGGCCAGATTTGGACAGTTCATTCACTTCAAACCTCCAACTAAGTTAGCTGGAGTCTCTTTTCTGGATTTTGGTTGAAATTGTAAACAAGTGGGATGGGATCCTAGGTGATGTATTGTCCAAATATGGCCATGACCATATTTAGGTAATGACAAAAACCAGGTACCCCATGCAGTTTACATTCCAGCAACAGCTACAGACTTTTCATTTGCAATGGTATTGCAACGACAATTGTGCCATCCAGCAATGTAGATCCACGTCAATCATGATGTGAACACATGATTATGTAGACCCACCACCATGGTAATCCACCATTATGATGATGCTGTTGCGCTGCTACTTATGTCACAAATGATAGCTCCCCAGCACTGAGAAATGTGAACACAGAGATGGGGATACCAGGTAATGTAATTTATCAAATATGATCATGACTATATTTTGTTCAGTATGCCATTCAGGATTCCTGGCCCATTTGTATACAAGCAAGCTGGTGGGGAACTGTCATTCAGTAGTGGTAGAGTTTGTAGTACATCATATTGCCCTAACAATTCATGTGCAGATTTAATACATGCCCCAAGCATGTCATTTAAAGGATTTGTGTATTTTTAATGTTGCCCTTTCAGCGCCATTAAAAGACCCTCTCTCCCCCCTCCTTGACACTTCCACAGGTATATCATGCTTACCTTACAAGACACTACACCAAATCAAATTATGCCTTCACAACCTCCTGCTCCACTATGCCTGGTGTACCCTCCACCCGAATGACAAAGACTTCACATTTTAATCTGCCCCTCAGCAGGAACTCACACCTGGACTACTGCTTTATCACTTAACAAGACCTTCCTTTCTTGACTGTGGTAATCATTGAACCAAGGCTTCTATTAGATCACTATCAAGTCTCTCTCACTTTGGCCTTCCTTGAATGATCTCCCTTTAGGAAACTTTGGTGACTGGACTTGACTCTATTACTACTCGACACAAATGTTTCTCTGACTACTTTATAGAAAATGACACCCCTGACATTACACCATTGACACAATGGTTAGCGCACAAATGCATTATACGGGGGGAAAACAAATTCTCTAGCCTTTGAGGTAAAATGCAAGCAACAGGCACCTCTCCATGATCTCTTTTCAGGCTGAAATCTTTGGAAGCGACACACAAACATACTCTAACAAGACAGACTTATCAGGAACTTATTGATGTCCACTTTCTTCTTCTGGGAGAGCTTGGATGTAAACTTAAATGGAAATAAATTCTATGAACACGACAACAAATGTGGCCAATTACTAGCCCAAGCTTTGTGTTCAAAAAAGCAAAGGCAATGGTCCAACAATTAGGTTCCTCCAAAGGAGTTCTTTTAGAAAACAACACGGACATAGTGTGGGAATTCAATAAATTCTATTCTGCCCTATATGGCCTCTCCTTGACGGAAACACCAGTTCTCTCACCTCCCTCCAGGTTGACCCTTATGAAAACTTTCCTGGAAAATCACTGCCCCAAGACTATTTCATCAAAAGCCATAAGTGAACTAGAACACCCAAACAACCCAAAGGAATAGGAAATAGCACTCAAACAGTTAAAACCAGGCAAAAGTCCTGGCCCAGATGGCTTTACAGCAACTTACCACAAGACCTTTTTAGATGTGTTAACTTCCCCCTTCTTACGCATCTTTAATTCCTTATCCTCCTCTGCTCCTCTCACCTCCGGGATGCTGGAAGCCCACATTGCAGTCATTCCCAAAGCAGACAAAGATTCTACCTAAGCAGCACACTATAGATCAATATCACTTCTGTTGACATTAGGATTTTCGTGAAAATTGTAGCAAGCTACCTGCTCCCCCTCCTATCATTGATTATCACTAAAGACCAAATAGGCTTCATTCCAGGTCGAGAAGCCAGGAACAACACCATCAAAGCCCTCAACTGACACCACCTTCTTACTTCCTCTAACCAGAAAGGCATCTTCTTATCCCTGGATACCTTTGACAGGGTTGCCTGGGACTACATGGAAGTGGTCTTACAGGCCATGGGACTCGGCCCTCACATACTCAGCTTCATTATGTATGACAACCCGACTGTCCGAGTCAACAACACCCTGTCAAACACCATCTCCATCCACAACAGTACCAGGCAGGGCTGCTCTCTCTCCCCCATCCTCTTTTGTTCTCACACTAGAACCATTCCTTACTAACCTCAGACACAATCCTGACATCCAGGGAACCAAATCTGCTGGACGAGAATATAAATTAAAAAGCGTTTGCCGATGACATTTTACTATTGCTTATGGAACCACACATATTGGTCCCATCCTCCTAAAAGAATTCCAACAATTTCACTCTATATCAAATTTAAAAATTAATTTCTCAAAATCCTATGCACTTAACATAAACCATCCACCACAGACGGTTGCCCAATGTCAGGAGAACTTTCCCTTTCACTGGAAAACAGGTGCCATCACTTATCTATACTTGAAAAACTACCTATTCATTCTACGCGACCTAACAAATTACGTCAAATGCTGGAACAAGCCCATCTTCTCCTAGTTTGGCAGGACCGCTATCCTAAAAATGAATTTGCTTCCTCATTTACTATACATCTTGCAAACAGTGCCAGTTCACCTCCCCTTAGCATTCCTCAGATCCTACAAAAGCTTATGTGTCAGGTGTCTCTGGGACAACCGTAGGCCAAGAATCAACTATGCACAGCTTTCATTACCCAAGCATGTGGGAGGAATCGAACTACGGGACTTACAAAACTAATGTCGGGCTTGACACCTTTCCAGGATTGTAGATTGGAATGCCCACAACAACCTTAAAGACTGGGTCAAGTTTGAAGCTTCTTTCACCCATCTATCCCTAGATACCTTTCCCTGGCTGCATGACCACTACACGAGATAAGATCCCACCCTCTTATCAGTCCCACCTTACGCTGGTTTAGCAACGTCTGTAGGTACACTACTTCTTTTTCATCAACTCCAGGTCCACTCACGCCATTATGCCACAACCCAAACTTTCCCTTAGGTATGTACCTTAGTTTTTTAACAGAAAACTGGCCCAACGATCAGGATCTCGCACACCAATTCTTTGACAGCGGCAAACTACTTTCCCGAGAACAGCTCTCATCCTGAAATGAAATGGCTCCCATTACCCCCAGACTTATCTTTTACTCTCACACTACCTACACTCCCTAGACAAAGATTCCACCATCTCCAGACCCCTTACCCCATTTGAAATGTTATGATACTGGAAGACTCCTCAGTGCCACCTGATTTCCTCTGTTCACTAACTATTTTTTGCTAACCAACCGTCTAACAACGGCACCACTTCCACGGCCTGGGAAAGGGACCTCTCCAGAACCTTTTCTCAGGAAGACTGGGAACAAATACATTTAAACATTCACAAAGGTTCGGTGAATGTCTCTACACAAGAAAACCGCTATAAGTTTCAAGTGCATTGGTACCGAACCCCCACTCTACTACACAAATATCAAATTGAAGTTCCAGAGACTTTCAGAAGGTGCGAGACTGATCACGGGCACTATTGCACATCTGGTGGTCATGCCAACACCTTCAAACTTACTGGTCTGAGGTACATCATATCATCCAGCATGTGACCACCTATGTGACCTATGTGATATATGATTACCTATAACTTAGATTTCACACCATTTCCTACTTCATTCAATTTAATTCAAATCCTTATCCATGCATATTGTCAATGCCATGAAACAATGTTTTCTGACCCACTGGGCTTCCACACTCCCCCCCCTTTAATTAAGGAATGAAGCATCAAAATTTACAAACTAGCTGAAATGGAAGAACTGATCTATATGGCCCGAGATTCCCCCATGAAATTCTCAACTAAGTGGGCTTGCTGGACCCATGTCCAGATGACCAGATGGCCTTTATTTATCGTTCCTATACAACTCTCTTCCTTCTTCCTGCCCCCACAACCCAATAGAGGGAGAGACACATAACATCTCCACACGTTGGCGGGGAGGAGTAAGAGATGATCCCTCCCCCATTGATCCCTCCCCCATTCCCTCTTTTTCCCTCCCACTACCCCCCTCCCTCCATCATACCCAACCCCTCCCCCTTTTTTTTTCTTCTTTATCCTCTTTCTCTCTTCCTTTTTTCCACTGTAGACCATCTGCTGCTCGCCACCATAGAACAGAATGAGCCCCACCTTCCTCCTCATCACCCCATGCAGATCTATTTTAAACATCTGCTGACTTCTTCTTACCCCCCACCAGTGAATCCACTTCTTTTCTCCTAGAGGATCGTCCATCATAAATTACAAATAATTAACTTGATCAATAAGGTCTATACATGGAACTGGCTTTCTCAAAATTGCCCAACGCCCACATCCATGGCCTTCTGACCCTAAGACATAATTAGAACACAAATCTTCCCTGTGAAGTTTTGAGTGGCTTCTCTACTTGATGCTCAATAAATGGGCAGCTCCCCCCCTTTCTTTTGATTGTTCTTCTTTTGTTTTTTCACCCACCTGTCCTCAAACAAGATCTCTCCCCATCATTTAAATCATTTAATCACAGTTTAAGCTTGTTATATTTCTACAATATTTGCACTCTACTGTATGGCTTTGATAATATATGATGTTTGTGTCATTAACTTTTCCAAATAAATCTTTTTGTGGAAAAAAAATCTTCTCTCTGATGATCAGTAGTTTAAAAAAATGTTTTACATTGGTACATGTTTCACATGGCAATGCCCAGCTTCCTATGTTCTTCTTTAACAAAATCTGGCATACTGACCTTGAAAAAAACAAACAAAAATAACAAGATTGGCCCAAATAGACTTCAGTGAGGTTCAGCATTATGTTTTGGTGTAGTTTGCAAAAGGTTAGGCAATGTTAACCCAAGTAATGAACTTTGGCTACCTTAAGAAAAATGAGATTTGAACAAAGACAGCCAAATCTAAAATAGCCAAATGATAAAAAAAAAAGTACTGACTAAATGCTGACATGGGAAGCTATACTTCTCAAGGGAGAGGTTTGAAGAGATAATATCAATCTCAGGGTCTAAAGATGTGAAGGAAAATCACAGTGGTTGCTGTGCATCACACTGGTCACTTTTCTTTTTTGACAACCTCAAAAAAGATAGTTAATGATAGCTAATGGACTTCTATGTGGCTGGTGGTTTGAACCAGCCAGGTAGGAGGCAAGGCATTTTACCCTATCTTACAATGGGACTGCACTGGAATAGCCACTCATCAAAGTCCTACTGCACCTGGTGTGAATTTACCTTCATCTTTCACTGCATCACTTGTAGCACAAGGGCAAGCCTGACTCTTTCCCTTGGTTGCAATACACATTGCTATCTTGGTGGCCTTTGGGGTCTGCCTGGTTGTGGGTGGCCCAATGCCTAGTATCTACGACCACCATTCTCACTTATCTCACTATTCATGTATAATAGCTGTATACTCAAGTACCAGTTCTGGGAGATAGCACTACCTTTTCTTAGAACAACCTGTGCAGTCCATAAGATTTTTCACATTGTTTCCTGTACACTTACATAGACTAAAGTTGTCCATACATTGACTGGAATTTCAATGATTCAGCAAGGACTGGTCTAATTTTTAACTGTTTCAGGCTTTTCCAGCTCAGCAGACGTTGATCATTTGGAAGATTTTTCTCAATCAGTGGCTGCAGTCAATTGACCAGTGACAATCTCTGTTGAATTGTTCATTTATTTTATGTTATTAAAAATACAACAGGAAGAATGTGAATTCCCAAAGGTGAGTATAAACACCCCAAACTGCAGGATGCATTAGATTATGTGATCAGAAGCTGTAGCAATGATTCTCACTTTTGTTTTAACTGACCTTTTAATTTAAACCTTTTCCTGATTTAAAGCTGAACTCCAGATTTTGTTACACTTTACATAGTTCATTTAGGCCGAGCTGGCCCAAACATACTAATGTATGTCCCTCACGAACATGTGAGGCCACTAAATGTTCTGTATAAACTATATGTAGCTGAGGCTACATGCAGCACTGTGTTTCAGGTGTGAGCCGAGACCTTCTTGTCTCATACCCGGAACACAACAGAGTATGTCTGAGTGGTGCTTAGCCATTCGTAGAAAGCAATGTATTCTATCAATGTATACAAGGCTTCCTTTGATTGGCTAAGAAAGATAGGTGACTGATTATGTCACAACCTCTGACTCAGCCAATCAGAGGAGGCTTTGAAATCATGGATATAATACATCCATTTCTATGAATAGCTGAGCGCCTCTCAGACAGACTCTATTGTGTTTCGGGTATGAGACAGGAAGGTCTCAGCTTGCACCCAGAAAACACAATGCTGTATGCTATAGGTAGCCTCAGCTACATACAGTTTTATACAGAACATCCAGCAGCCTCACATGTTAGTGAGGGACATGGCCCAAACAATGTAGAGTGTAACAAAAGCTGGAGTTCAGCTTTAATTCCCAGCCAAATAATAAAACAATACTGCCTGCTCACACACTGTTTTAGGTAGTGCTACTCCCAGGGGAGCCACTGGTAATGTGCCCAGGTTCCTTTTCTCAATAGTTGCCCCACAGCCAGGCACACATGCGCTTTCACTCTCTTGGCTCAAGAAATAGTATAGGGTTGTTGGTTTTGAAATTTTAATAAGGGGTTGAACTTGAATGAGGATTGCGGAAAGTAGGATACTCCAATAACTTGCTATAGCAAACTTGAGGACATTAAACTTGCTGCTTGGAACTCTGAACACTGTCCCTGTGTAGCAGATAGTGGGCAGACTCTGCAGTAACAGTATTGAGGAGGTTGAGCCTTCCTTGGTGAACAGTCCAAGCATCAGCCTCTTCACAAGGACTGCGATGACTATGCTCTTCAAAACAAAACTTCTTAGCAAACACATGGCTTAGCTTCTAGCATACAAGAGGGGTGATGGCACTCAGTCTATAGGATTTCTCCCTGCCTGTACTCACTGAATGTCTCTGGAGAAATGGTGGCATCCTATTAGTATCCTACAGGCAGCTTCTCCCAGTGGTACCGGACTAGATCCTCAGAACACAGTCCCTCGGCCAGCCTTCAGCAGCAGACAGTAGCTCCTGACCCCCCAACCTCCCAACTGGGGCCTCCACTCAACAGGCACATGGCAGAATGCCCAGTAAGGGTAAACCCCCTAAGCAATGATCTCTCCCTCTTAAAGAAGACAAGGCTGCACTCTGCTCCAGGGTATTTATGCATTCTCCCAGAATCCTCTGGGCCAGACCTCCTAAGGATTGACTGAGGCTACATAGACCAGACTAGAACAATTAAACCCAGCTCCACTGATTACAGAGGGCTAAAACTACATTTACTGTACCTATACTAACAGCTATAATCCCTAAACTGAATTCCAACCTCAGTGGGTACAGTGAGCTAAACCAAATTTGCCTAAATAAATTTACCTATCCCAGCACCTGACTAGGAGGGTTCTACAGATTTGTACTTGTGGGGTGTGCCCAAGAACTGAACTCCCAGTAGAAAAATTTAGTTTTTCTACTGGGAGTTTAAAAACCTGGTGAAGGTGTCAAGAGGAAGTAATAAAAGCTGTATTTGAAATATACACTGAAAATACTGAAGAAAAAGTGCAGTCTTTCTTTAGTCATATAGATTTAAGGAACAATCAAATAAAACACTTGTGCCTCGACAATCCTATTTGTGGTTTGACATGAATTTGCACCATGTTTGGGTAAATAAGATGAAATAGCTGATCTACAAACCAAGGCAGGTATGGTGTTGGTTGTAACTAGAACTATACCATAAATGTTATATACTGTGCAATGAAAACTAAATCACATTTACAGGCACACACCCACACACATTCAGTAAGTAACCAGAACCTGTTATCTCTTTCGCTTATTTTGTATTCTTTTACTTAATGGAGTTAAAAAATGAATCCAGAATTTTCTAAGTACCAATTACAAAAATGTGAGATGACTGCAGCTCTGGCTGAGAGTCTATTTCTGGCAAAGTATTCTGCATTCATAGGCTTGTTTCCAAGAGATTTTTCCTCATATTTTTAACAGATATTATTCCAGGACCACCCAAGAGTGGCTAAAGTGAATTTCATTAAAAGCAGGTATATCATTTGCCAGATGACTAAATTAAGTTCCATAGATTAGATACTTTGTAATATTTTTTTTTTGTGATCCAGTATAGAAACCTCATTTTCTCTCCATCAATAGATCTGCTGAACACTGTGTTTACCTATTCAGTAGTTTACATAGCATAAATGACTAAAGATCCTCCTAATCTAAAACACGTCCATAGAATGCAATTTTTTACATGTTGTATCAGACTTTTACCAGCATGTGGCAGTCTAGGTACAACAACTGACAACTTCCTATAAAATGAAAAACTTTTTGTAAACCCAGTAGCTATACAGCATAGGGGCAGCATCTAGCTGTGTGGAGGGTACTTTTAGGAGAGGGCATAAACTACTAATCTAATCAATAATTGTACAAGCTCTCCTGATACATTATTAACACATTCTGTGTCTCTTTTTGTGCCTTTCTGTAATTTTTGGGCATTGTTTTTAAGTACTCAAATGCTTATTTTTGAGATCTGAAAATGTCGTGTTCATCTTTTTTTTTTTATGTGGGTCAACGTTCATCGTGATTGATGTTGGATCTACATCACAGAGATTTGTTTTTTAAGGGTTTCTCTAATAAAGGACTTGTGCTCATTCCCATAGGGGGAGGGGCCGGGATCTTGAGGCCCCCTTGCTTCCGGAGTCTGATAAGCCCCCTGCAGATCTCTACAACCCCCACCCAAGATTGTGGGAAAGAGTTTCTTGTCCCTATCTACATGGGGACAAGGTGCTTTGGGGGGAGCCCCCCTCCCCCAAAGCACTCCCCCATGTTGAGGACATTTGATCTGGAATGGTTCAGAAGGGGGGCTGATCGCTTGTCCCTCCCCCTTTCTTGGCTTTCTGGGCTGCATGCTCGGATAAGGGTCTGGTAGGGATTTTGGAGAGGACCCCATGACTTTTTTTGCATAGGGTCCCCTTAAAATCCATACCAGACCTAACAGTCTGGTATGGATTTTGGGGGGATCCTACACCATTTTTTAAAAATGTTTGGCACGGAATACCCCTCAAAATTCATACCAGACCAGAGGGCCTAGTATGGATTGGGGGGACACATCGTTTTTTGTTTTTTTTTATGTAATGCTGTCACATGTTTATTTACATTTTGCTGTCAGCGAGGAATCCCACAGACAGTAGATGAGTCATGTTGTTAAGGATGCAGCAACCACCTACTCCTTAGCCACCTAAATACTGGACACTTTTACTTTCTTCCTGCCCATGCTAATTGTCAGGTTTCAGCGCTCTCACACTGTGAATGACAATTACTGATACAACACTGTACCCATATGACAACATTTTTATCATTTTTTTTTCACACAAATAGAGCTTTATTTTGGTTGTATTTTTTCACTATTTGTTTTTTTTCTTTTTTTTGCATTATAAACAAAAAAAGACCAAACATTTTGAAAAAATAAAAATAAAAACAAATGTGTTTCTTAGATTCTGATAAAACGTTTTGCAAATAAGTAATTTTTCTTCATATACTTTGACCAACATTTACACTGTTACATTTCTTTTGGTAAAAATAACCCAAATCAATGCCTATTATTTGGTCTGTATGAAAGGTATTGAGCTATGGTATGTATCACTGAAAATTGATCACACCTGGTGTACTGACTGCCTATCTAATTTATTGTGGCTTTAGCATGCTAAGACAGTACAAATACCCCCAAAATGATCCCTTCTTGAAAAGCAGACAGTCCAAAGTACTTCATAAGAGACATGGTGAGCTTTTTGAAGTTGTTATTTTTTCCACAATTCTTTGGAAAATGAAGAAATTAAATAATTATGTTCTCACACATGGCATAGGCATACTTGCAACTACACCCCAAAACACATCTCGCTACTCCATGTGGTTATACCACATGTGTCAGACTTTTTTACAGCCTAGGCACATACAGAGGCCCAACATCCAAGAAGCACCTTCAGGCACTTTATTCACTTTAAGACCAGGATTTCTTTTGACACTTTTTGTTTATGAGTAAAAACCTGTATTTTTACTAGAAAACCTTCAAAAATTAAAATGTCACACAGTATTTGTGCAGCAGTTTTTCGAATGCAATTTTTTGGTAAAATATAAAATATGGTGTTGCATTGAGTAAATAGATACCAAACATGGCACGCTTTAAAATTATGCTTGCTTGCTGAATGGCGCCAAACTACAGTATTTAAAAATCTCCATAGGTAACACTCTATAAGCCTTTACAGGCTACCAGCTTAAAGTTCCAGAGGAGGTCTGGTGCTAGAATTATTACTCTTGCTCTGGCATTTGCGGCAATACCTCACATGTGTGGTGCAATCACTGTTTATGCATATGCAGTGGTAGGGGCGGACTGACCATTTGGAAACTCGGGCACTGCCCGAGGGCCTGGGGTCAGTAGGGGGCCCCATGAGATGCCCCTGGTACCTTTTTCATAGGCTTTTTTGAGTTTAGGCAAGGACACAGGGGCCCCATGATCCCCTATTGCCCGGGGGCCCCATGAGTTGTCAGTCAGCCCCTGTGCAGTGGACTGGACCAATGCATGCTTTTGCCTCAGCACAGGGGGCGGGGGTGCTTTACATTTTTATCTTTTTTTTATTTTCACACTGTTTTTTTTTACCCACTTTTTCTCTGGAAGATTTACCCCCCCTTCTTGACCAGGCCATTTTTCTGCTACTCGTTGCTGCGCTATTTCAACTTATAATTGTGTGGTCATGCAATGCTGTACCCAAACAATATGTATGCCCTTTTTTTCACATAAATAGAGCTTTCTTTTGGTGCTATTTGATCACCTCTGGATTTTTTTTTCACTATAAACAAAAAAAAGAATTTTGAAAAAAATACAATATTTTCTCATTTCTGTTATAAAAATATATATAAAAAACCCCCACGAATTTCATCATAAATTTGGGTCAAAATGTATTTTACTACATGTTTTTGTTAAAAATAATCCAAATAAGCGTATATTAATTGGTTTATGTGAATGTTATAGTGTCTATAGATACTGAAATTATGGCTTTTCTTTGCTGTTTGGCACTGCGCTAGTTTAACAGACAATTGCGCGGTCATGCAATGCTGTACATTAACATTATGTAATTTTTTTCCCCACAAATAGAGCTTTCTTTTGGTTGTATTTGATCACATTTGGGTTTTTTATGATATAAACAAAAAAAGACCAAAAATTAAAAAAAAAAACAAAAAACAATATTTTCTCATTTCTGTTATAAAAAGGCCAGCTCAAATTTCGTCATAAATTTAGGCCAAAATGCATTTTGCTACATGTCTATGGTAAGAAAAATCCCAATAAGTGTATATTAATTGGTTTGTGTGAAAGGTTTAGCATCTGCAAACTATGGTATGGATACTGGAATTTATACAGCTTTTACTTTCTGACTGCCTATCACATTTCTTGAGGTGCTAAAATGCCAGGGCAGTACAAACACGCCCAAATGACCCCTTTTTAGAATATTGACACCCTAAGCTATCTGCTGAGATGCATGTTGAGTCCATGGAAGATTTATTTTTTTCCACAGGTTTTTGGAAAATGGAATAAAAAAGTTCTTACACAAAGTTGTCATTTAAATGATATATTGCTCACACATGCCATGGGTATATTTGAAATTAAACCCCAAAATATATTCTGCTACTTCCCCTGAGTATGGGGATACCACGTGTGAGACTTTTTGGCAGCCTAGCTGCATACAGGAGCCCGAAATCCAATGACTCCTTTGAAAGCCTGATTGTGCGTAAATTCCTCATTTAACTTCCTCACTACCTTCGGAGGCCCTGAAGTGCCAGAATAACACAAACCCCCCCCCCCCCCCAAGGAATTTAGAGGCATGATGAGTATTTTTCAGATCTCATTTTTTCTCACAAGGTTTTGAAAAAATAAAAATAGAAATAAAAATGCATGTTTTTAATTTCCTTTTTTCATTTTCCAAAAACTTGTGCCAACAAACGAGATCTGCAAAATACTCACCATGCCTTATCAAATTCCTCAGGTGTCTACTTTCCAAAAAGAGGTCATTTGGAGGGGGTTTGTACTATTCTGGCATTTTAGAACCTCCAAAACTGTGATAGGTAGACAGGAAGCGTAATGAGGAAATAAAGCTCTTTAAAAATCTAAAGGTGCTTATTGGATTTTTTGGTCTTGTACGCGGCTAGACTGGAAAAAAAATCTCTCACATGTGGTATGCCCATACATGGCAGAAGTAGCAGAATGTATTTTGGGGAGTAATTCTACATAAACCCATGGCATGTGTGAGCAATATATCATTTAATTGACAACTTTGTGTAAAACAAATACATATTTTTTTTTTATCATGTTCCAAAAACTTGTGGTAAAAAAATAAATTCTATTGACTCAACATGCCTCTTAGCAAATAGTTTGGTGTGTCTACTTTTCTAAAAGGGGTCATTTGGGGGGGGGTTGTTATCTTGGCATTTTATATCCAGCATTAGAAGCTTATGCCACACATCACTCACTCTAAGCTTTGAAGACCAAGCCTTTTCTGACACTTTGTTCACATGAAGAAAATCAGTATTTTTTTGCAATTGTTTGGTAACATATAAAAGATGATGGTATGCCAAGTAAAAAGATACCAAACATGATATGCTTTAAAACTGTGCATGCACCGTGCAAGAGCAACAAACTACATACATTAATATCCATAGTCTAAACTTTAAAAGCCTTTACAGGCTACCATTTTAGATTTATGCAGGAGGTTTAGTGCTAGAATTACTGCCCTCGATCTGTCATTCACGACAATACCTCACATGAACCGCTGTTTACATACCAACATGGGATCGACAAGGGGATGAGGGTGCTTTAATTTTTTTTTTATGTTTACACTATTCCTTTTGGTGTGATCAGATGCTTTCCTAATTAGAAATGGTGCTGTTTGAATCTGGTGAAACCGAAGTGATGAAATGCTGGTAGCTTCTGTTTTTTTTAGACTATAGAGAAGATTGGTGCCATTCCAGTCTCAAAACAGCTCTATGGTCAGCTGGAGGAAATGCCGGCTGCATTCTAAGGTATCATCCTGGTAAAACCACTTAAAGTCCACTGATGTACCAGTACATTGCTGGTACTTGTTGGGTATATAAGTTATGTTCTTTTTTTTTTTTTGATGCAGCCTGTGGGCTGAATGAAAAAAAGAGGAGAAATCTTTGCCACAAAAAGTGTGAAAAAAAAGAACCTAACAGATTCCTCTATTCACATTGATCAATCTCTGCCAAAAATTAAAAAAAAAAAAAATATGCCGAAGCATAAGAGTGATCCACCCGCTGACCACCCCAGGCCCCCATGCTTGGGCATATATATTCTTTTTTAACTGCAGATGAAAAACCTCATCCAACAGTGCTGCTTCTGAGAGCAGGACCCTGCTGATGTCAGAATAAATAGATCGGTGCTGCAGCTGAATGGCATTCCTGCAAAGAAAACAGGAACAAGAAAACAGTAACTTGGTAAAACAACTTTTTTATTGAAATCTATCCCAAAAAATATTATACAATATATATTCCGAAACATAGGAGCGATTCACCCACTGGCCACCCCAGATCCCCTTGCTTTGGCATATATGTTTTTTTTTTTTAACTGCGGATGAAAAATCTCATCCAACAGTGCTGCACACACTAACGTATATTCTGAGAGCAAGACTGGTTGCTGTCAGAATAAACATATTGGCATTGCAGCTGAATGGCATTCCTGCAAAGAAAACAGTAATGGTTAACAATAAAACAGTAACAATAAAACAGTAACTCACTAAAACAACTATTTTATTTTTTTACTTTTTTTTTTTTTTACTTTTTTTTTTAAACTGTAAACACCAGATGTTAGGGTCTCTCAAAAAGCAATAGTCTAGGGCACATATATACATAGGGTCTCGAAAAATGTTAGGTAATCAGGAAACTGGCTGTGCCATGCTGTACCCTATACTAATACTCCACTAATGTGTGGTAGCAACAGAAACAGTCCCTGAGGCAGAGACCAAATTGGCCAGGACAGAAGGGACAAAAAAGCAGGTACCAAGAATAATTCTGTGTCTGCTACAGACACAACATCTTTTTTGGGGTGACTTTTGGGTTGGGGTACCAGGAATGGCATCAGGGAAATGCCTCTCATGCAGCCGGCTCACTGAATCTGCACTGGGGGTATGGGCCACAGCACCTTTTAAATGCAAAAGGGCCTTTATGATCTCTTCCTGGAATTTTAAGAAGGATCCACTTTATCCAGTTGCTTTGTAAAGAACAAAAGCGTTGTACAGAGCCAATTGAAATAAATATACAGTCACTTTTTGTGCCAGCTTCTGGTTTTACTAAAAACCAAGTACGGCTTTGTCATATGGTCATTGAAGTCCACCCCTCCCATGTTTAGGTTATAGTTATGGACACAGAGGGACTTCTCAACAACACCAGCTGCTGTGGAAATTTGGATGGTCGTGTCTGCGTGGATGGAAGACAAGGCACATCCTGTTTGTCCTTCCACTTTGCTGCGAGCAGTTCATAATTTTTCTAATTGTCTACATATAAGTGGTGCCCCATATAGAAAAAGGGTGACATGAAGTCCCAAACTATCTTGCCACTCCCCATGTAGTCTGGGCATCCAGGGGGCTCCATATGACTATCGTTCCCTCGTATATTTGAAAATTATATGTATAGCCTGTTGCCCTCTCACAGGTCTTATATTGATTCCATATCTGGCATACTTTCTGGTGAGAAATTGTTTGAATGCAAGGCGGCCAGAAAAATTAATGAGGGACTCATCAAGACAGATGTTTTGCTGAGGATAATACACATCTGCAAACGTCTGGTTAAGGTAATTTATGAGGTGACAAATTTTATGGAGCCGGTCATATTCAGGGTCACCCCAGGACGACAGAATGTGTTATCACTGAAATGCATAAATCGCATAATATTCTCATATCTACAGTTAGGTCCATATATATTTGGACACAGGCACAATTTTAGTTTTTTCCAGGTAATTACCAAAACATATTCAAGCTCTAGTTATATAATGGATATTAGCTGAAAGTGCACACTCTCAGGTTTAATTTGAGGGTATGTACATCTAAATTGGAGGAAGGGTTTAGGAATTACAGCTCTTAAGATTAGCCATCCCCCCTTTTTCAAGGGACCAAAAGTAACTGGACAATTCAATCAAAAGCGGTTTAATGACCAGGTGTGGGCTACTCCTTTGGTATTTCTTCAGGAGTTAGGCAGGTAAAAGGTCTGGAGTTGATTCTAAGTGTGGTATTTGCATTTGGAAACTTTTGCTATGAACCTACATCATGCGTTCAAAGAAGCTGTGCATGCAAGTGAACAGGCCATTTTAAGGCTTCAAAAATGAAACAAATCCATCAGAGATAGCAGCTACATTAGAAGTGGCCAAATCAACAGTTTGGTACATTCTGAGGTAAGAAGAGTGCTCTGGTGAGCTCAGCAACATAAAAAGGCATGGACATCCATGGAATACAACAGTGGTGGATGATCGCAGGATCCTTTCTATGGTAAACAAAAACCCATTCACAACATCAAGACAAGTGAAGGGCACTCTCCAGGAGGTGGACGTATCATTGTCGAAGTCTACAATCAAGAGAAGACTTCACGAGAGCAAATACGGAGGGTTCACCACAAGGTGAAAACCGTTAATAAGCCAGAAGAATAGAAAAGCCAGATTAAACTTTGCCACAAAACATCTAAAAAAGACAGACCAGTTCTGCAAAAGCATTCTTTGGATGGATGAAACTGTACCAGAATGACAGGAAGAAAAAAGGCAAAGGATTGTCAACAAAATATTAAAAATGAACATTTTATTTATGATTATATTCATTTGTCCAATAACATTTGAGCCCCTGACAATGGAGGGTCTGTGTATAAAAATGGTTGCAGTTCCTAAAATTTGTACTTGATATTTATGTTCAACCCCTTGAATTAAAGCTGACAGTCTGTACTTCAAATTCATTTGGATTGTTTCATTTTAATTTATTCTGGTGGACTACAGAGCCAAAAGTATGGCTTTTCACATACACTCTCTACTGTGCTAATCTGAGGGCCACATTAACTTTGGAAGTCTTTATCCACTGACTCTGCAGACAGTTGGCTACCTTTGTGCGCTTCAGCATGAGCTAACCCCGCTCTGTCATTTTACGTGGCCTACCACTTCGTGGCTGAGTTGCTCTTGTTCCCAGTTGCTTCTACTTTGTTATAATACCACTAACAGATGACCATGGAATATTTAGTAGCAAGGAAATTTGAAGGACTTATTGTGCAGGTGGCACCCTATCACGGTACCACGTTTGAATACACTGAGCTCCTGAGAGTGACCCATTCTTTCAAAGATGTTTGTAGAAGCAGTCTGTATGCCTAGGTGCTTGATTTTATATACCTGTGGCCATGGAGGTTATTGGAACACTTGAATCCAATGATTTGCAGGGGTGTCCCAATACTCTTGACAATATAATGTAGGTTAAAATAGGGAATATTAAAACTGATATTAAAGCACTGAGACCAAAGAGTTACTGTCTGTGATTCATGCATCCTTGTTAAACTGTTTCATCATATGGTGAATTCTTAATTATCAAGCTCCCCACAAGACTGGTTTAAAAAACATAATGAGCTAAGCTCTACTTACCCTCTCTATGCTCCAGCGCTGTCCCCAGCTTCTTCCTGCATCCAGTACCACTGGTCTATTTCTGGACTAAACAATAGTCATTGTCATTGCATTTCCTTTGACCCTAGCTAGTCGATAGACAAACCCAACTCCTTTCATCAATCACAGGCCAGCCTGTACCTGCTTCAATTTCCTGCAATCAGCCAGATGTCAAGGCCCTGGAATCCACTCTTGCTCTGCTGTAGTCCATCACCCAAATAATGGGCTGCACAGGGAGAACATTCAACTCCAGCCAAGGTTTATTGCAGTGACAGCACACTGCTCACTCCCATCCAAACATATTTCACCCATGGGGATGATTGTGATTAAGCCCTGGTTGAAATGTGTTGTTGGCACAGCTTTGGGAGAGAGTGAGTGGTGTGCTGTCACTGCAACAAACTTTGGCTGGAGTTGAATGTCCTCGGTGTGCAGCCCAGTATTTGAGTGATGGACTATAGTGGAGAAAGAGCGGAGTCTGCAAAGGCCAGTTATAGATTGGAGTGGTTGCTACTTTTTTGGACAGTCAGACGATTCAGATGCAGGAACTCACTGGAAGCCTTCGCTGCCATTGTGCTCTTGCTGGGCGTCATGTGTATCCCTGTGCCTATAAGGAAGGGTAGGCTCCCTCCAGGCATATCAATCCTTTATCTGTCCATTCTTATTTGTATGCGTACCGTGGAAGCTCTGAAAATGATGGAGTTAGGACCGCAGTATATGCACAGGTCCCTTGGCGTGGGCACTGTGGCTTAGGCATACTGTATATTGAGTTAGACAGGGCTAATTTGGTTGTTTTGCAGTCTGGCTGGTAAGTGTTCTGGAAATCATTTGTTTGTAGTGTGCATTGCCCCTCCATGTGCAACTTGCTGCCAAGGCCAGTCATAGGTTGGGGTGGATGCCACATATTTGTACAGTTGGATGAGTTGGGTGCAGGAATGCACTGGATGCCGTCATTGTCATTATGCTCTTGCTTGGTGTCACGTGTGTCCCTGTGCCTTGAAGGAGTTGTGGACTCCCTCCAGGCATACCTGCCCTTACTCTATTCAATATTATATGAGCTTCTACTATGGAGGCTCTAAAACAGGGCCGGATCTAGCCTGTCCAATGTGGGGGTGCAGTAAAAAATGTCAGGGAGAAGATGATGAGAGGTCAGAAGGGCAATGTACAGGGGTTCGCCAGGACAGAGGATAGGATCATCACTTTGAAGGGCAGAGAACAGAGGCCATTAACTTGTATAGCAGTGTACAGGAGTCCACAGGACAAAGAACAGGGGTCAGCAGGAAGGAATACAGAGGTCACTGCTGGTAGGGCAGAAGATAGGAGTCACTGCTGGCAAGGCAAAAGGCAGAGGTCAGAGGTCACTACTGGCAGGGTAGAGGACAGGGTTCACTGTGGGAAAAACTCAGCAGAGGTTAGGAGTCAATGCTGGCAGGGAATTCAGCAGAACTCCTTCTCCCATCCCTGCACTGCACACAGGCTGGGCACAGGCAGCAAATCCTCTCCTCGCCACATTACAAATAGCTGATATTGGATTACCTTACACACAACCTTGATCTGCACAGTGTGTAGCTTGCTTCTGCAGCTGTGCTACCATTCTGAGCACGGAATTTCACAGGTCAGAACTGCAGCATAGCAGCCAGCTACACATTGTGCAGATTGTGGTTGTGTGTAAGAGAATATGATCTCAGCTATGTGCTGTGTGGGGAGCTGGAGCTCTCTTGCAGAGATAGGAGAAGGCGTTCAGCATAGTTGCCAACATTTTAAAACATTTCCAGGGTCACTTTTTTTCTCTATGCGCCCAGAAAGCCACTGTAGATGAAACATGTACTTAAATTAGGGACTGGGCATTGATTGATTTTTCCTAGATACACAGAATAAAACTGGATACTAACATTTATAGGTAAAGTTGATCCAGGGAATATTGCCTCTCGGGGGATCAGGAAGGAATTTTTTTCCCTGCAGGAGCAAATTGGTTCATGCTTTGCTGGGCTTTTTTTTGCCTTTCTCTGGATCAACTGTGGGTATAGGACTATAAGTTTTTTTTGTTTTTTTTTAATGGATAAACTGGATGGACTTTTGTCTTTTTTTATCCAAACTAACTATGTAACTATGTAGTGGCAGACTAGAGCAGTGTAATGGCAGGTTAGGGCAGTATAGTGGCAGAGTAGAGAAGTATAGAGGCAAGCTAGGGCAGTATAGCAGCAGGTTAGAGCAGTATAGTTACAGACTAGGGCAGTATAGCGGAAGGCTTGGGCAGTATAGTGGCAGGTTAGAGCAATATAGTGGCTGCACAAAATAAACAAACACAGTGCAAAACAAAACAAACCTTAAACTCGTACACTCCCTGATTATCTCACGCCTTGACTACTGCAACTCCCTCCTCATCGGCCTACCCCAATGCAGGCTCTCCCCGCTGCAGACCATCCTGAACTCAGCGGCTAGACTCATTCACCTCACCACCCGCTCCACCTCTGCCACCCCCCTCTGCCTATCCCTCCACTGGCTCCCTATCGCCCAACGCATCAAATTCAAACTACTCACTCTGACCTACAAAGCCGTTCACAACACTGCCCCTAACTACCTCACCAACCTGATTCCCAAGTACCACCCTACCCGTACCCTTCGCTCTTCACAGGACCTCCTTCTATCTTGCTCCCTGGTCTCCTCCTCAAACGCACGTCTGCAAGACTTCTCCAGGTCCTCCCCCATCCTCTGGAACTCACTACCCCAATCCATCAGACTGTCACCTTCCCTCCTCACCTTCAGGCGCTCCCTGAAAACCCACCTCTTCAGGGAAGCCTACCCCACCCTCACCTAACTGCTGCTCTCCTTCATTCCTCCTACCACTCCATCCCCCACAGCTACTTCCTCCTGTACCACTACCCCCTCCCTCCTCGATTGTAAGCTCAAAAGAGTAGGGCCCTATAACCCCTCGTGTGCTGTTTGTATTTGCTGTAATGTTTCATGTATTGTCCCCCCCCTCTATTGTACAGCGCTGAGCAAACCCTTTGGCGCTATATAAACTCGATGTAATAATAATAAACTAATAGGTACAGGTGCAGTCAGGGCTGGAGAGGTGGAGTGGTCAGGCAGGCCGGGTCAGGAACAATCAGGCAGAAAGGTACAACGGGAGCAGGCAGAAGAATGGTCAGGAATAGCCGGGGTCAGTGCAGGCGGAGTTCTAGCAGAGTCAGAGTCAAGCAGGAGAGTCGAGCAGGCAGGAGACAGGATACAGGAAACAGGGCACATGGGAAACAAACATCAAGGCACTGACTGCAGGTCTGCCCATTCCTTAAATACACCTCCTGCAATCAGCCTCAGGTGATGGCTGATTGCAGGAGTGAGCTTCTGGTTGCTGAGAGCACCCGCTGGCCAGCCCTGGTACTGCAGCCCACAAGGCAGGTGAGTCCCACCACCACTGGCGAGTCCATTCCTGACAGCAATATAGTGGCAAGCCAGGACAGTATAGTGACAAGCTGGGGTAGTATAGTGGAAGGCTGGGTCTGTATGTAGTGACAGTGTGATCAGTCCCTTACAGTACAGCATGGCTATGGTTAAAGACTTCCTGGGGCTTGGCTGCTGTATCTACTTCTCCTCTTACTGATTGAAGGAGTCTGTGGGATGAGTGGAGGAGGCAGCCACACCCCCTACCCCGCCCACCAACTCTAGCTTCCTTGGTAGACAGTGAAGATAGCCAAAGGATAGCCAACCTGCACTAGATGACAGGGGAGCGGTACAGGCAACTTCCCCCACCCCGCTGGTCCCCCTCTTCCCCCACTGATGATAAACTGGGCAGTACATCTACTCTGGTCATAAAGCTGTAGGAGAGAAAGTGTAGCTGTCTGAAGTTAATTCAGTGGACAGGTATGGTGTCCAGGATGGAGTAGGGCGGCAGTTAACTTTGGGGGGACACAACTGAAATTTAGGTGGGCTTAGCCCACTCCAGCACCCCCTAGATCCGGCTCTGCTCTGAAAATTATAGTGTTAGGACCACAGTATATGCAGAGGTCCCTTGGTGTGGGCACTGCGGCTTACGCATATATTTGCAAATATGTGCAAATAAAATCCTCTGCTTTTGACGTAAACGGTTAGGCAGGGCCAATTCAGTTGTTTTGCAGGCTGGCTGGTAAGTGCGCTGGGAAATCCTTTGTTTGTGATGTCATTGAAATAAACCTTGGCACAAGTGGAATGTTTTCAGTGTGGGCCTGTTATTTGGATGGTGGACTAGCTAGGTTGCAGAGTAGAAGGACCTATGTCACTAATCTTTTATACTGTGACATTACTGCAGACTTTGCTGGCAAAGAATGCTTAAAAAAACATTTTATATGCTGTAATTAAGGACCTTTATTCAGAGGAACTCTGTGTTACGACTTACAAACCCCATGCCCATTCACCAGTCCCTCTGCAAAAGCGTGCAGTGATACTCAGGTAACATTCTCCTTGCTTACCCTGTCCCATCTCCCTTTTGGGTTCCAACTCCCTCCACTCCCGATACAGCAATTGTATAGCAGAGGATGTGCACAGCAACATGGGCAAATATGTTAAAGAATGGAACAGGTTTGTCATAAGGTATAATCCCACAGAGACACTGCAATGCCTATGGGAATTTTACCTACCCTACGGCCCCATTCACACCTGAGCTTTTTGTAGCTCAAAGCTATAAAACACTTGAGCTGCAAAAATCAATTATTCTCAATGGAGATGGTTCACATCTCCACTCCAAGTCTCCTGAAGCCTTATGCCTGAAGCTTAAACAAGTTATGGAGCTTTTTTGTAGCTCATATTGGGCAGATTTGCGTATTTTTGGTGCATTTTTATTCCCATAGAAATGAATGGAAACACTAAATGTTCGCGTGTTCGCTCAGTTTGTGGCATGTTTTTCTGCTCAAATGAAAAAAAAATTGTAACAATATATGAATAAATACAAGTAAAATAAATAAAATAATTAAACGAATAAATAAAAATCATCATAAATAAATAAAAACTAAATAAATAAAATAAATTAATAATATGCAATAATAAATACATATTATTATTATTATTATTATTATTGTTATTATTATTATTCATAATAATAATAAATGAAAACCTGAACACAAGAAATACATTATTGATAATAATAATAATATTAATATTAATAATAATACATTATTATTATTATGAATAATAATAATGTATTATTATTATTATTTTTTTTTTTAGGGGGTTAAGGTTAGGGTTTAATTATTATTTGTTTACTATTACATAGTATTAATTTATTGTATTTATTGGTTATTTATATATGATTATTTTATTTATTTGCGAATTTATTTTACATTTACGTATACATTTTTTATTATTATTATTATTATTATTATTATCATCACCCTAACCCTAACAAAAAAATAAAGAATAAATAAATAATAAAAAGACCATAACCTAACCTTAACTCTAACCCCTTGCCCTAACAAAAAAAAAATATAAATGAATAATAATAATAAAAAAGAAAAGCAAACTGATGGAAAAGCTAAAAAAAGCTGAAAAACCTTGCAACAAATGATGCAACAGATGATATTTTTCTCTATTGGCTAATAAAAAAAATGACAAAGTTCAAAGATGCCTAAAAATGCTGTATGAAAACACGCGAACATGACATATTAGGACTGTTCACCAGAAGGCCTTTTGTTATTTTTGTATATTATACTAGCTAACTTGTAGACCAACTGTTGGTGATTAACTGGTAGCCATTTATTTACAATGGGGAGTCTTGTTACTTGAGATAGGAATTACCTCACGTGGGGTTGGTTTTGGGATTGTATATGACCCAGTAGAGTTTTAATACATATGTGCAAGCAGTAAAGCGTTGTTAATATTTTAACAGTTTTGTGGTCTCAATTGTACTAGTAAGGTCTGACTGTATTTCATTAGTTTTGATGTCATACAGGGATGTATTAAACTAAATAATTACTGCAAATTGGCTATTGTTAAGGGTGAGAGAACCTCATGGCGGCTTTAGCACTCTCTTTGGTACTAAAAATTGGAATGCCGCATGGGTACAAAGAGCGGTAAGATTAGAGGATCATGTCCTGTAAGGCTGAATATAAGAGTTGTGTGATTGCCTGTGCTAGCCCTGTCAACCCTAATGCTAAACCTCTGTGTGCTGAGATATTCATGTTCTAGCCTCTTTTTCGGTTAGTCAAATATTTTTTTTACATATCAGTGCAAATATCTTCATAAGATTTGACTGATGGGGGGGATTATGCTTGGGTTAGATTTTTTTTGGATATGGTAAGTGTGTACATGCTACAAGAGTCTGTATTATGGTGGTCATCTTATTCAAAACGCCTATGCCCTGATCAGGGGCAGACTGACAACTCATGGGGCCCCCGGGCAATATGGGATCATGGGGCCCCTGTGTCCTTGCACAAACTCAAAAAAGCCTATGAAAAAGGTACCAGGGGCATCTCATGGGGCCCCCTACTGACCCCAGGCCCTCGGGCAATGCCCGAGTTTCCAAATAGTCAGTCCGCTCCTGGCCCTGATCTATATTTAGTTGAGAGTTTTAGATGAACACCTGGACCACGCACAGTTTTGTGAGTTTATGGTACAGTTTTGTTGTGGACTCCCTGTTCAACATATAGTTTTTTGTTGTTGACTAAAAGATAAAAATCTCTTGAGACATCTCTTAGAGCAGATAGTCGTAGATGGTGTCTTGGTGAAGTTGATACGCTGGAATACATTGTCTACATGAAGAGGTAACACAATGACAATTATCACATCTCCAGGCTGTAATATTCCCTTCATGTTAGCCGTACCTAGATGGCAATGGGAGTCTTTAGAGTTGAGTACATTGACAAAATAGAACAGGACCGCAAGACTTAAATGTAGGCCAGTCATGTTGAGTATTAGCCACAAAGTGTCCTGTAAAAGAGAGATTGACATTGGGCCTTGGAAATATGATTGTTTGAAAAGCTTGCCTTTACTGGCTACTTGTGTGATAGGTGTGGGCTGTGGACAACACAAGCTTACAAAATGGCTTTTCAAAGCAGCAGGTATTTGTAGAGGCTCTACACCTCTGCACTGCCTAAATCCTAAAAGAAGAGACATTGCCAATTAAGGCTATACTATTCCTAAACCGTGAGGTTTCCTTGAAGACTTACTGTAAACAATTATATCAAAACACATAACAAGAGTTTAACTTTTAGTAGACTTCCTTAGGAGCCAACCACAGTTTACATCTGAAGATGTAAAATTTAAAAAGGCAGCACACTATAGTAAAACCTAAAGTGTAAGTCAAGTCAAAATGTAACTAAGCTTAACCTCTTGGCGCCGGCCGAACACAAATGTGCGGCCTCCCGGCATCTGGGCCTAGACGCCGAGTGGCCGCACATTTTCATTTCATTTCATCCTCTTAAAAGAAAACATATGTGCTGAGAGCGCGCACCCTGCACGCTTACAGCACACATGTCCGGTACTCACAGAAAGGTCGTCCGGATCTCCTCTTTCAATCGGGACCTTTCCTGATCATGTGACCGCCGTGACGGTGTGTCACGGCGGTCACATGACTTTTAACACCGCCCCGTCTCCTGGCTTCTGAAACCCTTAAAGGGCCGATAGGCGCCGGCGCCAAGGGGTTAAATCTACTCCCACCCAAATTATAAGCTGATCTCTATCTCCCCTGTAAAAGGAAAGATGCCTGTAGAGGAGAGATCGCCGATAACAGCTGCAGAAAGCACCCATAAGCTTACTATAGGCCATCCATTGTCGGCTGTCCCTTCTTCTACACTGAAGCTTGCGCTGGAACCCGATCATGTGATGGACCAGATGAACTTCAGAATAGATAAGTATAGGCATCAGGTAGATAGAATAGGCTCAGAATGGGGGTGGGAGAAGATTTAAGCTTAGTTATGTTTTGACTTGCCTTCGACTCTAAGGCCTCATGCATGCAGGACATTTTAAAAGTGCTCCTCCTCTTGGCAGCAGCATTTTGGATGAAAAAATGCCTGACGCTTGTCAAAGTGTCTAATGCTTTTACAAGCATTTAGGCGTGTTTACAAGCGTCAAGTTAATCATTTATTTTGGCCATTGAAATGTATTAACACTGAAGTGCTAAATGCGCCAAGTGACTATGGGAGTTACTTTTTACGGCATACCATTCCTTCAGAGCACATGCGGCAGTGTTGTTTACAGGTAAATATTTCCTAAACGGTCCACATTTAGGAGATATTTACAGTGGGGCTCAAAATATCAAGTCATCTACTAGCCAGGTCTTAACACTCCAGTCACACTGGATGCGAATTGGCATGCGATTTGTATGCCATGCGACTTGCAAATCGCATGCCAAAGCGCACCCTACTGTCCGCAATTAGAGTGGTCATATAGGTACAGCTCTGTCTTGGTCGGAACCGCACCGATTTCTATAGTAGTACAAGCACTACTTTTGGTGCAATTTGCATAGACACCCGTGTTAGATGTCTTGAAAATCGCACCTGAAATCAGCATGTCATCCAGCTTTGAAATGGTGTGACTTCACTGTAAGTCCTGATTTCAAAGACAGGTTTGATGTGACTGGGGTGTAAGAGTTACTAGCCACCATTTGCCCCACCCAACCCCTACCCTGCTCCGCCCCTAATTCCTTTCTTAAAAACCCAGGTAAATTATCTCATGAATGAAAATGTTAAATGTTTTATGCAAAAGAAAGTTAAATAAAGGCACATATTGAAGTCCTCATCAACTGTAGCAGTCTTATAAACCCTTTGAAGGATGGCATTGGAACCAGGGGCGGACTGACCATTCGAGCACACGGGCAGTGCCCGCGGGCCCGGAGTCAGTAGGGGGGCCCCATGAAATGCCCCTGGTACCTTTTTTATAGGTTTTTTTGAGTGTGGGCAAGGAAACACGGGCCCCATGATCCCCCATTGCCCCAGGGCCCCATGAGTTGTCAGTCCGCCCCTGATTGGAACAGTACGACAATGTCCCTCTGCTTTAACAATGTGATAACAGGTGTGGAGGAGCAGACAGTTCTCCTCCGGGATGAACTATTACCAGAATGATGGATGTCCCAGTAGTAAATGAACACCTATGAAGATTTCACCAACAGTAGCTCTGTGTATTCATGGTCACCAATACCCCCTTTCACTTACATCTTAAAAAGGGATAACAGAGAAAAAGTTGTAGCTAGTATTACTTTGGATGTAAGGAATGACAAACCCAAAACTCTACTACAGTGTTTCTCAAACTTTTTTCAGTCAAGGCACCCTTTAAAATCCTTCACAATCTCAAGGCACCCTTTAAAATTCTGCACAATCTTGAGGAACCCTTTAAAATTCTGTACAATTTTGAGGCACTCTTTAAAATTCTGCTCAATCTTGAGGCACCCATTACAAAATGAAAAAAAAAAACTAAACGCCCAATGTTAGAGGTGATTTATTCTTCCAAAGCAAACACACTTTTGCACACTGGTACTGACTAGTATTCCATTGTTTCTCTTCTTCCTCAGTTTCTCTCACTCGCCCACATGCTAGAGTGACCACAGTCCTCATGGAGAGTGGCAGGGAAAGGGCAGGCAAGGATGCTGTGCAGGTGCCCGATGTCCATCTTATCAACTGACGACATCATTGGTTGTTTTTTTGCCGGCCGCTAGAAAGTTGTAATGATGCACAACAAAGACTTCTAGCATACGTCTAACTAAAAGGCATGCTTCATCCACCTGCTGGCTTGCATACAATTTTTAGCCATTTTTTTTAAGGCTCCCCTTGAAACCTGAAGGCACCCTGGTTGAGAAAGGCTGCTCTACTAATCAATTGTTCTTGTGGACAGAAATTTCTTTTCAAGACCAGCTTTCTTAGATCTTCTTTCTTTATCCAGCCAGACAAGACTTCAGGCAAACACTGAATTCACAGTCTAAAACACAACTTTATGCGCCAAATAATTTAAAATTCTGCCACTTTTGCTGTCCTGGAAGGTCGCCTTACTTGTTGTCACTTTAGTTAAGTGATAAAGCTTGGTGACAGATCCTTCCTGCAGATTTAATGTTGAACAAGAAACATCATATACATTCAGTAATTATTTGTGCTCTACTCTTTTCTGCAAGTGTCTAATTAACCACTTCAATATCAGACACTTTCACCCCCTTCCTGCCCAGGCCAATTTTGCAGCTTTCAGCAATGTCGCACTTTGAATAACAGTTGTGCGCTCATGCAACACTGTACCCATATGAAATGTTTATTATTTTTTCACACAAATAGGCATTGTTTTACAAAGGACTTGTCAAATGTTTGGGTGTCTTTATTCCCAAGTTAAATATCTTTTTTGTGAACATGGGGACAAGGCCCTGACAAGGCAACCCTCTCATGTTGAAGGCATGTGGCCTGATATAGTTTGGGGGAGAGGGAGGGTTCACGCTATTGCTCCCTTTCCTGGCCAGCCAATCTCTATGCTTAGACTAGGGATCTAATATGGATTGTTAGGGGGAGCTCACTTTTATTTTGTCTTTTTTTGCATTGGGATCCTCCTTTTTGGGGGATCCTCTACATATTGTTTTTTTCATTCTTGCTATAGGATGTGCTACAGCAAAAGTTACATTTGCAAAGAAAAAAATTATACAGTTTAAATTATCATTAAATGTCACTTTATTTTCAGCTTCTTTAAAAAAAGAAAGGCAAACAGATCCCTCCAAAGGTCCCCAAAAATACATAGCAGACTATTATGTATTTTTGGTGACCCTTGGAGGGGTCTGTGTGCCTGTCTTTAAAGAAAAGAACCCAGAAGAACAGTTGCTACCCCATGCTATTTTTTTAACCATTTGCCCATTAGCTCAGAAAAGGAGACTTTTTAATCTGACAGATTTGGCTCCATTATTTTCAGTGGGGTTTAGGTTTAGCATTCAATTTACTCAAAGTTAACCAAACCATGTTTAAACTAAACCCAGGGCAGTTCAGCTCATCCCTACCCTGGAGTTGCCACAAACCCAATCTAAAGAGAATGTGAACTTATCCCTAGTTATAACAGCAATGTTGCATGCATTAACATCATGTTCAAGAAACAATAATTGTTGGAGGAGACACAAACCAATCCTTCTAGGGTTCCAATATTTACTTCTAGCTCCATGAGTTGTGGAAGTGCCATAAACCCATTCATCATAGGGTCACCTTTTGGGTGGGGACAGGGGTGGTCTTGATAATGACTTTCCTATCATCCAAGACTGCAGAACAAGGTTAGTATCACATCTGTACTTTCTATTATTATAAAATGTTAGTCCTTATGCCTGTAAAGTCGGTAATCAAGAGTGAATAGGACATGGCCTTTTTTCATTTACTTATTTTATTTAATATGAGCATTTTAAAAGGATTTAAAGATTGTGATCAGGCCAGGTAGGATTTAGGGCTAAATTTCCATTCAGCCTGTGTGGTTGGCTTACTGTACATCTACTTGTCAGCAAAAAGAAAGAGGTAAATTTATGGACATTTGGGGGAATAAATGCAGATTATGCCTCTCATTTAATGTGCTTGTGTGTCTTTCTGCTTATTTTTGGATGCAATGCTTTGTTTTTGAATGTAAAATAATGTAATGTGATCATCCAAAATTTTGCCTGATTAATGGCTAACTTAAGCTTCCAAACACAACGAAGTGTAATAACAGGATATTTTCTTGAAAAAAGATTGTTTTGTTCTTCTCCTACCGTGATATTTATTTTTACAAAACACTTGAGCCTTATCAGTGGCTGACCATTTAGAAGAGGGCTACATTCCATTGCCAGAGGTGACTGTGGCTCAGAGCCATTTAGCGGACAAACACCAGGAGAATTACTCAATGGAGAACCTAATGACATTGACAACATGATCGCACACGGTGGGTACCATTGACCAAACCCTGACATTTAGCAAGGGCGAGTAACACAGCTGGAGACAACCTGTGATCACTGCAGATGCTGTGAAATAAATGTGTATTTTATCAATGGCCTCCTGCAGCTTACATCTGATCTTGTCTGCAAACGAGCATCTCTTATGTCCAGTAACCTCACTGAATTCCGTAACTTGGTATATGATCACAAGAGCAAGTTTGTTAAAGAAAAAAAAGAAAGTGTGCTTTTGTTTTCTAAGAAAATTCCATGTGGTAGCAAAGCTGTGAAAACAACAACCTCCATGGTGGATGTCAACACATGGGAGAATGGTTTATAAATAACACATGACATATAGCTTTGCTCTGCAGGAAGGGACATATGCATCTTAAATTTCTGTATTGTGTCGGCATCCAGATTTGAAGGTTGCATATTCACCAACATATCAGAAACAGATCATATGTATGTTCTTTCATATCTCCTGTCTTTTTCTACACATTCACATAAGTACTTAGCTCACAAAGAGCTAACAGTGTTTTCACTCTCCAATGGGTAGTTAAAATTGGTTTTTCCTATGATGTCATGTTCAATGGTTAAATCAAATTTGTCTGCTTTGAACTTCAATCCAAACCAACTTTAAGATTTGTTTTACTTATTATGGTAACAGTAAGCTTTCTGCAGCTCCCTTCCCAGTAAGTATCATTTAACTGCACATGAAGATCCAGTTCTATATTACAATTAGAACCTGCAATAAATAAATATAAATATAAAGAAATAATAGTAGCAGTATGGCCATTCCTTGACCTGCAAAAAGAGTAGAAAATAAAGAATAGTGTACAAAAAAACACTGGGGTCGATTTACTAAATGCAAATAGCCTGTTTGCTTTGCAAGGGAAGTTGCACTTTGAAAGGGTATTTTCTCTAAAGCTTAGTTAATGTATTGAAGTTTCACTGTGCAAAGAATACCCAATCACATGCATGGAAAAAAAAACAGCATTTTGCTTGCACGTGGATATTTGAATGGTTGGATTGGATGATGGAAGACATCAATTCATTCACTAAGCTCTGGGAAAAAGTACAACTTCCTTTGCAAAGTGAACAGCCTTTTTGCCTTTAGTAAATCAACCCCACTTGCTTAGCACCACAATGTACCTAAAATCCCATTTCCAAATCAGAATTTTATACTAAAATAGAGATTTTACTATATTGAATCAAGGAGTTTTCAGATGTTATTATATATATTTCAATTTAGCAGTGACCCTGTAAAGACCACTCCTCCCTATTTAGCAGTGCTCCTGAAAAAGTAGTGGGTCTATGTGCCTGTTTTTACAAGGCCGTTTAGCAGATAGAGTGTGCTATGGCCTGACGAGTAGAACATGTTTAAAATTTAGGTGAAAGAAAAGCAAGACAATGATTGTTTGATTGCAGACTTACATCCCTAAGGAAGCAGACATTATTGGAGGGTTGTACTGTGAGTGCCTTGTTAGAATATCTGTTTGGAAGATTGTCTTTGTTTGCCAGCTAACTCTGCTTTCTGGGGTACCTTAACTGTAACTAGAAAAGCTACAATTTCTGGGGAAATTGTGTGAAGTGTTTTTGACTCCACCAGTAGTCTACAACTGGAGTGGGCGGAGTAACTGGGTGGAGTGGCTTGTCACTCTGCTGCCTGCTCACACACCTGGGTTCCTATGGCAACTCACTCTACAGCAAGGGCAGAGAAGAGTGGTTAAAAACAAACTGCTCCAACTTGCTCACTTCACTCGCGGTTGCCATCTTCAAACGGTTGTAGTTTAAAAATTATAAATCCTACACCAAAGAGCTTAATATTGTGAGAATCACAAGACCCAGACCTACATTTTGATGTATAGTATGTCTCTGAAATAATAAAAATGAAGGCACAGTCGCAGTTTAGAAATTCAAATTTGAGGTGGCTAGAGTGGAGTTTCAATGAATATCAATGGGCAACGTGAGTTGCAAACAAATGGTCATATTGTGAAAACTATCAGGACTATGGCTTAACCGTGGACATTTGTAGTGGCAGCAGGGATAGCTGAACATTTTGATATAAGATTTGTGTAGGTGAGCTTGAAAATTAGGGAGTGATGGCAGTTTAGAAATCATGTCCTGATTTTTCAGCTCACACTCTAGCTTTTGTCAGCTCCCACTCTAGTTTTGAACATTCCGCCATTCATTCCTATGGGACCAATTTCACCACAAAAATGCTGATATTTCGTGAACCATTCGGCGAAACGTTCCACAAAGTAACAGCACACCAATCGGGAACAATCCGCACGTTTCGGTATATTACTGTCTATGTAGTGTAAAAACTGTGAGAGGAGTTAGGGTGGTAAATTTGGCTATAATAATAAGAATATATATGTGAGATAACAGTAAGTGGTTTTGCCATGCAAGAACACTTAATAATAGATCAAGGCTGCGTGCCCCCTCCACGGGTGTGTCATATCTGCCCGAAGTCCACCACACTTGTGTTTTTATATATATATATATATATATATATATATACTGTATATATACATATAAATATTTATATATATATATATATATATATATACTTATATACAGTATATACATATACATTACTCTCTCTCTCTCTATACAGTTGCAAGAAAAAGTATGTGAACCCCTTGGGATTACGTGGAGTTTTGCATGAATTGGGAATAAAATGTGCTCTGAACGTCATCTAAGTCACAACAATAGAAGAACACAGTCTGCTGAAAATAATACTACACAAACATTAGATGTTGCCATGGTTTAATTGCACATAACATGTAAACATTCACAGAGCAGGGAGGAAAAAGTATGTGAGGCCATAGCTTAATGACTTCTCCCAGAGCTAATTGGAGCCAGGAGTGAGCCAACCTTGACTCCAATCAGTGTGATGATATTGGATGTGTTGCTGACAGCTGTCCTGCCCTTAAAAAACACACACCTGT